>NC_053169.1:102020060-102620060 GCF_016835505.1 Polypterus senegalus | reverse complement strand
TATTGCTGGCTTCTGAAAAGTGATGTAACTCAATTTGTTGGATTGTGCCAAGATTATCAGGAAAGAGACATCTTTTTATGCGAATTTCTTGAAGGTTTTTCAAATCGTGAAGTAACGTCTTTCACTTTGGCTTTAGTTGAGGGGAAAGAGGTTCATCCCATCTTACACCCCGTTTGCACATCTCTCGAAGTATTCTTTGCCCAGTCAAGACATAGTGAGAAAGAAACCCCTAATGGATCATACACACTTGCGACCATTGATAGTAGTCCTCACCGTGTGGCTGCCCTTCCATCGACAATGGCATTGAACGTAAATACATCAGCTTCGGCATTCCACTTTACTCTGAGCACACTTTGCACTGGAAGCTCATTATAATTCAGGTCTACATCTTTCACTGAACTGGCACATTCATTCTTTGGAACTGCATTCAAAACATCTCTGCTGTTGGACACAAATTTGTGTAGACGTAAATTTTCTTTAGCACATACCTCCCGTGTTTCCTTAATCAGCTGCTTGGCATTCTGAACAGAGTCAATACGGGCAAGTCCGTCATCAACACAGACATTTTTTCGGATGAAACTCGCTGCCAATGGGTAGTCCTTTTCAAACTCATTAACAAGGTACTTCATGCCACAGTCAGCACATCCTGGAGATGATGTTGCTTCAAAAATACGCACTCTCGTTCGATACTCCTTCGGATCCATTTGTGTCTTCACATTTCCCCACCACAAGAACCCTCAGAAAATCCCATCACAAATAATTGCAATTCGGTGCTGGCGAAATCTACAAACAACTCCAGTCAAAGCTTTAGTTAAGTCAGGGCCTGTAAGCAGGTGGTCATTTAGAGAGTTACCTTCACATTTTGCAGAGCGGTCCAATACGACTCTGATTTTCTCTGGCTTTCTAAGATGATACACACCATGGTGTGGAATGTACCAAGTGCTACCCTCCTTTGGTGTGGCATTCACTTCTTCTGCATCACCGTCTTTCAAGACACCATTCATGAATTTCACATAATCCTCTTGTTACTTGGGACTTTTCGCCAGTTTTCTTTTTAAATGCCTCAAACGTACTTCAGCCAGATGCTTATTTGTAGGCAGCAGAGGACACTCTTTGAAGGGTAGAGGCATTTCAAGATGTCCTCCTTCGTTGTGGTGAATTTTAACAATTGACAGGTTTAGAAATTGGATATCTTCTTGACATATTTTCTTTCCTCTGGGCTCTGTGCCCAAGAAATCAGTTTCTAGTGCCTGAATGACAGAGGCAGGTACAACAAACGGTAGTTCCTTTACAGAGATGCCGTGACAAAATCCTTTCACCTTCCTTGGGTTTATACAAGGTGTGATGGATCCTACTATACTCCAGCCTAGTTAAGTCTCGACTGCATATGGCTCATAATCCTCCCCTGATATCACTTGTTTTGGTTGCAGGGCTCGTGCACTGCAGGACAGTTCAACAGGTCTGGCATTGTTTCCTCCACACTGAGAAGATGGGTCAAACCTTTCACTGTTTCAGGAGTAGGGATGCTACTTTGTTCTAGTGGGATGTCCTCCCGTGTATATGCAGGTGGTAGTACAATGTACTCTGGTGACAAGTACCCTCTCACTCTTAGTCCAGTTGCTCTTTGACAACTCACTATTGAACCTTTGTCAGTCATTGTTGACAGCTTTAATCTAACAGGTTCTGTGTCTGCTTGAATTTTCTCACAAACATCCTGGTCAATAAAGGTATCATTCCTCTGTGTGTCCAGTAATGCATACACTAAGATTTCTGAGCTGTTCTTTGCCGCACAAGAAAGCCACACTGGAACAATCATTGAAGTGCGCTCGCTGTTGGCTACACTCACGCTGCACAAAGCAGTGGACGAATCCTCCTCTGACTGTGGCGACTCTGGCCCTTTTCCTTGAAGACGTTCTTCATGAGGCGGTGTGGGCTGGTTACGTCTGCAGACAATGCAGATGGCCCTCTTTCTACAATTTTTGGAATTGTGGCCAGCCCAAAGGCAGCCAAAACACATGTTGCTGTCGAAAATACATTTTTTCTTTTACTCCAAAGACATTGCTGCACATTTTTTACATTTATATATAAAGTGTTTTTGTTGACAACAGACGATTCTACTTCCCTCAAGTTTTGAGTGGCGGAAGAGCTAGTTTCGGAATCTTTGTTGCCCTCTGATGCGTTTGAGTCTTTTAAAGTGGATTTTGGATCCTGAGATGTCTTTGTTGATGACATTAAGGTGATTGCCTTGAGACGCTTTTGTTCCTTTACAGGTTTTTCTTCCGTATGTTTCAATGCATAAAGTGAAGAAATTGGATTGCATGCAATGCGCACTTCCTCTTCCACAAAGTCTGAAAATTCCTGCAAGCTTGAATATGGTTGGTCTTCACTCAGTGCTTTAGAAACATATCGATTCCACTGGGCTGTTAGCCAATCAGGTAGCTTCTGCAATAATTTCTGATTCTCCTCACAATCATCCAGAATCTTTAAGCCCTGTATATGCAGCATTGCATTCTTGCATGAGATGAGGAAATCACTAAACTCTCTCAAATGAAGAGATTTTCTTGGTCCAACCTTTGGCCAGGTACTCAGGTTTGCTCTGAATGCTCTTTGGACTACAAAGGGGTGACCATAGCGTTTGTTCAATGCAACCCAAGCTTGCATGTATCATTCCCCATCACTCCAAAAAAACATTCCTTCTACTAAGATCACTGCTTCTCCACTTAGGTATCTTCTCAAATTGAACAACCTATGTGCAGGGTTCGTGCAGTTTGTTTCAATTGAGGCCTTGAAGCAGGTGCTCCATTCAATACATTTGAGTGGGTCCCCTGTAAACACAAAGGGTTCTGGTGCTGGAAGTTTAGCCACTGCTAGGGATTCTCTTAATGCCTGAACTAGCAAGGCTTCCTTCGATGCTGATTTTGTTTTACCTTCAGGAACTGAAGTGCTCTGAGGAACTTGGGCAGGAGGACTGCTGTCGTGCTGCATTGGAGACTGACTTGGAGGCAGTGTGGTTATTACTCCGATATCTCCTATTTCGGCACTCAACTTTAATTCCTCTTCAGCATAAACAGTGTATTCTGCCTCTATGACTTCAAGATCCCTTTGCTTTTCCTGCATTTTTCATCTCTTGTTGGGCTAGGACCTCCTTTCTCTGAATAGAAATTTCCCTTCGATCTGGTTTCTTCTCTTTGGAGTAACTGGAGAAGAGTTTCTTTCTCAGCAACTGCATCAAACATTTTGATATCTGCTGCCATATAGCGCCTTTTCAGAACTACCATTATGTCACTAATTACTGAGATGCTGCTATCCATTTTTCTTCTTATATCTTGAGTTGGGGTAGCCAGTGCACGTAAAACCTCATATTCCTTTTTTTCCAGATCCAACTCATATTTCTCCAAATCCAATATCATTTCACTTAACTCAGCTTTGGATAATTCTTCCTTGAGTTTAGACCTGATAAGCTGAGCCTCTGCCTTGAAATTTACATACATGAGCAGAAACTTTCTTTCCTTCTTAGATATCTTGTTCCCTTTAAACTCAACCATTTTTTCTGTTGGACGTTGGCTCTTTCTGAGCGCCGAATGTGCTGCGTGACATGAGATGGTTGCTCCTGTAGCCCTACTCTGTGTATTTCAAGCTCTGCATAAATTTCAGCCACGCGTTCTTCAACCACTTGTCTGACTGAGTTTTCAAGTTCAGTTTCTAATTTCTTCTCTAATTGTGCCTTCTCATTTTCTAAAGCCACAATCACTTGTTCTAGTAAATGATTTCGACTGTACCTTGTTCCAATTTCACTAACAAACTTATAAGCACTGTATTGCAATAATAAACAATCAAATGTGAATTATAGAAGTCTCATGAAAATACATATAATCAATTATCAAATAATCTATACATTTATGCTCAACTTACAAAACAAAATAGCATATTAAACACAATATGTAATTAAAATGTTCCTAATAGGAATAACAAGAAACGTTAATATCACCAATTAAGAATACGACTGTATTTCTAAATTTAAAGATGCCTAACCTGACGTCCCAACAGCCTCGTGACTTACTGTAAACAGAATAGTCCAATGATGTTAGGACGATTCCCTTTTTGTTGCTGCACTTCACTTCAAAACCGTCTCCTTATCGTGTGCCAAACCTGCTTCGCGTTGAATCGCCATTGAAGCTCCGGATTTGTAGGCAGATCCTCCCATGGAATGTGGTAATGGATTATCGAGACATGTGCCCTTCCAATCTTCACTGAAACGCTCGCGATCCTCTTTGCTGACTCACTCCCATAAACAGCAACGTTTTTCACTGTAGCTGCTCCTGAAAGTTTTCTCCTGGTACAGATGAGACCGATGTTTGAAGAGTATTTATTTGTTCTCTCTCTCTTTTTACAGCTCTCAAACATCGTGAAAACCTAAAATAAAATAAAGCTAGTGAATTAAACAATAAATGAATTACACAGGCGTAGGGATAACAAATTTAAAACATACCGTGTGCGCCTTCTGACCAGAAATTCAGGAGTCTTTATTACAGTCTGTCCGATACTTCACTCCTGACTATCTTATTAAAACTAAAACCTTTCTTCAGCTCAGCGTCCATTAAGTGTGTCACTATGTGCATTTCAGCTTCACCAATGAACCTTATCATGTGACCACAGGGCACTTCCGTTCAGACTAACTTCGTAAACTTATGTACAAACACATTTAGATCATAAAATAAGTAAAATTACAATTAGAAAAAAAAATTATCAACAATAACATTGCACCACAACTATTATGATATACAATATAATTTACAAAAAATATTTTACAAATTCAAACATCAAATTTACATACATATATACACTCACCTAAAGGATTATTAGGAACGCCATACTAATCCGGTGTTTGACCCCCTTTCGCCTTCAGAACTGTCTTAATTCTACATGGCATTGATTCAACAAGGTGCTGAAAGCATTCTTTACAAATGTTGGCCCATATTGATAGGATAGCATCTTGCAGTTAATGGAGATTTGTGGGATGCACATCCAGGGCACGAAGCTCCCGTTCCACCACATCCCAAAGATGCTCTATTGCGTTGAGATCTGGTGACTGTGGGGGCCATTTTAGTACAGTGAACTCATTGTCATGTTCAAGAAACCAATTTGAAATGATTCGAGCTTTGTGACATGGTGCATTATCCTGCTGGAAGTAGCCATCAGAGGATGGGTACATGGTGGTCATGAAGGGATGGACATGGTCAGAAACAATGCTCAGGTAGCCCGTGGCATTTAAACGATGCCCAATTGGCACTAAGGGGCCTAAAGTGTGCCAAGAAAACATCCCCCACACCATTACACCACCACCACCACCAGCCTGCACAGTGGTAACAAGGCATGATGGATCCATGTTCTCATTCTGTTTACGCCAAATTCTGACTCTACCATTTGAATGTCTCAACAGAAATCGAGACTCATCAGACCAGGCAACATTTTTCCAGTCTTCAACTGTCCAATTTTGGTGAGCTCGTGCAAATTGTAGCCTCTTTTTCCTATTTGTAGTGGAGATGAGTGGTACCCGGTGGGGTCTTCTGCTGTTGTAGCCCATCCGCCTCAAGGTTGTGCGTGTTGTGGCTTCACAAACGGTTTGCTGCATACCTCGGTTGTAACGAGTGGTTACTTCAGTCAAAGTTGCTCTTCTATCAGCTTGAATCAGTCGGCCCATTCTCCTCTGACCTCTAGCATCAACAAGGCATTTTCGCCCACAGGACTGCCGCATACTGGATGTTTTTCCCTTTTCACACCATTCTTTGTAAACCCTAGAAATGGTTGTGCATGAAAATCCAAGTAACTGAGCAGATTGTGAAATACTCAGACCGGCTCGTCTGGCACCAACAACCATGCCACGCTCCAAATTGCTTAAATCACCTTTCTTTGCCATTCTGACATTCAGTTTGGAGTTCAGGCGATTTTCTTGACCAGGACCACACCCCTAAATGCCTTGAAGCAACTGCCATGTGATTGGTTGATTAGATAATTGCATTAATGAGAAATTGAACAGGTGTTCCTAATAATGCTTTAGGCGAGTGTACAGTATATACACACAGACATATTTTGCGACAGGTACACTCTCCATTATAAAACATTACCATCAAACTCCGAGTCCGTATCCACTAAGCACGGGTGACTGGAAGATTACACATTAGAACATCAGAACATTAATGATGAGAAGCTTGCCAGTCCTGTCCACCTAATTCCCTTTCAGTTTCCAAAGGTGTCCTTGTGTTCCTGATGAACTCATTTTAAAGTCTCCATCTGCCTTCTTAATTTTAAACACTTCAATTAGGTCTCGTCTTCATTTCGTTTTGCTTAAAACATTTGTGACGCCATAAAGCTTAGTGCCGTGTATTTCCAGCACACTCAAGATCAAACATTGCTGGCCCTCGATCCCTATGACCCTCTTCACATTTTGCATTTGATGCCCTCAGTCCCTGTTGTAAACTTGACAAATTTTTTTGATCCCGTTTCTTATTCTGGTTTCTTATCAAGCAAATCTGCCTTGTTATTGTCGATAGAAAAAGTGAGCGCAAGGACCAGGAATACAGAGAAAGTTGTTCAGCCAAGCTAGAGTCGAAATCCTCTTTCAATCCTGTCTTTCACCAAAACCAAATGAATTGTGCTCAGAAAAACAGAGCTCGAGGGTCAAAATAAAGCAAAGCCCACATTAAGAGGTTTATGTCTTGGATAACCAGACATTGTGCTTCATTTTTAATTTTTTCCTTGTTAATAGAACAAGTTTCTACTTAGGAATTTATGCTAATTTCTGATGTTTTTTTTATTTCATGTAGATTAAAAATGATTTGTCTTTTCCCATTGGCATGTTGGTTTTCATAAGGCCACATATGTTATGGTGTGGTTACCACCCCATTGCTGGTGATCCGACTCATGATACATTACATAGGACACACTATACTGGTGGCTTTGTAGGCAAGTCTCGCATATTACAGGACTATCGAGATTCGGACACCACGGCACTTCCTCCAGGTTGTCTGCCCCGGCTACTCTCCCAGCTCTAGGCCCACCTGACGGTTCTTCCAGGCATGTCAACACGGTACTCATGAAGCACTTCCGGTTTGGACTGTGGTGCCAGAGTGTGGGGTGGCACAAGTGTCAAAAGGTAAAATAAGGTCAGATGCCCTGCATTGGTACTCCGCATATGGTAATTAGGATACTACATGCACAGGTGTACAAAGGGGAAAAGGTTGGCAAGGGTTCGAGAGAAAAAAAAATTGTTGGGAGGATGAGCCTGCAAAGTGGAAGAAGGACGGTCGCCAGATGGAGCAATGAGAGGTATGGCACTCCTTGGAGGTGTCACTCCTGCTGAGCATTCAATGGGAGAGATTGAGTACTTTGGTAGCTCCGCGGGCTGAAGCCTTCACCCTAGAGCTCCAAATAAGTGGAGTCAAGTCAGATACGCCTTCCATGACCTGAATCATAACTGTACTGTAACCAGGTGGAGTTCTGCAGATGGACTCTACTGGTGCCAATTGGAGTCCACTCCACCTACATGGTGGAGGCCCCAGGCAGCAAACATACCATATATACTCGGCTGTAGGGGTACAGTTAGACTAATATCAGGTGGTGGAATGATGGAGTTCTGGTTCCTTTTGCACCAGCAGGTACTGTCTGAGGTGGTGTCTGTGTGAGGGACCACATCTGTTGACATCTCAGCCTTGATGGGAGACCAAAGGAGGTTGAGCTGGGGAGTCGAACAAAGATGTGCTGGGCTGTTGCAGAAAGAAGGGACAGAAATAAGGAGGCAAGACAGGATTGTGGTGGGCCAGAAGACATCTGCTGCTGCTGAGATGACCCTGAAGATGAGCACCAGAAATGGGAACATGAAATTGAAAAGGATGCGCCGAGGCTTGCATGCCTAATGAATGGATCCTGTTTGCGATTTTCAGAGTATTTATTAATTTTTCACCTTCACCATGAACAGTTATTTTATTCTTGAAGACCACTGCACTTTTGCACTTGGAGTTTTGAACCTGGGATTTCTGCAACAAAAGCACTACGCTCCGTTGGCACTTTACTCATGCCTGTTGATGTTCTCATTGCCCCCCTAGCTTGCCTCAGTCCATGACTCTTGATGGTACCAGGTTCAAGAGGGTAGGGCAGGTGTAGCTAATCCAGACCATCACATGGACAGATTCTTGATAGGGAACTGCAAGTACCATGAAGGTGTCCAGGATCAAACCAGGTATGTGCTGCCACCCAAGCCCAAACAAATCAAATCCACTGTACCAGATTACCAATGGGTCAGGTCACAAAGATCCTTCATGATGTCTTTAGGGAACCCAGCAAAAACAAGGAGATGATGCAAACTGCACCTGCACAAAACTTCTGAGGCTGAGATTTGAACCCTGGATGCTGGACTAATGAAGCGCAGCAGCCATGCAATCCAAATGTAAAAATCAAACCTTAGAAGACAGTTGTCAGCTTTAGTCTGGTATGGTGTGGCCATCACTCACAGCTCCTCCAAGTCTCCTATCCTCAAATGCCTGAAACGTTATCTTCAGCTAACAACGTGTCAGAGGAACGCTTTCCTGCGAACATATTTGCATAAATCAGTGCTTGTGTTAATAACTCAGTCCACGTTCCTACCTTAAGATAAGGTGGGCGTAATGCGATGATGAACCTCTCAGCTTTTCTCACACTCATATATGGCGTTCTTTGAGCACAAGTAATCACGCATACGTGTGTCCTGTTGAAGCACTTGCCGAAGACCCGCTGCGCTTTTTAAGGTAAATGCATCTGAAGAGCGGATGTCATGTAAATTTTCATGTTTTTAATTTCACAGAGAATATTAGGAGGATACATAATTACTGAAGCTCTGCGCCTTAATGCTACAGTAGAAATAGGAAGTCCATTAGTAGGGCGCACACATGTAAGTCCTGTTGATCAGAACACAAAGGCCCAGTCCTGTAGTTTAGTAAAGATATTTGTACTGAGACTCAGTGACGGGCGTATCACGCTGGCAGATGTGTGCACATCACACTCTGGAGTTGGCAGCACTGTTGGGAATGGGCAGAGACACACGATGACCCATGAAACTCCGGATTCTCTGTTATCTGCCCTTCAACCAAGTTAGGTGTCGTCATCTGACTTAACCAGCTGGCTGTTTACATTTACGTATATTAAGAAGAGCAGCAGGCTCAGTACAGAGCCTTGTGGTCACAGCTTTTAACATCACCTAAAGCTGAGAAAACTCCACTTACTGTAACTCTTTTGTTCGTTGTTTTTAAGTTCCTTGGCGTTAACCCCCAAGCACAATTCACTCTCAGAAATCTGTGCAAGTATAGTTAAACCCGAATCACACTCGGGGTGACATGCAATGATACGCTTTATAGGTCCAAATAACTCTGGGGAAAGTATTCTGCTGTCATTTAATGGATGAAATAATATCATGCTGCAAAAAAAAAATGTGTTTTTTTCCATATTAATATTCAACTAAAAACACAATGGCAAACAAAGAACCATAAAGGCAGTTTTAGAATGAACTGAAGCATTGCTTCAACTGAGCGCTAGTGAGGTCGGTGTGAATTGGTCATCAGATGTTGACACAGAAAGTAAAACCGATGTATGATATGGCACTGTAGGTCCAAATCGCCATGATTTGGGCACTGAATTCCGTCACATGATGCTTCAGCAGGATGCAAGTAGGTTGAGTGGGAAAAAGGCAAAATAACTGCGATCGAATGTAAGGGAAAGTAAGACGCTAGCTGGCAATTATCAGTGTTCCTGCCAGGGAAATTTGGAAGTCGCCAAGTCTGGCATTGTGGTAGCCCAGAACAAAACAAGGGGTGCATTGATGGATCAGGCACTGACATTCGATCCTGTCTTGTGCAAGAAACACACTTGTACTGATGCCAGGCTGTGTGTTGGTGACCTTCTCAAAACACATCACACAAAGGGCAAGTACTGAATCTCCACCAGTACAGCAGTGGGCAATCGACACACCTGTCCTATTGCATTGATGTTGATGTTTTGGAGTCCACAAGCAATGGTTAATGACTCTTGGAGGGACCATTTATGACCTCTTTAGTGACACACGTAACACACTTAAACGTTGTAACGGGGCTCAACATCTTCTTGAGGTCTCCTTTCCTCACTGTGTTGTCCATCTTTCCCAGTCCAACCACCCAGACTGTTCAACTCTGCTTGTTTTATGAGTGTTCTGTCTCCCATGGATCTGTAGGTTCTCCAAGGTCTACATTGCTACTGTATTTATAATATAAGACGCCTCAATTATTAAAAACTGAAGCTCAATCCATCTAAAATAATGATGAAAGCCCACCATTGAGAAACTACCACAAACAACGTTTTGCAAACCAGAGAAGCTGCTGTTTTGATTTGTTCTTCCACTGCTTAAAAATGGCATAGAGCTGGAGTAGGATGAGCACCACCACTGTGCCAAATTCTCATAACACAAGTAAGTAGCAATAACTGAGGGACAGGAAGTTCAGGTGAGGGGATGGACACCCCCTTTAGACCCCCTACCGTTCCAGGAAATCTTCAAAAATGGATGAATTGAATTGTGTGAACCTCTCTGGACTTAATAAGAGTAAAGTGAACCTGAAAGGAGCTTGTGAAAACCTCCCTTTAGGAAGGACGCCACATACAGTATACATCAAATCTTGACCAGATAATAGGCTTGAATTTCAAGTTCACATATGTCGTCTATCACATTTGGCTTTAAATACTATTAAAAGGTAAGGATCCTGCTAATTATGTTAAAGAAAGCCGAGTATCCCTGAGACTTCAAATGGCAGACAAGAAAAGGCCACAATGGCTGACACAAAGCCTTCTTGCTGAGAGCAATGGCTTTAATCTGCACACATTGAATGTTGTCACCCTGACAGATGTGTGTAAATGGAGGGATGAAGGACAGAGTATTATTTCGGTTTCACTGCAGTTTTCAGCTTTTCACTACGTTCAGCTATTCACGTCCCCCACAGTGCTGGTGTCGGAGACTATCATTAACTAGATGAACCCCTCCATAGGTATTGTTTAATGGAGCCTTTTGTTTCAAAACAAGGTTACAATTCTGTTGTTTATGCAGAGTGACATTTTAAATGCTTTCAGCCGTCAGGTTGCGCCTGTGTGCATTGACTCGGGGAGAGCCTTGCACTTGACTAGAGATGTCATTGAAAAAGTTAGGATGGAAAGCACTTGGAGTGAAACTTTACAGCGGGATGTGGCCCCCCTTCCCACAGTCTTTGGTGGTGACCCAGTAGATCAGCCCATTTGGCATCCCATGGCTCTTTAGTTCTCTCTAACGGGGTCAACAGACACGACAGTCAGTGGATTACAAGGCCAAAGACTGGGAAGAAAATCTGCAATGCTGTTTGAGAGTCGCCAAATTGGACCTGATAGATCCCACTAAGCATTCTCTGTTTGTGTCAGAGATAAGCAAATAGTGATAGCTTCATAAATTAAGGAAAAAAGCATGACAATGATACAATGCTGCACTGTGATAGCCAATGGAGGAGAGACTGTTCGGAGCACTGTGTCATGTGACATCTTCAGGGCTACAATAAGGTAGGGAATATCACCCCCAGCAATGAGGGGCACTGTCGCTGACTCCATCTCCTTTTCCATCTGCAGTTCAGAAGTCACTGTCTACAGTATGAGAGACTCAGCTTCCTATTCTACCAGAAAGCCTTGCCACTTCCTGGTTGGCGATATAAAAATCGTGGAGTTCAGTCGAACATCAGAGTCTGAGAAAGGCCCATCTTACCCTCAGTGATTCTCTAGGCCATCCTTTTACACCATCTTATGAGTGAATTTTTCCTTATTTTCTTTTCAATACTTGGTATTAAATAGAGCATCCCAGCCATTTTTCTGTCTGTTGCATTTTCTTTCATCTTACAGATCAAATATTGCTGCTGCACCCAAAAACCCCAAAGAGAAGCATCTTAAATTTAAATGCCTAAAAAGATTATTAAACCAAACCTTGTTTTGGATAGTGTGATGCTGGCTAAAGGCTGGGGTTTTGAGAGAGCTGCTGGGATGACTGCTGCGTGGGACTCCTCCATGGAAAAGATGATGGAATTAGAAAGATTTAAGCAGAACTTAGGAATCTGGAGAATAAGCCCCCTCACAAAAGTTTTAAATGAGTCAGAGATGATGTCTTCACAGATGTTTTCAGATGTCTCCTTCAACTCAGAACAGTGATAGTCATGACCAGGGTAGACACACAAATAAACAAGGTAGGTGCAAAATGGTGCTCAGTGCATTTATACAAATCAGCATGCAAAACAATAAGGTATAGTGCCAATGCATCAATAAATAATGCAATAAAAACACAAGGGTCAAATCCAAAGAAATAAAATAAATCCAATTAGAGAGGTAAAAATTAAAATTCACAACAAAGTCAGGATCAGTTCTTTCACACCACAAGCCCCCAGTACACTCTTCCTCAAACTCATCTCCTCTGCTCACCTATCATGTTGGGTCAGCTAATGGAGATGTACATTGGCAAGTGTGGTCAACCCTCATTAGCTTGACTCCCCTAGGTTGACCCTATGAGCCCTGTTCCCTTGTCACACCACCTCACTGGAGTGATCAGTCACTCCTGCACCTATCCAGTGCTTGGCAGGAGTGACCCTAAAAGCTCCATTACTACACTCGGGCCTTTCTTGACCGCCTTGTCTCCTTTTTGCCGTACTGACTCTCATGGTCTTTGACTTAATTCTACCTTCACTCCTTCTCTCCATCTCGCTCGTGACTGCTGCTTTAACCACCTGCATGCATATTAAGTGCAATTAGCAACCTGCACATCGGGGTCACCGTGGCCACAAGGTCTACGCTGCCTCACTATCTCACACGGCCACGGACCTCTAGCGTGATTTACCACACAAGGTTCCTCCCCGGCTGGTGACCGAGTAGTGACTCTGAGTCTAAGGATCAGCACTGGTATCTGGAAGGTTGCTGGTTCAAATCTCATTACTGTTAGAAGGGATCTCACTCTATTGGGCTCTTGAGAACAGAAAGTACTTAACCTGAAAATTGCTCCAAGGGTAGTGTATAATGGCTGACCTGCCACTCTGATCCCCAAAGGCCAGGTGAAAAGATAATTTCCCCTCAGGGATTAGCAAGCAATATCAAATCAAAACTGTGTACCTGCAGTCATTGGTCGAGTCAAAGCCACGCCATGTGCTCCACTTGCATCACCTCATTATCAACCTGCAAATCGATTGCTTCTCCTCGACTTCTTCTTCTGTTGGTAATAATAACAGTCGACCCTTTTTCCTCATTTCTCAAAAGTGGCTGAGAATGGTGGCCATTTCCAGTGCTCTGCGTTTGTCACACTTATCCAACCATTTTTGATCTTCTCATTCCCCATTTACACTTCAGTGAGCTAAAGTATTGTCCCCATATTTGTTCTGATCTGTTTGCAGTGTCATGTTTTTGGATTTCCCAAGATACTTTGGTAAGTCTTCATGTTCATCTTTGGTTCTGGAACATGGGCTTCAATTTTCTTAATGATTGTTTCTATTTGGAATTTCTTTTAATTCAGTCAAGTTAAATTTGTGTTGTTTTGGATACCACAGTTTGTGGAGTGGTTGCTACTGCATTGCTAAGGAAACGATCTAGAGCCCAGCTTGTGATGTCACCTTCTAGTAGTTATAAAGATCACACACTTCATAAGGTCATCTCATTTAACCAAGAGTTAGTGCGTGGATCCTTAGTTAGAATCATCTGAAAAAAATGCTATCTAACTAGAAGTTTGGATGACTTGGGCTTCCCAGTTTCAACTCCTTGCCTGTCTTTTGGTCAACATGTTATGTTCTGATTTTTTTCTAAAATAATTTCTTGCATTTCTCCATCTGGTAGAACAATACAGTAAGCATAAGGTGGGTCAATTTCAGCTCCATGAACATGTTTGGCCTACAAAAACCTTATCTCTACTCCACATTCATGTGGCATAAACTGACCATCATACGGACATCTCACACAGAGACCTCAAGGTCAATGGCAGCAGGGAGCCAACATGGCAGAGCTCACAAAAATGGCTGTGAACTGAAGATCACCAACCATTCTCATTGATTATGTGATGTGACACCAGAAAACTCATTAAGAAGAAATGTATGAGGAGTGAATTGGGAACAGCGTGATAAACATGGTGGACAGATGAAGGCTGCTCTTTACATATGGCTTTGTTCTTTAAATAGTGGAAGAAGTCAAAGAACCAAAATTGGATGAGTGTTTGAAATGAAACTCAGACTACGGCTCTGCTGGATGGTAAAAATGTGGGTCTTATTCTACTTCACTCATTTCCATTTGTTTTCTTTAATCATTTCTCTAAATCAAGAAGAATCTGTGCTCTCTACTTGACCTGCCTCCCAGGAAAGTCATGTCCCACTTCCCCGGTGGATCTTCAGCCGATATCACTAGATTTGAAACCCTTAATAAAAAAATAAAAAATAAAAAAAGTAATTTCAGCACAATTGTTAAAAAAATGTGCTGAGCCAGCCGGTAATTTAAGAGCGTTGAAGCGGCCAACTTCATGCTGGTGCCCCTTCCTCTGCCCCAGCAGCCACCTTTTGTTAACTTTGGTGTGATGTCACTTCAGTCACTTGGGGCGTCTCAGCAGACGGGCATCATGGAAACAAGAACTGGGCAAAAACTCAACGAAAGGGGACCAGTGCTTTAGATAAAATAAACGAGGAAATTTAATGGAAGAGAAGAATCAACGGAGTTAAGTGTACAAAAATAAAGAGCAGGCTAATGGAGTCAAAGTAAAAATGGACGTTGGCTAATTAAAGAAGACTGTTAACTAGCCAGCAATCAGAATCATGGTCATTAGTTAGAGAATACAAATATCGCCATCTTATTGAGATCCAACACTAACTGTGTTAACTGTCCAGAAATATTAATTAGGCGTCGCTCGAGTCTGATGATAAATGAAAATTAATACTTGGCTGCATTAACCACTTCATAATAACAATTCTTTACCAAAAACAATAATTCTGTCGATAAATAAAATTTCACACATGAGGGAATTAATGGACGAGAAGAATCAATGGAGTATACAAAAATAAGAAGCAGGCGAATGAAATCAAAGTAAAATGAACATCGGCTGTTAACTAGTCAGCAATCACAACCGTGGTCACCATTTCTTTAACTTATAATTAATGGCGTTATTTGTTTCTAAGATGTCATTAAACAAGAATTTAACAAACCGTAGTAAGGTCACTTTTGAAAAATAATTAATTTGCTATAAATACACATATTAAATTAATTAATAATAGTAATTAAATATATTCATTAGTGAAAACTGTGTTAACAATCTGCTAATGAGAACAGAGTGAGTTATTTAAGAATAAGAATATTGTTGATTTATTACAATTCATAATGAACTGTTTCAACTTTCTAAAAATAATAATTGTGTGTCACATAAGTGTGCTGGTTTAAAGAAAATGAATAATTGTCTGCATGTAATAATAATAATTCTGGTAATTGCTGAAAATAACCTTTATGTTGTATGTAAAAATGAATAAACTGGGTTAACTATTTAATAAATAATTCTATTTATCAATTTCAAATAATAAGCCTGTTAATTCATCAGAACTAATAATTGTTAGCTATTCAGAAACAATCCAGTGTTAATTACTGAAAAATAATTAGATTTGTGATTATTTTTGATTCATTTTGTTAGCCATAATAACAAGGATTATGTGGTTAAAAGACAGGAACTAAGTTAACTAATGAAAATTAATAAGAAAAATGATATTAATTACTTAAAATATAATCAAAATGGCTGACTTTATCAACTATTTAAATGTAATTTTAAAATCTTAATTCAGTCAGCTGACTGGCTCCAAAGCAGCCTCACTGAGTGGTGTCACGGGGCTGTTCATTGGCTCAGACCTCAACAAAGACCTGTCGACGCTCGGCTGTCCACTAAGAGGTGCCCTTCGAGTCTTCAGGCACCCACCGACCATGGGAAAGCCGCAACTCTAAAAGACACAGGTAATGTTAAAGACAAAATAAAACGGAAAAACGGCACATCACAAAAGTATGAAACACACCAGTGTGTAGAGCCAAAGGACAAGAAGAAGAAGCCATTTTAGCAAAAAGTGTTGAGGGTTTTTGGATCCACAGACTGGATAAGGAAGTCCACCTGCAGCTGACCTTTCAACCTGTCATGCCGATTACCAAAGGGACATGACCTCTGAGGTCTGATAACATGGGATGCGGACCTAGCTGTGGGTAGACAATATGGTGACGAGTGCAGGAACCTAAAACAACATCCAATATGTTGCAAAAAAATGACAACTCAAGAATTGTTTGGAGAATCAAAAAATAAAAATCAGAAATAAATTATGTGACTTGGAAAAGCCCCAAAATGAATACAAGAGCAGACCAAACGATGAACACCACTGAATAAAAACTGAAAAACGCAGCCCGTGACATGCAGCATGGCATTTTGCATTCAGAGTTTAACAGCATCTTAAATTTCACAGAGTCGATGTCAGCGACAACTGGGCAGTGCTGCAAAATGCCTACAAGAAGTCAGTTATGCTGAATGGGGCAATGCCAGCTTCAGAGGACAAGGTTGGACTTGTTTCCCCAGTGATCCAGGATGACTGATATTTGTGGTTGAAAAGCAAATGCTCAAGTCTATCATCTTTACAGACGGTCTGTTTGCCTGTTCAGATATGTCAACAACATCCATGAGGTGCACTTACTTTTTTACACGACTATTCCCATTTTACCCCGCCAGCTTTCAGCAACCATTTTTTGCAAATTCCTTGTGAAGTCGGATACTGGGAAGAAAACTGTTGTGCATGACATACACGAAGGTGCCCTCTGTGCAGCATGTTTAAGAGGTAAGCTCAGGAGTAACGGACCACCTCATGGACGATGTGTTGTTTCAGGTTCAGCCTGAGAACACAAGTAGACAAAGGCAAACGATGTTTCACAAATGACAGTAAAATGTTCCGTCCAAGTGCTGTCCACATAGGTCAACCATAACGAGATGAACGTCCAGTGATACCGTCCATCAGAAGGCACTCTGGCTTGGTGGCTCTAGGACTTTAAAGATCTTCCCTGACCTCAGGGGTTAGCAAGAGGCTTGGCAGTTATTAAAAACCACCACTGAGATGAAAAGGCAGAGACGGTGTCCACCATAATAAATACTGATCACCACATGGCATTGTGTGGCTGGTGGAAGACCCTGTTGGTATAAAGAACAGGGCCAGGTCCGAGCAAGTCATGCATAACAATGAGCCCCAGCAAGGTGCACTTCAGAAGATACCAGAGGTGGACCAATCAGATACCAGCTCAGGCCAGCGGGGGCTGCAGATAAACCACCTAGGAGAGGCAGAAGCATGAGGTCACAAGCGGTGGTGTGGTGTGAATCCTGGTGGCAGGGGGTTTAAGGTCATCCATCTTTAAGGCTGATGTAATGGATCATGGGAGGTGACCAAAGGAGACGGGGAGAGGGCAAAGGTGTCTTTGGGCTCTAAACAGGAGAACACAATTTCAATTTCTTTCAGAGGGTTGCCACTGCTGTATCATGTGGTAAGGGACCACTGATGGCCTGTTTTAAATGTGTATGCAAGTTCACAACAGGGACATCCATTTGTCCCTCCACCCCACTGACTGGACACCCAAATTTAGGGCATCTCTGCCAGTGTTAGTTGTACCTGGATGGAATTTTTCAATCTGATGAACAAACCTGAAGTGAGAAACCATTTGGGATGGCCTGAGGACTGAAGTTCATGAGTGGCTGTTGCGCTTGTCTCTTGCCGCTAAATCGAGCAGCTGCCTCCTCCGTGCTGCCCTCCTTGAAGACCTGGCAGAGGCGCCCAGCAGACGTCAGGGCCCGTTAGATTCAAACGCGCCTGACAGGCCCAGGGTTTCAGAAGGACGCTGTCTCAAAACCTCGCTGACTAACTTTGACAAAGCGTTCATTAGGAGTCTGAGTGGCTTCGGCGGCTCTGCCATCCACGCCGTCACCAAGGCTGTTAGCATCTGTTTTACTCCAAGCAAAGTCAAAAGGTGCCGGGCTTTGAGGAACTTCCTCGTTCCCGCAAGGATTTTCCCTGTTACTTTGCATAGCGAGAAATGTCACCTTTTTCTAGCAAGCTGTTCTACTGCTTCCTCCATGCCAAAACACAAACCCTCAAAGGACACAAATTAATCCTGCATTTTTAGTGACGGCTCTTAAAAGGCGTTAGACGCCTCAGGCGGCACAAGAAGGAGAACTGATCTAATGGTAAGAGAAGCGCGGACCGGGCCTCAAAGTCATGCCTGGCACGAGCAAGAGAGAGAGGAGCATGCGTCCCTGCTGTGGAGTCCTTAATTGTGGCCGACAGCCGATTAGTAGTACGGGAATGAGCCCTTCATGTTAAGAACCGCCACCGATGGGCTCACCGCTTCAGCCAGAGTTCTGAAAAGCGGATAGGACAAGAAATGTGCAGGTCCAGAGGGACAAACATGTAGTGCCGACCTGGGCCTCAAGGTGGCTGAGCAGAGTGCAATGTGCTAGCTGGAAATGTTGGGGTTCGACGCCAGCTTGTAACAGGGGTCAGCAGACCACCTCAATTCAGAGCCACATGCTTGTACTGTTTTAATCACTAGAGGGCAGATAGGAGTTCAAATGAGTTGAATGCTGTTAACATAACATACAACTAGGAGGCAGCAGGGAGTTTAAGTGAAGTCAATCTAATATACCACACCACACCACTAGAGGGCAGCTAAGATTCCATATAACACCAAAGTGGCATTTTCCATACTACTATAGGAAAGAGGGGAATTTAAATAAAATGAATGCAACATAACATACCACTAGGGTGGAAGCAGACAGTTTCAGTGACTTGACTCTAATATAACACACCACACCACACCACTAGAGGGCAGCTGAGAATGCTGATGACACCAAAATAACATTACACACCACTAGAGTAGAGGGGAGCTGAGAGTACCAACACCACCAGTGTGGCACAACTTACTACTGGAGGATAGACAGGAATTCAGAGAAGATGAATGTAACATAATACACCACTAGCAGGCAGAGGAAAGTTTATGTGACATGAATGTAATATAACATAAAATTATGTAATACTAGGGGCACCGGAGAGTCACAATGCCATCTTTTTAACATAACTCATCACTAGAGGGCAGTAAGGAGTTCAGATCTCAATAAATAACATAACATACCACTACAGGGAAACTGACAGTCCTGACAATGCCAACATAACATAATATACTACTGGAGGACAGTGGGGAAGTCAAATGAGATGACTGCAACATAACATACCACTAGGGGGCAGCAGGGAGTCTATGTGACATAAAACTAATGTTATAACTTAATATACCACACCACTAGAGGGCAGATGGGAGGTCGAGTGTAACAAATGTTATTAACATAACTCACCGCTAGGTGGCAGAAAGGTGTTTACGCGACATGATTCTGATATTATGTACCACCAGAGGACTGTGGCGAGTTCATATGTGCTATACATATAAACGTCAGTGACGTCAACTGTGTCAGCAGGTGTTTTGAGTTTTTCATCATCTGACATTCTCGCCCAAGTGACACTCCCATATAATGCTGCGCAGTGCTTGCTAGCACTCGATTTTTGCTCTTTTATTGCTTACTATCATTAGAAGGATAGCACTTCAGCCACACTATCTTTTGACTGTGCCAGGCTCGCCCTTTTTATAGGCTGGCACAGAAAGTGCTCATCTGAATGGTGCATTGTCAGCTCATACTGCTGCTGTCTCAGCACTGACATCATCCTTAGCTTAAAGTGACCTGTTAGCACTATTACAGCACCACTAGAAGGCAGCCCACCCGATTACCACACTATATCTCACACACTGGTCCGGATGTCCTGAGCAAACCACAATGAAATGAATCCAGAATGAAAGTGCAGCAGTGAAGACAGGACAGTCCTGTGATTTGGAAAACATGCCCTGAAACATGGAGGTGGATTCTGCACAGCAGGTGCTGTCTGCAAAGACCTTCGATTATATATTAAAGATCTCATATCTGACTCCACCCACATTTCACATAACTCATCCCATATCTGACTCCACCCACATTTCACATAACTCATCCCATTTGTGTGAGGACCTTCTCTTGTTGTATTGGTAAAGATATGCATGACATCTGAGCCAATGCCATCTTACATCTGCAAGATCCTTCTCAAATATGGATAGGATTAGACATCTGACTCCGCCCACATCGGACTATTATACATCAGGCGAGGGCCTTCCCTTATATGGTAAAAATTTCACATCTGACTCCGCCACGTCTCACATGGCTCCTCCCATTTCTGTGAGGACCTTCTCTAATTTGGTAAAGACCTGACCTCTGGCCCTGCCCCAACCCACATGGTCCAAGATCATCTATTACATGGTAAAGAACTGACAACTGAACTGGCCTTCATCTGACTCCGCCCCAGCCCACATGTCCAGTGTGTCACTGGAAGCACATGCACAGTCTGCACATAAGTGAAGATATGACCTGGTGCTTCGTGGGATCAAAAAGCGGCTACACTGTGACACACACAACGCTAAAGGTGGTCACACGCCAGAGCAGCGGACCACAGTGCAAGACTGACAGACAGACAGACAGATACAAGCAACCGGCGCAGCCAAGTCATCAAAATAAAGCAGAGGAGAGGAGGAGTGGAGGCGGCTGTCACTTTGACTTTGTGTGGACGCGGCGGCTCCTCGAGGCGCTGCACGTCCGCGATTCAATTACGCCATTTAGGTGGCACTTTCAGGCGTTTCTGTTGTTTTTTACCAGCTGCCACTTCATATCTCACAATAATATAAGATGTGCCTAAATAATAGAAGATAAGACATCTGCAATGGCTTTCAAGATATCCACAATTCAATTTTTGATATCTTGAAATGACTTCGCAGTTTCTTTTTTTCCACTCTGTGATGACCGCGAGTGATTTTTCTCCCGTATCTTCAAACTGGAGTGAAGTGGCCTTTTGATAATTTAAATTACATTGTGATGGAGGAGAGATATCCAGGGCTGAGCTTTGTAGGTCATCGTTGAAACTGGGAAACGACCGTCAACTCTGGAGTCCATGGCTCCGGGGGAGGGTCAGACATCCCAACCTGAACTGAACGTTTGGGGTGTGCCTGCGGATCTGGGCATCGGTGACTCTTGAGATTTGTGTATTTGTACACACAAGCTAACATTTCAAACTCCATTCCAATACTTTTGGATTTGTTTAGGTCCAATCCATCCATTATCCAACCTGCTATATCTTAACTAGAGGGTCACGGGGGTCTGCTGGAGTCAATCCCAGCCAACACAGGGCGCAAGGCAGGAAACAAACCCCGGGCAGGGCGCCAGCCCACTGCAGGGATTTGTTTAGGTGGAAATGTTAATTTACTGATCATTATCATATCTTATGACATCACTGCTGTATCCAGGTAAGAGCGACGTCATTAGCATCCTGCTAGTTTACTGATATCCTTTACAGAATGAGAGCATTCATTTAGCCATACCTTCTTCTGTCATGCATTACGGGGTGGCAAGGCGCTAATGCCAGTAGTGTCAGGTGTGAGGCAGGCACTGACCACAAATAGTAAGACACAATCAGCCCTATCAGGCCAGGGTGGGTCTCCAGTTATACCTAGGATGTGGCAGAGGAAAAAAAATAAAAAGTACACCAACGCAGGGCAAGCATGCAAAGACCATACTGATGGTGACCAGGCCAGGCACTTGAATCTGGGAACCAACCACTCTGCCACCCTACTGCCTAGGAAAGCTAATAAATGATAGGAGGAACAAGACGTGAATGTGGGATGTAACCCAATAGCACACCCGTGTATGTCTACAGGAAGAGGGACTGACATGCAAGGCACTATATAATAGATGGAAAGATGTAGAAGCAGGTATAGAAATCTAAGGCTCCACCTAATAGACAGCTAGGCAGGTAGAAATGGAATACACAAAAGAGCAGATAGACAAACAGGAATGGCAACAGATAAAAACAGAAGACACTACACTTGATAAATGAAAGGCACTATATAACAGACAGATGTGAATCGAACTATATAATAGACAGACATGAAAGGCTCTATATAGAAAATAGCTATGTAAGGCACTATATAATAAACATGTGAATTGAACTATATAACAGAGGTATGAAAGGCACTATATAACAGATTGGTGGAAAGGAAAATCAATATTTAATAGATAGGCACGACTGATACTATATAACAGACAGCTAAATAGGAAAGGCACTATATAAACAGACAGATATGAATGGTGCTATAGGTATGAAAAGCAGTCTAAAAAGAGATGATAGACAGACAGACAGACATGGAAGGCATTATATGATAGAGAGATAGCATAGCTGGCAGGATTAGACAGATAGGAAAGCCACTGTATAATAAATAAAAGTGAAGATTCCCATTTAATAGATATGGAAGGTGCAAAATACGACAGAAATGAAAACACCAAATTAGAAAAAAAATAAACAAATTGTAACAGAGATATGAAAGGCACTATAAAATAGATTAAAAGAGCTATAGTGTGTAACGGAGAAATGTGCAAGGCGCAACATATGTTGATGATTATTTCCTCTAAAATGGCCACTACTGTGCCCTTTGCCTTACCCTACTACAGGTTAAATGGTGCCCGTCCCATCTTTATTTTGGTCTTTTTATGCACCTGCCCTCCACAATGGCTGTGTATTTCGGCGCCCCCATTCTGCTTGTCTTCTGTGTTTTCCTTTAATGAAGGCCACCTGTCTGCTGATGGCATGCCCCTTCGGCGCAGTCCCAGGCCCTTTGCAGCCGTGCTGCACTAATCTAATTACACGAGGAGGACGACGAGCATGAGAGGAGCCGCAGTCCACCCTCATTAAGGCAATGACAGGAGCTCGAGACGATGCCCTCAGTTCCTAGACGTATGCTGCTGCGGACTTACAGCCGGGCTATCATATGAAGGGCATCTGAGCCAACAAGCACATGTCTGTAAGCGATCCGCTGTGGAGGACGCGGAGTGTGTGTGGCAACATGAATCACAAGTTTAGGCGAGTGCTGCTGGTGTGGCGACAGCACAAGGTCACAGGTTTGATATGTGCTGCGGGGCATCTTGTTCCAATTTTGACAGCACACATGCCCACCAATGACTGGCAGGTCCAGTGTTTGGGCCCATGCACATGTGACTTGAGACTTTACCGTGCTGCTGCCCACCAATATGAGGTCCTTTTGCTCGCCTGTCTCTAGTTGAGTGTCAAGTTATCTGTGGGTGGCTTTTTGAAGGTAGGCCACTCTAAAAAGTGGACGGCAGCTGGGACCAGCCTGCTGTAGACAATGCCCTGGTGTCATAACACCGATTAGCTTGATGTCACAAGAACCCGCCTCATGGTGGGACACCATTTTAAACACTCGTTTTTTTTGATACTTTATTAATCCCAAGGGGAAATTCACATAAGGTTTTTAGTTTTTCTTTTAATTAACAGAGGCACACCGACTGTGTGTACGCGAGTGCACCTAACAATGGAATGGCACCGTCTGTTCAAGGCTGATTCCTGCTTGCTCTCCAAGCTGCGGCTCCATGTGCCCGTTTCCACAAGTGCGTTTGGACCACTGACCTGCACAGGCCAAGACTTGACAGTTATAGGTCTTCGAATTCAGCCATGTGGTTTGTGGGTTTACGGAGGTGAGACCACAGACGACAGAAGACACTTAGCAACCCAGAGGGACAAAGAGGACAAAGGGGACACTACCTGAACAGGGCAGTCACCCCCATCAATTGTCACTTGTATATGTTATTGTCACAGCAGCTGCCTTAGCCAGGATTCACAAAGACATGGCTTTCCACCACAGGCGACAGAGAGGGGGCTCGGGTATAATTACAGTTAGTAGTTGTATTTGCATTGTCACATGTACAGTGAACTGTCACTTGTATTTCACACTGAAACATAACACAAGCCCTTACAAAAAAAAGAAACAATTATGTTGCAGATGGCACGATAACTAGAGAGCAAAAATCAGCTGACCACACGTACTGATAGAGTGGCACGAAGGAAACGACACATTACAGACATACTAGATAGATTAAATTAATAGAGAGGTAGATTGATAGATCTGACCAACATCCCCACTATCTAGTGCCTTGAGAAACGCACACATATTGAAACGCAGAACTTGATGCTGGTGAACAGCGGACCCCGCTCGTCTTACCTGTTGTCCTCCTCACCCGTGTCCTCCTGAGCTCTTATGTTTCCAGTTCAAACTCCAGTTTGGTTACTTAGTCTATGACAGAGGGAGCAGCACACACATTAGAACATTACCACAATTGTGACAATCACATGCCATAAAACCCAACAAGTCCACCAATCCTATTCCCCGAGATCATCCAAAGTTAACATTGAAGGCTCCTGTAGTCCCCCTGTCCACAGCCCACCTGAGGTCCTTGTGCTGGCCCATTTCTTTCTAAGCATGGAGTTACTTGTGGATGAACGTTTGAGGGCAGGCCAGTATAAAAGTGGATCACTACTGGGACCAGTCTGCCGTAGACAGTGTTCTGGTGTCATTCCTCAGCTGGGTGACTTCCTCCTTCCCATTCTGGTGTTGCTTGTTTTATGTGTCTGGGGTTGTTGTTTGAACAAAATTTGCCCCTGACGAGCTTCCAACCGTGCCCCCATGTTCTTGTTGAACTTAATTTTAAAGTAACAGCCTGGTTCTCCTGTCCTGGTCCCCTCGACCATCTTGAACATCTCAATCTCTGTTTGCCTAAGCTGAGAAGGTTCAGCTCTCCCAGTCTTTACTGTATTTCCAGATTATTCCATGGGGGTTTGTGAAGTGACCCTCTGCTTGCTGAAAACACCCTGCATACCTTCTGTGAGATCCTGTCTTTACTTGCTTTTCTAATTCTCGAATTCATTTACTCTCCCTAACTCTACTTTCTGCCATGTTGATAATCACATGAAGTTCCTTGATAGCCAATTAAAACAAGTCACTGCTGGGTAGCACTAGCCAATGAGGGAGAAGGGGTGGGTCTTCAAGTCAAGGGCTTGTTCCCCACTTTTGTTCACGCTGGAGTTTTCCAGAAGTGGTTTCTTTGACAATATTTGTGCGTTTAGAACATCGTGAGGACACAAGTGGCTACCTGTCACGTGGATTAAGTGACACGAGCCATTTGAGATTTTCTGCTGCATATTTGTCATTCAAGCTGGCTCTCCATTCAAGCCATTGTAGCACAAATTGTGTTATATACTTTTAAACGGGAAATATTCTTGGCCATCTCTGCAAATGGCATGATAGGGGAGATGATTAACGATCGATAATTTTTCAACGTAAACTAAAGGCGATGGGCGGTCAAAAGACCACTTCCTCTGCACCAAAACAATACAAGTTGGATTTACTGGTATGGACAAGAAGACATAAAAACACATAAACATGACTGCTGGATGACTTGCACATTTCGTTGAGTCAAAGGCTTGGATTACTTTTGTTCCTAAATATTTAACAGCAATTATCTCCTCAAACTGACGTTTATTTTTTTCTAAACTCCACCTTTTCATGAAAACTGAATCTGAACGCGTTTGCCTGCATTTTACTTTCCGAAGGAACTCCTTTCTAAAAAGCACATTCCCCCTTGCTTTGAAATGCGACCTCTCCCAAGAATCGGTGAGCCTCTTAGCTTTAAAGATTACAGGTTTTGATTTTCACTTAAAAAAAAAAAAAAAGGACCCAAACCTCCATCTTTCATTCTGGGTGAGGACGGCTTGGAGAGAAGCCAGTAATCTTAACACCGCCAAGGCCAAACTGCGAGGAGGGATCTGCTGAAATCCTCCCGATGGTAACCAGTTGCTGATGGTTCTCAACATCACCTTCCAGTCTGCTAAACAATCGAGGAATAAAAGTAAATAAAGACGACACGATATGCAAAGTCACTGAGGCGACAGTACAACCTCTAAAGTGCGACTTGGGGCAATTGAATAAATGAGACGGATCACTGGCAGTGTTGGAAACATCTTTAAGGGGAGTGTGAATTACATAGAAGGACATCACAAGCATGATTGGGGGAGGAAGCTCAAAATACACCCACGCTTGTCTCCAGCTGCCAAGGTGGTACAGGACAAGGACCCTACACTGCATCTACACATGCTTGAATGTACAGTCCCATCATGGCCATCGTCCCGTCAGTGTTATCTATCGAGAGTGACAGGGACAAGAGGGAGCCTGAAGACCGGTTCAGCTGGTCAGCTAATGTGAAGGTTTTATTTTGCTCAAGGGGTCATTAGGGTGCCACTGTCACAGCCTTATGGGGGTCAGCACTGGCCCCCAGTGACACAAAACTGAATTAGCAGGTGAGAGAAGGCATGGATAAATGGATGGACAGAATCTTAAAAGATGCTCAGAATGCCAATTATGCATTGTGAAAATCACCAAGGGTTCCACTGTATCCCAGCGGCATGAAGCACAATGTAAGGGGGGCTTTGGGGTGGTACTGTGAGCTACTTAGTTAGGCCTATCAGACTACAAGGTTTTCCATTCATTCTCCTCTCTTGGTTTAAGGGTGTTTAGGGGACCTCTGTCTCCCAATTTCTGGTTAAGGGAGCACATGGACTGGCAGCTGTCCACAGGGATGTGAAACTACATGACTGGGGGCCATGGGAATGTACCGTGACTGTCCCTGACTGCACATCGCTGGAAAGGTCGTCAATCTGGAAGTGGGCTTAATGTGACATCTACAAGACAATGACATGTTTTAAGTGTGACATTCTATCCAACGTGAAGTCATTTAACAGAATGGTAGCCTTACACTAACTGACAATCCCAAATTGCTCAGTATGTGCGAGTGTGTTTCAGTGTGTGTGTGTGTCTCTTGTGATGAGTGGTTTCATTTCACATGTCGGTGTTCATTTTTCTACAGGTACTTCAGCATGACAAAGCTGTGTGTGTCAGACTATCAGCTGCCAATTCTCAGTTAGCCCCTTGTGAGTGGGAGTGTGTGCCTGGGTGGGCCATGATATGGATTGGCACACAGCCTTGGATGGTTCCAGCCTTTCAACTACCATTGCTGAGATAGGCAGCAATTCACTGTAAACCCAAAGAGGAGGAGTTAAATTGGATGGCTGAAGGGTTGAGTTTCACACTGCCATGTTTTAGTGTGAACATGGTGGTCAATAATAAAGCAATGAATAACTGAAGAAATAAATTAATAAATAAATAAATAGTGAGTGAGACTGTCATACTTCAGTAGTAGCCATTAGTAGTGCGTGGTACCTGTGCAGCCACACAAACCCCTTCAAAGGCATCATTTGTGCTTTGAGTGACTGCCACTGAAGACCATCCTCAAGTCATCTGAGTATATTTTCATAAATGCTTACAGGTTCCATTTTCCTTAACAAATTAAATATGCAACGTACAATTTCCACTTAGACATTTATTAAGATTCACTTTGACATCCAAGGCTACTGCACCATAAAGTGTCGTCAGTACAGTATTCATCATCAAAAGAGGAAAAAAACCACGTCTGACCCCACCTATCCTGGACACTTGTGATTGAGCCAATATGAAGTCACATCATACTGTGTCACCCTTTTGTTCTGCTGAGTATGTGTGTAAGATAAATACTTTTTCCACTTGATTTTCAACGTGAAATTCTAACTTCAATTTCCAAAGAACATTTATTTTGGGATCACAAAATCAAAACTTCAAAACTAGTAACAGAAATACTCCAACTCAGTGCCACAAAGGAACGATCTGCTGTCTGACTCAGTCCATTTTCACACAGCTTTTATGGTTACTTTTTTTGTGCGTTTAGCTTATACATGTTGTGAAAGAAGACCCCGTTAAGATCTGGGCTGCAGTCCACTGTGCCCCGTGTTTGGGGCAGCACTTTGCAGGAGGTTCCACACTATTAACATCCTCTATGGGTATGCCAAGGTCAATAGGGGCACTAGGCTTGAGAATGAAGGGGCACTGGATCTAGGAGTAGCAGCAATGTTAAGGTAGTGTAAGGGCAGTGGTGGTCAGAAAGGTCAGTGCCTGAGCTATCCCAGTCCTAGGAGTTAATTATGAAATATATGATCTCTGCTAGCCACTGTAATATACGGTAAAGGCATCTGGGGATTACTGGCACCATAAACAGGTCCTAAGACGTAGGACTGTGGACAAAACCTGAGGTCACCAGGGGAACAGAAGTTCTAGATTAGCCCCCAAAGATCAGGGACTCAACACAAAGAAAGCCAAACCTGTTTGAGGTTAAAGGTACTTCACGCTCAATTCGTCACTGAGCCTGAAGTCTGGAGGATAGTGAATGACATGAGGAAACGAGGACATAAAACAAG
Organism: Polypterus senegalus; assembly: GCF_016835505.1. NCBI lineage: Eukaryota > Metazoa > Chordata > Cladistia > Polypteriformes > Polypteridae > Polypterus > Polypterus senegalus. The sequence goes on along the minus strand of NC_053169.1, from coordinate 102,591,726 downwards.
ACGGAAAAATTCAGAAGCACTGGGAAACGGGTGCCAATGGCATTATCTGACAGGGTGAGTTGCACAGGGCACTCTGCCCGACAGACAAGGGGGCACATCTTTTGTCGTCAGGTCCAGTGGAGCAGCTCCACATTTGTACAATGGAAGAGCACAGGGTGTGCTACATACCAATATTTGTACTTTATTAGGGTTGTCCCCTAGGAGAGACTTTGCACAAGTATACAAAATTGCTCCCCACGATGGGTTTAGGTAGGCAATAAATTTGTGTAGATAATGTAAATTTACAGGGCTACTGTAAAAAGAAACAGAGACAGTGTTAAAAACGTCTCTGAACTCACTTATTCCTGGAAACTTCTGCATTCAGAAAAAGATAGAAGTTGGCATTCATTGACGAACCTGTGAATGAAGAAGTCAATCATGATGGTTCTGGTCATTTCTGCAATAGCCTCCCAACCCTGAATAAACTGGAACTTTAGACCTCAACTCTTTATATCTTTATGTTTTTACTGTATATATATTTATACAGACACACACTCATACATATTTATTTATGTATTGTCACACACGCAAGCTGAAGGAGCGGCTGCCTGACTCAATAATGAAATGTACAGGGAAAGGAGAAGAGTTGCACCATCGTTAACTAACCCACTTTTGTTTCCCTCGGAGCAGAGAACAACTTTTGGGACAAACAGTGACACAACTTCTGACCCCAATCCTTCCACCCCAGGAAGAGACGTGACTGGAAGTCAGCTAACACTGTGAACCCTGCTGCTCGTGAGGACAATACAGTTGTTAGACAAGCAGAACACTGAAGAGCACATAAATGGACTGTTGCTCTTATCCATCTGTTATTTAAGTGCCAGTGTTGGGTCAGTTTTTATTGTTTATAAAATGGGGTACGGACAAAAGCCCCAAAAAGGCCAATGAGGTTTTTCATTGTCACCCACGAATTTATGAGGTTGCAATGCTGGTAGAAGTGCCACCTCAAAACAGGAGACCTAGATTCCATTGCCAGCTTCATGGAGTTGGCACGTACTACTTGAGTTCCTGCACATCTTCACAGGGTTATGCTGCTTTTCTTTTACAATCTAAAGACATGCCATCTTTCTGAATGACAAATCTAAATTATCTGAGTGCGTAATTGTGGGGTGGTCTGCCAAGCGATGAACTCATGTGCCGTGCCGTGCCATGCCAGGTTTGTCCCTTGCGGATCGACACCAGCTCCATATACAGCACAATAATGATCCAGGAACACATTCAGACCAGCTTTACCTACACAATTTTCCTGAAGTTAGAACCCACATGGATGTTTTAATGGAGTTTTCAATAAAAGAACCCACATTGAGCTTTGAGAGCTCTCTGCCAAAGCTCAAAAACAGTGCCTGCTATTTGAGGGCTATTCATCAGTCTGCTTTTAGAATTCATGAAAGCTGTCTGTATTTATAAAATAAATGGCACACAAGTTTCCTAGAAGGTTCACACTTTTAGCGGAGTAACACAGCTGTAGTCAGTAGCAGATTTTCCTTTATGCTGTGAAGTGGCTTTGAAACATCTAAGCCAGAACTTTCTTAAAGCCCAACTCTAATCCAATTCAGAGCCCCATTTTGCAGCGCTGGGCACACAGCAGTAAGTAAACCCAGCATGAGCCCACTCACGCACACTCATGCCACTCTCGATCAGTTTGGAAATGACGACTGACTCCCAAAATCAGGACCTGCTATGATAAATTCGTTCCAATTCTCATCCTCAGGTGACACCAGCCAGTGGCCACTAGTTCTCTCATTGAGAAGAGCTCAAACGATGGGCCCTACTGTTCACCAAGCACCAGTCTCCGACAGCGAATGGTCAACACTTACTGTGCGTCGGACCCTTTGGATGTATTCACTGCATAAGCACTGTAAATTGCACACGCTGTTTGCCTCTCCTGTCCTCTAGTGTTAAATATGAGTGCAGCACATTTGAAAACCTGTAAATGGTATTCATATTTCAGAGCATCTTTAAAAAATATTGTTATTGTAAAGGTCTGTTCAGTTCATTTTCAGCTGAAAACATTTCCTATAAGAACTTTGTGAACTTAAAAAAAAAAAAAATGTAAACATATATTAGTAAGAAAACACGTGGTTTGTCTTAACCAAAACCTCATTATTTGCACAAAGTGTTCACTTTAAACAAGCACTTTCAATTCAATGACAGGATATATGTATAAAGTAAAACAAACCGGGTCGGCTGCTCCTGGGCAGACACCAGTGCCATCTCGTTTTTCAGCATCATGCACTGCTAATAAATAAGAGAAACACAAAATACGCGTTAAATCCCCTTCTCATTCTGGTTCAGTACCTTGGCATACATAATCAGCAACACGTTGACAATGTAAATAAGTATCTTGTCAGCCTTTCAAAGTGAACATTTGGTTTGCAGATGTTAAGTGTTCATTATATAAACAGCACAATTGTAAGTTTTTTTTTTTTTTTTAAATTATATTACTTGGTTTCCTCAGTAATTAACACCTATAAACAGACATGTACAGAGTCATCTTATAGTGTTTCTATTGATCTGCTTAAAGGTGTTAAATAAATTGCTTTTTATGAAGGGACTGAGAGCTATTTGTCATGTAAAAAAAACAAGTAGTGTGTTAGCAATCATAACCCACCAGCAATAAATTATGAAAGATAGTAAAGGAACAACATAAAAAGTTCATTTTTCAGAAGGCCTGGAGTGTTCTTATCCATTGTCTTCTCCGCTCTCTGTTGTGGTGTTGGCCACTCCTGAAGCAGCAGTCCAGATGGCTTAGTGTTTCATGAAGCTAGGCTGGCCAGTTCACATGGGCAAAGAATGGGTGAGATTTAATGTCCTCCACACCCGCCGCTCCAGCACCAAGTCTCTCAGTGGGATTAAACTGTAAAAGCTTCAAACAGAGAACACAATTTGTTAAGTGAAGATTTTGTCAGAGAATGCAACAAAATTCTAGGACTTCAGTTTTGGTTCTTGTAATTTATGTTAATTCTTTAAGTTCTGGCCCTTGTGTCCTCATTGCTATTTAAGAGCGGAGTCACCTCAAAACCCCACCGAAGTGCTGCTTAGCTTCCCTGCCTGTGCTGGTCAGTCCATCCTTGGATTCTCTTTCTATTCTAAATTCTGTCTTTTATTCTTTTGCTGTTCGCATTTCATTGCTGGATTTGGTTATTTCTGAGTTGCCTCTTTTTGGAGTTTCCACTATTAAAAGAAAAATTAAGCACTGCTTATGCTTTAAGCCAGAGGTTTTACAGTTCCCCTCTCCCCCCTGTGGATAACTAAACAAAAAGCTTTCATGTATGTGTGTAGTAGTGCTATTTAGAATTCCCGGTTCCTCACGTTTGTCATCCATTTCTTACTTTGATTCTTAGCTGACAATTTTCGATTAGATGGAAAGACAGACTTGACTCTTGATTTCGACTTTTGGCCTCTTTAACATTTCCACTCCTGGTCACTTCCATTCATTCCATTTGACGTTGACTTGTCTTCTCAAGCCAAAGGTTTTACAGATTATCCTCTCCCTTGTCGGGCACTTTTGTATATGTTAAGTATTTAAAAGTATTTTTGAATTTTTAAAAGCCAGAGCCCCATTTTGAAGCCTGCCTTTGGAATTTGAGGTCTGACTACCTAAGGTGAGGCCTACTTGAGGAAGACTTGTAAAGTTCTGCTCTAGCCATGGTGTGCACTTTCGTTCACCGTCAGGTTGTTATGCCTCTGTTATATGTCCTTTGGTATGGGATTTGTAAAAGCAGTGTTAATGTTTGTGATGTGCCATCTGTTGAATGACAACTGCAATGCATTTTAGTCAAACAAACGTTTGTGATATTGCGTTTAGTTGGAATGAATAATGCAATTTTTTTTCTACATAAAATACAAAATACATTGCAAAAGATGGTCAACTGCGAACGTTAGTGCTGAAATTTTCCTTTATTACTTAGATAGGTAACAGCACAGATAGTGTATTTATATAGAATGCAAAGGATTCTGTCTGTCTGTCATGCAATTATTCATGAGCCACTAGGGCTTCAACCTCGATCTTTGCCTTAATCGAGAGCTCAAGACATGAATGAAGTAAGTGAAGCTCAACATTTGGCTTACAGTAACCCCTGCAAAGTTGTCGGAGTTTGTGTCTTACTCTCAGGAAACTGAATAGGCAGACTTCAGGAGAAGGAGACGTGCAAAGGAGAAAAAGAAGAGCAGTGACATCAGCTGGGTGTGACAAGATGGGCAGAATCGGCTGTGTATTAATTGTGAAACAAATTCTGGAAGTTGCTAACACCGCCTGATATACACTGTGAATTTATGGAGCTAGAACCTTCATCATTGTCTTAATTGAAAGCTTATAACATGATATGTTCTGCACGTTCAAAAAAAAAAAGAAAAGAAAAAGTAAGGTAATAAAAGGCAATTTTAGGATTGTATGTCTGTCTGTGTCACTAGTTACAAAGATAAAATGAATAAATAATAGACAGGAGATTCTGTCTTTCAACAGCCAGCTCATAAGGCACCAAGACTGTGCTACGGTAAATGCACGTCCATATGACGAGTCGACTGCACTTCTGTTTATTTCACTTTGCTTCAGACAGACGGCTCGTGTCTTGATGCCATTAATCGAATTTGATGTTTTCAGTAAGTTTCATCCACCTACATACCCAGGAAGCACATGTCACCAGTGAGTCAGTTCTTCATCTCTACGCGTGTGTTATTAGTTACATGTCCGTTCCTTGGGGATTTTCTTTAATGTAGGATGCAACAACATTTAATAATACAGAATGAAAGACACATAATCAAATTCTGAATTCAAAAAGATAAGATGAGGACAGCTCAATGCTATGTTTTCAAATGAGAGTTTCTGTTTTTAGGGCACATGTCTTACAGCCTTGAATATTTTGGCAGTTTGGGAGAGAACTCCAGTTCATAATCCTGAAAAAACAACACACGGGTCCGCAACTTCCTAATTAACCCTTCCGACTCTCTGAAACCCTCAAGGTTCAAAACCAATAGCACTGTCACATTGGGCATTTTCTTCCCGTGACCTGTGCTGTCATTTTGTTTCGTTGTTCCTGTATAGGAAAGTGAAGCAGCCATTATCGAGATTGTTCCTGGACAGATGTTAGAGGCTGCCATGGACACTGGTGTTGGTGCCACCTGAAACCCTTTAATAAGGCATCAGTGCAAGAAGAAGAAGGAAGACGACAACAGGAAAGCCTTGCTTCGAAAATCATACTCATTTTAAAACAAAGCTTTTGACAGGTGTATTGGCAGAAAGTGAACAGGCTAACAATCATCATGGGAGGGTCCGCAGTGGCAAAGGTGGCCACTCAGGCAGTGTGTTCAGTGGACATCTGGAGCAGCTGGAGAAGCACCCTGATCTCCCCAACATTAAATGTGGTGAGATAATGTTGGGTATAATGCCAGGTACAGATATTTTCACTTGCTGTGTGGTCTTTTCGCATTTCACAATCGCCCCCCATCAACTGCTAAACTGGACATTTCTTTTTAACTGAACTCTCTGTAAAATGCATCAGGCAGTGGGCTTATAGTGATTTTGTGTTACTGGCTTTGTGGGATGTCTTGGGATCATTTTGTTGAGTGTGGATTTTGTGTTATTTGTCTTCATTTATATTTTATTGAAACTTTAATGAGTGTTCCTGTTTTATTTTCATATAATATCATGGAGTTTCTCATAGAGAGATGGTGAGGATGAAGTGCGGTGAAGGTGTTGGCTTTTTTGATCCTTTTATCTCAACCTTAGCAGTCAGAGAAGTGTAACCGGTCACCCGTCACAGGTGGTGTTTGTTACCTAACTTTAAAAACAGGTTCTGCCGTTACCGCCATCTCAGTGCCTATTACTGCATTTGCAAGAACAACAAAAAGAGACACTCAGAAGAAGAGCTCTGTCAGGCGCGCCCTTTAAATGTACCCTGCTTTACCCTCGAAAGCTGTCCATGCTTTTAAATAACTAAAGCTGCTGCTGGCACTGGCAGGGTGGCATTAATGATGTTCTGTTTGGACAAACGCTGCCTTAAGTTGAAGAACACAGACTACTTTACTTGTAAAAGTGGATTTACTTTTAATCAGAAACACAAAAGTGTGCCAGATGATGAAATATCACAGCTGAAACTCATCCATGGTGTCTTCTGCTCTCCCCACATTAAGTGTGCATATATCATGAAAAGTGGCAATTCTGTATGATGCTGTTAGAGGTTCAAGGCAGTGTCCCTTTTCTGTCTCTGCATAATGCAGTCCATAATAATAATAAAAGTCAATTACAGTTACAGAGCACCTTTCTCTCTACTCGAAGCAGTTTACATCGATGGTGTGCTCACCACACATTTACTCTTAGGTTGTGAAAAGGTGAGGCAGCTAATAAGCCAATCAGTGACAGAGGATGATTAGGGGGCCAGAATGTCCAAGCCGTTGTGGGCAATTTGACCAGGACATGAGGAAAGCCCTACTCTTTTTAAAAGATGCCAAATGATCTTTAAGGACCACAAATAGTCACTAAATTGGCCTCTGTGTGTGTTTGCCATGATGGACTGGCACCCTGTCTTGGGAGCGCTCCTGCCTTTCGCCCGATGGTTGCTGCGATATGCTCCAGCTGCCCATGAATACAGAGATGATAGAAAAGTAGAATTGCAGAATGTAAAGAAAGACAGGAATGAGATGTGAACTGGCTGACCACACAACCTTATTAGTAGGCACATAAACGTGAATTAAACAGAAGTGTGTAAAGAGACTGCTCACCTAAAAAGACACACATTTCAATATTATTGTAATAAAAAAAAGTTACTGCGTTAGAAATAAAGCCACAGTGATTAATGTATTTCCTGCCACGCAGTCAAAGGCGGCTTTAATCCCGTTTGCATGCTTACCTGTTGCACTAAGGATTTGGCCTCGTCTGACACGTAATCCGGCATGATTAGCACGGTGTGCCTATTGATCCCTGCTGGATGGCACTGATAAAGTGACTGTAAAAAATAAATAAAACATTTACCTGAAATTCGGAGGCGCACTTTACACTTTATGGAAGAGCTCTTACACAGAACACAAATGACTTCTGGCTTGTTTAAGACAAGAATGACCCCCTAGGAGCCCACTTCAGTTCACCGCATTCTCTTCAGAAGTCAGGCTCAGGGTGTTTACAGATCTTTATACAGAAAAAGCAAAATACAAGTACTGCAATGTAAACATCTCCTTACATGAAAACCTCTACATTCTGGTCTCAAGGCTAAGAATTAATAAATACATTTAGTAAACCAAAGCAAAACTAGTCAGAAACCTCACTCATCAGGGTCACAGCCAAGACAAAAGCATCACTGGCCACTCCAGATAAGAGCGGCTCATCACCCACTTTGGGACAATGGCACCACTTTAGGTTTGAGTTAGAAGGCTCAGTATGGAGTCTATACTTTGTGCTGTTGGTTTATTAACATTTATTAGCTTTTCCAAAGCAACTTACAAAAAAGGAGAACATAATCAAGCAGACATCAGTCTGGGGGACAAGATTAGGAAAGTAACCATCACAAGTGAGGAGCTCAGAACAAAATGAAGCCAAGTACACTTCCTTAGTTACAAGATTCTGAAATTACACTGACATTCTGTACCACACATCCATCCATTCCTCCATCATTAACATCTGCTATTTCAGTACAGAGTCACAAAATAGCACAAGGGGTACAAGACAGGAGTGAACTCTGGATGGGATGGCCGCCTGTAGCAGGGCACACTCTGCACTTAATCAGCCAAAAGTGTGGGAAATGAGGTACAGACAGGAGTGAGTTTTGCACACAGGCCTTTGGAGTAGTGAGGCAGGTTTGAGTACAAACTTGTTAGGGGTCTCACTTCAAAGAGCCACACAAATTTACTCAATTCTGAATAAAAAATGGATTTCTGTAAAACATCTAAAATGATCACTTCAGAAGCTGAAAGTCATAACACAGCTCCTTGAAGCAGACCTGAGCCAAAACCCAGGAAACAGCCCTGGATGGGCAACCGGCCCATTGCAGGGGCCACTCACACACCGACACACTGAGGACCAAAGCCAGGACCCACGAGGCAGTAACACTACCTACTGTGCAGCCATCCCCAAATCCAGGAGTGTAGAGCATCAAACTGAAAAAGCCTCCAGACTGGAATGGCTGCCAAGGGGGCTTCAATGAAGCTCTGAACAGAGGGCCTAAATACTTGTGTCACTGGGGTATTTCAGTTATTTTTAATAAGCTTGCAGAGATTCCTAAAATCCCATTTCTGTTTGTCATTTTGGGGTTCTGAGTGTTGCTTGATGAGTGAAACAAAGATTTGAAATTAATTTAGGACAAGGCTGCAACTTAAAGTGTGTGTGCGAGGCCTTTCTCAAGGGGCTGTACATTCACATTCACACACACACACAAATGCTAATAAACACAAGCAGAGGCCATCGTGTGCACACCGACTCCTGCAATGCACATATTTTAAAACTCAATTTCAATTTCTTTTTTAAAATCCAATAAATATGATGATGCTTGCTCATTTCATCAAAATAATACTTAGATTGAGTAAACTGACAAACAGCCCTTTTTATACACAAGTAAACAAAATATGCAGTTATTGAATTATTTATTCCCTGTTTGATAAAAGAACCACATCTTCATGCTGATTTTTTTTTTGGGTACTGCTCTTTGCCAATCCACCTGCCTGTGAAACTGCCAATTTTACATTATTGTGAACTACTTTGACCACCACTAAATAATTCCAACAAAACATTAGTTCTTGTTGGCAGTTTACTGCTGTATGAAATGAAATCAGTTATTATCTGTTGGCACTCGGCAGGGTTTCATGTCCTTCGCTTGATTTTTCACTTGGTTGCCTTACGGATAAGAGGAGATGCCAGTTTTTTGGTTGGATGGAAGCACTAGAATTAGATCAATTCAAATGTGTCCCCCACAGAAAACGTACCTTTCCACATAGTAATTCAAAAAGAATGGCTCCTAGGCTCCACCAATCACAGGCTTCGGTTTCCTCAGATATGCTCCCAATTTCTATATTAAAAAGAAAGTTGTTTTACTGTTAGCAGAACACTCTCAAGCCTATTGAATCCAATTCACAGTAGGCAGGTGCCAACATTGGGCATGAGACAGGAGCCAATCCAGGCCATCTTAGTGCTTTATGGTTAAAACTTATAACACATTTTAGGACATTAGCACACTTTCAAAGAAATAAGGGCAATATAAAATGAGAGAAAATGTAAAAGGTTTAACTCGTCACCTTGACGTCTGCCTGGGTAGTGCCCGTCAATTCACTAATGCAAGCGGCCCACCATCAGGACCTGTGAAAGATCCACTTATAATGGCACCCAACTGCGACTAAGCAAATCCTTGGTGGGTTGAATCTGAAACCCCCTGTTTTTATCCTTCATATTGGATGCTCGTTTACTCTCAAGGCAGCTCTTATGTCTGCTCATCTCTGGGCAGCACAATTCTTGTTAAATCGTACTTGAAAATCCTTGCCTTGGGAGGATTTATTTTAGAAACAGCACCAAGGGGCTCGGCAAAGACAAGTCTGTCAAGTGCTTCAGATGTGCACTCGGCCTTCTCTTCGCCACTGCGACCAAAACAGTCAAGAGGCTGCTTGCTCGCCTGCGCCCCCTGTAGTTCGTCTATGTCCTTGCGAAGGTAAACACTGCCACTGACGTCTTTTCTTTTTATGCTCATTAGTAAGTACTATCTTGTTTTTAGTTTCAGACTATTATCTTTATTTTGTAACGTATCTCTTTGCCGTTTTTCTGAGTTCCTTGTGTCATAAGTGACTGCAATCCAAATACGGAAACAGGTGTGTGTTCTGGACTGGGAGTCCCAAAGAACACAAGTGCCAATAAGCTTCAAAATCTTTTCCAATACTCCTCACTAGAGGGGGATATCTCCACCAAACCCCAGCTAGTAATCAGGTCAAGCACCGAATCTTTATAAATTAAAGGATTCATTCTTCACAAAAATAAAAAAGGTGTTTCTATTACAAGGAAGCTCGGTGGAGAAAAAAGGCAAAACAGAATTCCCTGTAACAGGAAGACAATCCAAGGTGAACAGAGTCCCGATATGGAATCCAAAAGGAAGGTCAAAACACAGACAGAAGGTTTAAAAAATCCAGAAAAAGCACAAGAGCTCACCAAATCCAGAGTGCATTCACAATGGTCAAGAAAGGCAGGAGAACCTTCAGGTTTATAGAGCGGAGGGCAGCTAAAGTAATTGGCAGGCAGTCTCATATCTTGGGGGGCCACTCACACAACAAAAGCAGCTTATATACACAAAATCGGAATAAAGTCAAAGATAAATGCACATAAATTAATAAATAAAAACTCAACATAACATATAAACATGAATCTGAACCCAAGGCAGTGTGAGGGATTCTAAAATACCCCTAAACTCTGTTAGCCTGCCTAGAATAGGCCTCACAACAGGTAGCCTGATCCCTAAACCCCACAGGGAGGCTTTGGCCTACACAGGCCCAAAAAGTGGAACAGTCCTTTAAAGTTCAAAGTACTCAAAATATACTTTAAATGTTCCAAAACTCACCAAAACCTGTCTCTCTCTAAAGTAAAGACAACATAAACTCTGGTTAGGGAGACCAACCCAACAAGGAATTGTAATTTCTAAAGATTTTATATTCAACAAAAAGAGAGAATAAAAATGGCAAAATATGTGTCCAAATCTGTAATCCAACAATCAAAACCCCAAAGACGGAAGCAATACACTCTAATCAATCCCTTATCATTGTTACCCAATCATCCAGAAACTCCACTTTGTAAAAATCAGAGAACATAACATAGGGAGGCTATGAAGAAACACTAGGAGCATAAGACTAATGCTGTTCAAGGTTCCAGTGCCAGTGGAAGTGTTTAGGAGATGAGGGAGTAGATCTGTTGTGGAATCTAAACAAGAAGATCTATGAGTAGGAGAGAATAGCAGAGGAGTGGAGGACCATCGGGACTGTAAACATTTATAAGGAGAATGACCATATTCAGGATTGTGGAAACCACAGAGGGATAGAGCTGATATCACACACAATGATAACCTGGGAAAGAGTTCAACGTAGAAGGCTTAGGAAGAAGACCGCCATTGGGCGGTGAGGCACTCTGGTTTTATGCTAGGGAGAGGATCAACTGATGAAATTATTGCACTGTGATGAATAGAGGAGCATCAAGAAAAGTCTACATGATTAGGCATTTATTGATTTGGAGAAGGCTTATTAAGAGTGCCACATTAAGAGGTCTGGAGGTGCATGTGAGAGAAAAGCGTGTGAGGACTGTCTAGGATATGAATGAGGGAGCGCTGGGGTAACAAATAAGATTCCAGTTAGAGAGGTTCTGTACCAATGATCTTCTTTAAGTTCTTACCTCTCTGATCTGGTTTAAGATGTGCTGACCCAAGATATAAAAGACCAATCCCCTGGTACAGACTTTGTGCTTATGACATTGTGTCATAAGGAGGAAATGGAGAGGAGCAATGAAGAAGGCCTTTGGAAGATAAGTGGACTGAGGATAAATATAAAGGAGACATCATATGTGAAGTTTAATGATGATCAGGATTCAGATGTTAGTCAGCAGGGAGAGCTACTGATAAGAGTGGAGAAGTTCAAATGTCTAGGATCAGAGGTAGCTCAAGATGGAGAACTGCATGCAGGGGTAATACACAGAGTGCTGTGAGAATGGAACAATTGGGCAGGAGGTATCAGGTGTATTGCGTGTTTGAAGAATTGAGGTGAAGGATCAAAGTCAGATTTTAAAGACTGTGGGAAGACCAGCAATGACGTACGGAGCTGAAAAGGGTAGTAAAGGAAGTGCCAGAGATGAAGATGGAAATGGCAGAAATAAGAATGCTGTGTGGAGTTACAAAAAAAGGAAAGAAATGAGACACCCAGAGGTACAACAACAGTGTGACAGACATCTAAGAAAACACAGAAAAGTAGGCTGAGGCAGCATAGACATGTGAAGAAGAGAGACAAAGAATATTTGGGCAAAAGAGATGGAAATGGATGTCCAGGGGAAAGTGGATGAATAAAGAAAAAGAAGAATGTAAGGAAAAGGGTTTGACGAGAGAGGAGCTACAGAATCAAGCTGTATGGAGAAGGTTGTTCAGGTGCATTGACCCCACATAAAGGTGGGAAAAGATGAAGAGAAAGAAGAAGCGGTTCGAACATTCAATCCGTAAACTCGAACACTGCACTAAAATGTTTCACTGAGTTCTAGAGCTGAGTCTTCGTGATGTGACTCCTAACAACTCTTGGGGGACTTTCTGAGGCATCTATGCAACTCCCCAACAAAATGCAGAGACGCTAAAATGGGGGAATGATACTCTTTAAACTATATTAATATCTTTCATAAGCTGAAGAATTAATCTAAAACACACGAGGTGATGTTCCTTGAAAAGAAAGCTTTAAGAAGTAAATACCCACAAAGCAAGTAACGAATAACACACATCTGTGCTCCTCTGTCACGGCCTTGCCATTCCTGGACACTGCCACCATTTCCAGTCGGTCACACCCGCACACACCACAACATGAATGTGTAAATGCGAATGTGCGTTACGACAAGCACAGCAGGGAGAAGTCAAGCAACTTTTACTTCTGGATTTGACTCCAAGCCAGCATTGAGTGCTGCCATCCTCATTTCCCTGGGGCATCGTTATAAAAATGAACACAAGCCAATTTACATTTCATCTGAAATGATTCTGCTTGAAAGATGCGATTGTGCAGCAAGAATCATTTTTAAAAGAATAAGTGTGTCTAATTGGGCTTAAAGACATTCAAGTCACCGGTAAATTGGACTACTATAACCTACTCAGGGCTGAAGGAGATGGAAAACTCTCACGTCTCTGCGCACTCGAGGTGGGCACTTTACTTTGTACTTTCGAAGCGAACAATCAGGTGGGCATCTTGAGAGGCCAACGTCTACCGTCGCCTATTCAAGCAGCACATGATGTTCTTATGAGGCCAGGAACGAAACTTGCACAGTCAAACTTCAGAAACGGAACAAGCATTTTAATGATAAATTGAACGACAAAACCACAGGGGAAGAAAATGGCCTGAAAGAAAACGAAACAGTGGAAAGTATCTGAAACCTTCACCCAACTGAAAATCGAGGAGAAAACATTCAGCGGATCAGTTAAGGACTGCATGGCCAAATCACATGTCAAATATTGTTAGAAAACTTCAAAATGTCTCTTTAATGCCAGGTTGTCAAACTCAGATCATGGAGGGCCGCCATGGCTGCAGGTTTTTTGTTCCAGTCACTTTCTTAATTAGTAATCCGTTACTGTTACTTATTTTGTGCCTTGATTTTAATCGACTTGCTTTTTAACATTCAGAACCCTAACCTTAGCTAACTCTTGTCCTAGAAGGCCAGCATTTTCAGTCAATGAGAAGCCAAACATGTTATTTAATTTTACAGCTTGGTAGTGCTCTCCTTCTGCCATGCCAAATTTCTAGTGGACCAGAACTCATCAATACTTCTCAGATTATTACTTTTTTCTTTTGAAATATTTTATTGTGTGGACAGGGGCAGTATCTTCCCTGGGGCACAAGAGGGCAACCAACCCGGACTGCATCGGGGGCGCCTGGATGGTTCCAGAGAAATAGACTGCAGCACTTCCGCCACACCAGGATGTTGGTGCCGGAAGATCATCATGGAGCACCTGGAGCATTATAAAAGGGGTCGCCTCACTCCATTTGGAAAGCCGGAGTCGGTCATAGTGGACAGAGCTTGTGAGAGAGGAGTTAAAGCAGCAAAAGAAAAGAAAAGGAAAAGGAAAGAGAAGGACTGTAGCAATATTGTTGTTGAATTAAAGAGAAGAAGAAGAAAATAAACATGCGTCTTTGGACGTCTGGCGGTCTCAGTGTCCAGACTGGTCTTTCACATTTGAAACACAAATGGAAAGTTTTGGCACGTTATGTGTCTCATTTTTTGACCGTTGGTTACAAGAAAAAAGAATAAATAAAGGCTTTACTGAGTGGCCAGTTTATTAGGTACACCCCTACCTTCATCCATGTTCTCCATTCCAACATGTCCTCCATCATATGATAGTAGTATGTGGTATACAAGGCAGATTGGCATTTTACTCATTAGTCTGTGCTCACTGGAATGGGCAAATCGAGTGATGTTTGTGACTTAGAAGCATGGCACTATAAGTGGCACCAGGTCTGTTGTTTTTAGCACCATCCAAATGGCTGCTGTCAGAGGTGCAAAAAGCAAAAATGCTACTAGTGACCAGCGATCCTGTGATTGAAAACAGCTTAGGGATAGATAATAGAAGTGAAAGGAGAATGTTGAAGATCAACGAGAAAAAAAAAGGGTCAAAGCCCAATTCAACATGCCACCTCACAACGCAGCACTTTTATGAGCTGCACCTTGAAGGGGTGAAACAGCAAAAAAAAAACACGTTGGGTACCAATGTCCGCATGTCTCTAGTGGGCACAGAAGCATCAACACTGGACCAATGAGAAGTGGGGAAAAAAGTGGCTTGGTTGGAAGAACCACTACTACTCCTTAGATACTGTGCTAATAGCAGGATCAGAATTTGGCACAAGCACCACCACAATTCCATGGAGTCATCCTGTTTGGTGTTAACAGTACAGACCGGTGCTGGTCATGTGATGGTAACAACCCCTGACACCCATTAAAGGAACATCTGAACACCAACTTGGTCAACTTGACCAAGATAATCCCTTCATGTCCATACCTAGATAGAACCTTCCAGCATGATGGTGCACCGTGTCACACCGGCAAGTGACACACATGACAGGGAGTTTTCATGGCTTTCAGTGCTCTGCACAGGCACAGATATGTTTGGCATGAGATGGAAAGGGCTGTAGACAGCATGGCAGATCATTTCCACATGGCACAACACACTCAGTATAGAGCAGAGTCCAAATTCATGCTGAAGACCAAAGGACGTTACAAGGGCCTAATAAGCTGGCTGTCTCACGCACGCTCCCCTTGTGAGTAGCGTTGTAATGCTGACCACCACCACGCCACCCAAATGCTCACCTGCTCTCACTGCGCTCTAAAGCGGATGCTTCCCTGCATGCTCCCCGTGTATGTATCAAGCAGCGCTTACCCTCGCTGCAAACAGTTGAATTTTCATTTGATCCTCCGTGATTTTGTTTTTAAAGACACAGAGGCGCATCAAATTAAAACACTGAGTCTCCTGGGTGATACATAAGCAAGCTCAATCCCGGCACTAACATCTACCGGTCGAGGGGGGGAAACAAAGCAAAGCCATCCGAAGCATCCGCCTTTTGATGTCCAAAGGTTCTGAGGCCGCTGAAGGCTCCGGTTTTTCTTTACGGATTCTGCCAAAAATCAAGAGCCCCGGGGTGAAATAGTACAGGCTCAAGTAGTGTGCCTGATGGACAGATATGAGACGAAATGGTAATAAAGGGGATGATTAATGCAGCACCTTGGCATGAGCCACTCTGCAAATAATTTGTGATGGCAAAGGTGTCCCCTTTTACCCAGAATATTTCTGCATATTTACATGAGCACGGCAAGGGGAATGCAAAGAGACCCATGGCAAGCAGGTGAGCAATTTCTACCAAACTACATCTCGTACTTCTAATTAAATGCCGACCACGGACGAAGCAAGGGGACACCATGAGCCACCAGAATAGCTTCAGTGTCACATTAGACAACATTTCCTGAAGTTTTCAATCGTGATCCTCATAGACCTAGCGAGTCGGAGGTGTTGTCAGTGACCTGTGACGACTTGTCACCTAGTGTGACATACCTAGCGACTCACTTCAACTAGTCTGCGACTCGCCCCTCAAACTGCTTTGGTTTTGTTTTGAGTTGTAGGTTGTGGCTCTGTGTGTACGAGGGCCGAGAGTCAATGAACGGTCAGGCAAAAGTCCAATGCACAGAATGAAAGCCAAGGAATAAGGACCTCACAAACAGGACAGAAGTTCATCTGTCTGATGCCTCGGGTTTTACACACCACAATATGAGGGGGGAGGGAAATGAAAATAAAGGGCTGACATGAGAGCTGAACTCAACACACATGCCGCGGCGACTCCACAGGCAGCACTTGATTAGCCGTCAGGAAAAGGTGTCAGCTCAAGTGTACTGGAGGGCCATCTCGCAGTCACTAAATTTGACAAGCCTAGCGATTTTCAGTCATGTAAACTGACATGTTGATATCAGCAAATGCAGTCAGCAAGTCTCACATCCCCAACAACTAGAAGTCACATAATGTGACATCAGCTTAACGCTTGCACCCTTAATGTTATGCAACAGCCAAGCTTTACTCCTTGGTTTCTGTTGCTTTGCCCGGGGATTGTTTCCTGCCTTGCACCCTGTGTTGGCTGGGATTGGCTCCAGCAGATCCCCGTGACCCTGTAGTTAGGATATAGCGGGTTGGATGGATGGATGTTTATGTTTTAATGTAATTACCAGAAGATATGTTTATCTCTTATTATTTGTTATTATATCCCTATAAATGTGTGGCCTGATTGTTTAATCAACCTCTGGTGACTCACCACGATCCATCACCGCTTAATACAACAGTAACTGGCCACCCAATGGTGGAAACCTGTGACCCACAATGCTCTACAGTGAAGGCAGCTTGGCACTCTAGTGGCTCGAGTATTGAACTACAAAGCACAAAATTACTAATATGACATTCAATAAGTAAGGGCAGTGGTCACTGATGGGGGCACACCAGTCCACTACAGAATCCACGTGCCCACGACCACAGTAGGCTGAACTGGACACAAGGCTGGAAACTACACTGACCTCACACCTAACACGCCTATAAAAAGTAGGGCTGCAACGATAAGTTGACGCAATCAACGACACTGACTACAAAAAATCATCGACGTGGATTTTTCATTGTCGACGCATCATAAACAGAACCTTCAATAGAGGCTCCAGTCACAAAGAACCACATTGGTTTTTGTAACTGCAATGCACTACATGAACGTCTGGGGGCAGAATCGTTTGTTATTTGTCAAGACTGCACACAGTCCTAGCAACGCAAGCATCCTGGAGCTGTGATGCTGCCACCATTTCTCGAGAGGTCAGAGTCATGTGTTAACGTTGATGTTTGTACTATAATGTGCATATCAAGTTTTTGACACTGATAGTTAACCCTTAAACTGGCACATACTTGGGGTTTAATGCACCCCTGGATGCCAGAAACATTTTAGTTGTACCTTTAAGTAAACATCACAATTCACAAAGAAAATGTGAAATTTTAATGGAACGCATTTTTTTCATGCAAAGAGCATCACAATTACTGCAACGCTGATCATTTTACGCACTGAAAATGAACTGTAAAAACTATAAAAATATGTTCAAGGTGCAACTGAAAATTCAGTAAATCACCGAGCCAACTGCGCTTGAACTATCTGCATGCAAACACACAGACGTAAATGCTGATGATTGCAGGCTCGTCTAGTGCAGCGGCTGAAGTTTTTTTTATTTTTAATAAATTTGCAAAAACCTCAAGTAAACTTTTTTCACATTGTCATTTTGGAGTGTTGTGTGTAGAATTCTGAGGAAAAAATGAAATTAATCCATTTTGGAATAAGGCTGTAACATAAAATTGTGGAAAAAGTGATGCGCTGTGAATACTTTCTGGAGGCACTGTATGTGCACTTTAGTTTGTATTATTTAATGTATTTCTTTTTTATTGTAATGGTCACACGAATATAAAACATCTGATTATTTTCAAATTCATATGCTTCACTGGTTGTTATTTTAATCTGATTATTATTAATTTTAATTGTGTTAATGCAGAGACATCAGGGTGACATTCACAGGTTGACGGACGTGAGCAGATGAGGTAAGACATGCACTGGAGCCCAGAACAGGATGTGCAACCACAGGTCACAGGCATCAAATAATCGTGACTAATCGAAAAAAATTGAACGATTAGTCGACTACCAAAATAATCATTAGTTGCATCCCTAATAAAAAAAGACTCCCTTTTTATTGTTATTCAACCCTGAATCCCAGTGGATCTGGTTTGGCTTTTTAGACAAAAGAGATCAACAGAAAAAGACTCTTTTAATGTGAAAGAGAAAACAGATCTCTGTAAAGTTGTCTAAATTAATGTCAACTAAGGTGATGAAGATGGTCAAATATTCAAGTGTACAGATTTTAGACAGCCCTAAACATGACCTGAATAGCACAGGAGAGAAGTCTGTGTGACCAAGGACACGGTCGACCCTGGCCCACCTATCAGCTCCAGGATCAGTGTCACCAGCCCACTGATTTTGGGCACAACTGCTCCAGGTGATTGTGTTTCTGCAAAGGTAATGATTTCGTACGTGGCCTTCAACAATTTTTAAGGAATGCGGAACACATGAGATTTACATTTTTTGAAGCCATACTAGGATACATTAAGAAACGTTATAAGTTGGTGACGATTTTCTGAACATCTAAATAACTAGAGATTTGTTTTCTCTCTAAATTTGCAGAATTTTGTAAGGGAAATAGCATTTGGTTTTATTTTCTTAAAATCATATTCACTAACTCCAATCGAACACCTATTGGAAAAACAGCCGACATCTTCACCTTACAAATAAACCGTGGCCTTCTCTTGAGCAGCGCGGCTCCATTCACAGTTATAGGGGGAGGCAGCTGGACGCCTGTGGCTCATGAATTAGGAGAGTCTGCTAAATGGATTAGCCGCAGCCTCACTCGGGGTTCAGTCTCAGGGCCACAATTAGTTCATATGAAAACATTTCCATCCACTGCTCTCGTATGAAGAGTGTCGCTTGCTGCTGCAGCACAGCCATCGGTTGTTTTCGAAAGACACAGACATATAAATAGCTAATTGACTTTAGAAGATTTAATACTAAACAATCATGGACCAGATGCAATTTTTCCTCATAAAAGACTACTTTAGCGTAAAAATTAATTTGGCCTTAACAAGAGATGAAGACATCAACAGAAGCTGAAAGTTTAAATTCTGCTTTTTAATCGGACTGCTTATGCACTTTTTATCACGTATAATGTGTTATCACATACTTTTTATCTCTGCAGTCAGGTAGTAGCTGTAATGTGATATGGAAGGAGTGCTGTGAAATTCAGACTGGTGTGTCCAACCAGCATGAAACATGGGGCTACTGCCTACAGCCATGAACAACAAGCATGTAAGACAGGCCAATAAATATGAAGGGCAGTATACAGCATACTCAACAGAAACAGCACCACACGCAGTAACTTAGACAGGGAGTTAAGGCACTATAAAAATAATAAAAACCACACTATGCACAGTCAATTAGAAGGGCAGACACATAAGTTAGATAAGACAGTTAATGCATTATATAGTAGAAATAACACTTAAACAGTAAAATAGACAGGGAGACAGGCAGATAGTTAAGGCACTACACAGCAGAGAGAAAGGCATTATATAATAAATAAAAACAGTACTATATACAGTAAATTAGCACTATAAAATAGATGGAAACAGACAGATAGAAAGGAATTATATAAATTAGACAAACAGATAGGAAAGGACTAGATAACAGAAAATCTGGAGTGCGCTCTCCTTGACTTTCTCTTATACTGAGACAGAGGATAAGGTCATCAGAAACACTTCCAATTGCGCAATATTTCTCAAATATTATATGTCTTTGTTTCTCATCATAACTAATTGATAATATCAATACACAATCATTTATCTCTATTTATAATGAAATTTTACATTAAAGTTACATTTTCACACTTGAAGGAAGGAAGGTTGAATTTTTTTCATGATTACATATGCATTACCTAGACTATGTGCAAAGTTAAGAGAGTTATAGTCACCTAAAAACATAGAAAACGTGTTAGTATTATATGATATTTATTTATTGCTATAGGTAAAACTGCATTTAGCTACATTTAATTATGATAATGATGGCAGAAATAAAATATAAAATTAAATGTATTAGCAGGAACACGACGAGGATGTAGCAACTTATCGGTCCCATTACATCTTTATATTTAAATGGCATGTTCAATGTTTACACATTAATTGTTAAACTGATGATGAATAAATTAGAATAAAATTAATAATAGTTACTGAAAGAATGTGTTATATTAAATACAGTTTTTAATATACAGTGGAACCTCAGTTCACGACCATAATTCGTTCCAAAACTCTGGTCGTAAACCGATATGGTCGTGAACTGAAGCAATTTCCACCAGAGGAATGTATGTAAATACAATTAATCCGTTCCAGACGATACGAACTGTATGTAAATATATTTTGTTTAGTTTATAAGCACAAATATAGTTAATTATACAATAGAATGCACTATTATGCATAGCGTAATAGTAAACTAAATGTAAAAACATTGAATAACACTGAGAAAACCTTGAACAACAGGGAAAACTAACACTGCAATAGTTCGCACTACAGTGCTAGGAACCGCTCGCTAAAAACACTTTTTTTTAATGAGTTTTAAGCACAGGGAAAAAAATGAACATTTGAAAAATAGGTAATTTAATAAACCGCCAAGAAAAGTAACATTGCAACAATGCACGCTATGAACTAATTACTGTAAACAGAACTGAAAACAAAATCAAGCCTTTTCTACCTTATGTGTCCGGCCCTCCCTCCCTCTCTCTCGCTCACTCTCACTTTTGTGTGTCTCTCTCTCTCTAGCACGCTCCTGTGCGTGTGTTTGTGTGTCTCTCTCTTTCATGCCTGTGTGTGTGTCTCTCTCTCTCTCGCGTGTGTGTGTGTGTCTCTTTTTCATGCCTCTGTGTGTGTGTGTGTGTGTGTGTGTGCATCTGTCTCTCTCTCTCTCTCTCTCTCTCCCCCGCGCCTGTGTGTGTGTGTTGCGCTGTCTCTCTCTTGCTCGTTCGCTCGCTGCACAGGAAATGCACAGGGAGAGACTGAACATGTACAAACCAAAAGGAAAACTGGCTTGTTCGTATACCGAGTGTGTGGTCGTGAACCGAGGCAAAAGTTGGGCGAACTTTTTGGTCGTAAACCGATTTGTACGTGTACCGAGATGTTCATGAACCGAGGTTCCACTGTAGTGTACACATTTATATTTCCATGATACAAAAAATTGATTGGTTGTTTAAATAAAATACGACTTCCAGTTGAGTAATTTTTCTCAAATTTCAGATCTGTTTGCTTTTTATCACTATAAATATCTATAGATAGATAGATAGATACTTTATTAATCCCAAGGGGAAACTCACATAATCCAGCAGCAGTATGCTGATACAAAAAAAAAAAATACAAAATTTGAATCATTTATCTGTAATTATAATCGTAATTTATTTGAAAATTTGCAAAAGTATTCAATTAAAGTACCACTTCCAGTTGCCGGAAGTGGCACAAAAGTTGATAGGATTCCTTATTTTTGATATAAAGCAGGTGTACAAAATCTCACTGACCGAGGTCAAAGCGTTGTTATTGTGTTTACACACAGGCAGACATCATCTGAAAAATGGTATTTTTCAGGACTCAGGAAGGCCTAAAACGTCACAATTCATCGAAATCTTGAGGTCGAATTTTTTCATGATTCCCATACTTTCCCCATACTAAGTATACAAGAAAGTAAAAAAGAAAGGTGACTGCTGCCATTTAAATTACTGTATACAGACAGACAGATTGACAGATAGGCAGTTAAGGCACTATATGACCGACAAAAACAGCCCTATAAACAGAGTAAATTACACAAACAGATAGATACACTGACAGGCAGATGGACAGAAAATTCACTACAAGGTGGAAAGACAAACAGAAATGGCACTATATAAATTACACAGGGAGAGAGATGAGAAAGGACTTTCTAAATGAAAGAGGAATGGGACTGTCACCATCTAAATTACACAGACAGAAATGAAAGACACCATACAACAAAGACATGCAGACAAACAGTTAACAGACAGGAATACCACTCTACACAGTAAATTAGAGAGACAGGCAGATAGACAGAAAAGGCACTATATAATAGATGGAAAGACAAACAGCTAGAAATGGCACTTTATAAAAAAGACAGATAAGAATGGACCATGTAATAGAAAGAGGAATGGGACTGTCTCCATCCAAATTAGACAGACGACAGACAGGCACCACTTGAGCAGTTGTTATGTTTCATCCGGCTTGGTGCTCTGGTTTAAGTTTATATTTTGTCTTTAATTGCGCTCGCACACTGTGTTACTAATTCTGTTTTTGGTTTGGCTTTAGCTGTGCCATACGTATGTAATATTACAGATATGGTGTTTCATTTTGTAGATTTGTTTAAGGTCTATATTTAGTGTTGCTTGTTTATCTGCCCTGCCTCCTGTATGTGGAGCCTACGCGTTGGCACCACCTGATTAGGCAGCCATAGCAGTGCTTAAGCCGAAGGTAAAGTGGGATCAACAGCTTTGCCATTCATTGGCTGTGGTCACCTCGTTTCTTGCCTTGTGTTTCTGGTTTTGACTCCAGTACTTGGATTAGGTACTGTCTTTAGAGTTTGTCTGTACTTGTCACTGTATTTCTGCCCTCTTCTTCCTGTGTGAATTTTAAAAATTATTTAAATAATCAATTCTTGGGTTTATGGTTTCACAGTTTTCCTCTTTTCTTTCTTTCTTTAGCCTCAGTCCCAATTCTGAGCCCAGGCAGACCAAAGTCTAATTTGCTGTATAGTGGCTAGGCTACCTTGGGTGAGTCCAAATCCAGAGGCCCAGATTTGAATTAAGAGTAGGTCTGCCCTTTCTGGTGTGGGTTTTACAGCCTGCTCCTGTTTTGTGCTTCATTGTGGCAAGATTACACAACAGCAATGATTTTTTCACTTGTTTATTTTATTATTTCGTATCATTACAGAGTTTCTATTTTTTATCTTTTTTGGTCAATTTTCACTTCTAATCATGCCAGAAACACTGAAAAGTGGCACCAGGCTCAAAGAAAGCTTAACGTCCAAAGAATCAGATTTTTCTATTATTAGAAACTGCAATGAGCTCATATTTCAATCATATTTATTTATTTGGCTGTGGTGACTTGCAACATTTGCAACCACTTGGTGACACTTATTTTGTTTTTCCGACTGGAGGAGCACAGGCACGTAAAGTGACTTGCTCAGGGTAACACAGGGTCAATAGCAGGATCTGGACCTACAGCCTTTACTGCTACACCACTCTGCCTTCTTACTGACTGAGTTTTCTAATAAATATTTCAACAATGCAGGAAATCACTGAGACGTGTTTACCAGTTAATTCACTGCTGCTAAACAGTGCCATTTGCTGTGAATTAAGAGCAGTGCCCCACCTGCCCCCAATGTGGCTACACCACTGCTACTTCTCCTGCAGTGTCCAGTGTACATTTAAAACCCTAAATTGGTTTATATAGGACTTGGCAGTCTTAAAATAGTGTGACACGGTATAAGATGATTGAGCAGAAACAGAAATGACAGCAATGGTGTCAAAGTTACTTGGTTTCAACACATGCTGGTGAATGTCATTTTTATAAAATTCTCTAAACTTCAATCCTTTTCAGTTACAAGCATTGTTACAAGTGTTGAGAGCTGACATTCACGGGGCCAGAAGCAACAAACAGCTTCATTTGGTGAGCACAAAACTATCTCGGCAATTAATCTGCGCTCTCACTTCTTGTTTGGTCCAGGTGTGGCTTTTATACTGAAGCAAGCTGGAAAATGACATTTCAGAGCTAAAGATGCGAGTTTCCACAGTATGGACGTAAGAGGAATTGCCAACGAGCAACTCCCTAGTCGAAAAAAGAAGATAAGAGCCAAAGAGCTATAAAAAGAGCTTAACAAAGTCATAAACAGAAAGGGTAACTGAAAAGTGACTAACAGTGGATACGTTCGGGGGAAGGGGCTGACAGAAAAGTCAGTTGTATAAACGCCTCACTTGCCGTATTCTTTTTGATTCAATATTTCCTGCGTAACCCAAATGCTGACTCTTTGTAACAAGAAGTGCAGACACGGGTGTAAAGGACCATGGATGTTAAATCAGAGCTGCTGCTTCCATGTGCGATTCACCTGTGTGCTTATATCTGGGGTCCTCAACTTCAGTCTGGTGGACTGCCATAACCGCAGTTGTCCTTCCCAACTGCCTGCCGCTTTAAATTGGACTCCTGTCACCATGAGGCAAGCTAGGACTGATCTGTTTCTGGGATTTTTTTTTTTTTTGCATCGATCCATAAATTACAAAAAGAGTTTATTAATTTTTTAAAATTTGGAATGTAGCAAGCATTTTTGGGAGTTACATGGGGGTGAACCATTTTTGTTTTCCTTGTTTAAGATTTTGCTCTTTATTCACATTCTGGCTTTTTAAGACTTTTTCATACTACTCAATACACAACATGAAGTTGTGGCTCCCCTTTAACGTTTCATGTCATTTGCTCATCACATCCACATTATTATGTTTTCATTTAAAAACCACATTTTTTCCAAATGAAAACTGTCCACACTGGCATTGCATCTCTGTGCACAAAAAAAAAAAAAAATCACCAAAACCTACACCACAAATGCAAGTGGAGACATTTATTTACAATTTGTCTTTACAAACGGAGAAACTGCAATGGCGAATACGAAAAACGAAAATATGACGCACGAATACAAGGCGAGTAAAGCGGTGGGGATAATCAAACGAGTGGCAAGAATTAGGGTTGTAAGTATACACTCTAAGGCCCCAGGAGGGTGGACGGACATCACAGCCAGGATGGAGAAGGATTTCTGGTCTGGCTGGGGAGCCACAGTGGAAGGATGGCAAGACTACAGACCCTGCTGGAAGGAAGAATGGACTGTTGAAAGCAGGAAGCCGTGAGCAGTTGATCCCCCAAATTAATAGCTGGAAGTGATCCTCCCAAGTAGTCCATGTCCACAGGGCTGCATGGGAATTAGAGTCCAGAAAGGCAGCCCTGTAGGGGTCCTTGGGTGACGATAAATGGCGCTGCCAGGGAAGGACCTGCCTGGTTTCCATATGACCCGGAAGTGCTTCCAACAAGTCACGGCGTGCCACCGGAAATACTCCCGGGTCCAGCTTAAAAGGAGCCTGTCACCATACCTCATTGGGTCAGAGTAGGGAGGCAGCTGGTGAAGGAGAGAAGAGAGATTGTGAAAGATATACATCTGTGGATTGGCTCTATTCATTGTCATATCTGAGCTGGGCGGATTACAAATCCTTCATCTGAACCTAGAGTGGTGTTGGGTCCTATATGTCAGTGGCACCCCCTAATGGGGACAGTACATAATAAGCACAAACCAATCCGAGTGCCATTACAGTCTGTATTTTCAAAGCTCTCCATTTTCACCCATGCATACTGTTAATGCCAAACCAGCATTTTCAGAACGTTACAGCTCTGGGGAGATTTTCAAAGGTCTCCATTTCCAGGGCTTAAAAATGCGGCAGTAGTGTGGACGAAAGGCAAAAACGGAGACTAATGTCTGCAGTTTAAAATGAAATCAGCAAAACTGTCAGCATTTACATACAAGTAAGGAGGAACACTCCACCGAAAAAGGAGGAACACTCCACCGAAAAAGGCGAACACAGTAAAAGAAGTACAAGAACTTAAAATTGTACAGCAAAGAATACACCCTTCTGAATTTCTTTCCAAACTAGCACACCTTAATGAAGACAAAGCAAAGCCAGCTAACTAAACAGCAAGATCAATTAGAAGCGAGGCTGACCCACTGAACCTGCACTCATTGGAGCCCCCCAGGACTCAATTTGGTTTCCCTGCCCTAAGGCGTCACTACTCCACCCAGTCCATAGAGGGCCCCAGTGGGTGCAGGTTGTTGTTAACTGAACTCCTATCTTAATTAAGTATGGCACCCTTTGCAGTTGGAGTTAGACACAAGTCTCTTTGCTCAGCTGACCAATGGGAGATTCCAAATAGACTTTGGACATCACATGCCCACCTTAACTCCTATCCATGTAAAGGACTCCATCCATGCCTACCATGTTTGGAGCCTCCTGTATTTTTTTTTCCACTGAATTTCTTACATGGTAGCACATCTTTTTCCCTCTGATCTTAATTTTAATGTCAGGAGCAAGAAGAACTAACAGGGAATGACATCAGGTGAATATGAGGGGTGTGAAACCACAGCTACAGTGTTTTTTTCGTCAAAAACGCATTATTTGACAAACAATGGTGGTGCAGAATCCCATTTGTGGTGGGCCACTTCTAGAGCATCGTTTGCTGACGCTTCCCCATAGACGCCTCAGCAGTTCAATGGGGTGTCGCTGAGTAAAAGTACGTCCATGGGAAATAAACTCTATATGAACAAGCCTGTCAGTGTTGAAAAAGGTCATCAACTGCCACAGTGGCTTGGAGAAGGAAAAAAACAAAAAAAAAAACCACACGAGTCAAATGCACGACTGTAGAATAAACGGCAGAAATACGCACTCGATAGACTCAGCATGATGCCACTCAGCGGAGCGATTAACTAGACTGTAGGCAGCATATTTGATTATTATCCCCTACACCTTTGCTTTTGACCAATTCTGGGACTTCCCTTGTACAGTGGAGGAATAAGTCAAATTACATAACCCAACAATGCGTAACATTCTCAGACCTGCTTAATCCAATTTAGGACAGCAGAAGACTGTGGCCTATCCTAGCAGCACTGGGCACCAGGTCCTCAAAGGGCGATGGGCTAACTCTACTTCAGGCGTCCAAGGCTCCTCATCAGTTCCCTCCATCTAATATTACACTTTATCTAAAGATCTGAAGTTGTTCTTTGAGGAAAAACACACAAAAATAGCAAAGAGCAGAAAGGGGGAAAATCCTTTACCATAGCACTGTACACGTGACGTGTGTTGATATCACGGCAGTGACATTTATGTGCGCTATATTAAAGAGTAAACTGACTTTCTTGCAAATTAGACATTTGCATAAAATGTGTTTACATTAACAGAAAACAAAAACCTCAAAAGGGCTAAATTTGAATGTTTTATTGCCATCTGCCTGGCCTGTTTGGTCCTTCTCAAAATGCATTCTGCATATTCATGGCCTTCACAATACACAAAAGAATCGTCAAAGAAAAGGCTAATTCCTTAGTAAGTGGAAATCGCGCTGCCCCTCCAGCCTACCACCCCCCCCCCCGTCTCCCACCGTATTATTCTTTCTTAAATAATTTGCTGTGATTTTGCTAAAGGTTCTATTTGTCTGATAAAACAATGCGTTTACTTTGCTAGGAAAGTGCAGGTTACAGAAAAAAAAGTGAACCCTGCCAAGAATGGCTGACAGTCTTTCAAGGTTAAAGGACATCCTTCCTCCAGCACTTTGCCTCGAGTTGGGTCTCGCACAGCTGTTTAGGGAAAAGGAACAGACAGAAACGGAGAAAGAGGTCAGCGTAGTGCCTCCCCAGGCCAGCCGACAGCCTTTTTAACTAGAATAAAAGGAAAAAGATGCAACAGCCCCAAGACTATGACCTATTATGTCCGTGTTTTCCTCCCTTTTTTAATGCACTTGTGCTTAATCTTCATGTGAGGTGGCTGTCACCCAAGATTAAATGTCCCATTGTCATCACAGACCTACACGTTCCCTTACTAAGCTGTAATTTTATTTTCATGACAACATAAAAAACGCAGCGCTCCAAATGTAAATGAAGCGGGTCACAAAATATCATTAAAGCGACCAAGGTCATCGGTGGCCAAAACGAACTTCCCACTGAAAGGATTTCTGACCTGAAGCTCCTTTCTGCAGCGTTAAAGGGTTAAACTCTCACATAGTATGCGACATGAGCGTCAATCTCAAACTTCAAAATGCCCTCAAGAGCAGCATGTGGAAAAAGAAAAAAAAAAAATAGACATGCTTGAGACAAAGACAAAAGAACACGAAAGTAACGGCAGGCTGGAACCGCGTGCGGCCTTCCTGGGCTTCGGCCAAAAAGCCGTCAAAAAAAAAAAGAAAAAAAAAAAAGAGGAAGGCACTTAAAAGAAGCAAAACGTTTCAGTTGTAGAAATGGCTTCAGCTTTTGTTCTGCTCGTGGAAACGAAGAAGTTCCCCCTGTCTCTTAAGGAGAATACACTGAAGTAGTTAAGGGAACTGGCATTCTTCCGCTAAGAAACGGTCAATCGACACTGCACTCACACTTACGAGAAGGCATTGTTCAGCTCTCTGCACTTTCCATTGTGCGACCAGGTTAGTAACAAACCATTTTCACATGAAGGAGAAATGTACAAGCAGAAAATGTAACGTTAAAATAAATAAAGAGATCGGCTGTAACTCGGAGAATATAAAAAGTGCCCATTTTATAACAGTCAACCTCTGGGCACGGAGGTGCAGCGGTTAGCACAATTTGTTCATTCTGCTTATGCCAACACAGCTTTAACCTTGGGTATGCCAGTTTCTTTCAAGGATGTTTTGTTTAATTAGCAAATCTAAATGGGGCCAGTGCAAGTCTGCCTCGTGATGGACTGGCACCCCATCCAGTGCTGTTTTCACAGGCCTTAAGACCCTAAATCCATGTACTGGATAAAGGAGATTCCCAGAATCAATCCAGTGTATTTATGTAAGGCACATATTAGGTCAACTGCCAGCTCTAAACTGGTCCTGCATGACTAACCGATCATAGGTGTCAAGAAGGGAATAGAAAAATTGGGTCATGAAAATGGAGGAATGAGCCCAATGTACAAAACAATTAAACTACCTGACTGCTTGGAAAATAGGAATATGGAATGAAAGGATGGGTTGAAATGGTGGCAACTGTTCCGCAGGTGCTGTACCAGTCTGTGGTGGCAAAGCGTAAGGCTCTCGGTTTACCAATCGATTCACACCCCTGTCCTCACCTTTGTCCTTATGGGTAAAGACAGAAAGAATGAGACGGTGAGTACAACTGGCAGAAATGAGGTTTCTACACTGGGAAGCTCGGGCTGACACAGTGAGAAGCTATGATATTCAGGAGAGCATCAGAGCCGAGTCTCTCCACTTCCAGATGAGGTGGTATGGCCATATTGTAAGGATGCCCCAAACCCCAGGCAGCTCCCACTGGAGGTATAAATGGGCATGCCACACAATAGCTGGGGACAGGGACGTTGAGGCCGACTTGCATGGCCTTCTGCGGCCACAACTCTCACCAGGAGTAATGGTTAGAGAAGATGAGATGAAATGATGTTGGAAAATTTTTAAAATCACCTGCTCAGAATTGTACTTTCTTCTCTTTAAATGTTACAGCCTGCCCATCCAAGAGTCATGGACACCCCAAATCACATCACATTATACTTATATCCAGTGCATAATCTTCTTTAGTTTCATTAGTTAATACACCCAGAGAATTCTGAATCCTGCATGTGAGGTCTGGAGGCCAACAAAAAAAAAAAGTGAAACAGATAATTAACCTGACCAGGGTCAACCACGGCAGCCCACTTCCCAACTATGAAGTAAACTGTACAGAAATATGGCATGGATAAATCACAATGGGAGTAGAACGGTGCCACAGTGGGTTTGAATGGGGACCAATGCTGAAGAAACAGTAGGAAAAAAAAAAATTGACTTTTTTTTTTTTTAAATTACTCATTCACATAAACCCCCCATGTAAGGCAGCCCAGTCATGTGCTCACAAACGTGTATTTTGGATACAATATTTTTAAATAAGCCCCTGCTAGGAAATCCTCTGGTAAACAGCTGGAGAGCCTTTGACCTGAAGACCTGCAGCCTCTTCATTCATTGGTCATTAATAAGACACAACGCTGTATTTTGAGTGTACCTGTGCTGGTGCATCGACCTTCTGCTTGTGGAAATGTCTCAGATCGGCCAGTTTTTACTTGGCTTTTCTGTGATCTTTAGTCTCTACTTGTACTCCTCACACCGGACTTAATATTCTCAGTTAAGGGATGCCCTCTGGACCCGCTGGAGGCAGCAACAGAGGAGAGAATTAAGACAAAACATCATGACAGCCATCATGAACAATGCTGCACATCCTCGGTGTGACACACAGGCACTGAGGACTTTCAACCAGTCAATAATTCAGCAGAAGTGTGTCTAGAAACGCAAAAGGGGCTCCATCATACTTAGGCAATACGCCTGTGTAGCGCCTCATTGTGACAGCTCTTTTATCTGTCTTTTTGTAATTCTCGAGTGCATTTGAGCAGTTTGGTTGTTGTTCATTGTTATAATATTTCTTGCATTTTGGTAAAAAGCAAAATTTCCCCCTTGGGATAAATAAAGTGCTAACCACCCTAACTACCTATGTAATGTCTATGTATCTAATAAGAGGCACGTTAAAAAAAAAAAAAAAGTATTCTTTTGACTCCTATAAAAATGCAATACAACTCAGAATGTCACACATTTCAGCTCTAATTTAACTGCAGGGTTAAGGAAAATGAAACAAAAACAAAAAAAAAAAACAACAGAATACATTAATAAAAAAAATCAAATCAAATACAAGAGTGCTGTGCATTTATCTAAAAGTCATTTACAGCCATCCTTGCTTTTCCTCTCCCTTAGCTGAAAACATGTTGTTGCTCACTCCTGTTATTTATAGCCCGACAGCAATGGGCTCCCTGCTAGCTTTTGGCAGTGGTTCATATTCCTGTCATCACAAATGAGGTTGTTACTGGAATTTCTTTCTCAAAATACAGAAGGACGTTAAAGTAGGGGAAGATAAGAAGATCCACGGCTGATACTGCAAAGTGCAATGCAGGTGGATGATGTTTTTTGGGAGAGAAATACGATAAGGATTCCCAACGGGCCGCTGAGTGCAAAGGCCTGTTCAAACAGTAGTGAATCATTTTTGTCACACATTGGTGATAATTCCTCATCAAAATATTGCCCATCTGTAGACTTCAGTGAAGTGTAGATGTTACACTCAAAGATCTCAATGCTTAATGAGCAACAAAAGCAGATCCCAGTAGGACTTTTAGGGCTTGGCAGGCCACAGGGGAGCAGTTTCAACATACTGTATTTACATTTTTGCTCTAAATCTCTAAAAAAGACACACCGCACAGATAGCCGGCGTCTTTTCATTCTGACAAATGAAATCTGATATTTATAATAAAATTCAAAATAACTGGGCCTTATTTACTCGGTTCCCCTTTCCATCAAAAAAAAAAAAAAAAAGAGAGGCAGCATCGTTGGTTGAGCCGATAAGCCTGAGAGATCGAGCAGCCTTTTTGTTTCCCCAGGCTTAACATTTATGCCAGTTTTTCAAACTGGACTAAAACTGATAGTGATTTCAATCCCTGCCATAAGTGTTTAGCTGTGCAAATACTCTGCATCTGTTCAGAAAGTAACACTTTGCTGCTACCATATTTGTTAAAATGAATTTGCTGCTGTTGCCTTACAATATTTTCATCACGTGTTAGTTGATGGCTATGAAGACTTTCTAGTTGTATTTAATTTGGCTTTTAGTGACGCAAGTTACCTACAAAAATTCTCTGAATGGAATGGCGGCAGAGCACGTCATCTGCCGGCTACTTCTCCATAACGCAGCACCCCGCTTTACAGTTTCACTGCTTGGACTAGAGATATGTTACCGGAGTGTAGTAATAATACATTTTTAGTGATATAGTGCTGTCCTTGAACGCAAACTCACTGCACACATCATTAATAAGAGAATGGGACCAACAGGAAAGAATAAGCACAGAAAATAAAAATCAAAAGATCACATCTAAAAAAAAAAAAATCACAAAAAACAAACGGTCACCAAGAATGTTGAGAAGAAAAAACAAAGAGTTAAGAACACGAACTGAAAAGTCAAGCAAGCGCCACCGTGTCTGCAAGAGACCATGAATAGGATTCTTATTAAAGGACCAAGAGAAGAAATGAGGCCAAACAAATACGAGCGGTGGCCGATACTGAAAGGACAAACTGCTCTTTTGCTAAGCCAGAAATGAAGGCCAAGGATCAGAAACCGCTGAACAAAAAGAAAGTCAGAACACTGAGCCAAGAAACCAGAGAGTCGCACGAAAAGAACTGTCATCCAAACACGGCTAAATAAGAGTGGCACGACCTGGAACTTATAAGTCGCACCGATGACGACAGGCATAACGTCACGCGATCC
Source organism: Polypterus senegalus (assembly GCF_016835505.1). NCBI lineage: Eukaryota > Metazoa > Chordata > Cladistia > Polypteriformes > Polypteridae > Polypterus > Polypterus senegalus. The sequence goes on along the minus strand of NC_053169.1, from coordinate 102,559,782 downwards.
TGCAGGGCTGTGCAGCAACAGCAATTCAAGATGTCATCAGAGGATGATTATGAACTTTTAAAGGAAGTCAGATAGAGAAAACACTAAATTTCAAAATTTGCTTTCCTAGGCACAAAAACCCCAGTTTACCCACACAGACCACCAAAAAAGAGCAGGGAAAAGCACAAAACTAAAAAAAAAAATAAGATAAGAGGGGCACAGCCATGCCAAAAGTTAAAGGTGGAGTAGTTGTGTGTAAATTTTTCTTTTATAACCTATATGGACATATCAAGATTTGATCTTCATTTAAACAGTATCTTTACATAAAGGTGAGATGACTTAATAAGCACCTTGTCACATTTCAGTCTGTTGCCCATTGTATACGTTAAATAAACATAAACGCAGATTTCACATGCGAAAGCCCTCCATTAAACACTACTTCAAATTAGAACCTCATTGAGAGAGCATCTTGTCTGAGCTTCCCCTCAGACATTTAGCTTGGTTTGTTCTTTGTTGTTCAATTGTCTGTTACCACTATGCTCTCTGAGGCCTTCAGAAAGAAGGTTATAAAAGTGTCTCGGAGACTCTGAAAGCCTTTTAACAAGATATCCAAACAAATGGAAACCAACCATTCTACAACCCAGAAATCCATCTTCAGGTGGAGAACATTTCAAACTACTGCTTAATTGTCCAGGCCAGGCCACCCAGGCAAGTTCAGCCCAAGAGTAGAATGCACAAGGCTGACAGAAGTATGTAAGAAGCCCAGAATTACACCATGAGACCTCCAAGTAGCTCTTGCCATGGCTGACGGCAAAGTGTACAAGTCTTCCATTAGGAAAAAGCTGCACGAATTACATCTACGTGGGGGGTGTGTTAGGAGGAAACCACTGCTGTCCACAAAGACTAAAGATTGCCCGCCCATGAACACCTAGGCAAAGGCCAGGATGTCTGGAACAAAGTGTTTTGGGGCGTACCAGGTAAAGATAAAGTTTCTTAGGCACAGAACCAGAAGACATGCTTGCCAAAAACCAAAGACTGCATTTAACCTAAAGAACCTCATGGCATTCTGGTGGGAATGTTCTGGTTTGGGGCTGCTTTGCTGCATCAGGGACTAGGCAGCTCACCATCACTGAATCCACCAAGAACTCTTCATTGTCACAGAGGGTGCTTGAGAATAACGTGAGACCATCAGTCAGAAGACTAAATCTCAACCAAAAGTGGACCTTGCATCATGACAATGACCCTGAACATGCCACCAAGGAACCGGCTGAAAAAAAAAACAAAAACAGGGTTCTGGAATAACCAAGTTAAAGCCAGGATGTTACTGCCATCAAGTAAGGAGCCAAGAATTCGGAAAGGAGGAATGAGAAAAACCTTCTGCCAGGTGGTGCCAGAGACAGGAGAATACCAGCTATTAGCCAAGGGTGGACTTGCTTTTTCCATAATGGAAATTGGCAAATCTATTCATTTTTTATTGAATAAATTATTGTAAATTGTTTTTGTTTAGTGACATCACCTTTATCTAAGACACTGTTTCAATGAATATCACATCTTGATATTTTTTTATGTCAATACGTATATGCCACAAAGTGTAGAATGCTAAGCTTTATATGTCTGGCCAAGTGATGTCATGCATCGCACACTTCCTGTGGACCCTCCCTAGCAACAGCAGACAAACGATCACAAAAAAAGAGAATGCAATTTATTTTTAACATTAAAGTGAATTAAAAATGAAATATAAAGGTTAAATATGAATCCCTTAATTTCTGGAACACTAGTTTAAATGCATCACTTTTATTTAAAGCTATATTAAAAAACCAACTGATTATATAAATCGGAAAATTAAACAAATATTACAAATTCACATATTCAATAATGCAGGAAACTACCCAGAATAACTCTGAGAAGAAAAACAAAAAGTCAAAAGCCTGAATTCATTTAAGGCACTCACAAGAAATATCATGATTTACTTTGTGAGATACAAGTGCATAACAAACAAGAGTTGCATCAAAGATCTGTGCTATTAAAATATGCAGTTCAAATGAAACGTTTCAAAATCCAATATTACAAATGAGATGTGTAACTTCTCAGCCTCTGATGGGGGTCCATACAGGACCAGTAAAGGATCCAAAATCAACAACCTCCTCATATTCGTAACCACTGACCTTGAAATACTGGGGTCCACAACAATACCCCACAAGCTTAGGCTTGAAATTTGTCACTTTGAACTTTTGGGGAGTCACGCTTAGGGGGCCAGGACCATCAGTAAAGAATCCAATTTCGAAAACTGGTTCGTATTTGTGATCGGATCAAAGCAACAATCCACATATGCCCATAATATTGAAGTCCCACTTTGTGAAAAGGAGTAGCTTTGAACCCTCCTATCACATTTGGGGGTGAATCTCTGGGGTCAGCTTTAGTGTCCTGCACAATTTCAACTCCTTTCCTCCTCATCATTTTTGCTAAAGACACTTTATGGTGTACTCATTATAATGTGCGTGTAATTTCCAGCACAAGATATAGCCCAAAAATTACCTACAAATGAGGGTCCAGCGGGCCAAAAATAGGGGGCAAACCCAAAAACCTTGATGTCTTGCATAACTGGACATCAAAACTAGTCAAATGGTACAGCATATCTGGGGGTCTTCTCGTACTGGTGATTCAAGAGTAGCTCAAAACAAAAAAAAACTAAAGTAATTTCAAAGCATTCAGAAGTAATTCTTATAAATGCAATTATAAAAAAAAATGCAAACAATTACAAAAGAGCTCAATGATAACACCAAGGTGAGACTCCCGCTCAGGATGAAAGGCTGGACTGAGCGCCAGTGCACAGGCAGGGAGCTCATTCACCCACACAGCCAATTTCAATTTGCCCGTTTACCTCACAAACACGTCACTGGGATTTTAGAGGAACGGGATGGCAGTCTATGGCACCAGGTCAAAGTCATCAATCTGGTATAATAGAGCGCCAGGAATTTGTTAAAATTAAAATACGCATATAATAATTTTTACAGTAGGTGGCTGATGTATAGTTAATCAGATTAAAGGAAAAATCTCTCATTAACTCAGTGGACTTTATTAATCACAAAATGTCAATTTTAAGAGAGTGTCTCTTAGTTACTCCCAAATGTGACAAGCGAGAGGCTTTGACTTGCTCCTGCAGTCGAAATATGCGGAAGCTGTCCCGAATGTAACTAAATCTCGTCAGCACGCACAGAGAGAGTGTCAAAATGAAGTTAAAATAGCTCGGCATAATTGGTGCCTCCGAAGCCCCATCAGTCGATCAAAGTCATCATAAATAGTCATCTGACAACCAAATGAAATACCAGAGTCTAATAAAATGGAATATCACTCTTCAGCGTTCTTTCATTTAACTTATAAATAATACTTGTCAAAAGAGAACATCTTCTGTACACACACACACACACTCTGGATAAGTAATGCAGCTGACAAGATGACTTCAGCTTCAAACGGCAAATAAAATTACACGTAGTGAACTCAATTACTAAGATCCAGTATGTGGGACGCATAAAAGGAAATGAATTGAAGCTTTCCAGTAGATCTTTCAAACAAAACATCAGAGCTGATTGTTCTAACCTGGGGCGCAGTACATTCTGTCTATGGCACTGCTGTCACAGGAATCCTCAACCTCACTCCACCTGCTGAAATATGTTAGCTGAATGTGTCCTAAAAACAAAACGACAGGAGAAATCAAAACATTTTTCCCTTGCATTTTCAGCAGAAGTGAACTGTAATTATTCCTTTGTAGCTAAAAACAGTATCATTAAGAATAATGGCATCATTAAGTACTAGAAGCTATTACTGCGGGTGAATTTGCCGCGTTGATAATGAGGCTTTAGACAGGAAATGAAGATACTAATTACAGGATAAAACGCCTACTCAGTTAATTGGAAGCAACAGCGAATAAAAAGAAATGCATTTGCAAAAGTTCCTGACCTCTATCATTCAATAAGATGTTGTTTGGGTTCAAATCACGGCACACAATTCCTTCTTGGTGAAGCGCATCAAGGGCAACCACCAGCTCGACGGCCCAGTGTCGAATCCACACCTCGGGAATGTGAGCTTGTGAGGCTAAAACTAAAAGTTCGTCAAGGTCTCGGAAGATCTGGGACAAGTCCTTGTCTTGCCCTGCACCCTCATCACTGCTGCGTTTTCTTTCGGACTCTTCACCTTTGCCATCGCTGCCGAACTCTTCTGTAAAAAGCAGTATGTGAGGATGCTCCCCTTCTTGGAATTGTGTGGGCTTAGCCATCTTCTTTTCCAACTCATCAGGCAGACCACCAGACAATTTGCTAAGGTCCAGGGCCCCAGAGCCACCCTCCTGAGAAGCGAAATAGGTAAGTCCGGTGTCGTGATCTCCTACAATGCCATTTGTAACAGCACTCCGATCACCCAAACAGTCTGCTTTTTTGACATTGAACCGGTCAAATACAAGTTTTTCATTACAAGCGCCGGAGCTTTTGATGGTGCCACCTAAGGCCATCTCCGGGCCTAAGTGGTAGCTCAGTTGTAAAACATCTGGCTTTCCAAATTCCACAGTTTCTTTTAGCTCTTCCAATGCGCTCATTTTTGCCAACGTTTGTTCGTTGGAAAGACTGGAAACACCCGGTAAATTTACAAGGAGGTCTGGGCGACCTTCGTCACAACTCCCTGTATCTTCAGAGGCTGCATCTTTAAAGGAAATAACGGGAACCGACTCGTTCGACTCTCTGTCAAAATCTGTAAAGGCACCCGTCTCAAGAGCATCGGTAGATCCAGAACTGGTGTCCCCAGGCGATACGGAAAGAAAAGGAGGCCCCGTGGCCAGGTCCATTTTCAAATTTGGAACCTTTTCTGCGGAGTCAGGGACAAGAAGTTCACTGGCGCTATCTTTGCTGTCTATCCTAAAAAATTCCATGGGACTCTTTTTAGAGAGCATCAAAGAGTCTGTGGTTCTGCTTGGACTGAACATGTCAAAGTTGGCATCATCAGTAAAAAACTGAAGCTCTTGTGCAGAGATGGGAGAGCACAGGCTGTCATTGCTGAGAAACGAATGTGCTCGAGAACATGTGGCAGCTTCCTTGGTTTCTGACACCGGAGGCTCTGCTACTAAAAGAGGCTCCTCGGACAGAGAGTCGGGTTCAATCTTCTCCTGTTCATACTCATTGCATAGAGTCAAGTAACTATTGGTGCACTCCTCTTCAGAGGTCCCATCCGAGTCAAGCAAACCATGAGAACTATCCAGGCCGCCATCGTCATCTACAATGCTGCTGTCATCCTGCGAGACAGGAGTGAGGCTGGTCTTCATGGGCAATACCTGCAAAGTATTCCCAGGGTTCTGCTCTCCAGATTCAATGCTGCTTCCAGTGTCTTCGGTGTCAGGAATCAATTCATCCACGCCATGAATCACCACAGGAAGAGGCCTTTCACTGTTAGACATGGGAAAACTTTCTTCAGTGCTTCCCTTTAAAAAATTGCTTAAATACGACCACAATTTGCCTCCTAAAGGAACAAAATACAAAAAAAAAAAATCACATTAGGGCAGAAAAGAACAACACAAATGGGTCCAAATTGCATTTAGCCATATACACAACCTTGAAAAAGTATTCAGCCTCCAAAACTTTCACATTTTATTGTCTCAGATTCCACATTTGCAACATATCGAAGTAAGAAATTTCCCGCAAGCAGTGCACTTAACACCAAATAAAATGAAACTTTCAATAATTTGGTAAAAAAAAGAACAAGAACACATAAGAAAACATTGTGAGATTACATACAAATTGTAGGTTATATCATGAAAACTGTTCAATTCAAGTCAAGGGATGTTATCTGGAATATTGTGTGCAATTCTGGTCACAAACACCAAGTTTTTAAGCTCAAATAATTTTACAGCTCAGAAGCTTCTCACCTGTGAAACGAGTTATTGATAACAAGTGGACAACAAGGATTTGAATCACATCATTCTACCATACTTAATATAATTTAACTAGAATGTTTGGAATTGCACACGTATAACCTGAAGGAAAATGCTTTACTATAATTGTTCATAAATCAATGTATGTAGTGATTTTTTTGCTTTTGCCGTGCACAGAATTAAACCTGCGCAATACTGTCATTTAGCTCATCTCTTCTGGAGCCAAAAGTGAAGAACACGTGAAGGATTTGAGAGTTACACCACAGGAGGCGTGGCATCACTCAGGCTCCACCCCTCCTCTGCCAGCCCCAACTGTATATATGGTGTTAAAACGAGGTGAACATTATTCATCTATTTGTGCCATAAATTATTTTTTTTCTGATCATTCTACTTGCTTGACAGTTTTTAATCATAATATCTATCATTACTTTATTGTTAGTTATTTTTAATATTGTTATTTTCTGAATTTTGCTGCGACACCAATGCATTTATTGCAGATACCACCGCTTTATAGCTATGCCTCCAAAAAGTTGCCAGGGGTGTTTCCCAAGAAGTTATATCATGCCAAATTATTAGCATGGCACCTTTACACAACATCACTGATAAGATTTTTAAATTGTTGGCTTATTTTATTCATTCATTATTGTTCTTACCTAATATTGCGTTCTTTATTTTCTTATAACTTTCTCTTTGATATTTTGTAAAGCACTTTGAACTACACTCTTTGTGTAAAAATATGTTATAGAAATAAGCATGGTTGTTGTTGTTTGCTTTCAAAGAAAAATGTTTTCATTTTTGTCTTTTGTGTGTCATTTCAGTCTGATGCGAGTCACACAATACATGAATGTGCAGATTTGACACAGACAGGGGCCAAGCCAGGACTGAAGTCCGATTTCCTAGGACTGTGAAGCAGCAATGCCACTCCAAAAACAGAACCCACATAATGTGATTTCACCTTGTGCAAAACAGGAGCCAACGCTGGATGGGCTGCCAGTCTGTCCTATGGCGCAATTAGAACATTTTAAAACATTAAAATTGCATTTGATAAAACAATGCACGGTGTATGTAGAAATTCATGTTGAGTCCCACTTACCCCAGAAAGATGTGTTGTTGCAAGTAAAGGACAGGCCATGTGGACACTCCATACATGACACAGAGGGGAAGGTTAGAAGTATCGGAGTAAAAACCATACAGTAAGTGGCTGAAATCAGATCCCTGTTCCATCAGGAGAAGGTTGGAAATCTCTAAAATGATTTTGTCTTCTTTAATCATACACTTTTGTTAATCCATCTGTTTTCATTGGACATTATTTTTCCTTTTTAATTCAGTATTACTAAAACCAGACATGAATGCTGTGGTAGCCTTGGTCCTTTTTAACTGTACAATGTGCTATTAGCACATTATCTTCATATGCAAACCATTTTTAATGCAATTAGACCGTGTGCTTTTTTAAAGGGGGAGTGGGCACTACAGTATACTTTCTATTTAACGCTTTGGTGGCTTTCACAAACGGCTCAGTAACTACACACCAGGATGCAGACTTGCTCCAAGTCAAGCACTGCCATTGATGGCGTTCCAATCTTCAGCTTTTATTATCTTTAAAAAATATGAAAAAGTTATGAATTTAATCACTTTTCTTTCATCATAAAGTCCATATTCACTGAGAAATGGTAAAACTCCACATTCTACACAAGCACATTCAAACCGTACATCATTCTTATTTTATGCTACCATATATTTATTTATAGTTTGGAAAAAAATAAAGAAACGAACAATCCTTGATGTAAACTGGCAACAGTCGAGCTGTTCTGAATGATATGAGGGGGCCTGTGGTCACACGCATGCCCACAGACACTTGGTTGTTTTCAACCTCAAAGGATCCTCGTCAGATAGGCAGGCTGGTCCTTAGAAGACAGGCCTGCCAGTGAAGAAAGAAAGAAAGAAAGAAAGAAAGAAAGAAAGAAACTTATTCTCCACCATTCTTTATTAAGTTTTCTCATTCCATTTTTATCATGAAACAAACATTTCTTTCATCTCTATTTTGGAAACTACTTTTCCTAATAAATTCTAGTAGCTTCAATATTATTTTTTGGTGATCACGTTTTTATTGAGCTGGTTAAGAGAAAAGAAAAATAAACAATTACAAGAAATTCAAAGAAAGAATAAATGCAAACCACAGATGCCCTCCCTATGGGATCCTATAAGGAAGATATTAAGAAAGCAGATAATATGGTCTTGTGAATTAAACATAATCATAAAAAAACAAGATTAAAGTCGTCACAGATATCTCCAAAATGTGGCAAGGGTGTCACTGTGGAAATCTGTAGAAATGTGCCCAGCTGTCCCCTATTTTGATGCCATATCCCAAGAGCATGAGGGGGCCATAATTAGGAAACTGGGAGTTTAACTTCAGAAAGGCCAATGAAGAACTGAAAGGGAAAAGGGGAAGCCAATTGAAGTTCAATGGGGAGCCAAGACGGTGTGTTATCAGGAAGGTTGATCCAACTCTAAACTGAACTGAGGGTATCCTTCTAAATGTGGCACATATAACCCCATTGTGACCTGCCTCAGAACAGGTTGGACTGGCTAATGGAGGGTCTCGAGAGAAAACAGGAGAGAAGCAATCTAGCATTAACTTGGAAGAATGGGAAGGGTGCTACTGACAAAATTCAAGTGTGGTGCAATAAGCAACAGCAAGCAAGCACACAGGAGGGAGTTAGGAGCATACAAAAACTAAAGACATAACAGAGACCCGACTTCAGAGTCATGATTTACCTTCATAACCATTTGAACTCGGGCAGCTCCACTTCTTGAGTGACTCTAAACGGAGGGGACAGGTGCTCGCGGTGTCTCATTTGAGTCATTTACCTAACAATCACACCTGTTCCATTTTCTTGCTCTTGCCGTTTCTTTAATTTATTAAGCAGGTATTCTTGCAAGAAATCTTACTGGGGCTACTTGGTATTTAATTAGATCTTCTGAAAAGCACTGGGCCTTATAAAAGGCCCCATGTGTTGCCATCAATAATGACCTGCAATCCTACCTGCTCTACAAAATAATGACCTGAGATGCCAGTGGCATCTCGGCAACATCTGGCCCTAAAGGACAGGAATGAAAAGCCATTAGTCTGGAATAAGGAAAATCAAAACAACACTACAGCACGTCTACAGAAAGAACCCCTTCTGTCATATTTTGCAGCCTTGTTTTTTTCCCCTGATCGCTTTAATTCTGTTGATGCAGTAAATTAAAACAATTAAGCACATTTTCACCGCATAGGGTATTGTTCTGCTTCTGCACACTGTAACCTTAATCTAGCAGCTCATGTGCAGGAGATCACTGTTAAATTTCCGAAGTAGGCCAGCGGATAATTTCACAGAAGAGCCACGATTTGACAGATGAATAAGCTGTAAGACATATGCTGGAATTATTTTACAGCTAACCACCCGTGTACTTCTGTCCATTACAAAGAAAGCTCACATACCTTGAAAGTGACAAATTGTTAAATTTACATTAACTTCTAAGGTTCTAAGTCAGTTAAAAACTTAATTATAATGGCGTCTCAGTTCACTTCATCTCCTTATGCTAAACACTCAAGAGGACATAGAGGAGACCATTCTCAGTTCCTTCAAGCCTGGCTTCTTTGTTTGTAGGAAGACACCAAGGAAGGGCAACTGGAAGCTCAAGACGGTAAAAGGACCACCCAGTCCAGTTACAAAAAGACATGAACATGGAAGTGGGCAAAAGGAAGCAAAGTGCAGTTCACTTATCTTCTTGCTACAGACAGGAACTGTCTAAGAGGTGGCTCCTGATGCCACAGTAGAGGAAAAAGACAGTCCATGGTTGTTACAGCCAGACTAAACAGCCACCAGAATACGGGCAAATCAGTGAAAAAAAGCATCAGGAAATGAAAAGGGACACATCATTGGAAGAAAGCTACAAGTGCCAGTGGAGAGGACACAACAGGGCGAAAGATCTGAAAATCAATTTAAACACCCTAACTAAACATGATCATTTGTCTTCAGAATTTATTCCAATGATACAACATTTAAGATTCCAAGTTTTCCTCTTAAATATTTTGTACGTGACAGCGTCACATGCACATGGATGCCAACCACTTGACTGTAACCACCCTGGTTGTCAGTAAACCTTACAACCCTTTTAGAATCATTGCCACAGACTGACAGCAGACATACCGATAAAAGTCATTGGAACCCCACAGAATATAAAAAGAGTGAGATTTAATAATAATTTATAATGAGAATGAATGGTCATAGAGCCTTAGTTCACCTGCAGGTTTGCAGGATTTTGTTCCACCACTTTCTTGATGGGTAGCTAATCACTGCTGCTACCAGCACAAACTTCTCGCAGCTTAATTTCAAGTGTCCTGCTTTTTAAGATTCCCTTATCAGGGTAGCCACACAATAATGAGACGCAAAATGAACCAAGAGATGACCAGCCAACTCAATCACATCTGTGTGTCCATCATACAATGCATGTTTCAATAAAACAACATTTGAAAAAGACTCAAGTGAAGGTGCAAGAAACATGAATCTGCTTTGATCCACAAATGATTTGGACGAGGAGGAGCTTTCTGCCACTGTCCATCAGTATCCTGGATTAGGGAAGTGCCTGGATCTGCGGGCTCCCCTGTGGTTAATAACTTAAATATCTTAACATAAGAGAGTGATTCATTCAGTCATTATTTATTGTTATATCACATATTTTAAATTCTATTTATTATGTTTGATATTTATATTATTGTTATGGCTTTTTTATATTCTAGTTAAAGGCACAATCTTGGAGATGGCCAATTAAGACTTTCACGACACACTGTACTGAGTGGATACTCTGCAGTGACAAATAAAATATGATTTGACGAGAAGAAAGAAAATCCACCATTTTGGAAATGTCTGGTATGAAAGAAGGACAGCAGGACCAATCTGTGAAATTAAATAACAGGTGTTGGTTAGAAAATGGGAAAGTGACTGTTGTGAAAATGGTTTTCACCTTTAAGAAACAAAGTTTTAGTTACCTAGTCATCCATTGGTTTACTTTGCATCTCACTAGTGTTTGGCTGCTGGATAAGGAAAACTGAAACAATGAAGGGTTGTGGCTCCTACAATCGCTGACACATTTAGCTTGTTAGAGGGTCAAGACGTGCCCAGCCAATCTTCTAGTCTTCAACCCCTAGAGGTTTATCTTCTGCCAGAGTTTTAGTATTCCTCTCCTACTGAGGTTGTGAGCTCAAATCCCTCTACTGACACCGTGTGACCCTGAGCAAGTCACTTGACCTGCCTGTGCTCAAACTGGCAAACCAAAGGAATCGTAACCAATTGTACCATAAAATATAAAGCCGTCAGCCAAATAAGTAAATGTAAATGTACTGGCCATAGCATTCATTTATTAGGATGAACGTTTACATTCTTACAGTGTTAAGTAGCAATCTTTTACAAAGAACTGCTCTTTTGTTTTTACTGTTTATTACATGTCAAGATTTGATGTCTACTTATAACTTTTTTAAACTATTCCTTGATCACACAAAATATTTGAAACACCATTTGGAGGTTTTGGAGACCAAGTGTCATAACTGAATTCATGACTATCTGCTTGAGCATGACACAAAAAAAAAAACAAAAAAAAACTTTGAATGTAGGCTAATAAAATTTGAGATTTTCTACATATAAATGTCTAGAAAGAAATGAAAAACCCTGAGACAATCTCTATAACAGCTACCATTTTCGCTGGACTCTTGCATCTTTTAACCTCAATATCTCCAGAACACAACATTAAATCAATGCGATTGTTAATTCAAAAGAATCAGAAATGATTGTGCAACAAAACAACACCAATTTCAGGTGTGAATGTTGACCACAATAATTGAGAATTTTTAAAATATTTAATAATGTTGAAAATGAAAAGATTTTTATCATTAACGGATGATTGTATTGAAAATGCGTTGCCTCTTTTCTGATTGTTCATTTTATGAGTAAGGAAAAAGGCCCTATTCAGTTTTTGTTTACAGCCAATGATAAGCGAGAAAATGACCCACTTGTGACGAGAGCCATGCTTGAGCTGGATTAACAAAAGTCTTTTGAGATGGTGAACACTTTGTAGGAATTCGCCAGGAGTGCTGCTCAGGGAGGAAATGGGTGGGCGTTTGAGACACTCAAAGCTCATTTGTCTGTTAGAGATCGTGTTGTATGTCACTAATGTGGCTCATTTCACATGCGGTATAACATTACAATATTATTATTACTAAACTACTGAAGTATGCATTTTTCTGTATCTATTTACAAGACTGAGCACTCATTTTGGGAGTTTCTTGAGCCCTGTATGCTCAAACTTTACTTTTTTGATTCAATATTTACTTTTATTTTATTATTAATTATTTTGTATGGTCTTTGCTGCCATCTTGGTCATTTACAAATCACTGCTATTTTGTCTTACCATCGTTAGGGTCGTTCGTATTATTAGAGTCATGACCCATGACACAATTTCCCTATCTGAGGTTTGCGGATTCCAAAAAACATTTGTGAGCTTGATATTCTGATTGTTTATTTAGTTTTAGCTCTTGCCTGTGATTTCAATGAATTTGAATTTTGATTCTTGTTTTGTCTTTGACACGGTAAGGTGGATATTTCAGTTCTGAACCTTTTCTGACCTGGATTACACTCTTCTTCTGGTTTTCCTTGTTCAGTATCAGTAGAATTGAAGTCATCGTTATTACTGCTCTATGTTCTTTATTGCAAAATTACTTCTATCTTTCTAAACATTACCCTGAATTTAAAAGCAAAATTTTGCAAGGGCTTAAAAAGCTCAGAAGCACCAGACGATAAACAATACTAAAGGTAATTCATGTCTTACTGCTGTGATGAGGAGGTCATAAGTGTCAGATATGCTTTTAATTTATGCATGTAATGTATATTTTGTTACTCTACTCGATGGGTAGAATTGCTAACATATTTAAAAAGTTTAATGCATATAATAAAATTAAAACAAACAATATGTTAATACATACATGCATAATACCTATTAATATCTATAACACAGTATGAAACATGTGAGAAAGAATTTCACTGTGTTCTGTTCAAGTGACCATATAAATGCATATAATAAAATTTAAACACATAACACTTATCAGTACAATTCATTTACATATAACCTAGAATTTTGGTTAGACATGCAAGTGAGAATCATTCTGGGCACGTGACAATAGTATTGTTACTGCAACTGCTACTACTTCTAATAATAAAAAAAAACTTTCATAATATTATAAAATACATTCTAACACAAATATTTCACAAAATAAACAATTTCAAAATAATAATCTAAAGTTCATTATTTGGCTTTCCTTCAGTGCTGACTTCATTGCTACAGTCAGATGATAACCCAGAGGTTACTGTGGCTGTTCTGAGGCCCACCAGATTATAAAAAAAAGGGATAAGTTGTCCAACTAGTGCTAGATGGTCAATGGTGATGTAAACCGACATTAACGCCTATCTGCATCTTTATTTGAGAACTTCAAGTTTAAACAGACAAACTCAAGAGCACTGCTTATTTGAAATAGCTACCATAACGACACCCAGTCATGCAGATTTGTAACATTCTTCCGAAATTTACTACAGTCCTTCCGATTGAGACAGACTTTTAAGCAGCCTGGAGAGAGCAGGTGAAACACTAGGAAGGCTGCAACTGGAAAAGAAAATGACAACTAGGAGGACAACTCAGGCTGACCTAACTGGGGCAGGTAATGGATGAGTTTTAGTTATGAGGCACTCAAACAAGCCTGGTCAACTGAACAACCTCTTGCTTGCATGCATGTAAATTAGTGGTAGTGACTATGAGAGGGTTATCGAACAAATAAGGATGGTCTAGGAGAACTTAAAAGACTTTATTTGGATGTGCTGACGTCATGGTGTGTGCAAACATCACAGCTAAGACAAGTACAATCATTGCTAGTGTGTGTAGATCTGTTAGCTGAAAACTGTTAGGACTGCACGGTGGAGTGGTTAGTGCTTCTGCCTCATGGACCTCCATTTTGGACGAAAATCCAACATTTCGTCACTCTCTACATTGAGCCAAGCTGCAGTCTTTAGTATGTGTCAGGGAAAAGCATAATGTAAAGGCATGATGGCCCAAAGTCTAACTGGTGCCCCTTATTTAGGGTCCTTCCCTGTCATTCATGATTACCACGAGCTGGCAATTACAGCACTAAACATTCGTGAGATGTATAAACATTTCTTTTGCTTTCTTGACAAATGTCCTGTGTCTTTTAGTCTGCCTCACAGCAATTTTAGACAAACCATTTCTACTCCATCATACATCAGTGTTTCTTCTTGTTTAAAAAGAGCTTCAAATACTCCAGGGATACTTTAAAGCTGTGGCAGAGATGCCACTGGTTCACACTGCTGTGCCACAGCTCATAAGACTCGGCTTTGATTTCCAGCCAGGCCCCCATCTAAGAGAAGCACAAGCATAACACAACCCTAGCCAGGATTTTGAACAACATGAAGGTGGCTCAAGCAAAAGGAAAAGCTCTTGAGGTTGAGAGTACTGAGGATTTCAAATTGGAAAAGTCAGAGGCAGGATATCCAGAGAGTTAAAAACTCATTTCAGTCAAAGCCCACAACCCAAAACTGGAGACTAAAAAGGCAATGTGAACATACTATGAGCTTAATCTCACTAGCCATAATGGAGCAGACCGTTTAAAAGGCTGGCTTTTATCTGAAAGAAACATTTAACCAAACCATGAAATTCAGAACCACGTACAACATTTAAAAAGGTAAACATGATGATGGGCTTCAACTGCAGATATCTGGGTGCCTAACAGCATCAAGGTGCTGGGTTCAAATTCTGTCCCGAACTTGGCCTCCTATATGTGAAGTTGGCACCTTCTTCCCTGTGCTCATTCAAGTTTTCGCCAGGTTTTCCGATGTCCTCCCACATTCCTAAAACACAGCAGTGAACCAGGCATGCAAGTCAGAATTTCTGTGAATGGACTAACGCTACTGCCAAGATCGTGTACAGATGCAATTTTCTTTTATGCTTCTGTATATTTTTGTGATTTTACATGATTCAGGTATTTTGTTTAATGGAGATTCAGATTCTGTACGTTTCTTTTTTACTGTTGTTTGTGTTTTGGGTAACAGCACTTATGCCTGAATTTCGACTCCTTTTTCTGGAAGGAAAACATAATGCTAAGGGGGTTAAAAATTCAACTGTTAGTGAGCCATCAAAACACTGGCATCTTTTGGCCTGTAGGAAACAAGAAAAGTCAGCTATCTGAAGGAAAACAGTTATGAGTCTAAACAGCATCAGATTAAACAGTTGTGAGTAAACTCGGAATAATGTAAATATATCAAAAGAAGAAAAATAAGAAGTGATACATGCTTTAAAACAAGTGACAGACCTTCTGCATGCTGCAGCACAAGGAATATGGAATCCTCTGAGATGATGTACTTGTGCAGACGCACCATGTTTGGAACACAGTGGGGGATGATGGTCTTTTTGTTCCTGCTGCACTCACTACTTTTCCTCAGACCCTGACAGAGAACAAAAAGGTCAGTTGTACCCTCAGTTGCCTTTGGAGCATGCTGCGCTCCATGTTTATCAACCAAACTAATCTATTCTTGTTACTCTCGGCTTCAGAGAAACCACTCATCTGCTGCACCATGCCCCCAATCCCCTGAGGCCCCGCTGATGGCATCTGGCAGGTATCCAGCGCACAGAAGATGGCACAAAGCTGCCATTAAAATCAATTACATGGGTCAATGTTTTTATTAGCGTATTTCTCAAACTAAGTCATCAAGATGGCACTTGCTGTTATTTTCCTGCGACCTTTCTGCACAAAGACCTTGTTAAATCACAAAGTTTAAGAAGAATAAGATCCAAGGCCATTAAAGGTCGATGGCGCAGAGGAAGAAGTCTGTCTGTGACTATACACATGGGAAACAGAGTACATAAAAGCAGGAGCACCTTTTATCTGCACATATCATTTGCCATAGCAGGATTATGACACACAGATTTGAGTCCAATGAGAAGAACACATTCTGTATATTTGAGGGCCTCATGCATAATCAACAGTTTATTAAAATATAACAGCTTATAAAAGGTAAAGATATGCTAATACACATCATTCTGTACAAGTGTTTTCAGTTTGGAGTGTGACATTAAAAGCAGAAATATGATTTACAAAAGGGAAATGTGGACAAGTAGGAAGTGACAAAACAAGTGCAGCTTATGTATTAGGATATCATACTGAGACACATCACTGTCTGCACTCTTTATTGTGCTGGAGATTTAACTCTAAATAGACAAATTAACAAATCTTGCCCATCAGTCTACATTCAACAACCTACATTGACAAAGTGAAAAAAAATGTTTTCAGAAAGGTTTGTAAATTTATTACAAGTCATAAACTGAAATCTCCCATTTAGTATTTTTAGAAGCCCTTTGGCTGGCAATTCCAGCTTTGAGTCCTCTACCTGGATTTGGGCAGTTTATCCCATTCTTCCTGCCAGACCCTCTTAAGTTCTGTTAAATGAGATGGGAAGCGACTGTAAACTGTCACCTCCAGGTCACTCCACATGTTCTATTAGGTTTAAGTCTGGGCCACTCAAGGACATTAAGAGGCTTGTCCTAAAGCCACTCCAGCTGTATTTTGGCTGTATGCTTTGGGTCACTAAACCATCACCCCGGTCTGAAGTGGTGTGCACTCTGGAGATGGTCTTCTTCCAGGACCTCTCTCTATTTGGCTGCATTCATCCTTCTCTCAGTTGTGACCTGTCTCCCTGTCCCCATAGCATGATGATGCCTCCACATAGCCTTACCGTATGGATGGTACTGAGCAGTTGATGAGCAGTGTCTAGTCTTGTCCAAACATAATGCTTGGAGTTTTGCCCAAAGAGTCCAATTTTAATCACAGTAGACCAGAGAATCTTTGTTATCATTCTCTTAGAGTCATTTAAACTGTCATACGTCTTTTACTCAAGAGTGGCTTCCGCCTACCCACTTTACCATAAACGCTGATCGATAGGAGTGCTGCGGAGAGGGTCGCCTTTCCGACAGGTTCTTCCATTGCAGCAGGGGATTGTTAAGAGTGATCATTGAGTTCTTGGTCACCTCACTCAAAAAGGCCCTTCTTGCTCAGTTACTCGGTTTGGCTGGACGGCTAACTCAAAGTAAAGACCTGGTGATGCCAAACTTCAACCATTTCACAATATTCAAGGCCACTGCGCTCCTGGGGACACTCAAAGCTTTACAAGTGGTTTAATCCACTTGCTCTGATCTATGCCTCACCACATTTTTCATCATAGAGGTTGTCAGGGATGCCAGGGGCAACGACCCGGCCAGGACGCCGTGAGGGACCGGATGTGGGTCTGCGCCCACCCTGGATCACGAGGGGGCCGCCACCCTGGTTGTTTTGGGGGCCACGGGTTGAGGGCATGGAAGCCCCACCCTGCAGGGGCCCGTGGTCACTGCCAGGAGGCGCCCCAATGCCTTGGGGACCTGTTACCTCAGCACTTCCGCCACACCCGTAAGTGCTGGGGGGGGAAGATTGAAGGGGACACCGGGTGAGCTGCCAGGAGAACAGCCGGCACTTCCGCCACGCTGGGGTGTGGCCAACGGGGGGGGATTTTTGTCGGAAACACCTGGAGCTCATCCGGGACATGTATAAAAGGGGCCGTCTCCCTTCATTCAGGGCTAGAGTCAGGTAGAAGAAGGACGAGGCAGAAGAGAGAGTGGAGGCGGCCCAAAGAGAGGCATTTTGTGGCCAGGACTGTGTGTTGGGGTTTGTGCACTAATTGGACTGAGTCTGAGTGACCTTTAAATGTTGTAAATATTGTAAATAAATACGTGTGGTGGTGATTAACAACATGTCCACCTGTCTGTGTCCGGGTCGGCAGGATGCTCCACCTGTTTCAAGGCGGGGACCTGTAAACAACAATTTTGTTGTGGACGGCCCGGCGCAGCAGGGGATCCCACCCACGTAGGGTAAAGGAACCCCACGGACCGCCAGGGGTCCACGAGAAGGCCGTTTTTCCCTGATGTGGATGGGCGGCGTGCATGACAAGGTGGCAGCGGTCTCCACCATGCGGGCCGTGGCCGGAGGCGCCCGGGACGGCATGGCGTCAAGAGAGGCCATGCCAAGGACATTTCCTCGGTTGGACGAGTCCGGGGAGGTGAGTTCCCTGCCTAGTGGCAGCCGGCCCCCGTTTTCTTTAACAGGCAGGGACTTCCCGAATCCGCGTCAGTGGCGGGCGCATGCCGGTCTGCGATGCTCCGACAGCACGGCGGCAGCCGCGAGGGCTGCGGAGGAGGAGACGCTGCAGCTCGAGAGGTGCTGGTAACATCAAGGCTGCCGGCAAGCACGTCGCCGCCGCAGAAGGGGAGGCAAGATGGCCGCGGACCAGAAGTCCTTCCACCTGACAGTCACACGATTGGATGGTGTGTCTTGTGTGCCCGCCAATGACTGCATAAAGGCGGGACCAAGGTAATGTCCATCACGTGCAGGGGGGAGACCCGATTGTGCCAGAGGAGGAGGCCCACAGGTAAATGCTGGCGTTGGAGGATGACAGACAGGTAGGTTCCGCGTCGGTTAACATCCTGTCTTTGCCGGCTGCTCTGTCGGAGCTGGAGGCGTGCCTTCATCCCGCGGAGCAGCATTTGTTCCAGGTGCTAAGTGCCCTCTGGGCAGAGATGCAGGTACTGGAGAGGAAGGCAGTCGCATCCATAGAGGAGCTTCGTTTGGCAATCCGACAATGCGGCACTGGATTCTCCAGCCGGAAGTGCACAGCTGGGAAGGTAGGTTTAGCCGTCCCCGTACAGCATGAGGGAGGGTCTGCTGAACATGGCTGTGACTCACAGGATCAGCTTCAAGTAAGCAGCCCTCCGACAGTAGGTGTGGCGCAGGAGGCTGTGCGCACGGCGAGGGGGGAATCCGTGAGGACGCTGGTTGGACACGGGCTGCTAAGTACCCCGGGTCCAAGTGCCCTCCGCCCCAAGTCAGCCGTGGTCTCGCGATGCTCTATAGGGTCGCAGACAGGAAGGAGTCCCTTTCTTTTACATAAGGGGACTCAGACTGTCAAGGCGTCCCAGAGTGAGAAGAGGAATAGGAGGCTGAGAGCCGGTTCCTCCGATAGGTTGGGACGCAATGCTGGGTGCACGCGTCCGAGTGCTGGCCGCCCTCTGCGGGGGCAGAGGGAATCCCTGAGGCCGGTGGAGAGGAAAAGAATGCAGCTGGTGCCGGCGGTGCCAACACCAGGAGGGACATGGAATCCGCAGAGAGGGTGCCGAACAGGGACGGACCCCGGACAAGCAGCAGGGCCCACTTCGTCGGGGACCTGCCCTCAGAAGTCAGACCGTCTGTCAAATGATCTCTCCGCTGGTGTGCGGGTGCCACCATGGCTGGAGGAGGATGCAAGGGAGCGAACAAAGGGGCGCGGAGGCCTCGGAGGGGGTACCGAAAGAAGGGGCCCCGGGGTGCCGGAAAAAGGGGGGAGCGCACAGAGTGGTGGTGCTCAGGCCGCGTCTCCGCCCCTATTCCTGTTTGGAGAGCAGGACTGGACCCCGGCAGTCCTGGAGTAGGACCCGCTTCGGAGGTGTGCTGCCCTCGCGGGACGTGTGGCTCTTCCCGAGTGGTCTTCGCTGGCTCTGGGGCACTGTCAGGGATGCCAGGGGCAACGACCCGGCCAGGACACCGTGAGGGACCGGATGACGGTCTGCGCCCACCCTGGATCATGTGGGGGCCGCCGCCCTGGTTGCTTTGGGGGCCACGGGTTGAGGGCATGGAAGCCCCACTCTGCAGGGGCCCGTGGTCACTGCCAGGAGGCGCCTCAATGCCTTGGGGACCTGTTACCTCAGCACTTCCGCCACACCCGGAGTGCTGGGGGGAAGATTGAAGTGGACACCGGGTGAGCAGCCAGGAGAACAGCCGGCACTTTCGCCACGCTGGGGCGTGGCCAACGGGGGAGTGTCGGAAACACCTGGAGCTCATCTGGGACATGTATAAAAGGGGCCGTCTCCCTTCATTCAGGGCTAGAGTCGGGTGGAAGAAGGACGAGGCAGAAGAGAGAGTGGAGGCGGCCCGAAGAGAGGCATTTTGTGGCCAGGACTGTGTGTTGGAGTTTGTGCACTAATTAGACTGAGTCTGAGTGACTTAATAATTGTAAATATTTGTATATAATAAACGTGTGGTGGTGAGTAACAACATGTCCGCCTGTCTGTGTCCGGGTCGGCTCCACAAGGTTTATGGAGAGTTCCTTGGACATCATGGCTTGGTTTTCACCCTGACATGCAGTGTGAATTGTGGGACAGTGTACACAGAGCTACACATGTGCCCTACTAAATTATGTCCAATCAATTCAGTTTGCCGCTGGTGGACTTCCTTCAAGTTCTGGACACATCTCAAGGAGAATCAAAGCAAACAGGAGGCACCCAAACACAACACAATCTGACGTGCGACAGCAAAGGGTCAGAACATGTCTAAGATTAAGAGATTCTGGTTTTTGATTTTTAATAAATTTGCAAAACTTTCTAATATACATGATTTAACTTTATCATTGTGAGATACTGTGTGTAGACTGAAGAGCAAAAAAAGTGAAATCAATAAAACAACATAGTGTGCAGAAAGTACTTTCTGAAATCCACAGCACTGAAACAGACATGGCTCAATATACAAAACATTATAAACACATAAAACGTACATATAGATTTGCTTAATGTTTCCTCAAAAAAGTGAAACGCTAGTAGGAGAACAATTTATCTATTGTGTCATCAAATGGAAAAATATCCATGTTTGGCATTCCACCACCCAGTCTAACATAAAAATCAAGGCCTGTTATTCAGGGGCTGTACTGTAAAATAAATACAACAACTGGAGCTCAAGAAAACAATTCCCAGTGCAGATGACACATCTTTCATTCAGAAAAAGGACTGAAGGGCAGTGCTGCCACTTCACAGTGCTGACGACCCTTTTCTCTTTCCAGGTGGGGTGCCACCTGAATGTAGTTAGTGTGTTTACCCTCACTGCCTACAAATCGAGTACAGCTCTAATATGAATGACAGGTGCACTTAAGTGTTAATCAGTCTTACTGATAAATGTGGCTTAGTGTTAAAGCACTGGAATGAAAATACGCCTCCTGATGGTAGAATGTGGTATTTATAGGTCTCTTATTGTCCCGTGCACAGTGAAATTCTGACTTGCATGTGTTAATCGAGATGTAACACGTAGCCACTCTCTGGCATCAGGATTAAGGCCCATTTATATTTTCTCATGCCTGTAAATTTAATGTCCGTGCAATGTAAAATTTGTCATTTTGCACAGATGTGTACGTGTGTGACCAAAAGCCTCCAAATTTTTGTTTCTGTGCGCTCATGTGTGCGTCTGAGGATGTAAGCTGCATGTGCACAAGACAACAGAACGTGGATTTCTTTAGAAGAGAAGGCCAGTGGTTGTGCTATAAACAGAACATGATGTGCGCTCTATGTCCGCAACCACGTCCACAACCACAGCTGTCTGCGTCACTCAGTGAATTAAACTACCTTACCTTGAAATAACGATACCCCCAACTTTATCATCCTGTAGTGTCTAAACTCTTTTATAGCAAGGGTCCTGGAGGACTATAGTTGTTGCAGGTTTTTGTTCAATCC
Source organism: Polypterus senegalus (assembly GCF_016835505.1). Lineage (NCBI taxonomy): Eukaryota > Metazoa > Chordata > Cladistia > Polypteriformes > Polypteridae > Polypterus > Polypterus senegalus. The sequence goes on along the minus strand of NC_053169.1, from coordinate 102,538,238 downwards.
CGACTACGTAATTGGGACTGCAAGTAACAAATATTTAACTGTACGGCTTGTTAGTGTTTTCATTCTGCCAAGTCAGGTCATTCTTATATCGTAGATTTGTCCCTTTACGTAAAGAAAGATATCATCCAAATGGATTTGTGGCCTGAAGCTGATTAGTAATTCCCAATTTTACTACATCAGCTAGTTCATGACAAATACACACAGCTGTAAATGGAAACAGGTTAGATGGAGGACTGAGAACACTCAGGAAGAGATAGCAAGGATTTGTACTGAAAAGGTTTAGGAGATGAAACATATTCAGAGAATGAGAAAAACTCAAAACCAAAACTCAATCCAATCTGTCGACAAGTCTGCATGTTCAGAAATGTACACGTCTTTTCAGAACTCTCCTTTTAAAGGGGGTTAAAAACACTAGAGTTGTGTGGGCGAAAGGTTACAACGTAAATGTCAATGTAGTAATGTGAACATAGCCTAACATTGCATGCACTAATTAACCTACAATACGTTATCACTTTAAGGAGCCACAATGAATGAAAACAGCTACCTTACCATGAAATGATGGCATCCCTGACCACAACATCCTCTAGTGTACAAATCTTTTTTTGGTGACTTGTGTGTGCTCATCAACATGCAACATGTCACCAATCTCTGGCACCAGGATTAGTGAATAGAACTACTTTACCTCCAAACCTCAGAACATGTTTGCCATTAACAGATCAACAGAATAAGGAGACTAAAGTGCCATCAAATGAAAGATGAGAGCATTTTTTGGACTGACAACTGTGCTAGGAGATTTTTAATCAAGAAAAAATGGCGGAAGTTTTAAGGAAACGGCGCTTTTCTCACTGATCACGGTAAATGAGTTGGCCCAATCTGTAAGCATTTCACCATACTCTGTACAGAAGACTCCTACATGTAAGAACAAACCAACTTAACAAAGCTGTCTGACACACCTGTACTGTACACTTCAAGTATGCAGTAGTAATTAAAACAACACGACTGCAATCAAGGTGGTGTTTTCAGTGTAGTCTGGCCCTGTGACCAGCGTTTTAGGCTTGAAACAATATGGATGCCCACTCAGCCCCCGTTAGTCACTCCCTATGCGACACTGTAGGTTTACGGAGAAATATTTCGTGTATGAGCTGTTCTCCTCCTAAAACAACAAACCAAAACACCATATGCCAATGAGCTCAAAGCCACAAGGTTTCAAGACTCGAGACTTGTCCCCTTAATTCCGTATCATCATGGAAATGAAACCTGAAAATGAATAAAACTGCTCCCTATGACTCATGTTTCTATTTCAAAACTGTGCTTCAAAGAAAAAAAATTCTTTGAATGTAACTTAGCATAACATTTTCAAAGCCACTTAATGCAATTCAGGGTCACAGACCCACTGGGCCACTTTAGAGTTGCCAATTAACCTAACAAGCTTCTGGGGTAAAAAAACCTGTGTGGACATGGAGTCAGGGGGCCTGTGAGGTGGCAGCACTAAAGCATGTTAAAAAATAGTAGTATGGGATGAATGCCCAAATCCACATGTGCAAGCACGCAGCACATTTTGCACAAGTCATACATTTTTTGTACAGGAGGTACATTTTTCAAATGCACAGCACATTTATTTCAATTTGGTGAAGTTATTAATAAATAGTTCCTTGATCAGCAATTTTGGATTTGGAATATAGAGGGACGATATGCTGAAATGACACGGCCACCATGCATCTGTGGCAGGACACTTGATTATATTCAATAATCATCAAATTATAGCTGGGTTTTTTCATTATTGTCATTTGTGAACTACAGTATTATTGTTCATGCTTTGTTATTTCTAGTAGATATATTTATCATTTGTTGTTTGTATTCTGTCCCTTTAAATATTTGCCTATTCCTTGTATGCCGTTGGTGGTGCCCCATGAGGCAGTGCCACTCTGACGTCACCACTACTGAGACAACCCTCAGGCGATTTAAGAGGATCTCAGGAGTTGTACTTTGAGGTTGCACTGGTCTTTTTGTCAGGATCGTTCTTCTTGGATTTACCAGATTTATGATTTATTTGATGACTGCTGGGATTGTTTCCAGCTTTCCCATGATCCTGCTTGAGATAAGCTGGTTTGGAAAATGGATGAATGATTTATTTGCTCGGTCTTTGGATTCAGCACTTCAAATTGTGATTTATGGCATTGTTTGTGTTGGATTACCTTTCAAGCAACTCCATTTTGCTCCTTCAAACATTTTCATAATACTTTATATCTAATTAATGCATATTTTTATTTATAAACAATTATGGTAAGATTCATCTCCACAAGCCAAAGTTTGACAGTTCCCTGCCTTCTATGGCATTTTTGTAAAGTTAATCAGTTTCTTTGTATTTAAACTTTTAAAGCAAGCTCCACTTCTAAGGCCTGTGCAGGCCACAGTTGGTAGGCAGCAGTTTGGGGACATGTACAGCACCATTGAAGTTATCAGAGTGGAGAAAATGCTGTGACACAAAACTCAGTTCTTGTGCTGAGCACAAAATCGATTGGGTGGATGAAAGAACAAGGCTGGAAAGGGGAATGAGGGAATCAAGAGTGTGTCTGAAATCTTGCAGAGTCTCAAAAGAAGGCCTGTGTTCACGTATGTTCATTGCTGGCCTGTTAACATTTGTCTGTATAATGACAGGTCCAGCTGTCTTCGTAACCAAGATATTTCACTTGTGAGGTATCTAAGCTGAAGCTACATCTAATCTAGAAGGAGAAGCTAATACAACTGTATCATGTGCTTTGCTTCTGTCTAATTTCATGACACGACAGGCCATCCTCTGCCTTTGTTTCAAATTCCAAAGCCACAGATTATCTTTTCTCAGATGAGACATTCACTTCAATCCAAATAAATAAACGTGGACAGGCACAATGTGACAATTGCCTCCTACTTGGCTAAGTAAATACAGGAGACCAAACTCACTCAGCGACTGAGACTTGTTTGTCCTACAGTTTTGATTCATGCCACCATGGTGAGCAAAACGAGCAACACCAATATACAGTTTGGGTGCCCTAATCACAACTTTATTTTGTATTTTAATTGTTTTGCTTTAGTCAGACTTATGATTAAAAAAAAGACTTGAAAAGAAAATAAAATATTCGTTATAGTACATTTTTTTTACAAAATGATTTACTGTTAGTGACAAAATAAAAATGCACAACCCACTTACTTTCAGAATAAAGGTTTCTTGTGTCCTCTTATCCATGATCAGTAACACCTATGACAAATACAAAGAAGAAAAAAGTTAAGTCAAAACACATTTCATCTTGTAATAAACTGCAATCACCACTCATCTTCCTGTGTGAAATATTATGAAGACATTCTTCTTTCTCCTTTGATTGGTCCCAACTAACTGTAATGAGAGTCAAATGGCTGTTTATGCACGTATTATATAAATGCATTATATAATCTAATCATAGTATCGCTCAATTTATTTTCAACAGTTTCGACAGAATAACCTAATATTATATTTGCCTTTTTCATCACTTTTGCACATTGCTTAGATGATGAAAATGTTCTGTCAACGTAAAACCCTAAATAATTTCTGGTGGTTGCTTCTTGTAGGAGAGTGTCTGGCATCTTGTTTTAATAGTTGATGTTTCTTTGGCTCATGCGTGGCATTTCTACATTAAACTGTAGTGAGAAATCAAGCAAAATGACCCCTTTTATTGGCTAACTAAAAAGATTACAATATGCAAGCTTTTTAGGAAACTCAGGCCCCTTCTTCAGGCGAGATGTAATGGCTAACAGGTACAACACCCCTGTATTACATTAAACTGCATATTCCAAGTCTTTTTGAATTATTTTTGCTGCCTCCTTAACATGTACCATCACTCCAATTTTAGTATTAACTGCAAATTTCACAAGTATTAAAGTACACCAGAATCAGAAATCTACTGTAATTTAGAAAAAGGAAGGATCGGAGGACAGTCCCCTGAGGGACTCCACTGATGACACCGATCACTCCATTCTTCTCTTCTCTGTACTCTTTGTCTCTTGCTGGTTAAACAACCTGAGCTGAAGTTTTGAAGGTCACCTCTGATGCCAAAATGAATCTTTGGTGTGGGACTGTATCTCTCCATCTATCAAACTATAGTGTCTTTCACTCTACAATACTGTACTAAATAAAAATTATATGGTTTATTGTTGTTTGTATTTTGAATTAGATATATGTGGGGGCACCAAAGTCTTAGGGCCTCAGGAGGTCTTAATCCGGCCCTGCTACTTGGCCACTTATTCCATGTGTACACACCTCAGGCACGTCCCCAACATGGTTTGGTGTCAAAACAACCTATTCTAAAAATATCATGATGTCAACAACATCTATAATGATCGAAAGTCAACAATGAATAAAAATAAAAAGATAGAAAGAAAACAAATTCTGATTTTCTATCGAACAGGGACAGTAAACAAACAAATAAAATTAGTTACTATTTCAATTTCAATCATGGCACATACAAATAACATCCATTATAGCTGTTTAAGCATTTAAAAAAAAAAGGTGAAATAAAAATAAAAATTACACCATTTCTGGGGGGAAGATGGGCAGTTATCTCAAAAGCTGGCTTTCACAACCCCATGGATATCTGCGGCAGAGATCATCCCCAAAAGACTTCATATGTAAAGCCCTCACAGTAGTGCGTGATTCACAAATCGGTTCTCACTTCTTTTTGCCAAAATTAAAAATCATTCTTTGGTTTGTACCACAGCATTATCAAAAGATAACATGTGAATTGCTCCCAAACTAATTTATTCTGAACTCCTATCGTGCCTTTAATTTTTTTTTCACCGTAGTTACAAAATGCTCATAAAGAGGAAAGCTACCAAGCAACATATGCAACACTTTTTTTTTCCAGGTTGCCCCATGACCCTCTGCTTTTTCTGAAACAGGTGTTGGCTAAATGATTATAAATCGGCCCCTGGATAAACATTCACAGTTGAGCCAAGCAGGACCAGCACTAATATAATTAGAAGTGAAACATCAGGCCAGTGAAGGTATTCCATCTGTTTGACAATCCCATTTAGTTATCTCTGGTGAGTCGACAAGGAGTAACTTTAAGAAAACGTGTCGGCTTCGATTGCCAAGTTATTTGATAGCGCAGTTAATGCAGGCAGAATCACAGCTGGGCTCTACCTGTGAGCATCTTTGAAAAGAACTGCAATTACCTGCAAGTGAGAGGAGCCGCTTCTTTGCCATTTGTAAACCATTTTTTATGTGAAAGATTCATTACTCTTCAGTGCACAAGCTTTCTGAGGGGAAAAATATTTCAGGCTAACTGTATAATTATATTTTTAGTTTACATAACAGCGCACCATTTCTGGAAGTTTAATTCAAAATAGAAAATCAAAATGTTGGCTAGCAGCCCGATCACAGCTTGGAAGGGGAAAGTGCAAGACAAACGACAGGCAAAAAAAAAAAAAAAAACACACACATCAACCACTTGGGGATGAAGGTATCATTAGTATAAACAGCTTTCAGAACTTTTAGGTACAAAGGGGACTTTGGGTGATTGAAGCAAAAAGGAAATCATTCATATTTTTAATCAGGGAAATACCAAAAAATGAAAAGTCTGAAGAACAGGAAAGTAACTGTGGTGGTGCAGAATAGCTCTGAAGAACGACTAAGACAACGTTGTAATGGCGTAACATTGAGGTGCACTGGTATTCTTGGTTGGCTGGGTTGAAAGTCACTGCATCAAAGAGATTTTTATCACAGTTGTGTTTATTACATACTGTCCTGGAGTATCTTCCGTTTTTGACCTGCAAACTGATTTATTAAGTTTGAATCATGCTGCTTGACTGAACCAGGATGAACTGAATTTATAGGACTTTAATTACAGGCATTGGAAGCATCCTTTCTTGTACTGGTTTACAACGTAATGATGGAAACAAAAGGAAGCAAGTCAACTCCCCAGAATTACAGAACCTGTTAAAATGAGTTAATAATCAGGGAACGGATGATGGACGCTGTAGAATTAGAAATTACTTTACAGAACGAGACGATCACTAAATCAAAAGAACATCTACTCTTTGACATTTCTGATTTACAGTCAGCTTTTCCAACACTGGTATTTTTTTTGCATTAATACAATTTGTAAATGTCACATTGCCTTTTGTTTATATATATATATATATTTTCTATACTTTATCTTTTACCAAGAGAAGCATTTCTCCAACAGTGACTGGCCCTTAACGAAATGCTGCCCCCACTCGGACAACGGTGCGTAATTCATCTAACGGTTTGATGCACTGATGATTGTGTGGGACCCCACGCCCATCACTTTGACAATCGCAGTGGATTTACTGAGGTGGACCATTGCACTGTCCTTACACAGACAATTGTACTAAATTCAAAGAGAAGAGACTGCCACTACTAAACAGTGGATCAGGATAAATTCACAGATGGCGTAAGGTGGGGTACAAACACACTGGCATGTGAAAAATTAGGATGGGACAACACAAAGGTTGGGAAACACTGATCTACAGTGACTGATGTAGCAAAAGGGCACCAAGTGTGGGGAGATAGCTGCTTTCTTGCCCACAAGGCTTACCAAGGCAATAAGAGGTTGCACCTTAATAATTAATGTGTGCTAAGCTTAATCTTCAGTGGTTGGAATAGACAAACCTAATAAATAGTCCTGGTAAGTCTCACAAACTTCACAATACAACACATATTTTTTGTAACAGTGACTCATATTCAAAAATAAAAGTGATAATTAACTCTAATTACATGCAGTGGGGGTGTACATAAATCATTTTAAATACCATTTTACAACTTTGTGGCTGAAATTGCTTCACTGACAGCAGATTGAAGCTTAAGTTGATATAAAAACCCCTGTGCGGTTAGCTGTTTGTTTTACAGACAGTAACAGTGGTTTGTGAGGTTCAGAAATGGAGATGTGTAATACTGGAACAACTCAGGGGCCTGACTATCCTGTCTCCCTTCCTGCTCACCCTCTACCCAACAGACTTCCAGTACGATACAGAAATGTTTAGGTGACTCCTCCATCATGTGCTGCTTTAATAATGGGGATGAGTCGGAGTACAGGAGGCTGGTGGAGGGCTTCATCCTGTGGTGCAAGAACCACCACCTGCAGCTCAACATCAGAAAGACAAAGGAGCTGGTGGTGGACTTCCTGCATGTCAAAGAACTTCTGAGACCAGTCGCCATGCATGGAGAGAACGTGGAAGTGATGCTGGGGGTTCAAATAAACTGCAAACTGGACTGGTCTGATGACACTGACTTACACTTCTTAATTTGCTATTTCTGCACAAATACACATTTATTATTTATTTGAATATCTATTGATTATGTTATTTGTACCAGTTTTTTTCTTATTTTTATGCTGCTTCAAGCATCAAATTACCCCTTGAGATTAATAAAGTTTATCTAGCCTAATCTAATCTACCTAAATTTTTCAAAGTAGTACCCGATGGAGATTTAAAATCTGTGAAGAGATGAAATTTCAAACGTAAATTGTTAGCTGCACCCAAACATGACAGACAGTGGATCGTTTCGGCAGTTTGCTAATAAATTTAATGGCAGAAAAATACTGAATCATTCTAATCTTTACATAATGCAGTCATGAGGTTCTAACGGAAATACTGGGGACACGTTTAATCACTGTAGCATAAAGTGTCACTCAGCCAACTTTCGTGCATTTCTACAAAAGTTAAGTTGCTTGAATTTTTTAATTTTGCAGACATGAACACCACATCCCTTGCCAGCTTCAATTTCAGAGAGCAGGAGAAGTGAGCTGCTGTGACTAAGGTTTGTGTGTGATGCTGTGCAGCTGCAGAGACAAGTGTGGAGAGGGACAGTGAAAGTAGCAGATTGTTGGCATATAATGAGAGCTATCACCGCATTCTGGTACAACCAGAGATGGTGATGAATAAATAAACAATGTCATTACTATCATAAACCATATTCATACCACAATATGAACAAAGGAAGAATTATCAGGCAAATGAATGAATAAATAAAAAAATATGCATCTAATGTCAAGCTTTCCTTATACAGTAACACTAGGCCATCCTTCCCCGCCCCACGCCATGTCATGCTGTTGTTCTTGATGCAGCACCCACAACTGCAGCGTTTCACAGAAAAATATATATTTTTTATATTTGTTCAAAACACAAGCTGAAATGACTCTTAAGATAAAATTAAAGCAATAAACTGGTAACTAAAGTGGCACAGAACATTTTTCTGTTTTAGATGAGTTTGCAAACTGCTTTTCAATGGGAGATTTTGAAATTTTAAAAAAGAGTGGGTACCAGAGAGCATTATATTCAAGATATCTCACCGACATTTTTCTTTTTGCTCAGGTGCAACATCCGATTTAAAAACTACTTTGTGAGTTCCGTCAGGTTCCCCTTCTCCAAATTGTGTGCGATATGCCAAAACAGGGGAGATTAGGAAGGGGAAAATACTTTTTCATATCACTATACCAGGGTAAGAAAATGTCGAGCAATTGTATTATCTGCAAAGATGATTTTAAAAAATTCCTTTTGGTTAACAAGTCAATAAAAGTGAACGCTACTGTCCAGAAATGTACATTTAACAGAAAAAGCTTTACTAACAATGTGAGGCTTTAGTGAAATTAAAACTGACTAAGCAGTATCGCCTTCATTGTTTCTCATTGTGTGTTTACCAAGCATCTGCGGTGAAATATTTATTTAAATCAAAATGGAGCTGAATGAGCCCATAAGGTTTTCATTTCCAAGTGAGTTGTGCTCCATCAGTCAAATCAACAAAGAATTACTGAGAGTCCCTGGTGTTTTACACACGGTTATCAGTACATGACAAGCTCACAGAGATGCTCGACGCCAACAGACCAGGTTCACGTCATCAGATGAAAACCCCCAACCAACTGCTCCCTCTTTCAGGTCGAGCATAGAAGGCTCTCCAGGAAGCTGTTGTTTAGTATGCTTCAGAGGGCCCATCTTCATCGAAATTAAGGATCTGGCAGTGATGACCTTCTGTGTGGAAGCAAACAAAGCCCAACCACATGATTTCAAAATAAGAAATAACTGAAAAGACGAAAGTGTACATTTCTCCAGCTTTGGTTTTGTCAGCCTTAATGAGTACTGTTGGCACTTTAGAGTGAAAAGCTTTCAGTCCACAATGTAATATTGTGGATATTATTACAGCACACTTGGCGGAGGTCAGGATATGGCACAACTGTTGACTGACGTTTTACACAAAGGAGCACAGGTGGGTTAACGGGTTTGTTTAGAGTCGCACACTGAGGTAGAGGTAGAGATGAGTACGACGCTTAGCCAGTATACCCCAGCACAGGTTCTGGCAACGTCCATACTGGCTTTCACACACAGCTTGAAGCCGCCACTGCTGGGTAACTGACCACTGTAATATGCTCTTGATAAAAGGGTGCCCCCTTCAGCACGTTCCTGTTATGGGCCCAATGCCATCAGATGGGATTTGGAGTTTCATGTAAATTAGATTTATGTCATCTTGAAAGTGATCAGTAATATTTTGATAGTTTTAGTCTATATGTATAAATGGACAACAAAATTTGCTTTAAGAACCGTTGATAAAATGGCATCCCTTTCAGAAAATTTGTGTTTTGGGGCCAGTGCTTTTAGTGTCACGTTTTATTGAGAGTCCTGGACAATTTTTTTTGTTTGTCTTTAAATGCTAGGAAACATATGGACCTACAGTCATCCCAAAATTAAAGTTTTGCCGTAAGAAAGACATGAACCCCAATAACTTCACGCAGGTTGCCACATTTTTTTGCTTCACCAGCACGTATCACATCAGACTTTTTTGACAGTGGTCTGTGATTAATCACATGGCAGATGGACACAACCCTTAGCATCTGATATATATATATAAATGTATAGATTAACATCGTGCCCATGATTGCGTTTTTTGTCCATTTTTATATTACACGTTTCAGCATTGTTTTATTAGATAGATAGATAGATAGATAGATAGATAGATACTTTACTTATGTATTATGCTTTATACAATACAATTTATTTTTGTATAGCCCAAAATCACACAAGAAGTGCCGCAATGGGCTTTAACAAGTCCTGCCTCTTGACAGCCCCCAGCCTTGACTATCTAAGAAGACAAGAAAAAAAAAACTTCCAAAAAAAACCCCAATAGGGAAAAAATAGAAGAAACCTCAGGAAAGGCAGTTCAAAAGAGACCCCTTTCCAGGTAGGCTGGGCGTGCAGAGGGTGTCAAAATAAAGGGGGTCAATACAATACACAGAACAGAACAAATCCTCCTCAATATAAACATTTTAGAAGTATGGAGCAGAATTTAACAGCAGACGATATCACATAATATGATTTGGATTTGATTACTGCAGTGGATCTCAATTTCAGTCCTGAGGGCTCCCTGTGGCTGCAGCATTTTGCCCCACCACATTTCTTCTCTCGATTAGACTCCCACCTTATTAAGCAAACCATTATTTCACAGTTTCTATGACTTTATTCATCCATCCAGAAATTACACACTGGTCACACTACATTTTTACTGAATGAAGCAGGAATGTATTTGTGTTAGATGTGCAAGAAATCCTTTTCCTTCTAAATATTTTTGTTTAGTTATAATGTGCTGGTTATTTAGATTATTATTTAGTAATGAGCACACAGGCATTCATGTTCAAACCATCATAATGATATTCAAAGAAAGCCCACACTGAAAGTTGACCCGGTAGCGCACACTTGAAACTGGAGGCACTTAGTCAATGTCCAGTTTCAGCTTGCTGGATTTACCATTCATACGTGGCAGATGGAAGACAAAAAAAAAAAAAAGTCAAAACAAAAAGATCACAAGGTGATGCTCTGGACCAGTGTGCTCTCAGGTCACACTCGCTCACTTATTATGTACTGTTGAACTCATCACTGAAATACAAACAAGGGCACACGTCTCTCTAAAAACCCTGAATGGACACTTAGTTCCAGGGATTTCTCACAGTTGCATTTTGTGCTAAAAAACAACAGATGGAGCACAACTGTTTAATGATTTTGACCTACCGAGAGGAAGCAAGCTTTATCTTTAATGAAAAACAGCATACAATAGAAAATGTCAAACAAATAGTAAAGTTCAAGGTCTATAGTCATGTGTACATGAAATTCTCAAATTATACATCTTCCTTCAGACTACTGAAATTACTTTGATCACCAAAAAACACACAAATGGCTGCCAAGCAGTCTTATGACTTTGTGGATTCTGGGAGAGTTTTCGTCCTAGAGACAAGTGACTGTGCAGGATGGCTACCCAGTTTGCATTTCTAAAGCTGTGTGTGGTTTCTAGGCCTTGAAAAGAATTTAGTGAGGTGCCACTTTACCACTTTCTGAAGCGCCCAGAGGCTCTGGGCTGAACAGGTGGCACAGAAGGAGGAAAGGCAGCCAGCGGGAACAGACTCCACTGTGTCTAGATGGGAGATATCCAGGGTTCACTCTGACATATTGGTGACTCTTCTTAATGGTTACTGCCTACTTTAGGTCATCAGTGATTCTTCCAGGCGAAAAGAAACAATCTAAAGAGTGGGAAGTTACAAACTACCTTTTTCAGTAAATGTGTGTTAAAAATGTTTAGCACACTGCAATCATCTATAAGCACAGCTGTGGTAACCGATGATGCATTCATGTGCTCTGAGAAAGGAAATCAAAACTGAATGCTTAACCAATTCAAGTCAGAAAATTCAGACAATACGAAGCCACCCAAACTGTTATGACACAACGCTGACCTTTCACCTTAGTTAATTGTATAAAATAAAACATAAAATGGCATTTCAGGCTGACCAGGCTAAGGTCAAAATGTATTTGGTGTGAAGTGATGCACATTTAATATGAGTATTTGCTCTTTATTTCCATGGACATGATGCAGATTATCTTTAATTGCTTTTTATTTTGGCAGACCAATCAACAGCAACCTCATGTTTCTTCAAATACTTCGACCAGAAATTTACATGAATGCATGAAGTGCAACTCCAAGAGCACATGTGTGTAGGATATGGCCAATGTTACTAGAGTGTATGACAGCTGATGTTTTGTTACCAAGACTAGTGTTACAATATCTTCTTATTTATACGCAAATATGGGTTATGAATGTGTACACAATCATTACAAAAATATAAAACTAGATTATATATCCAAGAAAAGCTATAAGCTTACCAACTTCAAAAAAGACAAATATTTCAACTTTCCCCAACAAGAGTCTTACTTTATTTCAATTTGTTCCATCCTGCTCTTTGCTTGCAGTGTCTGCTCCAAACTTCTGTGACTTTTTTTTTTTTAGGTCTTTCTTCAGTCAATTACTAGAGAAGTGTAAGCAGTCAACATTGAAAACAAAAAACATCCCAAGTTCAACCCTTCATTTTAGCTTTAGAATAGTTTGCTCTTTAACAAGGAGAGGGTGAAATGTTTGTACGTGGCAACCAAATGCTATTCAGTCCGCAGGGGGCATTTAAATGCAGCAGTATTTCTTAGGCAGGCATAATATGTTTTGTTGATAACCCAAGAATTTTCTCCTTCTGTGCAAGTCAGCACATACTGACGTTGGTGATATCATCGATGAAGACAGGCCCTGGACAATCCAGTCTTTGAGGTCCTATTATAATGATACTCTTTCGTCACCCTTTTCCTTCTACCAGTAATTCAGATAAGTTCTCAAAGCAAGTAAAGCCCACTGTGCAGTTTATCTCATCTGTTACTATAAAACCAAAGCATCCCTATATTGTACAAGAGGCTGCTCAAGGCTTCCTTGCGATCACTATCAATTTGTTCAATCTGGCGACATGATCTTCCCTACGTTGCCCCCATCTCCTGAATCTGATTAAAAATATTGCCCTTCACCCAAAAATCCACATTACCAACATAACCAATTGAACTATGCTTTGGGGCCGTCTATGGATCCTCGTCAGTTTTGCCCTACTGTACTTACATTTCGGTCTGCTATTTCCTAATGAATATCTTCTATGATTTCTGCAAACATTTATCTTCTACTTCATGCTTTTTTTCCTACTCTAGACCTCTCTTTTGTAGCTATCAATTCAGTCCAATAAAAATCTTCTTCCTTCCAGGTCTGATCAAACACATGACTTCCAAAAATTTGCAACTAAGATGGCTTTGTCATTAGCTTCCATTGTGCATGGGGCAGATCAGCATATGACTAGGATCCTGGACAGCACCACACTCACAAAGAACTTCTGCCTCAGCTGGCAGGAGACACCATTATTTTGAATCACCCAACATAGGGCTCCCACTTTGAAAGGAGGCCACATCAAATTTGTGCATGGGAACCTCATATTCTCCATCTGACAGAAAGCAAGTAAATGCAACATTAACGTGTCATTTAACCCTAATGCGGTTTAATGACTGCTCATCATGGCCTGATCATTCCATAGTCCCTTACTGGCTGTGTCTCTCACGCCTTCACCACCTAATAGCTAATGTGTGGTGAGTGTATTGGCCCAAAATGGTGGCTGCTGCACATTGGTGGTAGCAGAAGGGGTTAGCCCCACTCTGTGTAACGTGCTCTGAGTATAAATGCAATGTCTTGTTCTTCTTTGGATTGTCTCATGTCCCTTTATTCTTACTTCACTGACTTGGTAAAAGACCATATATGATATGAATGAGAGATAAACAGAGTCAGCGTAAGCCAAGGCTGAAAGTCAAACTGATCCATCATAAAAATTATAAGTACCCTCCAGAATTTGATGGCCTATAACTAAAATCAGAAAGACACTATCAAAAAGATTTCAGTTTGCATGCAATACCAAGAATTATCTGCAATCTCTCATACCTCAGAAATGCACACCTTGACCTTATATAGCCACTGCAGTGACATCGCATGTGTTTTGCATTCCTGGGAAATCTGGGGAGGACTGCCAAGGAAAAATCTAACACATTTACTTTGAAATGGCAGCACCCAAAGAAAGACAAAGATGGGTCACAGTATAACATTATGAATAATGAACTTTTCATGTAGTCATTAAAACAAAAATGGACATTGTAGACAGAGTCCTTGTGATTCAGAAACTGCACACAGACATACACACTGTAAATTTATATTCTGGAAAACTCAAAAAAAATGATTAAAAACTGCTAAATCGCAACACTTATTACGGATTATTAATAAAAGTTTGATAAAAAAAATCAACTGTAAATAGACAACGGCAACACTTCTAGGACTTTCAAGTCGTCACTGATTAAATACAGAAAATCAGTTACTTCAGGATTACGGCTTCATAGCTTAGTAAAGACGAGTACTACAAAGAAAAATGAACAGCAGATGATGAGAAATGGCATTTCTTCCTTGGATTTATCCCATGTATTCCTTAAATGGGATAGTCAAAAACAAACAAACAAAGCAACTACTTCATGTAAACATCTTAATGAAAAAAAAAATGTCAGTGCAAGCATGCAAGGTTGGCGAGAGCCTAAGGTTGTGCATCTGTCACAGCCCAGAATCTCCTTCACAGGAGCAGCTTCAGTCAATGAAGTATCATCCGCTAGATCCAGGAGAACACAAGACTTCCTTCTGCTCTACTGATTCTTCATTACATGTAGAGTTAGGCATTTAACACCAGTCTGGCCACAAGAAGCCTAGAGGTCTGCCATCTGCCTCAACCCACAGTAAGCGGAGCCAGAGCTACCTTCATCACATATGGATTAACACACCAGTAGAAGGCAATGTAAAAAGCCACAGGCACACAACAAGCTTTCATCAGAAGACCACTAGAGGACTTGTGGCCGTTTCCACTTTAGATATGAAACTGGGCAGTATGGTACAGTAAAAAGCAAAAAAGACAAGCTTGTAAATGTTGCCAAAAGGAGGCACACATCAACAAGGCACTCTTCCATGGCTAGTTCAAGATCCATGTCTCATTATTTTCTTCACTACTTCACTTCCAAGACTCCTCCAAGTTTTGTCACAAGAATGAGAAGGTGGTGAGGGCTCACAAATATACAGGGAGTGCATGTTATGGACCACAGCTTTATAAAGCCTACCCACAATGAGGGTCGGTACAGGAAGAGCCGCAGTCGCCTTTACTTCTGATTATTCCTTTGAAGTGCGCAGGCCTCTGTATTCTAGAAGTTGTCAGACTGTCATAGCAGCTGCAGCTCTCAATGTGGCAGTCTGCTGAAGTAACATTATTACTGTTGTTGAAGATACAGGAGAAAGTAGGGTGAAATGACACCTTTTATTGGCTAACTAAATAGATTACAAATGCAATGCTTTCGAGGCAGCTAAGGCCCCTTCATCAGGCAAGGTGTAACCTTTTTTTTTTTGTTTGTATTGAAGATGACAAGTTCAGTATACTGATATGGCTTGCTGGCTCAATCCAGTGAGGTACGTGAGGACCCTCTGGAATTTGATGGACAGACACTTAAAAATGGATGTCTATGATGGCTGACACGCATCCTCTGTATACCATTCTGACTAAACAAAGGGACACTTTCAAGTATGCAGGGTAGCCTATATGAGCGACAAACATTTATAAGCCAGTGACCATAATGCTTTATAAGTAGTCCTCCTTCTGCCAGGTGTGCCTCATCTTTTATTTTATGAAAGGCTTTGAGGTTTTGCTTGTATCTTATAGCTACCTGCACTTTGTGCGCCACAATTTTCTGTGTCACACGACTGCAGTTTTCTTCAGTATTAATAAATCAATTAAATAGTGGCTTTAACATTTATCTCTCTAATACACTGGTTCATAAGCTTTGTTTTTTGCTTGCAACCTAATTTTGCCTTTTGCACGTCTTTGCAACCCATATTAGCCACCCCCCTTTACTTATGGAACTGCTACAGATCTTCATCTGTCCTCCTTGGAGAATCACCCCCAATCATCATCCTTTCCCTTGGACTATCTCCACCGTCGTCGTCCTCTGCTAGCAGCAAAATACAGCAAAACATTCTGCAAACTGTTTGCAATCCTTTCTCATTCAGTACTACTGTATTTCACGATTTGGCGCAACCGACCCATAGTTTAAGAAACAGTCATCTAATACATCACTTTATTATGCCCACATCACAAAACACCCCCGTTGTCTACAATGCCAGTCCAATTCTATAACACTGCATTAGTATCCCCAAACCCAACTGTGGAAGGACCAGAGTCCATAGCACTGGGCACAAGGCAAGATACAGTTAGGGAGCACAGGTCAGTCCATCACAGGACGACCTCGATGACAGTAATTCAAAACTGAGATTTTTCCCAAAGCCTATTCTCCTACTATCACTTCCATTGCACGTTTGTAACGGAGGGTTGAGACTGTGAAATACTCTCCATGGCGGAGGCCTTTTTCCGTCAGCCACTTGTTGGTGGGGTGTCTATAGAGAGAGCAGAAGGGGGCTAAAGTAGTTTAGAAAAAAAAAATAGAAATATAAATGCTTTACATAATATTAAATGTATTTTTAAAGTAAGCACTTTATGAGAAAAAATTACAGTGACAGTCTGGCAAGAGATGATATTTACAATGTCTGCTTTATATGCACAGCTTTTACAGCTTAGCCTTGAGTACAGAGTAATGGCCTGCTCTACTGGACATATTTTCTTGTGCAGTGATCTATACCTTGTACTTGATAGAATGCTGCAAGGGACGTTAATTTTATAATATAAGCATATTTTGTGCACATACATGCCAACAGTTTATTTATGTAACCTTGATATTTATTTAGCTGTTTTTAAAAACTTAACAAGTCTTGAACGCAGCATCTTCCTCTTCAAGGTTCTACATTCTTGTTCTGCATTTTGTTCCATTTAATTGTATTAATCAGTTTTCCTCCAGTGACATTTTTGTATGTTTTAATTAAACATTTTTGCAAGAGTTCATCATTGCAGAAAGGGGACTACTGGTGAAGACTGTAGCTGCACCTTACTGTCCTGCTGAACACAGTCTGTATAATCTAGTGCCCAGCACACACTGTGCGATCTTGGCACGATTTTAAACGCAATATGCAGCACCCAACTGACTTCCCGAGTCAGCCCAAATTTCAGCATCATCAGCCATCGCTTTACATACGGTAAAAGAGGGGTTGCGATGCCCGATTGCATCTTATGATTAAGCCGTTGTACAATCAAAAGAATTGGCCATCTTGTAGTGTGAGCAGTTTTACAAGCTGAATTTGCTGATGTCACTCTAAAATTCCATGATTTTAAAAAATAGGAAAGATTCTGTGGCTTTTCCATGTTCGATAACTTCTGGTACATGTAAGCATCTAATCAGAGTAAGCAGGTTTGTGACATTCATTTATATACTGTCTTAATGTTTGCTCTCCTACAATGGGACATTTAACATATAATCACATTAAGCAGCAAATGCCTCTTCCCTGTCCTAGGCTTTCACTTTTAGTTGTGAAACAGTTTGCAAGTTCAATGGTTTGAATTTTGTTTCATCTCCATTATATCATAAATGAAAAAGCTTCCACCTCCCACTGCTCACCTGTAAATATTTAAATTTCTCTCTTAGTCATTAATAATTTGTTGTCTAAAAATTAAATTTCAGAGGGATCCACAGTCGGTTCATAGCTAAAGTACGACTACAGCCCGAATTTGTACCACCCAAGCACCCCAAGCCATTTTATACAGTATCTCAAAAGGTAATTATTAGTTAGCCTTTGTAACGTAACATACAGCCTGTACAGAGAAGCTTAGGATTATGTCTCAGTGTCACTTAAGCTTTAAAATCATACCAACTTGTGCTAAAGCATCAAGGAACATGGTATTTTCATGTGGCTGCAATGTTTCATTTAAAAGTGCCTCTCATTTAAACTCCTCAGTATACTTCTTTTAAATTCACAGTGACCTTTGGCCCAGCCTTTTAAACCAACACACTTTGCATGACCTTACATGATATGTGTACATTAAAGGACACTTTTTTTCTAGTTTGGCAGGCCTTTTTTTAATGCTCGCACTAAGAGCAGATGCCTTTCAGCCCTTTTGCTTTTGTTTCATATCCTAAAGATCCACCACTTCAAAGACAAGCAGTTGGCGTGAGGTTGATTTATGACTGAACTCTCGAAGAGCTGGTGAAGAATTACCTTGTCAATCACCCCAAGGACTCGGAAGACCTTCAGTTCCTCTGCAGGGCTCCTCAGGTTCCAAGTGGGCCTTGAACTTAGCAGTCCCGGAGGCTAATGGAAGATATCAAAGATTAAACATCAATCAGAAAGGCACTTGAAGGAAGATAGCCTACTGGAGCAAATGCCAGATTGAAGAAAACTACATTTATCATAAATCAGATGGCAGAGATGAAAGGTGAAGGCTGCTTTTTTGTTGTTGTTTTGTTTTCTTTTCATTAAAAAGGGTCATTTGCAATGCAGCTACTTATTAATTCAAAAGACCACAACGGATAATGAGAACAAAAAATGTTTTTATAAACAAAAAAAAAACAATGCTGCAATCACACTAATTAAAATATATTAGATAGAGTTCTGTTATTTTTTTAATAGATACAAACTTAAAACAATCTTTTTTAATCTGTTGCACCTGCCCTAAAAATAGTTTAAATAAAAAAAAATAAAAAAATTATACATACACACACACACACATTATTTTCTATAAAACTCATATAAAATAATGTATTTGTATACAAATATTTGCATTTTATTTTGTAAATTAATTTGAGATTTGCAAATTAAATAACAAATGTGTTTATCAATACATATGGTACTAGAGGTAGATGCAAAAGGCAAGAAGCTTTAGTAAAAATCTGCATTGATAACTCTTAAATAAAATAAATAAAAAGAACATAGGGACAAACCAAGTTGAAGGCTTTGGGTGACCAGAGGTTACCCTAACAGAAACTAAAGTGGCCAGGTATGATGAAGGTCATTGGTCAGCCTGACCTTAAGGGAGGAAGACCAGAGGCACAGAGACCCCGGCAGATAACACCTGGGCCGGGATGTCATCCACTGCACATCATAATGAAAGAAAATAATGTCATCTGGAAAATATACAGTCAATACTACACGAAAGACTTCTACTGTCAATCAGACAAATATTTTACCAACCTCTTGACAAACTGTCCAGCTCAAATAACATTAAAGATACTGTGAGATGTAACTATTATACATTCACAAACAACAGACCAACAAATTAACTGCCAGAAAGACTGACATACTGATCAACTGACAAACCAACAAAGAGAGGCTGGCTGACTGACTGACACAGATCACTGAAGACTGTCAGACAAAATGACAAAACAACTGATTGAACAATTAACGGGCAGAAAATAGACAAATCAAAACATCACTCTGAAAGGCTGACAGACAAACAGACCAATCGACCGAGTACCAGACTGAAAGACCACCATGCTGCACAACATAAATAGTTGGAAAATAATGTAACTTAAAAATACAGTCACTACTATATACAAAACTTCTACTGTAATCAAACAATTTACATACAGACTGACTGATAAACAGACCAGCTTCTTGACAAACCAACAGACCCATTAACAGGCCAATCAATCGATAGATTGACCAACTGACTGAAAGACCAATCAACCAATCATTCGACATGTTGACAGACAAACAGAACAATCAACAGACCGTCAACAGAGTGACAGACCATCATGCTGCACAATATAATTGGAAAAAATCTGTATTTGTGAAAACATATAGCCAGTAATACAGTACATAGAAAACTTATACTATTAATTAAACAGAGAGACCAATCAATTAACCAACTGAAAGACTAGTGACAGACTGATCAATCAACTGCCCGCTCAATCCACCAACAAATATATCCTACAACAGGCTGACTGACCACCCAACTGACCTACTAACAGAACGATCAATCAATCGACCAACCAACAGACTGACCAGTTGATCAACGCCCCCACCATGCCCGACTGACTGAATGACCGACTAACCAACCAAAGCTGAAGCTTTATGGCTATTAACTTATAAAATGGCAGCACTCACTAGAAAAACAATATGGCACAGCAGTAATTTCAAAACGTGATGAAAAACGTAAACGAGCCAAAATTAAATCAAAAGAAAAATTAATTCTAGGTTTCAAAACTTCAGTAAAATAAATAAGTCATAAAGGAAAACTTACGAAACTTTAGAAATTTTAACAATGAACAACCATTCATAAAAGAATACAAGTGTGTCCTACAATGGAGTGGCACCCCATCCAGGGATGGTTCCTGACAGGCATTCCATTCTACCAGGACATGCCAAGACTTTCCAGAGTCCCAGTATTGAACTAAACAATAAGAAAATGGATAAATAGATGTATGCATTAATATAAGTATTCTATATGAATGAAAAAAATGTAAAATGCTTTAGAACTCCTGTCCAACTGGCATTGGTCATGACTGCCAAAGCCCAGTGCCAACCTACAAAGAGCTAAACATGTTTTGTTAGATTACATTTGTTCCAATGAGCAGTTATATTTAGCTGGTACAAGAACTGGAGACCAACAAATACATCCTTTCTATTTTCACCAGATTGTAAGAAATCTGATTTACAAATAGCTCAGTACAGTGATATGATAGACAGTTTAAAATAAAACAGCTGCAAAATCACAGAGAGCTTCACAGAAGTTTGGAGGCAGCTAAAAATGATAAACACAGCGGCCTCAGGACTAACACCCCTTGTGAGATCTCTGAAAAAGGCATTAGTCTGTTGTGTGATATCCACTATCTTTCTGAGTTTAAACTAAATCAGCATATCCATGTCCCCCTGCAGTTTAACAGTCAAATGTTTGTAAGAGGCTGAATCAAAGAATTCTCGAAAGTCTCAAAGGACAAGTTCACATGGCATTATTTCTTTTCATCTTACCTGACTGGGTGTATCCGAGACATTCTTAAGGGGAACAAAGATGAAGGCTGCTACTCAAAAGGTACAGACATTCGTTATCTCAAATTTTGTCCATTTATTTATTTTTTGAAAAAATGTTATCCAGTTCAGAGTTGTATGTAGGTAGTCTACCAACTGAGGAGAGCATGTCAGTATACTACACCACACAAAAAGCGCCTATAAAAAGTATTCATCCCCTTGGAAATTTTCACATTTTATTACCATCACAGTGGATTTATTTTTCCATTTTTGATACTGATAAACAAAAAGATTCTTTAATGAAAACAGATCTTTGCATATTTGTCTAAATTAATTAGAAATATAAATACAGTGACTTTTGAAAAATATGCCTCTGGGATCAATGTATACACTCATTAACTGCCTGAAGCACTTGAGGATAAGTGTCATCTGGTTCTGGTAATTTGTTAGAATTCAGCCTATTTAATCTAAGCAGCACTTCTCCCTCTACAATTTCCAAATTATTAAGTACCTCCTTAGCAGTCCTTGTTACTGCCAAGAAGTTAGCCAATTCTTCATATGTGGGGAAGTTTGGCTTTTTACAGAAACTCTTTAAATACATGAATGGATAAATAAATACACATACACACACATACATAATGGTCTCATCACACACCAGAATGACTAAAAAGAAAGAAAACTTCTGACTTGTTAGTTCCAATCCCAGTGAGGCGCTATACAGGTGTACTGCTGTTAGTATGAAGGAGTCAGAGTTATGTTGAATGACTCGGCTGAAAGTCTGTAGTGTTAGTATGTCAGTATGAGGATGTGAAGTATTGTTCATAATGACAGTCAATTTTGTTTTAGTTCTGTCCTTTGCTGCTAACTCCAGGGGGGCCAGAATATGTCCCATGACTGAGCCTGCCCTGTTAATCAGCTTGTTGATTTGGTGGGCCTCTCTTGATGGGATGTTACCAGCCCAGTACACCATAGTATCTGCATCGCACAGGCCATCACAGAGTTGTAGGGACATACTGTAGTTTCCCAAGAAAGAAAGAGAGCCTGTTCTGCCCTTTCTTATATAGTTCCTCAGTGTTAGGAGACCCCCCCCCCAAGTACTTGTAGGAGTGCACCACCTCTACATCCATTTCCTGGGTCACCTTTTGCCTTTCCGGCAACATTCCTCTCTCACAATTTTATAGCTTCCCCAATTTCCTTTTTGGAAGATGCTCTCATGTTCAAATTTAATTACTAAATAGTGTGCAGCCCTGCCTCACAGATTCTGCATCCTAGTTTTTCTCTCCTGGTTCCTAAAGCAGCGTGTGTTAGGTTAACTGGCGATTCTAACAAGCTCACTCCCTGTGTCTGTCCATGTGCATGAACTACTCTTCAGCTGTAGTTTCCTATCTGTGCCTATACAAGTTTAGGAAGGTCTTTGTGTGGCCAGAGTGGCTCAGGTAGAATGAGAATTCACTTCCACAATCCTTTAAAGATGAATCCAGAATGTGCACAGTGCACACAGATTTAGCCAGATTTTAACTTGTCACTTGAAATCTTTCAGAGGAGCAGCAGATGCCTCTGCATAGCAGGCTGATGGGAACAAAATTCAGTATATTTGTACTTGATACTTAAACTAAACCAACATACAGTAAAAGGTGACTTGAGATTTTTCTCTAAATGACCTTTAGTGGCATTGCATCTAATATTCACTTTAGCTAACATAACATGGCGTCCATTTCACTTCATTATGAAAGCAGCTTCAACATCAACAATCAGGCAGACAATTGGATTCGGGCTTTGCCTTTCCTTTTTGACTGCTCCTGCAGTTGTGCCCGGGCTAAAATTACCTGTGCTTGCTCTACTACAAAGAGCAAAGTATAATTTAATATTTTCTCATTACAGCAACAGACTGGTTCAATGTGCTACATACTGGTCACAGACAACTAAAATTAAGAATTTCACACTACTCTGTACATGTCAACATATATGTGAACTTGATGGTTATGTTTTAAAATGAACAAATACACTATATCAATACAGTCTGGTGCTATCCACCAACAGACTAGTTATAAAAACTGGATTTATTTTTAATTTGAATGGTGCCAAACTCACATTCACTTATCCCATGTCATTTTTTGGATGTACAAATCATGACATTCAATGCTTTTCGTTAAGTAAACAATATACAGCATACCGCAAACCTACCTTTACCTGGTAGGATCCATTTTCTGAAGAGGTTTTTAGGTGTTGAGTGGAGATTTGTTCAGCACGCATTAAATATTCTGCTGTTTTTCTTTTGACAGCTTCACGGCGCAAGGGACTTGTTTCACCTTTTGAATAAAAATGTAAGAATTAATCAATGTTTCAGTCAGTTGA
This sequence comes from Polypterus senegalus, assembly GCF_016835505.1. Classification (NCBI taxonomy): domain Eukaryota; kingdom Metazoa; phylum Chordata; class Cladistia; order Polypteriformes; family Polypteridae; genus Polypterus; species Polypterus senegalus. The sequence goes on along the minus strand of NC_053169.1, from coordinate 102,515,095 downwards.
TAACTCACAAAAATAAAAATACACAGGGGTTTCAATATGATACTCTACACAAGACAATCTAAAAAGTGTCATAATACTAAAATACATTAAAAATTGTAACTCCTGCATTAATTTTCTGAATCTGCTGTTTCCAGCAGGCACCCATAATGTATCCTGGTACAGGACGAAGACCACACTGTCATCTACCTCAGTGGGGATTCTGAGGAGTGGGCAGTGTGGCCAATAATCACGGTACAAGTAAAAATACGGACGGTTCTGGTAGCTGTCTGTATATTTAATGTGTTTTTATGTACTGGAACTTTCAGAGTGAAACACATTTTCTTTTTATTTTAACAAACGTTACGTCCACCTGGGTCTGATCCTTAATTCAAATTCATGATCTTTTTATTCCGTTATATATTTTCAAATAATATTCAAAGCATATTTATATTTTTTGTTAATATTGCCCTGTTTATTATGTATCATTACTTCATTTTATCCCTTGTGTTTTATGGGTACAACCCATAAAGAGGCAAGGCCATAATGACATCACTGGTTAGGAACCGCCCTCCACCTTTATATTCAGGGTGAGGATTAAATTCCCTTCATTCTGTCATAGAGTGCTGTGGAATAAGATTAATCTTTTGTGGGTATATTTGGGATTTTCTGGTCTACAGTTATTTTTTGCTTTGGCACTGGCTCCAGACTGGGTTACTTATTTAAGCATAACCATTTTACCTTCTTTTTGCTATTTATTTCCCTTACCTTGCCATTTTAGGTGTTTGTTATGTTATAATATATATTTTTTAATTTGGACAACATTTATTTCTGTGTATTTAATATTTTTGTACTTTAAGTCTGACCCCCATTTTGGGCCGTTGCAGGCCATCTGAGTTTGGGGTCAGGCTGACTGGGGTGTAGCCTGTATTAAAAGCACACCAGTGAAGTCCTAGTCTGTTTTTTGTTTGTTTGTTTACTTTGAGGTCTGTTCTTCCTTTTTAACCATTTTGATGCTGCAGAGACCACAGCAGTAATAAATGTCTCAAGTAAATTAATTGTTCACAGACACGAGTCCCATTCTTTGAAACATTTGGTAATGCTATGCTGCTCAAACGTTTTCAATAGCAGATATTCACTTCCCTGGCTTGAGCTAATGAATGTGCAGTTTCTTACTCATTCACTCGGGTGGCCATCACTGCACTAGCACAAGACAAGACAAGCCACAGCTTATTTCTATCCGCTTCTTCCTGCTTCATATCGCTGGCTTTAAACATGAGACAACTGTCAAGCCCGCTTAATCCAATGTGCAGTTGTGGCGGAGTGGAGCCAGCGTGGACTCCACTCACCAATCACATTGAAGCACACATCAGCCTGGGTAATATTCTTAGAGAGTTACGTACACTTATTGCATACATAAAAGACCTTACCTTAAAGACACATACACAGACACAAAATCTCATTTCATGTTTCCTTTATACGCATTTTCACAGGTGTGTTGTACGTGTGAAGAGCCTCTTTGGTGCAGCCTTTCCTGTGTGGAGCCTCCTCAGTTGTCTCCAGACAGCCCAAACTGATGGTTAGAGGTGGACTCCTCACTAGGCATACCAGATGAACTGGTAGTAGCTGTGGATGCAGTATGGATGGGGGATGAAAACTATATGGACAAACTGGTCCAGGGCATTAGCCTGGTCCACATTCCTTTCCAGCTCAAGTCCAGTAATCATGTACAGTCCATTCCAAAAGTCCTTTGTGTTATTCTGCTTCTATTTAAGCCCTGTAAGCTTCTTTTCCCACAGTCAGCATTTTCTTCAGCTTTCTCTTTACGCCCTTCAGAGCTTCTTTGTCACCGGCTTTGAATGCTCTTCTCTTTTTCTCATTCAGGAGACTTTTTAGCTCCTTGGTAATCCAGGGCAGCTTGTTTGGAAAGCAGTGCACTGCTACGGAGGGTTGAACAGTGTCAACACAGAAGTTAACATGGTGAGCGATGCAGTGGCAGAGTCTCTCCATATCAAGATGTTTGGATATCCGAATAAAACTAAAGTGAGTTAATAACACGCATGCTTGGGCTGCATTCTGAAAACTTGAAAGAAGAACCGTAGACTCAGTGGGGAAAGTCTGAATACATTACAGCACAATTAACCACCGGAAAATCTCTTCGGTGCTTAGAAATCGGTGAAACGTTGAAATGAGGGGAGCACACGAGGGGTCCTGTAATATCACCAGCTCACTGTTGGTAGTAATCCTTAGACCCTACGCTTGTTTAGATTAGTGTCACTCATCACTGGTGTCAATTCAGTTTACTTTCCAGTGTGATCAATAAGCAAATAAAAGAACTTTGTATGGTGGGAAAATGGATGGATGGATTTTTTTAGAAAAACTGAGAAGCAAGAGAATGCCAAGTAAACTCTTCTATAGTCAAGATCCACTCCACTCGATGAAATGACACTACACTACTATAAACAAAAAAGATGTTTATTCTTTTGCAAAAATATAATTTAGAGCAAATAGACTAGTGCAAATAAAACAATTTTAGGAAAATGAAAGAATACTGAATGTAAATGCCTAATGAACATATTAGTCTGGACAAAAGTGTCTTAATGACAACCTTCATAGGATCGTCGCCGGGCCCTTTCCATTTGCAGTGGTGCAGCTGCATCACTTACCGATCAGCCTGAATGAAAATACAGAGGCAAAACCCTCCCACTTATTTTATTTTCGTCTCACTTTCCTGTAATTATTCTGTAAATTGTTTGCACAACAATACAGGAAAACATCTGCAAAAACAGGTAATTAATGTGTCAAGCCAAACTAATGCATTTTATATGGAAACCATGCTTCGTCAACTGTAATTATAACTGATTTTTTTTTTTCTGTAAATGATTATTTGCTGGATGATGCTCGATGTAACATGTAAGTGGCTATTTCAGAAGTATGTATTTAAATGCATTATTTACAGTTGCAAGTGCTTGTTAGACAGAAAATCAAAAGTGCTGTTCCTTCGAAAGGTTCTGTTCGGTAATTTGCATACTTCAGTTCAGAGGGCAGCACGGGATTCAGCTTTTAAACATAAAACAGTCTTTTTTTTTTTTAAATACAAAGCAAAATAAAATACTCTTGTCTTTTCAGTGACAAATATTGTAATGTCAAATTATAAGGAGATGAGTCATTTGTCAAAGTGGAATCTTAAGCAATCTGTCAGGATTTACAATTGCTTCAAAGTAAAGTTAAGCTTTCTGAATGCACATACAGTCATGAGAAGAAGAAAAAAAAACACACACAGCTCACTTTATTTATTTATTTAATTAATTGATTTTTACGTTTATGCCCACTCATTCTCAGTTCAGTGTTTGTTTAGGAGTCTGCTTTTAATGCTGTGCAGACTCCTCATAGATCAACATAGTACAAAGACCTGATTAAGAGGCCAAGTGTAGACCTAGAAACTCAAATCCTTACTGTCTGTCTGTCCGTCTCTACCACTGCTACGACACACAGGAACACAATTATTCAGATACCCCTGAACAGAACCACAAAAATACTGAGCTCTTCCTTAAGAAAGATGGAAAGACGTGTAAAGCAGAACTGATTTCTCTATGCATTGGCACTTAGTTTCAGCCTCTCAGATGATCATCTCTCCTCCTGACACACAAGTTAAAAGTGGACAATGCGTCTTAGTCCTCACACCCAAGCTGTGGAATGAGCGTCCCACTACAGCGAAGAGACCATCAAACCCCGGCTAGTAACAAAGAGGACATGTAGAATCTCTAGAAATAAGATTTATTCTTACACAAAAGGCTCAGAGGAGCACACAAGGCCAATGAATTGCCTGAAATAATGAAGGCAATCCAAGGCAAATAATATCCCAAAATACAATCCAAAGAAAAGCCAAAAAGTCACAAAAACCCAGAAAAATCAGAAAAGCACAGAAAATGAAAGCAGAAACTTACCAACTAGACAAGCGCATTCAATGAACCGTAAAGGAACTGTGGGGTTCTCCTCAGCCTTTATTGGGCAGAGGGCAATCCGTTGTGATGATGGGCAAGTGGACCACCCTCAAAACACAAGGAACAGAAGCAGAAGATATTTGGACGTATAAAAACTAAATAAGCAACAAAGTTAACATAAAAATAAACTAAATTAACATAAATGAGACTTTCAAACCCCAGTCAGGGTTCCAGGCATGACATTCACAGAGTATCGTGTGACAGCTTAGACTTTCTACTTTTCTACCCTCTTCCTGGTTATCTGCAGACCCCATCAAACATTCAACTTGAAGCTTCTTATCATGGGTCCTCAGTGTACAGGAATTCTTGCATGACCAGTCTCCTCAGAACAATTTACAACAACACAATGCCAAAAGGACTGGACACATTTCTAAAGTCATTTAGGAAAATTTGCAAACCCGCTTAATCTACCTCAGGGTAGAATCTGTGGGCATAAGGCAGTAGCCAGACCTGGACATTACGCCTGTCACTTATAGGTTCTGGTCATTCACAGATTACACCAATTTAGAATCAACAAAGAACTTAATATGCATATGGAAAACTTGGGTATCCAGAGAAAGAAAATGTCCAGGCAATGGGATTCAAACTCAAGGTCCTGAACCCATGAGGCAGCCACACTAACCACTGTGCCACCCGATACCCACTGTTATTTCTTTACATGTATCCCTTCCCGACAGCCAGCCGATGCTTATTAAGGCCAAAGATGTTTGACTTGCTCGATTTTTGCTAATCCCTGGCAAAGCTAACTGTTGGCAGCCTACTACAACTCATGCCAGTCTTAATTCGGAATCAGAAAATCAGTCAGGTTTCTCTAACCTCTTCAACAAGCAAGTCATGTAAAAAGAGAGATAATGCAGTCAAGTGTGCCTCATTCTGCTCCATGCGCTGGCCAAGTTGTTGATTTGAACACCTGTCAGATCAGGTACTAGCTGGCTGGATTCTGGATGCGATACTTGACTGAGACTGGAATGAAATGCCAGGCTCTGCCAGCACCTGCAAGTCTGGGTGTTTCTTCTTTAAATGTCTGTCACTCTTTACTTTCCAAGATCCTGATGGCAAGTTACACCAGTGCTATAACTTCATTGTCTTCTACAGTACTTCAGGTTGCTAAGAGGGCACTGTTCCTAATTAGTCTACTGATCTCAGCAAGGCTTCATCTTTTAATACTTATGCCCACTTGGAAAATTAAAAAACATGAAGTGTCTTAAATTGATGTTTGTGCATAGGCAAGCAAGTGTGTGTTAGCTGATGAAACGCTGAACTTTTAAAACAATGATTTTGGCCATTCAGTACTCATGTAGTGTGTGACATCAACCTGCTTGTGTAGTTGGAGCACATGAGCAGAATTGTGCTCTATGGTAAATGTGTCACTCGCACCCTGGATAAGGCCATTAGCCAAATGTACAGTATAATATTAATGTTCTTGAAATACAAGTTTAGTCAAAAGTATAAGAACTCCATACCAGTGCGGTGAAAGGAATAAAAGCGCATCACTCGTAGGTCTTCTAATACGTCTGAATGGCTCGTCTTTATCCAGCAGCACTAATTTCACTGAGTGAGGTTGTCAGTGCTGCTCAATAAAGCTGTCATTGCACAACAGGGTCAGCACATCATTTACCGCGCGAAGTGCAATTGCTCATGCACATTTCCTCAGAGAAATATTGTCCTTGTTGCTCAGTGATTTCAAATCACTGGTGTAAAGGCCACATCTGGTCTTCTTTAATATGTGTGTAGTCTATTAAGGCAATGCACTCATTCTTGAGGGCTTGTAAAATGTATTCATATATTGGAATAAAAAAAAAATCAACTATTAGCAACTCTGAATTGGCCCTCCATCATACGGATACTGGTCACATATACACACACACGGGTTTGGAGTTTCACATAAACAACAAACTGGACTGGTCTGACAAGACAATGGAGCTGGACATGAAGGGATGACATGAACAGCAAGGTGCCGCAGAAGTTCTACCAGTCCACAGTAGCCAGTGTGGTGGTGTACACTGCAGTCTCCTGGGGAAGCAACCCGAGTTCAGAGGAAGCCCAATGCCTGAACAAACCTATAAGGAAAAGCAGCTCCATCACACGGTGAACCCTGGACCCGCTGGAAGCTGTTGTATAAAAGAGGATGATGGCAAAGTTGGATGCCACCATGGTATATGCCCTCCAGGAGGCGCTCTTCTGGAGCACATTTATTCCACAGGTGTGCTAAGAAGTGCCCCAAGGAACTTTTCTGCCCACTGCCATCAGGAAATGCAATGCTTCCACCTGATGTACTGTACTTGTTCAGTTTATTTTTATTTATTTATCAATTCATTGGCTGCCTGTATTATCTCTATTCTTGTTTTTTTGTTTCTGCTGCTGTATGCTTGAACTTCCTTGTGGTTTTAATAAAGTTTGACCTAATCTCTCTAATGTTATGTAAATAACCTTAAAATAAGAAAAAAGTTCCTGTTCCAAAGACTACTATGAGCCTGAAAAAGAATCCAAAACAAGACATGAGAACGTTAAAAAAATTAAAATACTAAGCACATTATAACTGCAGATCAGTTGAAGACACACTTATGATGTCAAGTTCACTCGACCACATGGCCCTGTACAGTCCAGTCTAGCAGTCCACCCAGGACAGGATTGTATGTGCAACTTAAACTTCAGCCTCTGCTTTCTTACATGTGTATTTTTTTCAGTCAGCACAGGTATTGCTTGATCCGATTTTATCCTTTTATTTTGATGTGACACTGGGCAAGATAAATGGTAGTAAATTGTTTCTCAGCTTCTGCTCAGCAGCATGAGTTCCAACTTTAACTAAGTACAAAGTGATCCAAGAATTGCAGGTGCTTGTTAATAAATGGAGCCCCTGCTGCATACCCTTCAACAAGGCTGGAATATAATATCCAAACAAAGCAGGTAAGAAAGGATAAACACAGTTGTAGCTCCTAGTCCTGCAAAGACCATGATTATGTATAAACAGCAGCTTCTTCACAGAGGTTATTCATTTGAATCAACACCGCACATGCAAGGAGGATTTCTTTGTAAAGCTAAAAAATACACTTTTTGTTGTAAGCTTTTATCGAGATCTTCATCACAGTAGGAGCTTTTCCACTCTAAACAAAACCATGACATTTCTGGCACTGAGGAAATGCATATCAGAACATTTATTCTGAAAGCAAGTCTCTGAACCATTGAAGACTTTTTTAAGTGACCTAACTAAACAGAACCGCCACTCACAATCATCCTATTATTGGCTTTGATTGATTCTAATGACTTCAAAATAACAATAACTGGATACAAATGTGTCACATTATACAGCCCATTAACAGCAGAGGAAAATAGAAACCTTTTCAAAATTATTCAGAAAGGTCGGATTTATCCCAGAGCTTCATCAATTTCATAACTTCTTCTAACATATTCTTCATCTGTTAAAGGAAAAGCGAAACAACAAAGAATACCAAACACAATGCAACACAACTGTTCAGTAGTTAGCACTGATGCCACACAACTTCAAAAGTGCAAAGTCTCGATTAGAACAATTTCGTCAAGAACAGGCCATCGCATCGGCCAGGGCACAGTGACTGTGTGGATTCTGCACTTTTTCCTCCATGTTGGTGTGAGGTTTTCACCCCATACTACACTAAGGTTTCAAAAATGTACAAATCAGGTTGATGTCAGACTGTTATTTGGCCCACGGTGGGCGGACAAGTGAGCATCATGATGGACAGGCACAACCTAAGTGTGGTGTGCAGAAGATCATCACCAAATGCACAGCATGTTGGACCTTGAAGCAGAGGGGATGACAACAGCATGTTCCACTTCAACAAGTGTTCATCAAAATTGGATGACCAAAGGCTGGGAAAGGGTCTCAAGGTCTGAGGAATCTCCGTTTCTGCTAGCGACATACGGTGGACAGAATCTGATGTCAATAGCATGAATCCATTGACCGACCAAGCTTTGAGTCAAAGGCTGGTGGTGGTAGGGTGAAGAGGTTTCCTGGAAAAATTAGGACTCTTAATAGCCAATTGGTATCATTTGAAAGTCACCACATGTATATACCTTTATGGCAGCATGGCCACAACCTACCCTTTACAAAATAGATACTTGCCTTGTCGCAAAAATGCCTCATCTCAAACTGGTTTCAGTATCATGGTATTTGGCATACACAGTCATAAGAACATAAGAATGTTTGACAAACAAGAGGATATCATATAGTCCATCAAGCTTGTCTATTTGGCTAACAGTTAACATTTCACAATATCTCATGCAGATCCTTTTTAAAGGTTGCAAAGGCCACAGCTCTGTAGTTTATTCCAGATTTCCACAACTCTTTGCATAAAGAAGAACTTCCTGGCTTAAATCCTAAACACACTTACTCTTTTTGTCCACTGTTGTCCTTGCACATGTGATCGTGATTGGCCCTTAAGGTGAAAAAATTATGTTGGATCTACTTTATCAATGCCTTTAAGGATCTTCAAGACTCAAAATTAAACCCCTGTGCTGTCAGCTCTGCCCAAGAATAAACCGGGTTGATTCTGTCCCTGCAGGACATGTCCTCAAGCTTTGAGATGCACTTGGGTGTTCTCCTCTACACAGCTTCAAGTTCTACTCGTCTTTCTTGTAGAGTGGTGACCAGAACTGCACACAATACACCAGATGTGGTCTCATAATTGCATTATATAGACTGAGCATAACATCCCTAGCTTTGTATTCAACAGTTTTTACAATGTAGCCTAACATTTTATTCTGCACAGTACTTCGATGATGAAAATGAGGATGCAACATAATTTCCTAAATCATTTTTACAGGTTGCTTCCTTTTAAGACATCTCCATTCTTGTGTTTATAATTGATGTTCCTTTTGCCCGCATGTACCACTTTGCCCTTCAGGTTTCAGATTAAGATGGTGGCTTAGGATGAGGTGGAATGAATGAAAAATCTGCAGGAACTGCACAAAGCTAATGAAACCTCTAAGAAATACTTTCAGCATTTTGTTAAAACCATGATGAAGATGAAACGAAGAATTCATGCAGTCCTGGAAGTTAAAAAGGAGTCCCTTCCTTGGTACAAGACAGGTGTAGCTAAAAAATTGACGACATAGAATTTCACAATGTGAAGCTGACATGTACGTACATAACATTCCCAATTCTGCTTAATCCAATTCAGACTATTCTGGCAGCACTAGGAACAAAGGAGGAACTAACCCTGCACGAGTGAATTTTGGAATTGTCAGTTACAAGTGGCATTTGTAATGAAAACCAGAGTACCCCAAGGAAAAGCCATGCAGTCACACGAGAATGTGCAGACTTCACGAGGACTGTAACCAAGCGTGGAATTTGAATGGAGGACATCGCTCTGTGAGACAGCAGCATTAGCCATTGTGCCAATGTGCTGCCTGTTAATATGTAATCAAATGCTATTTCGTAGTTTACTAATGGTTAACATGTATTTGGTTATCAAATGGTCAGGAAATAAAATTAAAATGTACTTGAGTGTAGCAACTATCAAAAATTCAATTATAACTCTTCTGTCACATCTTCCACATTCATCTTCTGACAGTAAACAGATTATTTAAAAGCAAAGGATAATAATTAGCAGTGCTTGTCCTAGAAAATAAAGTCGGCTTCTGCTAAATATTCTAGAAACACAAACAGTTCCAAACACTACTGCGATGCTGTGATATTTTGGTTCAGTACCCAAATTAAAAAATTTTATTTGAATGCAAATGACAGTTAGGAGTTGTTCTTCAATTTAATTATATTTACAACCCATTTGTGTCACCCATGATCCCCATAGCAGAGAAACAAATGAGCAGGTAAATATTTAGGTTAATAACAGAGCTGTCTATCTAAGTCTACACTTCCAAAGCATTTGATGAAAAACCAACAGGGTGAGGGGCAAAAATTAAAGAAAAGAGATTTTCCTGACAGATGTCAAACTCTTTTCGGTGCACATCACTGGCTTCGCTAACACGACCGGTGGAAATCGTGCATTTTGTTGTTACAATTGAAATGGAGCCCAATGCCTCATAATGGACCAGAGATAATAAAACTTTAGCTTGCACGCTATAAGACTGTGAAACAGTTTTGCTTGTTGTAATTCTTCAGCTCTAGAGGTTATCTGAAATATGTGTTTAATCAGAAAGTTTATTACTTATTCTGTATTTTGATGCAACTTTAAGGATGACTTTCAAATAAAATTAACAATAGCTGGATAAAGTTAACGCAGTGCGTGCAGCATATCCTCCATAAATACTAGGACAGAAAAGGGTGCCAAGTACAAAATGTTAAACTTACACCAACAAAAATACCTAGAAATCAAAGGCAAAACTCTATGTTAGTGTCTCTCGTATTTATCAAGTCCTCTCAGTTTTAAGTTCAGTCAGTTATATATACAGGTAGATAGATGATCAGGAAAATAATTAATAACCTGGTAAAGTTTACAGATGGTACCAAACCAACTATCCTAGAATCAGCCAAATCATTACAGAAAGGCTTTGGAAGATTAATCGACGGTAAAATATTACACATAGGAAGTGGAAATGTTAAGATTTAAACACATAAAAGGTCTGAAAAGAACTGCTTACAAAAAGGACCTAGGAGTCGTAGTGGACTTGTCACGATCAACTTCTAGACAGCGTTCAGAAGCCATTGAGAAGGCAAAGACAATGCTGGGTTATATAGTGGCCTGATGTGTAGAGTACAAGTCTAAAGAGGTTATGGTCGAGCTTTATAATGCATTAGTGCGGCCTCACCTGGAATAAAGAAAGACAGAGCAGCACTCCAGAAAAGGACAACTAGGCCGATTCTGGGACCGAGAGGTGGGAGACGTTGCACCTTTTAGTTTAACAGAAAAAGATTAAGAGGTTACATGATTGAACTTTTTAACATTAGGAAACAAAACAGTGAAATGGACTGCGACGGTTACTTTAAAATGAGTTCAACAAGAACAAAAGTTAGCTTTTTAAATGTAAACCTGTGTCACTTCTGGACAGGTCCCACCATCTTACTGCTGTTATTGAGAACAGCAGCAGCTCTTCATTGTGCAAAACAAACTTCTAAAGTGTGTTTGAGGGATGTTGTCTGTCTATTATAATATTTATGTATATATACTTTTTTGGTTTCGAACTTATGTAAACTTGAGGATAAATAAAGTGTATCTAATCTAAACCTGGGGACACAGTTGGAGACCTGTTAAGAATAAATCTCATTCAATCATCAGAATGCTTTTCTTCACACAATGAAGCACAGTTGCATGGAAAAACTGCCAAGTAGTGCGGTTGAGAGGAGGACTTCAGGGACTTTCAGATCTAAATTATTTTAGTATTTCTGAGAAATTAGGTGGACAGGATTGGCGACAGGATTATTGGAATGAATAGCCTGGTTTATTCATTTTTTTTATTTTCGATATACTTTATTAATAACCTTTAGGGATCGGAGTGCAGGTTCAGTAGGATTCTTATCAAAAATTTCCCAAGATTCTAATGTTCTGTTGTCACCAATACCAACTACAACCTCCCAGTCATAATCCTTAAAGACGACACTGAGAGTTAAGTCTCCAAGTAATTATGCTGCTGCTATCTTCTCCTTAAGTGACTTTCCAAACTGCTTAGCAAGGGCAATAATAATGTAATCTGTGCACAGAATGCTTTGTAAGTATTAGGGTAGTAGGCGCAAAAAGAGAATACCCTAAAGCATTAAAGATGCAAGGAAACACCAAGAAATGAAAGCATCTTTTTGTGCCTTTGCCTCACATTCATCATTTAATTTTAATCAGAACTGCTACAGCATGCAGCAAAACAGCAATTCGAACTTCTCAGTCCTGACACTTGAGAATGGCTTTGTATATTATAAAACATTTCAAGAAAAGGCCAGGTGCCTATCTGAAATACCTAAAAAAAAAACTGCATTATTAAAAAATTCCACACAATTGTGCTCTCGCTGTCTTCCCTTTAAGAAAACTTCCAAGTATTCTTAGGATTACAGTTGTAGCTGTTCACGTGAGTTAGTTCATATAACATTACACTCACAAACCAAAGGTAGTCATATCATCAGTATGGCCTTGGCTTTAACTGTTCTATACACAAAAAATAGCTAAAGCAAATCACCATTAGTTTCTATTGAGAATGATGCATGAGGAAAGTGTCAATATCAACAGCACAATGCACACAGACTTTCAATGTTATTACTGTAAAGACCAATCTCATGGAGTGTAAACTCAGCCTGAAGAACATTTCGATATTTATACTTATATTCTCGAACTACTGACAAATACACATCCCAGATGGACTCTGAGGGGAGGTAATGGGTCATCCTCAAACCCAAATGATGACAAGAAAAATGAAAATGAAATGAAAACCAAAAAAAAAAAAAAAAGGTTTTATTAGGTGAACAATAAAAGCAAAATGCCCAATTTACATAGGGGTTAAAAATAATAAAAACCTAAGCCTTCTGGCCTTCCCAACTTTCCCATTTGTCTTGCTTAGTTCACCTATGGCCTGTTTACCTATCAAGTCTTTAGCAGCGGTTTCCTCCCAACTCCAAGCCCACCATATACTGAATGCTGGGGCTTTTTAAGCCTGGATCCAGAAACCCTTCTGGGTATCCTTTACAAGTACCAGTAGCACCTCTTGTTGGTGCCAAATAAACCCAGCCAGACTGCACACTAGAACTACAGCTGCCATGTTGCCTTGAGGGTGTGTACCTGTGAGATCCACCTGAAGAATGTTGCCCATCGGTTTGTGCTGTGAAAGAAATAGTTTAGAATACATGATCTCCCCCGTTCATCCATTATGGCCTCCTAGCCAGAAAAGGTACCAGTAATCAATCTGGCCTGGACGCCTACCCATCCACGCCCTTCCAATACGGCCTCTCATCCAGGCAAGGAACCACCACCTTCCTGATCAGGATGCCAGTCCATCCACCCTGACACCTACTATAGTTTATACATACTGACCAATGATAATTGTGTTATTCGTTTCAACAGCTTGGCAATTTTCTCGTTACGGTTTCTGTTGTATCACAACTATGTTAGCTGGACTTCAGTCAGCAGACTATGTAAAGTTTAGGTTTAGAATTGTGTAAGGCATCCGCTGAAAGAACTCACCACCCAGCTGTTTTTTCTGTGTGTCACAGACACATCTGCACTGAATCCAGGACAGATCTGCTATTGAAGAATGATCTACAACTGGGGTCTGCAAAGTCAGCTCTGGAGGGCCACAGTGCCTGCAGGTTTTTGTTCCAACCCGATTGCTTAATTAGAAACCAATCCTTGCCCATAATGGATCTTATGTAATTTTATGGTGTGTCAAGAGTTTTCATCCCACCATGTCGGGTTGCTCATATATAAACAGATTTTCTTCCCTTCTAAGCATAGCATCCAAATGATTTTTTTAGGCTGAAGCATATCAGTAACTCTCAGTCCTTCACTTTTTTCTTCTTAGTTTCTTCCAAATGTTTCAGTAAATCAGATAGTTTATGATGAACACACACACACACACACGTTAGATGTTTTCACATTTGTATCTTGTTGCTAATAAGGAGCAGATAACAATTAGTGAATAAAGAAAGGCAAGGCTCAGCAGAAGAGAAAACAAACATTTTCAGCACTTTTAAAGGAAAAACTGTGTTATTTGTAATGATGATAGAGAACATTTTTTTCACTTCATATTTTCATGAAAACTGAAGATAAAAAAAAGTTTTTAATACATGGGCTTCACTGGGGAGGGGGGTGGTCAAGTGGGGGCCAACATTGAACAGCAGCAAACAACATCAAAACATCCATCCACCCACCCATTTTCTACATCAGTGGCAGTGGTCTAACCAAAGAAGCCCAAATGTCCCTAATTTTTTGCCCCCCGTCACCTCCAACTCCTCTGGGGATGACACCAAGGTATTCCCAGGCCAGCTCTCCATCTTGTCTTAGATCTGCTCCAAGGTCTCCTCCACTCATGCACAAGACCTCGATTCACTTAAACTCCTCCACTTGAGGTAGCACTTCCTCCCAAGGCTGGAGAAGGCACTCCACTTATTTCCGCTTGAGAACTCGGATCTCAGACTTAGAGGTGCTGATCCTCATCCCAACTGCTTCACACTTGGCTGCAAACCTCCCCAGTGTGCACTTGTGGTCACCATTTGATGAAATTAACAGGATCACCAGAAAAAAGTAGGGTGGCGATCCCAAGTTCACCCCCTCCACCCCTTGGCAGATATCAACACATAGATAATAAAAACTTAGTTTCATAACGCACGTCAACCCTCCAGTCGTATTTGCTCACAACACAGGTACTTTTGCCAAAACCTTGGTAAATAAATCTTTGTAGAAAGTGAAGCTCATCCAAACATATTCAATCTTTGGAACTGAAGACTGGCCACTTGACTGATGAATGAAGGAGATGCAAGTTGGGGAATTTGAATATACAGTATTTACTCGTGTACCAAACGCCGTCGTGCAAGACGCGCACCCTAATTTTTACAAAGAAAATCTAGAAAATCGTTTTGCCCTGTGTATGATGCGCGTTGTGATTGTATAAGAAGCGTTTTGAGAGCGCGAGTGTGCAAGCAAGTGAGCGGGAGAGAGAGAGCGCAAGCAACGAGCGAGCCCAAGCAGAAGTAGTAAACATTACAGAATTACATTTCCTCATGTATGACGTGCACCTGATTTTTTAATGCTAATTTTCTGGAAAAAGTGTGTGTGTGGTACACGCGTAAATACGGTACGTGTTTTTAGGAAGAGGATTTCTCCAGTTAATTCCACATAATAATAAAATCTGTTGTCTGTAATATTTTTCTAAAACTACCAGCTTTACATATTGAAAAAAATCATGTGGTGAGCATGCTTTATTTTTTTGTATTTTGCAGATATAAAACATCTGTTAGTATTTTATATTAGTTGTACCTAAATGTCTTATTTTGTAAGTCTTTGTTGGGCTGAACCAAAATACACTGAACTGAAGTAAATATTTGATATTTGTTAAAAAGAGTACAAATAACATTCAAACTGGAAAATAAACCATACCATGCTTTTCATTTTTAACCTTCCAGACGTCAACTAGTATGAGCAACAGCAGCCTCTGTAGTTTACATCATTACCGCAATAAAAGTGTCACTCAAAAATGCACTGAAACAGAACCCGATTTAATGCCCGTCTTCTCACATAATCATTTCCTTACCTTGAACTCCTTGCAGAAGTAGGTCTACTCCACTCCGGTAGAAAGAGAAGGCACCCTCAAAGTCCTGCTCGGCTTCTTTCTGCAGAGCTAGTTTGATCTGTTCTCCAGCTTTCTCAAGGTAGTCTTTCTTCTGCGTTTTGGGCTTGGGAATTCCAGGGAAAACAGATGCCCTACTGCCACCCTCGGCTCCATCTCTTCTCATCTCTGGTTCATTGCGAAGGAGGTCTTTATTGATGGACTCTGAAGATGGACTGAGACACACAAGCTGCTTGACTGGCGAGTCCCTGGCCGATGCCATTCCATCATCAAGCTCGGCAAGAGAGTCAGTGTCCACAAGCAAAGATATGAGGTCACTGTCACTTGAGAAGCCTAGAGACACAAATACAGCAGACAGCAAATGAAATATTCTTTGAAAAGGCTTTAAAACGATACTTCAAAGCGCAGTAAGCCACATATATCAAAAATCACATAACTAAAGGCATCCAGCTTCTCCAACTTCTCATTCCTGGAGGGTTTTGTTTTTTCCTGTCCCTTGTGGTCATCCAACCAAAGTATTGGACTTCTCATAAATGACATGAAAACAAATCTAAAAATAAGAACTCAACTTGTTCTATTACTTGTAAATCTTTGTTATGTGTACAGTGATTTATTCTTATTTACTATTTTATGGTATGCCATTTATTGATTGCTTTAACTTACCTTTTTTGGGTTTTCTTTTGTCTTGAAAGTTTTTAAATTTCATTTCTCAGAAAGTACCTTTTCATACAAAGAATATAAGGATGTAGGTAAAAGTGCTACACAAATAAAAAAAAATGTTGGTGTTGTTCTTGAAGTGGCATTTTATTTAGAATCCAGAAAAGCTAAACATAACTAAACAGAATTACACATCGCTGCTTACAAGAAACATCTAAATACTGTAGCACTCTACTAAGATTTGCCATAGATGAGATTTTAATAGGCAAAATTGCAAAAATTGTATAGAAGTATTAGTTCAAGGACTTTTCATATTTTAAATCAACAGCAAACATGCAGTTCAATAATTGACACACAAGACAGTAAATATAAAAGTGTCAAACTGCAGAGGCCACAATTTAAAAAAATAAAATAAAATTCTTTAATGATACTGACATCACGGAGATTCTAGAGAAGGAATATTCCACATATTGAGAAATACAAGCAGTACAAATGAAGTACTAATTGTACTTAATCAATTAAGCCAAATGTCTCCGTAATGGATCATATTCAGATATTACAATTATACTCTAAGTCAAATATATGAGCTTTAAAAGTTTGCCAGCAGACGTCAAGGCTGAGTTTCCACATGCTCCTCAATCAGTCCAAAGACATGCCTGTTATGACAGCCAGTAAGTGTAAACTCATTGTCTCTTTGTGACGGACTGGTGTCCCATCTAAGGTTTGTTCCTGCCCTCAGCTGAAAGCTTCCAGGACAGGCTCTGGTCTGAGTATGTCTCACAATGCCATCCACCTTGGCAGAGCATAACCCGTGTTAAGCAAAAGGAAGACACAGGATGACCACGTTTCTCTAAAACCTTCAAACAGTCAAATTTTTGATTAAAAAAAAAAAGGAATGGGAGATTAAGCAAAATTTTATATTTATTTAATAAAAAGTTTCAAGTGCCTGAAACCAAGATGCTCTAAGGGGCGATCCCTTTCATAATGTCTCAGCTTTCTATTGGTTCATGATGCTGGAGTTTCTCTTTATAACAAACAGCCCATAAACAAAGAAACAAAACCACCTATCAATAAAGCCAGAGCTGCTGCTGCGTTAGGCTGCACACTCCCATGGATCCACGTCCTAAGCTAGTAGCATTGAGTATAAAACATTTTAGAAGTGATCCACATTAATTCAATTAAATAGTAAAATGCCCATGAATCATTATTAATTTACTGTTTACTGCATACATGAGAGGAGTCACTAAATTCAATAGATTTATATTTTTCACAGACATACTGTACATCCTCATTATGTGCTCATTAAATATGAATTATTATGTAACAAACATTATGAAGCCCAGCAAATCATTTCAATTATTTTATTATCAGTGCACATATGGCCTTGAAGAACAAAGATAATTGATTTTTGGAAGGACACATTTTTTTCCAGGTGAATATCTGCATCACAGTTTCAGTGTTTAAATATGTAACATCTGTGTCATTATGAGAAACCTGAAAGTGTCTTTTCTGCAAAATGCGGACATAAATTGACTATTCTGATACACAAGGACCTACAAATACTGCGAAGCAGAGCATGTTTAATTAATATTTACTGCTAAAATAATAAAGTGCAACACTACCACTTTGTATTTAAACAAGCACTTGAAAAAAGAAAAAAGGACAGAAAAGTGAATCAAAACAATTCTGGAAAACAGAACCATCTTGGGCCCCTCTAATACTACAAGATGCAAAAAAAAAAAATAATTATATAAAACATTAATATTCTATTAAGAAATAACGCAAGTCATCTGAAAACCTAAAATACAACTGTATTGTCATCTAAATGGGCAGGTTTAAGCACGTGGACTGTTAGACGATTGGCGAGGATACGTGGTGATCGAGAACTGAACAAATCACGACACGTCTCTAATGAAGTGCAGTTGTGCTCCACCCTTCCACGACCTATTGCTCTACTGCAGCGGGCCTGGGGATCCCACTGTGGCTGCAGGTTTTTGTTTCAATCACAATCTGTGATAATAACTGACCTGATTAGTCAGCTGGTCTTTTCTCTCTTATTCTGCATTCAGAAAAGCACAGCAGTTTTGTTTTTTTACATTTACAAGACATTTAGAAATACTTTTATTTTTGCCATAGCTTTAAATGTTAAAACTCTGTGCTATTGTTTTCCAATTATTTTCCTTTTTTCTGTGAAGTTTGCTCCCTTCCTTGTATCCTAATAACGACAATTAAAAGCCAGAGGAGCTGACACCAAACAAGCAACGCTGACTAGTGAAAGGCTTCTTCACCATCAGACCCACAAATGAGTAAATAATGGATTAAATCATTGGAACACCTGGAAAAGCAGAATGAAAACCAGCATGAAAATGCAGGCCAGCCTTGTGATTCACAGCCTCACCTATTTGCAGGTTTGTCTTCAATAATTTCGGTAAATTGGTCTAAGTTCATTACAAAAATGTGGGAGGAAAAGCAGAGTGTGATCTCCGGACAACACAATTTTTTGAATGAATTTTGAAGCAATAATCCAAAAGGGGTCATCAGAAGGAACATCAAGGCCAAAACACAAAACCAAGTCACGATTACTGCCATATTTACAAAGCGCAATTAAATTCTTACTTGCATGTGTCTTCAGTAAAGCTCACCAAGACACACACAAACCGGCTTTACCAAAGTCGTTTGTTCTATTTGCCCAACTGAGATTAATCTTCTTCATTAAAGAAACAGAACTAATGCTTGGATGCCCCTGCCACCTCATACTGGTAGGACGAGATGAGAACCCCAAGGGCTTGTTCACAATTCTACATTTTCTCACGTTACAAACATTGTAGAAGCTGTATAATACAATTAACACACAGCACCAGTAAAATCAATTCTGTGCTAGGACACCAATACATAGAACCACAGTCAGATGCTGTGCTTTCTTCTTTATTTTTTCCCACTTGCATGTGGGGTCAATGTGCTTGATCAGCGTTCTCCAAACAGTCCTGCACCTCCTCACCAGTCAAGCCCTTTTTCTTCTGATCTTTTTATTTTACCGATCCACCTCTGCTTTGCGCTCCCTCACTTTCTCTTCCCCTGGACTTCCATTCCCATCACTCTTTTGTCCAAATTGTCATTGTCTCTCTTAATCACATGTCCATATATGCGTATTTAAAAACTGAATTTATAGCAGACCTCTGTTGACATCAACACAGTGCCAATCATGGTCATGTGATGCATTTTGGCACGTCACAAACACAAAAGATGGACAAAGTGAAGAAACTTAGAAAAAAATGAATAAAAATGCTTCAAAATCCCTAACAATATATTCCTCATGGTAAAAAGCTATAAACTGCCATATAAAAAAGTAAAGAAATGATAATTAATTGCTCAGCTCCCCGTCCCTCAGGCCTTCTGGCTGATAGGTCGGTACTTTGCTAATTTGTATCTTGGATATCTCGGCAGTCCTACACAGTAACACTGTTCTGAAGAGTGCTACAGAATATTAAACTAAATAAACGCTGAAGTACTCTGCTGCACACAGATTTAAAACACTTAATGGAGTGTTCTATATCGTACGTGTTGTGGAGAGTACAGCTATTCTTGGGTCACTGCACAGCAAACTGAATGCTTCTAGCTAAAAAATAAAGCAGCTAAAATTACTTCTCCTATAATTCTAGATTTAAGCTTTACCTTTTTTTCCCCAAACTCTGTCATAAAAGCAGACAGATTTTTTCCTAATTCTCCATATTAAGATTCAAGTTGTTGTTTATTGCTACATTTTGTACACAAAGACTGAGACCAAAGCTGCAAATTTGCTTTTGAAATACACTGAATAATTAATCCTGCTCCGTGTACCCCACTGTGTTGGGCAACCTTTTTTCTTTTTTTACAGGCCTAAAGACTGAATGGGCTTATATGAAAAATGCAACAACTGCCGTTATTACTTTAATCTATTAATCTAAGTTTATTTTAAAATAAATTTGTAATTCAACTTGCATCAGTTTGCATGGATGAAAGAGTCCATATGATGACACTCCTTTCCACCTCTTATAACCAGACAGATGTTCTGGTTAGACTGGTTGAGAGGGAGTGCGGATGTATGGGTGTGTGAGCTCTACGATTGACTGGTGCCTCATCTAGCGTTGGTCCTGCCTTGTGCCCAGTGTCGCCAGCTTAGGTCCTATCCCAAAAATACAACCCTCTTCCCTATGCACTTCTGAATTGGATTAATCGTCATTGAGAATTTTACACGTGATGATCCAGCAGTTCATGTGACATTGAGTTTGCAGCAAAAATGCAAAATCTATTGTGTTTCACAACCAGTGAAATTCATGCCATTGACACAATAAAAAAAGGCATACAACTGCTGTGTAGGAGTGATTCCATTTGTTAATTCGGCATTATTCTACCTGTAATTTAGTGTTTAATACCCCTGGTTTGGGTTGTTGATGAATTTCCTGTACTTTTTCCTTACAGTTGTGAGCCGTGTATTTTGGTTTCTCTGGTAGTACAATGCCCACTTTGCCACTTATGATGACAATGCTAAAAGGTGCATCAGAGACAGAAATAACACTCTGTCTACTACTCCACGACTCTAATAGCAGGCACATTCTTCACTACTAGAGAGATAACATGACAGATTGTTCCTTGCTCCATCTCACCCAAAGTTACCAAAGAAAACATGAATGTATGAGCCAAGTGAGACGCATGAACTGGGGTGTAGTGGACGTGAAGTAATTTAATATGTAAAGTCTAGTACCACCTTGGCATTTACTGTGGGAGCTTAGTGTAGTTTCTTTGGACATACTTAGTCCAACCAATTCTCAGCACTTTATTTTAACTCTCCTTTCTATTTTTTGTTTTCTAGACTTGACTTACAATGATTTTACAATCTCAACACATTTATTGACACCTTAGTAAAACACTAATGCTCTATTTATCTCTTATCTTTACCCAGTTAATACCAAAAACACACAAGTACTCAACAGCTTAGTTTACAGATGACGTGGTGTGCTTTGGATAATGAGCTGTTCCACGCCTTCTCCATACTTTTTTCTTGCCATCATTCTGGTGGAGGTTGATCTTGGATTGATCTGTCCAAAGAATGTTTTTCCAGAACTATGCTGGCTTTTTTTAGATATTCTTTAGCAAAGTCCAATCTAGCCTTTCTATTCTTGAGGCATATAAGTGGTTGCACCTTGCAGTGCACCCTCTGTATTTCCTGTCATGCAGTCTTCTCTTTATGGTAGACTTGGATATCGATACGCCTACCAAGCCCTGGAGAGTGTTGTTCACTTGGTTGACGGTGTAGATTTTGTCACTCGTAATATTGTAGCAATTTCTTGGATGGGTTTTTTCTGTTTTCGCAGCTTAAAGACGGCTTTTCACCTGCATGGAGAGCTTTTTTGACCACATGTTGTCTGTTCACAGCAAAATCTTCCACATGCAAGCACCACACCTCAAATCAACTCCAGGCCTTTTATCTGCTTAATTGATAATGACGTAACGACGGACTTGAACACACCTGCCCATGAAATAGCCTTTGAGTCAATTGTCCAACTACTTTTGAGCCCCTGAAATGAAGGGATTGTGTTAAAAAAAATGCTTTAGTTGCCTCACATTTTTATGCAATCTGCTTGTTCAACCCACTGAATTAAAGCTGAAAGTCTGCACTTCAGCTGCATCGGAGTTGTTTCATTTAAAATTCATTGTGGTAATGAACAAAACCAAATTTAGAAAAAAGTTGTCTCTGTCCAAATATTTATGGACCTAACTGTATGTGGGAGTAACAGGTGTGGTTTGTGAAACTCAAAAACAGTATTTAATATACTATTGGAAATAACATTTCAATACTTAGGAAAAATGCATATGTATAAATTGAAGTGTCTTATTTTCTTATTGTTATTGAAGAAGACAAAGACACGTTAGCAACAACAACTTTGCCTGCAACACAGAATCATCAAGTACACTGCAGCTATTCCCTCAAAATCTGTAGAACTACATCTCTTCTGTTAGGTGAGGTCAACAGCCATCCTATCCTATTCTCTTTAAAGACACAGTACTTCATTACAATTTAAAAAATAGACTTTTCACAGTTTATGTACAGGGTGGTCCAGATCTAATTATGCAGATCCAGGTCATCTGGATGACTTTGATTTATGCAGGGACGATTCCAGTTCGGCACAAAGACGATTCTTCATGTCTTTCCGGTCGCATACTTGTCGATGGTCCGGGATTTTTTGGGCGATTTTCTATGTAATAAACTTAATAAGTTATAGCGTAATGAAAATTGCATAATCTGAACCACCCTATATTGTTTATGTTTTTTCAAATGACAATAATGAAACAATTAAAACTATTTTAAAATAAGAACAGCAATAAATCTTTAATTAAAATTTCTTAGCTGGATGTAAATATGACACATTTGGACTGGAATAGCACAATGCGCTAAAAAAAAACAACAAACAAAAAAAACACCCTTCAATGCCCATACACTTGATTATTTTCAGAGTAAGTCCATCCTTGGCTCCCATGGCTGGTATGGCCCCTCACGTTGGTGTTTCCTAGCACTGTCTATCAGCATGTGACATCAACTGGGAAAGTTTTTCCCACTCCTCCATGCAGTTTTCTTACAGTTGTGTAATGTTTGAGGATTGTCTTGTGGAATGAACACAGCTTGTTTCGATGTCAATCCAATTCGCAATACGACATAGCCATTCCAGAATCCTCCACTTCTTTCTTTTCAGCTACTCCTTCATAGATTTACTAGCATGTTCAGGGTTACTGTCACAGTCCCATTCTGTTAAGCTTCAATCTTCTGACAGATGGTTTCACATCATCTTCTAGCACCCTCTGGTGCAATGAAGAAGTCACTGGATTCTATGATGAGGAGTTGCCCCCATTTCCTAATGCAGCAAAGCAGCCACAAACCATACCATTTCAACCACCATGTTTTACAGTTGTACAGTAATGGTCAAATACTGTCTGTAGTTTTCACCAAACATGTCTTATGATACTGTAGCCAAAACACTATCTTTGACTGGTCTGTCCAAAGCATATTGTCTCACAAGTTCTGGTTATTGTCCAGGTGTTCATGGTTTTTCTGGACAGCAAAGCTTTCCTCCTGCAAAACCCTCCAAGTAGATCGAATTTGTGCTGCTTCTTTCTAAATGTAGACTCATCATATAATTTGACATCATGGCAAGAGCTCCCTGGAGGTCCTGTGAGGGGACACTTAAGAGTTTATTGAGACTTTTCAGCCTCTTGTGCTCTGCTGTCAGGCTGACTTTGTCAAGGCAGCCAAACCTGGAGAAATTGTCAGTTTTTTGAAGTCTCCTCTGCTTGTAGACTATCTTCTGGTAAGTGGAATGGTTGATTTCCAATCGCTTGGAGGTCTTTAGAAATCCCTTCCCAGACTTGCAGGCATCAGTAACTTCTTTCTGAAGGCCTCAGAGAGCTCTTTGATACCGGCATGGTGGATAACACACATAAAAAACAAAGAGCAAACCAAACTAAATGTCTGAGGGTTGAATAAGGCAGGTTCAGTCCCGATCGTCTCTGATGACCTTCAAATTGTTTGCAACCGATTTTAATTTGTGGTAGTGATAAATGCAAGGATGTATTTATTTTCCACATGTTAAGACTTGCATTTATATTTATTTAAATTATACCAAGGACTATAAAATGTAAATGTGATATGATGGTTGTTATAGGATATCACCTTTACCTATACATACTTTTTAATTAAAGATTAAATCTTGATATGTCCACATATGTTTAAAAATAAGTAAATGGAAAAAAAAAAAAAAAGAAAACCACATATTTCATGGGGTGTACTTTTTCATATGACTGTACAGTATTTACACTGGGAGGGCCTGTTTTGCCTTCATTGTTCTCTTTAGCTGAATAATTTGAAGTATTACAATTATTCAGCTTCTTGTGTACTTTCTTTCCAAACGTATTTTGTGTCTTAAATCAGAAAGCTCATCAGGAGAGCAGTGGGCCCTACTTCAGTTGCAGAATCAAGTGGCACTCTGGCTAAAGCTTATGAAACATATTAATTATTTATAATCACTATCATACAAATTCAATCAAAGTAGAAAGAGTAGTCTTCTGGGAGTACACACACATTTATTTTCCTCACATTTCCCTTTAAAATTACTACTAACAATCACGCAAGAATCCTTATATGTCAATTAAGTAGGCCAACAAATGAATACCCATTCATCCACCTGCTAACCTACTTATCTACCTCAGCACTGTGCAGAGCTGAAGACGACCCAGGTGACCAATTGTGGATAGCAGAAATATGTAGAAGACGCATCTCAAGGCTGTCGCTACTCAATCTGAGTCACACCACACACGATGTGAGGAGATCTACAGTCATGTCAGCCAATTTCAAAGAAGGGAGAGGAGGAGGTGGACCTCCGGTTTCCACAAGTCGCTGGACATCCTGGGAGGAGTGCTTGCATTAAGGATGAAAGCAAAATCGATCAGACACCAAGAATGGGGAACAAACTGTTGACAGCAATTTGTTTCAACCCCACCCCCCCCCCAGAGACAACCATACACCACGGGTGAAAGGTTATCTGTAAATCTTATCATATTTGTGTGTTTTGGTTTGAAAAAATGACACGTATAAGTAGTTTTACAAAGCAAGTGTAACCTCAATATATGAATTAATGACAACTGTCAAAATTGACATTCGTATGTTGTTAGGCTTTTGTTTTCCAAACATCCCGTTCTCAAATTACAGTGGGATGCAAAAGTTTGGGCAACCTTGTTAATAATCATTATTTTCCTGTATAAATCATTGGTTGTTACTTAAAAAAATGTCAGTTAAATATATATATAGAGAGTTGTTTTGTGACACCCATGTTGCTACTCTTCAGAGAAAATTAAAGGAGAAGGGAAACTTACAATTGACCCCCTTAAATACTCTCTCATTATAGGATTTACCTGTGTATGTAGGTCAGGGGTCACTGAGCTTACCAAGCCAATTTGAGTTCCAATAATTAGTTCTAAAAGTTTTGGAATCAATAAAATGACAACGGTGCCCAAATTTATGCACCTGCCTGATTTTCTTTAAACAATTATTGCACACTTTCTGTAAATCCAATAAACTTCATTTCACTTCTCAAATATCACTGTGTGTGTCTCCTATATGATATATTTAACTGACATTTTTTATCGTAACAACCAACAATTTATACAGGAAAATAATGACTATTAACAAGGTTGCCCAAACTTTTGCATCCCACTGTATAAAAACACCTAGGACTGGAAATGTATGTACAGTATCACATGACAAATACATTTATACAACAACATTTGTCAAGAAATAACTGACTTCAAAAATACCAAACTAATCCTTTAAGAAATAGCATGGTAGTACATGCTGGCCAGCCCATGTAAAAGAAGTCTTCAATTAAATTAGAGAATGTGGATAGATAACAATTTAGTGTAAATAACAATGTGTTTATTCAATACATTACGTAAAAAAAAAAAAACACTACTTATTCAATCACCAACTGGCATCAAGTGAGAGTAGCACTTACCTCCCTGGTAATTCAACCTTATGAAAAAGTTTACCTAATTTCCGATATAATAAAACACTACTGTCTGCAAGTCCAGTCCCTCTAAGCAATCTGATTGAGGAGTCTGGCACTGGTCATATCAGTAAATTTCACTTTGGTAGCTCAGTCAAATGTGATTGAGACCAGAAGCTGCAGGCAAAAAAGGCGGACATATACATCGAGAAGTGCAAAGTTCAATTCATGACTGTGACTCTTTTATTATATATATATATATATATATATATATATATATAAAAATAAAAAAGAGGAGTTAAAATTAATACTAATGAGGTGCAACCTGAGTTGCCTTCAAAGATATGAAATATAATGAAACAGGAATGACCAAGTCAACTTGAAATGACAGTGTGAGACGTAGGCTTTACTGGAATGCAATTGAAAGAGAAAGTGCTGGCCAAGGCAAGTTAAAACACACAAGGATACCAAACACTGACAGGACATGTAGAGAAAACAAAGAGCAAATATTAACTTTATTCTATAACCTGTCTTTGACAAATGGCATAGCTAGTATAACATAAAATGGTGTCTCAAAAAATAGGATTGGTGAGTGTTTAAAAGAACTATATCACACTAAAAAAAAAGTGTAGGACTTTTTTTTTTTTTTCCCCAATAAAATTTGAGAACTGGTCAAGGGGCTTAATACTTTCCCCAAGGCATAGTGTGTTTTCCATTTCAAATCCACCCATAAGTAAGTTTGGGGTTGCAGGAGGATTGTAGCGACTTAAGTTGCACTGAAAGAAAGATTCAGGGGCTCACTTCTTTTCCTCTGTTCAGGCTGCTTCATCAGAACTGGTTGTGCATCAGCCATCACACTGTGACAATTACTTTTGCTGCTTTTTCAATAAATGCCTTACCCTGTATTTAGGTACTAGAGTGATGTACCATGTTCTCCTTGCATCCAAAAATGGTGAAGCAAAGAGACCCCCTGACTGAGTAGATTACAAAATGCATGCTTTCAAGTTGCCTGAAGAAGGGGTCGCTTTGCTTCACTTGTCATTACACCTTTTTAGTTATTGAAAATGAGTTCATTCTGTTAATACAAGAGAGTTACTTTTTGTAATCTTGCAAAGACCCAGACTGACAGGAGAGGACTAACCCCAGGGGGTGTTCTTTTACTTGCTAGATTTGAACATCTTTGGCCTGCTCTTTGAGGAGAGCCTACTTCAATATTAGGCACTTTTTTCCATATTGTTATGGTCAACACAACTCTTTTTAACGGTTTTGAAATATGTTATAATTGATAAAACACTCCTCTTCTTATACTCTAACCAAATCTGAAATCCAATTCCTGAAGATTACAGAGACATTGATAAATCTGAGGTTGTCAAATTCCAAGAAACCACCTTCACAAAAATTTCACCTCAAACCCACCTTCCTTGATGCAACCAATCACCTTTGTTTTAATTTATTTTGTAAAGCACCTTTCACAAGCAGCAGCAACATCTAATAATAACGGCTACTTTTTAATTTCACAAGCAGAAGATATTCAAATATCTTCAGTAATGGAACAGTTTATAGAAAAATAAGAGAGTAGATAACCTTGATTGCAGCAAGGCTAATGATCAAGTAAAAAGGTGCACAAATGCAGCTTTTAGTAATATAAAGATAATGTGTCTGGAAAGCACATATCAGAGACTGTGGGAGGCATGAACCTATTTATCAATAACAATTGTACTGTAAGAAAAGGAAAAAAAATTATTTGCTTTGCAACACATCTTGACATTAAAAGGTTGAAATTAGCACCTTGAAATGACACTTTTAAAAATGATGCAGTCGTGGATGTTCATTAAATAATGAAATCAAAGAAACTAAATTTAACAAAGTTACTTTAATGATACAGTGTACACGTTTGATTTTTTTATTACTATTATTTGGCAACATAAAACTAAGTATTTTCTTAAAGGATTAAAATGTTACTTGAGACTCAAGTTGCTTAGCAAAGAGAGAGCAAATTAAATATTTTAAACTATAATTCAGGTGAATTACATTCTGTGGGAAAAATGAGTGGAATAGCAGAGCATTCAATTTACCTTTGGTTAAAAAAAAACACAAAAAAAAAAACCAATCGCTTTAGAGTAAAACTGTGCTGCTTCAACATTCAAAAAATACTTTGAACAGAATGTTGACGACAGGTCGCCTTTTAAAGAGGTAAAAAAAAATCTTTAGAGATGTAAAAGGTGCTGCTCGTCAGGTCAGAGCTGCCAGAATATGAGCTGCACCCTGCTGCCTTCGGTGCTGGGCAGTGTTTTGTCAACCTGTGGGTCGCTGAACAACCGAGATGGGTCATCAGCTTAAGTTTAAAAAAAAAAAAATCAAAATTGGCCATTGCTTTAATGTTTTAGGGGTCTACTAATTGTAGATTTCACTTAAGGGGACATTTTGTTCCTGCATCTTGGGGAATTCAAACGACTGACATAAGCCCACTTATGACCTGTTACACGCTACAAGCTTCATTGAGAAAACCAACGGCCATGGAGAAGTTCCTCAAATATGCTGTAGCATCACCTACCAATTCCATATCAGCCTTAGAAAATTTGGCCCGTTCACCCGAACGCAACAAGACTGTTAAAAGAACACACAGCCCGGATTGTCTGAGGTATATTTTTCTTTTGCCATCAAGTGTGGTGAGTAACAGCCACTGTGAGTTACATACAGTGTGGTAATATCCAACAAAAGCATGAAGCCTTCAGCTATAAAGACATTTAGAAACAAAGCACTCTGCTTACAGAAGTAAACCTTTCGACTTTGTAAAAAAAAAAAATAAAAAATCTTGAGGCTTCACAAAAAACATTGCCATGTTTTGCACATAAAGCCATCAGGCACTCTGACATTGTCTTCGTGCACACTGAACTGTCAGATAAAAGAAAGCATGCAAAATTGCAAAACAGCTTATTTTGCCTTGTGCAGTGGATATGTGCTCTGCGATGCTAGATGAGGCAGCCACATGCAAACTAACACACATCCTTCTCTATACTCTATACTCTCTTCACTTACCCCAGTCTTAAACAAATTTGTAAAAATCGGACAGGCCCAGGTTACCATTAAAAAGACAGATGAACATTATATTTGATTCAGGAATAAACACCCATGTGTTGAGTTAATTCTGGATGAGTATCACGTGTATTTCATCTATTATTGCCAGATTTATTTAAAATGTTGAAAACATATTTACCATTAATTTGTCGGCTGGTTTACATGCCATGTGCAGTTATCTGTACTGAGCTCTGGTCTCATCTTCTATTCAGTATCCACTCTAGACTACCTGGACTTTTTTTTTTGTTACCCTTGTTTGCCACATCATAAAAAGTGTTAGCTTTGTGAAAGGTAGCCATTCCCCCTCTCTTCTTGGCTAATGAGCACATAAAATAAGACACCCTGGTTTACTTAGCAAAATGTTCTCTTCTCTGCTAGTAGGAGGTGCTGATATTTAACAGTTTCTCAAAACTCATTGAAAGTATGTGTAGAAAATGTTACAACCCCTCTTAAGCAGTGAACTCATTCCACACTCAGCTCAGGGCAAATTAGATTAGTTCACTGGAACTTGAAGCTCATAAATAACTGGACTATGTTCTGAAATCCCACTTTTCTTTACAATTCTCCCAGAAAACACTGCACTTCAGTTTTGCATGATCAAACTAATCTGTCATCTGAAAAGTTTAAAGTATCCCCTAAGCAGAAGGGCATCAGCTCATAAACATTTCAGCGCCAATATCCTCCCAAATTTAGGGCAACTGGTCAACCTAGATGAACCCCAAATATGCCCTTCTTTGACAGAGACAGACAATTCATGAATTTTGAAGTGTAGTAGAATGGGTAAAAAATTATCAATGAATCAAAAGCAATAGGATCTGCTTCAGATTCTAAATAGAGACTCGGCTTCATGTAGTATTTTGCAAAATATGCTCATTGCCAGGCAGTTAGTGGGATTTAAAAGACAGCCATCCTTCTGCTATAGCCCTTCTCATGACACAATGTAGAAGCAGACTAAATCAAACACTATTTTTGTCTTTGTCAGCACTCTCTGCAAACAGGAGACCAACATCTGCTCACCTTCAACACCCTCAAATGTGTCAATCATTACATTTTTTTCTTTGCTAATTTTGGGGATAACTGACGTTGATTCATTTTTATAATTTGATAATGAAAAGGAGCACACCAGGTACCTTTTTCAATATTGATGCTCAACTACGAGTACACTTTTCATATCCAGATAAAGTAACTACAGTGAATGCCCCAAACAATCTGAGCACTCTACATACGGTGCACGTCAAGCAGCAAGAAGTCAGTTGTTCAAGCCTACCGCAGTACAAATGTAAAATGCTTCCTGACAAGGATAATGAAAACTTATATTCCCGGTCTAAAGTATTTACCAATTTAATTTTAACTGTATAAACAATCTAATTTAGGCAAGAAAATATTTTTTTGTTTGGTATTAGCACTTAGCTGTGTGAGCATCCAATTGATTTTGGCAAGCAAGGATGAAGTATCCACATACTTCAGCCCCAATAGGTGTCGGGGATGTGTTCAGCACTCCAGCAGGCTGCAGATGTATTTCACACTATTGGATTCAATGGTAAAATATTCAGGTGTCCACCATTGACGTTTGGATACTTTTGGCTTTTTTTTTTGCTGTCTATTTCTCATCAGCAGTCAAGTATACTGTACTTTTACATTTTGTTTTTTGCTTACTCTGAAATTCTGTATGATTTCACAATAAAAATGTTAACTGTCTATGCAGCAATAAAGCAAATAACCCTCACTTGTGAAATATTCAATAGTGTGAACAAGCTTGTGTGTGTGTGAAATGCAGATTGTGTCAGCACTTGGCAGAGTCTGAAGCATTGCTGTGGAATGGATGCATTCAATATACAGTTTATAAATAAAATAAAAAATAAAAACAACCGCAATGTTATACCACACCACTCTGTACTGAACACCATCCCTAGGTAATTTAGCTATATGCAGCTTTAACACAATTTGTAAATAAATGATATGTGACTATAGGTGGATAGACTGACTAAGCAATCATTCTTATTAAAGACAGACAAAAGAAATAAAAGAAGCACCTTTCACATATTTATTCATTTTATGGATGTGCCAAAAATCCTGCTAATCAAAATGTAAAAATACATAAATATAACATAAATATACATGAAATACAAGCTTTCATATTTCAAAAAATTTAAATTATAACACAGTATGTCTTATTTATGAACCAGGCAGACACTGCTGGATTTTAAAAGGCATTCAGCCCAATCTATGGCCTACTAATTTGATTTCAAGATTTTAGTGAAATAAAATGTTACCAGGGAACACCAGAGAATCCTACCAACAGCCAATAATATCACAGCAGGATGATGTCACAAGCACAGATAAAATGTTTGAAAAAACTGACAACGGTTTGTGCATGGTTCTTTATTTTTTTTTGCAAAATAAAATTGTTGGCCTTGTACAACGTAATAGAAAAACTCACCTTTCTTCTAGTCAAATAAGTGTCATGAATATTATTCAAATTCTCCCAAAATTTTTATCTATATTTTTTCCTGTAGCCTTTTAACCTACAGTGGGATTTCAATATGCCAACGTTTGCTATCCTGGCACCACTGGGTACAAGATCCAACTGACAGTGGGGAAAAAAGCCCTTTACATGCTGCAGTTTAACACAGAAATGCCTACTCATACAGCACCAAGCTAATTAATAAAACACTCATGTCTTTTTGATACAGGAGGAAACTGGATTACTCAGGTAAAATAATGTGGACATGTGAGAAATGTGCCCCCTACACACAGAGAGTGACCAGGGCTGGAATTAAACTTGTCTGTCAGAGAGTTTAAACAGCTTTCATCTAGTATATGGGAGATAACCTGACCACCTAAAACACATACATCCCCAAGTCTGCCCTGTTTCTTTTACATAAATCAGCAATACGAGTAGAGCAGTTTGTATTCCAGTAGATTCAGATCGTAAATGGGGGCAGTAATCCATCACCGAGGACAAATGGGCGCACACACACGTGTGTGTATTTTATTATATTTATATTATATAGTGATGGATGTCCGGCGGGAGTTCCTGGCCCTCATCCCCAGGCCACCAGGAGGAGCTCTCCCGACAGTATGGACGTGCCCCGAATTCCAGCAGGGCCTCATGGACTTTGTAGTTTTTTTTGTTTGTTTTTTTTATATAAACACAGCCCTGCTGGATACCTTGGGGACCACAGGGAGTCACTGTAGGGAGGCTCGTGGACTCTTATGTGTCCTATAACCTGGAAGTACATCCTGGTCACATGAACAGGAGAAATGACGTACTTCCAGGTTGAAGAGAAAGACTTTTTACCCTGACCTGGAAGTAATAAGGACTTGGACTGTGAGGCAGGAACACAACGCGTCTGGGAGTCGGAGTATTAATTATTGATTTAGTGATTGTGTTTGTTTAGGAGTAGTGTGGAGTGGAGGGTGCGCATAATTATTATAATAAAAAAGAAGTATTGGACTTTTACCTGGTGTTTGCCGTGGTACCTCAGGATTCAAGAGAGCAATAGTGCCCCCTTCTGCTACTATCTATCTCTCATATCTATATATATATATATATATATATATATATCTATATATATATATAGTCACGCATGCGCGAGGAGGAGGCCGCGGATGGACCTTAAAGCACATCGAAAGACGTTCGCCGGCGGGAAATTAATCTTTCTCCTTTGTTTTCCAGAAGTAAAGACGCTCCGCCATAAGGCACTGTACCGCAGTACGTCCACTTCCGCCATCTTCCCTGACGTCAGCACTCCCGTCATGCCTCACGCCTCCTTCCCAGCATTCCTCCACTCCCGGCTCCTCCCATATAAAATGGCCTAGTATGGCGTCTTGCAGATGAATGTTTTGTTTTTCTCTGTTTTTTTGATTGTCTGAGGATTGTAGACAATATACGGGGCCAGAAAAACCCCAAAACGTTTTCTACTGTGCTTGGAATTCTTTACTATCTATAACTATATATATATACACACACACACACCAGCCAAGCCAACTAACACTCACTGGTCAGATTAACCCCTATGTTTCAGGAATGCAAAACTAGGGCAGAGCACCCAGTGCAAATAATGTTAGACATGGTGAGAAGATGCAAGAACTATTGGGTTACAATAAGAACCTCATCTCCCAAAGATATAAGGAAACAGTGCCGGCCATTGGTTCTCTGAGCCACCTACCATTTAATATGCTTTATAAAAGTGTAAAAGGCCTCCGACAAAAAGGTGCTATCAATATGAGGGGGTTTGGTCCACGGATTAATCTGAAACTCAGCAGAAAGGAATTCAGCACACATAAGATGAATAAATCGGCATCTAAACAGCTCGACTTACCGCCACACTCCGAATGACTGGTCGCTGTCACATCACTAAGTGCGCTGAGATCTTTCGTAACTAAACAAGAAAAATAAAAACAAAAACACTCAAACATGTTACAGTTTAAATTTTACATACTTTGCCAAGAACAACAAGTCAAGCCACATTGGAGATGGTTTATTCATTATTTAAAGTAGTTCATTTAAAGAAAACACTTTGTTGTGAAAATGGTCAACAATATTTTCAAAATGTTTTGTAAATTATATTAAAAAGGATTAAAGACTACAGTTAATCATGGCTTAAAAAACTGACTTAAAAAATCATGAACATCAACTTTATTTTTCTTAAGCTCATCAAAAGCAAAATATTCTTAATCTTATATGATCGTAAACAATTATGAATGGGTAAAAAAGGTCCATTTAAATAGAGGTTTACAAAATATGCATAAGAATTATAAGTTGAGTTGATCAATTCAATGTTTTGATTCTATAAGCAGCACAAAATGTAACTTCCCTTTGCTAGAATAAGATCAAAGCTAAAAGTGACAGATGTAAAGATCAGCTGATTTACAGAAGCATCGATCCCAAACATCAGACAACACTGCCATCAAGTGGTGAAAGTGGTGAGGCACTCAACACCCAGCTAAACTGCAATGATGCTTATGAGGTGTTAAGAACATGAGGCTCTTGTTACAAGAAAAACAAAAATGACAACACCATTATTAGCTGGTTTAAAATGACAACAATGAAAATTGTAAACAAGCATATTAAGAAAATGGTCGCAAAGTTTATAGGTACTAACTGAAAACTTTTTTTTTTTATGTTATATGAAATAGAATGGAAAAAACTATTATGCTTTAAAATCAATTCAAATTAAACAAAAGACAAATAACAGAGAAATAAAAATGTAGCCCTCACCAAAAAAGTGCAACATGCAGTTAATGAATTAACAGTAAAAGAACAGCCACCCCATCAACTGGAAAACAAGTATGGCAAAGAAAATGACTGAAGTGATGAAACAATGTACACCATTCCTAATCCTTCAGCATTTTTAATATCACCACTATTACATATCATAAGTGAACTGATCAATCTCCACTAATAACCAGACATCTAGTGTTATGTTTACTCCTTCGAAAAACTGATTTTTTTTACAAGCAAAAATCTTAAGTATTAAAACATCAAATAAAGAAGGAAAGGTCAGTCCGGTGCAGACTCAGTACACCTCCTCTGTATGATATGCCACCAACACACAGCCCGATGTTGTAATCGGGATGGCAGATGGGAGTTTCTTTGCGCTCCTTTCTTATATTTTCTCTATTGCTGCCGCATAAAAGGGTAGAATTGTCAGTGCCTGACCTGCACACTCCTTGTGTTATTGTAGGCTACCACAAGCACTGGAGCAACTGAGTGACTTCCACATTTCCCCGACACAAACAACTATTGCTGCATTGTGAACAATGCTTAGGGGGCTAACATCTTTGTCGTATACTTGACTGTAATCATTTTGCCCTTTTGCCAGGCATCTACATGAATCATGATGATCCTTCAGGTTATCCAATTCACCAGGCATACACCATGGTTGTTAGGTCATACAGTGCCGGATGCATCGTCTGATGACCAATTTGCATTGTTATTACTATTGCTTGATTCAACAAATGATTAAATTTCACTTTCTTCTAAAACTGGCTTTACAGCTTCTTGCTTATAGGCCAATGTGTTTTGGATGAAGGCTCCATTCAACTCATGAATTTATTAATTAACCAAAGGGGGGAAAAAAAACAGACATTCATAATTTTTGGCAGCACAATGTTAATTCACCTACTAATAAGCAGTAAAATATTGTTCCAAAAATTATTTGGGATTAACACTGTGAAATTGATCATTAAACGTCTAACTCAGGCTTAACCCTAATTACACAGAATTCTTACCTCCAGTCACACTATGGAAGTTAATACCTGCTATCAATGAAACACCAAAGTGTTGTTATTTACCAAAAGTGATATAGTTATATATCAAGTGGATGAAGCGTCTTTGAGAATATGTATGTTCAAGGTGTGCAACAATCAAATGATATGCTGCTACGTTGATGGATAAAGAATGGGTGACTGGGTATATAAAAAGTGCACCCTGTGCTAATTTCTGCACCCTACAATGATCAGGTTAATAAAGTGGGGATTCCATTCTATTAAAAAAAAAAAAAACATTTAACTTAAAAATATAATTTTAGATGAAGACCAGCAATTCTTTCACTTCTCCCTAGAGAGATGAATTTGATGTCAACTAGATGCAGGTTTGCTTCACCTGGTTTTACTGCAGACCCCTTACATCTCTCAATGGCCATGAAAATCCCAGAAAATGTTGTTCAATAGTAAATGTAACTGTTAACAGGAGGACATGTCCAGTAAATACTCAACATCTTCCTTTATGGAACACCTATAATTACCAGCATCACAAACAATCTTCACATTGAAATTTAAAGTGCATATTGACTACCAGCCTTGCACCTGGAATTACTTAACATCTACTCCATACACTGTGAGGCGCATGCCCAGCCATAGCAGCCCAGATCTGTAATCAGCACTTTGTACAATGCATAGACTCCTAGCGTAGAGTATTCCCACTGCAGCTCAGACAGAGAGCACATTCTTTGGTCTGTATTTGTCAGACAAGACTCTTTACTATAAAGCTAATGCCTTCATTTTTAACATTCATCTGGAGACCTGGGCTGCCCTGTGGCACTAAGCCCAATGGACGACACAGCCCTGGACAGGTTTACATTAACCTACAACACACAAACAAGCAGACATGAGAGAATCTGCACTCTCTATATATGCAGGATTTAAATTCTGGCATCAGAATCTTTGACAACACAACACCAAATGCTGCGTCAAGATGCTTCCCATGGCACCACTTAAGTTGGACTTTAATATGCACATTGGTTCATGTCATATGCCCTTTTACCTCCTTGCTTTTCACCTTTTTTCTGAATCCGCTAAATCAAATTGTATAGTGGCATGGAGTGAGAGCAAATTCTAGCAGCATCAAAGTGGAAGACAGGAATTAACCCTGGATGGCATTCCAGAAAACTGTAGGGAACACAACCCCACACAATAATAGAAAGTGCAGAATCTCCTGTGAACCTAAGAAAACTGGAGTAACTAAAGAAAACCATACAATGACATGGGTGGAACATACAGAAGTGCGCCCAGACATGGACTAGACTGGTATTTGGGCAGCAGTCTGCCCTGCAACACTTATTCACAATAATAAGGGCCACTGATATATACAGTCAGTCCATCCCAAGAACCCCCTAAATATTACACTTCTAGTAAAGGACACACCATTTTGCGCTGGATCTTTACATAATCTGCATTCTACCCCTTACCCCACAAACCAGCACACGCTCTTCCAACACAAAAAGAACAGATACAACAAGGAAAACAAATAGTAGAAAGGAAAGCATTAACAATGAAGCAACAAACTCTTCAGATACGTTCCAGTGCAGATTGATAAGGTGGGCGTTGGCTTGCTCTGTGAAACTGTGTCTGCTGAGCACTGCTACCATATTACTGGCAACATTTCTTCTGGAAAAATCACCTTTAAGTGCAGAAAGAGCGCCTATAACACGGACAGCACGTTTCTGGCAACATGTTGATTAGCACATGCAAGTAAGAATCTCACTGTATTCTGTACAAGTGACAATAAATAGCCTATAAATACATTTGAAATGGGCGAGCAACAACCCTGAAGACACAGAGTGATAACAACATGGATTGCACTTCCAGTTAAATTTAGTCATATCCACCTTGGTGAAGTATGAGACCAGGTATTTGGGGCATAGAAGACATTTAGTCGTGAATTATTTTGATCCATGTTATCTGTCAAAAAAAAAAAAAAAATCCATCCATTTAGTGTCTTTATAAAAAAGCTAGTATGTCTGCATCATTTGTTGAAATTGGTTTTGTTCAGTGAAATAACTGGACTTTGATATAAGCGACAACTGATGCAATCCATCCTCAGCTCCCTGTTGCAGCACTCTTGCCACCAATTAGCCATGACGTACAGGGCAGTGTATCCTTATAGCGAAGCAGCCACAGTCATAACCCAAAGGCAAAAAACATGCTCAGCATTCTGAGCAAAAGTTTAACAACACACTACAAGTTTCCTTCCGTGTAACTCTGCAGCAAATTTAACATGTCTCCTCTGGCTTGAGTGCGGTAGCATCAGCTTTACATTTTACGGTTTTATTTTACACAGCTGTGAATTGAAGTTCGTTTCCATCACATCCATATCAGACAGCAAGAGCAGACCCTCAGCACACAGTCTGCAGCTCCATGACGGCATATCATTGACCAGTGTTCATTTTGACAATACATTTTGATTTAGTTTTGGTCTACTGACTAAATTGCACTTTATAGTTTTATTCACATTTTAGTCATTTAATTATTGTTAGTTTTAGTCGACAAAACGTACATTCATTTTTGTGGAGTAGGTGGATATCTTATTTCACATTTGAACATGCAAATTATATAGTGCACCTCTAAACTATTCTACTAACATGCACACGAATGGGGTAAACCACATGTAGCGATTACTGAACATAAAATGAGGAGAGAAGTGTAAAAACGAAGGATTTACTCCAAAAGCCCTTGGTCAGATAATGGCAGCTCTGCTCTGTCGTCACGGCTTTCTGGTCCTCAACATGCCTTAGTTATGTTGCTCTTTTACCAAAAAAATGCATGTCATAAGTGCATCCTACTACAGACTTTACATTTTAGGGGTTATGTTCATAAACATTAGTTTGCCCTCCAAACGAGCAACACAAGTTTAAGTGTTGGCATATTCGTATTCCGCAGTGAAGCTGTACCGGACGTGCACATATCGTAAAGAACGGGAGATGCGCTACAAGCACTGAAATCCTAAATACATTTTATGTTTGGATTAACAAACGCAGCCGCTCAGTTCCGCAATGATGGTGACGAAGCAAATCGCTACTTCGTCTGAAACTTGCCTCGAGGTTTAACTGTTGCCGTCACTGCCACTGTGCCCGTCGAGGGGGCTTCAGCTGCCACTCTGAACTCACCCACCGGATACAAAGGGGATGTCGATGTGCTCATTACAATCCTGCCTACGCTTTCGTTCCTTCAACGGGACGGTGTGGGACGCTGTGTTAAAAGCAAATCATCCCCCACCGCCATTGCATTTGCTGTAACTGATAAGCGTCACTAAAGTCTAAAAACAGTTACAACTCACCTCGGATGCTGGGCGCTTCTCACTGCGCTCTCAAAGATGCACGAATCCGTTTCTCAAGTAACTCGTAAAGGGGTAAACCTGCCAATTAAAAAGCCCGTGTCTGTGCGTTGACTTTTTCCTCTCCATTAATCGCGTGTTGATATTCTCGAACACACGGCGTTGCCAGACTGGACTTCTACGGTTCTTCTTTCCGACGTGTTGATGTGGTGCCGTGTCATCACTCCAGCTCCCGCTTTTCCACATGTAGTTTTTACTCATGTCTTCCTCACATTTTATTGTGCCATCCGAAGGTATTCGTATATTTACGGTCACGACCTTACTATCGACGAGACACAGATTCGGCGTGAGGCTCGTCTTTTCCCGTCGAATGTCGGTAACTTGCTTCAAAGAAAAACGGGCAAGTCACAACACGTGAATTGTGGCAGCTCAAGTACCGAGCACATCAATCAAAACTTTTTGTAGTGTTCATCGGAATTTTACTGATGAATTAAACGCGTCGCGGATTCCTTAAATGCGTATGTTAAGTTTTCTTCTACCTACGAAGAAACTTTAATTTTTTTTTTTTGACATTATGGAAATTGCGAAAATTTTTAATTTTAAATGCACTGGTTTAGAAAACGAGTGAAGGTATTATAGGGTGAGGGGCGCCTGAAATTAAATGGCACGATGGCGGCTTCGCCTCTAGAACCGGGCCTGATGTGACACCCTACGAGCAGCACACGTAAAATAAGCCGACAGGTAACGGCACTGGCGTCGGGCAAGTCGCCACCTAGATAAGGTTACATACCTTAGCATGAATGTCAGGAAGGCGCGCCTCTAGGCTCCTCTTCAGGCTTGTGAGTTTCACTGTACATGGCTTACGCCGAGTTTTATTTTCGTCAGGCTGTAATTAAAGTTAGTTTAGATGTCTGACCGTTTTCTCGCTCAAGAATCACGTTAGCGGACATAGCGAAGTGGAGCGAGACTGCTGGTGACGCAATGATTCCCTGATAGCGCCAAAACGAGTGCTAGCCAATTACAAGCGTGTATACATGTTTCTAAAATCGCAATGCTGTATTCTTGCTCGTTATTTGTTGGCGGACCACGTCACGTGTAAGGGAGACTAGATGTACATTTGCAACATTTTCGTTTTGTTTAGTTTTCGTCGATAATGCTTTTTAAAAGCATTCGTCTTAGTTTTCGTCATTAACTGTGCATTTTTATTTAGTTTGTTCAGTTTTCGTTACAAAAAAAAATATATATATATCAATGGTGAGTATTTTTCGTGTTGGTTTTTATCAATATAATTTACACGGCCGCAGACAAAGCTTTCCGAGACACTGAACTTGTCATTAGTTTTAAAATTAAAAAGAAAAAAAATAGTTTCATGTTAAAGTTCTTTGTGAATGCTGACCACCTCTACTGGGCTTTTCAGGTTGTTTTGCTCGACTCTTTCGCTAGAAAGTGCACTACCACCAAAGAGGCAGCCTGCTCGTTTTTCCAAAATATACACAAACACGAGGTGGTTCAAAAAGACTAATCCGATTTCAAAGAGCCATATTTAAACAATCATGTGGGCACCTAGGAACCAATTCCATACCAATTGAAAGAGGTGGTCAGAACTGTCACCGGACGATGGCGCCCCACAGCCTGGCAAGAGATGGCAACCCCTGAGCAGAAAGAGTTTTGCGTTCTCCACTTCTTCAATAAGAGTCAATCCGTCCTACCTGATTATCACACATTGATTTTGTCCGTACAGCTGGAGGAGGCCATATTGAGCTCTTGTAAAATTACATAATAAACTTTATGCTCACCTAAACCATTTACAATTTACTACATTGTTCTGCAATGATTTACAATTGAAATAAATCATTTTGAATCACCCTGTATATCTATTTATGGACGTATTTAAGAAGCTTCTGCGAAAATGCCAAATATCCTCCTGGAAACAAATGAAGTTTTATGTTTTTTTTTATTTTCTTTCATTTTTCTTTATTGGTATTACTATGACAGGGTCACCATTTGACCTCCATTTTGTGGCTTGGCTTCTAGCATCGTCACAGTGCTGCCCTTGTGACTAGTGTCACTGTGCGTGTGTGTGTGAGACATCATGACATGAAATGTAATTAAGATGGCAACCTCAAAGCCCCAGTACCCTAGCACGGAGATGCATGTTATTTTTGGTCTCTGTGCCAATTCTTTTCTTTATCATTATTCATATTATTTCTTATTTGGTTGATGCCTTTATCCAAAGTGACTTGCACCAGATACAGTAGATACAATAGCTGTGAGATACAATAGTTTACATTTCTTTTGGTTTTTACCAATCAGAGAACAGGTAAGTGAGGCGACTTGCTCATGGTCTCACAGCGTCACTAGCAGGATTAGAACCCGCAATATTAAGCCTTAATCACTGTGCCACACTACCTGCCATTATTAGACTTGTTTCTGAACTTCAAGTTTTGTTTCAGTTTTTTTTTCTGGACAAAGTTTGAATTCTTTTCAGTCTTATTTTTCACTTTTTATGGGACACTTTTGGAATGCGTCTCTTGATCATCATGTTTCTGATGTCAAAAATGTGACAATATAAATATTGGCAGAATCTTCAATATGTGTTATCCCTCGGTAGATAACAACTCCTTGATGAGGATCTTTGGTGGAGTTAGACAGAATTACAAGTATGCCCTTCTCCGGGTTTGGTTCCAACTTCTCTTTTGGTTTTGACATGCGCTTCTTGTCTTGCCCTTTACTTTTGGCCGTCCTCGCTTCACTGTTACTCATTTTGCATCTCAAAGTCTTCTTGACTGTTCATGATAATCCTTGGTGTAGTCTGGTTACCAACGTTTGCTCATTATTTTTGCCTTTTCCTTCGGCTCCGTTTACTGATCTGACTGTTCGCCCGGTTTTTGACCCTTGCATGGTTCTTTAACTGCGAGTTTGAACATTCTCTTTGATAAATCTCTTCATTTCTTGATCCCATTTATCTAATCACCCTGCATGTCACAGGACTGGAGTGGGTCATTCTCCTTGGTAGTGTGAT
Source organism: Polypterus senegalus (assembly GCF_016835505.1). Classification (NCBI taxonomy): domain Eukaryota; kingdom Metazoa; phylum Chordata; class Cladistia; order Polypteriformes; family Polypteridae; genus Polypterus; species Polypterus senegalus. Next base: position 102,474,073 of record NC_053169.1, on the reverse strand, counting down.
CTCGCTACTCAAAAGTCAACTATGTAAAAGTAAACAATATAAAAAGTTATTTATGAGGTAAAACCATAAATTACAGCTATAACCCTCTGCCTGCTCTTGCCATAAGTTAACGTTCCTCATATAAATTAAGAAGGCTAAGACGAGTAGCAGACAGCACACCAGCCTATGTATATGACGGGGGATAGTAGAGATTATGGAGGACATTTTTTTCATTCCTTTATAGTAACACAGTGATAGCACAGCCTAAAAATGAACAGATATACACCCACATAAACCTACAAAATCACACCTATTTTCACATCTTTATGAGGCTTGCAGACATAATGTGTATTCATTAGAATCTGACAAACAGAAGTAGTACCTTTGACGGTTTTCAAAGCACATTGTTTGATATCTCCATCCCATCAGATGTTTAACGTGACAGACAAAAGAGACCATCCATTCTGCTTAACCTCTCAGAAATGTCAGGAAAAAACAGCCTTTTAATTAGTGCTTGAATTTGTACGATTCTATGGACAGAGAACTATGATTGCTGCTTTGTCTTTCCCTACAGAAAAATCCATTCTATAGACCAATTTACTAAGTTTAATTTAAACAGAGCACTCTTTTCTTCTAAAGAACATTTTTTAGAAATCAAAACCTTGAAATTAAGTAAAATAATCCTGCCACAGCCAATTTATACATTTACAGCTTTGCTAATATTAAAAACTTACCTGCCAACAACATTTAAATGAACATATATTAAAATTCTCAAATCCACCCATACAGGTTCAGGTTCAATCTTCATATCACAGAGTGCAAGAAGGGAACTGACTGTGGATGGACAGCCAGTTTGGGTCAGGACCCTCTCCCTCTCACGCTCTCTCACACACACACACACACCTTCTAACCTAACATGCAGGGCCTCTGCATTCAATTATACCGCCAAAGGCAAGGCATGAGATAATACAATTAATTTATAAACAATATGCATTATGATACGCGGTTCATAAAGGTCATGTGAAAAAACAATTTCCTCACAGGAATTAATAAAGGATATCAAATGAGAATAAAAAAATACACAAAGTTACAGAACATCCTAGGCACAACAGGCAAAATCTATCTATCTATATCTATATCTATATCTATATCTATATCTATATCTATATATATATATAGATATATATATATATATATATATATATATATATATAGAGATAGAGATATAGAGATATAGAGATATAGAGATAGAGATATATATATATATATATATATATATATATAGATATATATAATATTATATAATATATATATAATTCACTAAGAAAAGACAACCATGGACAGAACGCCGGAAGGGGCGTGGATTCACTAAGCCGCTGACAAGTGAGACACCTATGGCACACGCAGGAAGGAGCCACGCCAACCAACTCCAAGACCATTGGATACAACGACAACTCGCAGGGCCACGTCCACCAACTCGGACATGACGACACAGAAAAAATGGCGTCATTTATATTCGTCTGTCGTAGAGGCCACATGCAGTGCAGGTCAGGTTAATGTCATGTGCATGTCATGCACCTCCGAGCTACGTTGACTGTTCATAGAGGCATGTTTCAGCAGCTTGTGAAACGGTTTGCGAGGGGTATCCCATGGGATCCTTAAAAAAATCCTTTACAACTGAGGTTAAAGCTCAATGAAGTAAGCAGTCTTTAAAAACCGAGTTTTCGGCTACAACACACGACCGCGTGCATAATAGCAAACTGTTTTACACGCTACATACAGCTATTCGCATCCGCGACAAACATGCGTCTTCTTAGATGCTCCTGCAGGAACACGGAAGACGTTTCCCTGCCCACCAACACTCCTTTTTCACCGGCCGGCATCTACGCAAAAACTCACCGACCACCCAGTTAGTCCCTTTCGTCTGTAGTAAGAGTCCACATGCACGTCTGAGCCACGTGGCGTTTGTTAGGCAGCGGGTTCACTATTGTGTTGTATTTTGCTCTCTCCAGAGTTCCATCTTTTCATTCACTTACTGTTGTATTCTCTCACAACCGTGTCTTTCCAGAAGTGTTTAGCATTCAATAAATAATTATGCATGAGATTGAGCGTGTGTCTACCTGGCGCAGAGAGGCGTGGGTAAGCCGTTGAACCCCATTCAGGCTGCAAACCGTGGAATTCCCACTAAGTGTGACTCATACGCTCCCACTAATTACGTTCCTACCCTTTGTACACACCCCCCTCCAACCTCGCTACTACTGTGGTCGGGTGTCTTGGTGAATTAGAACGACGACTCAAGTGACGAGTTGGAGGTGGGCACATGAGCGGGCAGTACATACTGAACGAGAATTCAGCAGACTAGCATGACGGAGGGAGCTGAATGGACGTCCTTCTCCTCTCCTCCCATTCCACACTCCGCGTCGTGCACCCCCATCCCTCCGTCTGGCTGGAGAAGGTGCGAGCGCAGTCCGCCAGTTTTCAGTCACAGACGATTGTGTGTAGGTTCGTTCCGTGCATTGTTACAATGTTGCTTTTCTTGCTGATTTATTACATTACCGATTTTTCAAATGTTAATTTTCTCCCTGTGCTTAAAAATCATTAAAAAATCGGCCTGATTATGCGGCGTATGGTACGCCGCGGGTTGGCTAGTAATAGATATTATTATTAAAAAAACAAAAAGAAATCAAACAAACACATGAAACAGGCATTAAAAACAATACAAATATATAAATCCTTCACCACTTCATTTTGACCAAAACAGGTACTTTTACTGAGTTTTGAGATGGCAAAATTGAATGCAAAATGAAACTTGACTGTGCTGCTCTTCTTTAAAGATTCCATAAATAGCGGGGCTCTTTTAAAACTCACTTCTATAAGCTAAAAGGCACCTGCCCTGTCTAACTAAAACACGCACAGAGCAAGCTTGGAACTTTTCACAGACATTTAACATGTGACTGACACCTTTGTAACATTCCAGAAATGAACAAAATTTGACAAAAATGACAATCACAATGAGATATGTGAAAAAAAATCTGGAACATTAACCACAATATCAGTTACGGACATGCAGCTTTGAAATTCCGATGCTCAGAAGCTCACAGTGCACTGAAGAAGTGCACACTGCAGTTCTGAGAAATCCAAAACTTTTCAAATGAAAACATTTTTTACAATTTTTAAAATGCAGTATATAAATCTGCCACTTGATATTTATTTCACTTGTTTGGTTCGTTCTTACCTCTCATTATTTGTTACTGTTTTGCTATTAAAATAAAAGTCTAGTTTGAAATAATGTGTCAATTTAAAATTTTTGTATTGGCTAGAACAATTAACCCTTCATTGCAATAACCACAAGCATGACTTAAGTTTAACAGTAATTGCATAGAATTGTGAGCCCAAGTCAGACTCAGGATGACATGAAATGATCTGCTTTACAGTGTTAAGTCTGAGTAACACTCAGTACAGTATTCTATTGTAAAATAACATTATGTGGCAAAAAATCATGAATATTTCTATGCATTCTGCCACTCTGGCAATGGAACAATATTCATGGATGGGGCAGAGCCTTCAACCAAAGCACATTGGTGTGTAAACAAGAAGCTACAATGACAGTTTTAGAACAAACTTAAACTGAACTATTTGTTAAATCAAACGATAGTGATGACGATGTGAATTGCTCACCTGGCGTTGACAGGCATAATGAAAGCAAGGCATACGGCACTGAACAACCAAACTGTGTTATATACCTGGTGAATTCAGTACTCGGAAGGGTCACTGTGGTGCAAATATGTGTGTAGCAAAAAGGCAAAATGATTGTGATCAGGTGGAAGGACAAGACAGACATTAGTCCCCCTAAATAATGCAGAAACTGCCTACGTTCATGTCAGAGGAAATGCGGAAGTCACTAAGCCTTGTAATAGCCTACAATAACACAAGGGGCACGCTGATTGTGCAGATTAAGTAGTGACATTCTACCGTCTCACACACACGAGCAAGAGAAAAACTATTCTAACAAAAGTGGACAAAGAAATATGCAATGCCAGGCTGTATTTTGGCGACTATTTCAAAACATTTCACGTAAAGGTTGTGTTCTAAATCTGCATCAGTACAGCAGTGGATGCTAGACACGCCTTTCCAACTGTATTGATGTTGATTTGTTTCTGTTACATTTAATAATTTTTTTTTCTTCTTAAAACTAATTCAAATTTTTTTATTATTTTTCAGGGGTAAGCATAACACTAAAGAAGCTACAAAGCTAAATTGCTACATTTTTCGTTTTCATTTCAAGCTTGAACAATATTACCTGTAAGCATAAAAGTGTCTTACTTAAAAACTAAAAACAAACCTTCAGAACTGCAATCTGATAAACTGTCAGCAAGAAAGTCAGAAAAAGGTTCAGCTGGGCCAATCAGTTCAGAGCCATCATGCACCTCTCCACCCTGAAATACAAACAGAGACGTGGCATTAATATAATATTTTGTGTATATTATCTCCCACGGAAAAGTCTGGACTTGATTTTACTGTATACTTTCTGATATTTTATAATGTTGGTCGTATAAGTCGAATGCAGAAAACTCACGCTACAGGTAAAAGGGATTATGATATGCTAATGCCCACCTGAGAGAGTAACCACGAAGCACACAGCCTTTTTTTCTATGTGGGTGTGGCAATGCACTGTATCAGCAGGTGCTCCTAACTTCTCTCTGTCTCGTGACCACATGGTAATACCCGAACTATTCCGAAGCAACTTTTACACTGTTTTGTCTTTTCTGTATCTCACACCCTCATACACCTTAATCGTCAGAGTATCCCTAGTCTACGATGAATCGTTCGATCAGAAGAAAATATGAAGCTGGTTTTAAATTAAACATCATTGAAGTAGCGATAGAAATTAGTAGCTGTGCTGCTGCAACAAAATTCAATGTGTCTGAGAAACTGGTGCGAGACAGGAGCAGACAAGAAGATGTAAAAAAAAAAAAAATTTCATTAAGTGTTGCATTTTTGAACGGGTGTACAAGCTGGGGTGTGATTTCATGCTTAATTTTTCAAGTTTCAAGACCCATCTCTCATACATATACATAGATATAAATAAATATTATATATATATATATATATATATATATATATATATATATATATATATATATATATATATATATAAATATATATATATATATATATATATATATATATATATATAGCTCAAAAGAATTAAAGGAACACTTTAACAGGGGCCATACAAAGTGCTGCGTACAATTTGGAGTTGCTGCAATTAAATTTTGGCAAAATGGACTAGCCTGCCACATCATTTTTTCACTCTGATTTTTGGGGCGTCTTTGAATTCAGGGCTCTGTAGGTTGATCATTTTCATTTCCATCAAACGATGTGGCATCCTTTCGCTCCTAACACATTACTCAGTCTATATCAGTATAGATATCCAGGAGGATTTCTTTTTCCCATTGAGATCTGATGTGTTTTCAAAGTGTTCCTTTAATTTTTTGAGCAGTTTATATATATATATATATATATATATATATATATATATATATATATATATATATATATATATATATATATATATATATATAATATAAATGGCAAAGCACTGACTGACTCACTCACTCACTCACTCACAGCAAACCTTCTGGCAATGACACATATTGATGTGCCATCCTGGAGAAGTTGGACTACCTGTGCAACCTCTGTAGGGTCCAGGTATCGCCTCATGCTACCAGTAGTGACACTGACTGTAGCCAAATGCAAAACTAGTGAAGAAACAGTCAGAAAAGATGAGGAGGGAAAAATGTCAGTGGCCTCCACCTGTTAAACCATTCCTGTTTTGGGGGTCATCTCATTGTTGCCCCTGTAGTGCATCTGTTGTTAATTTCATTAACACCACAGCAGCTGAAACTGATTAACAACCCCCTCTGCTACTTAACTAACCAGATTAATATCCCATAAGTTTCATTGACTTTATGCTATACTCTGATTAAAAAGTGTTCCTTTAATTCTTTTGAGCGATAGATAGATAGATAGATGTATATATATGACAGCAACACTCATAACAGTGACAATACTGTTATATATATATATATATATATACTGCTCCTCTGTCTGGAGATGATCCTGTTCAGTGGATTCTCCATGATTGACAGGAGCCTGCTCAGCGCCCGTCGCTCTGCCACGGATGTCAACCTGTCAAGCTCCGTGCCTACAATATAGCCTGCCTTCCTCACCAGTTTGTTTAGATGTGAAATGTCCTTGTTCTTTATGCTGCCTCCCCAGCACACCACCGCATAGAAGAGGGCACAGTGTATACTACATGGTGATTTTGCCATTATAACAATTTTAAGCCTACTCAATCGACTTTTGAGTCGACAGGTCAAAGGGTAGCAAAAGGCAGGGCACACTCAAACTAGGAGGAAAATTGCTGGGAAAAAAATGCCTACATAATCAAAGAGAATCTACAAATGCCAAACAGATAGGACTTTAGAACAATTTTTGATAAGAAAGGGCCATTCAGACCAACAAGCTCACCAGTCCAATTCACTTCTGTTCTCCACAATAACACAAAATCAAGAACGTCCTACTCTCTACCGCACTACTTAATCAATTCCATGCACCTGTGCTTCAGTTGCAAGACGTACAATTCAAACCATTAACATCAGATCCACTAGGCAGCATGGCTGTTATCTGCATCTCCATATTTAAAGCACAATTTCTGTCTGTTTCTTTTTAAGGCATAGCTTTGTGTTTGAAGTTACTGCCGTGAAAATGACACACAGGTACATCTCACCAGAAGTCATTTTTATTACCTTAGAGAGTTTTAGCCTTGCTCTGGCGGGGGCCTGGAATGAGTGCTTTGAAATTCAAAAGTGAAAACAGCAGAGAAATGGTGTTGTACAGATTGCAATGGTAATGTAAGAATTAGCACCCTAGTATTTAAGTGGGGAACTCGAGTTCGATTCTTGGCCATGACACTAGTTTGTTTTTTTTTTTTTTCTCCTCATGATTTTTCTGATGGTCTCAAACCAACCTGGGCAGTGCTATATAGAGTCCCGAGTTATTTACTGCAGTTTGAGATGGCATGCATAATCTCTCACCACTGCAGCAGCACAACCACCTGCCTTACACGGTTTCTGTGTTCTATCTGAAGCTGCATTCTGCTAAACTGTAGTCATTAACCCACAGAGTCAAATATTATAACAAATTGGGATCACCAACCACATTTAATCAAAACATAATTTTTCCAGCATTTTAAAATTTACAGTGGGCTTTTTAAAAGACTCCCAGGCAAAGGTGGGAAATGCAGCTGTAACTACATAAATAAAGCCAAGTTGGTGTCTGTTTGTTTCTCTCTGTTCTGGCAATGCTCATAAATGGCTGTACAGATTTTCATAAAAACTGGAGGAATACTCAGGGACAGTCCAATAGAACAGAGGCTATATGGTGCCATGATGTAGTGGTGGGTAGGCTTCGGTGAATCCGAAATCGGCTACAGCAAAATGTTTCATAACTCACAAGCCTACTGAAAAACAAATAATCCACAAAGAAAGAGAATTTAAAGACACCACCATTCTAAGTAGATGTGGATGTTCACCCCGCAGCAACAATAAAATTCATTCAAGATGACCAAAAGAACACCAGAACAAGGATCTCCAAGACTTTTTCATACCTTGAAAAAGTCATCAAAATGTTCGCTGTTGAAGAGAGCTGGAATATTTGCCGAAAACTGTAGAAGATCCTCTGAGCACTGCCGCCGCTCTTCAATTACAACTTCATCAAAGCGACCTGTAGTGTCAAAAGACAACGTGCATGAGTCGCAAAAAAAAAAAAAAGGACAACATAATACTAATACTTACTTAAATAAACAAACATGTATTTGATTTTAAGAGACAGAAATCTGTATGTTCACCCATAGTGACTGAATATAAATACTTAGGAACTAACCCAGATAACAATCTTAACTGGAATATTAATACATAAAAAATATTCTCTAAATGCAACCAACGCTTATTTCTCTTCCATAAACTCAAACTATTTAAAGTAGACAAGGACCCCATGTTGTCCTTTTATCGCAGTCTGTGATCACTTTCAGTTTCATTGCCTGGTTTAATAGTCTGACAAACCAAAACTCAAAAACGCTCCAGCAGATTACGAAGTACGCAGCTAAAGTTATTGGGACTGATGGAGATGATTTGACTAGCGTGTGTGTGTCAGAGGGCAGGTAATGCTCAAGAAACTTGAAGTCATCTCAACTGATGATGGCCATTCATTACATGTAGAACTAAACTTCAGTAAATCAGGAAGGAGAGTCATTTTGAAAACCCACACCAATCGCTCCAGGAGCTCCTTTCTTCCTGGTGCCATACGACTTTTCAATAAGAAATATCGGAGATAATGATTAAGGTTTTGATATATATATCCTGTAACCTTTTTTTTTTTTGGTGTAAATATGTATTATCTAACTGCCTTACCTTAACATGTCTTGTTCTATTTGTTTGTTTTATTTCATTGTATGTTATTAGATTTCATGTTTTCTTGTGTAAACTTGACTAAATAAAGAAACCTTAAACCTTCAGTTTAATCAGGGCTAGGAGGCCTTTTGTGTAAAGCCTTCCTCTAAATAAATTGAGCTTTCTGCCCCCAGCCTACAGACATGGTGTGTCTCAGCAGTATGAATGTACCCGAGTGTGCTTTCGATGGGCCGACTTCCAGTTTACTTTTTCCTTATACCCTATGCTACAACCTTGCATTGGAATGAGTGAACACAAAATGAATGGATGGCTCATGATATATCTTATTTTTCTGAAAAAAGAAAAAAAAAAAAACCTAAATGTATCAGTTGTGGTCTGTGTTGCAATGAAGGCAGTACTCAAAATGGAAGGAACAGAACATTCTTTTCAATTTGAGGTTAAACTATTCATTAATATTGTACAAACACTTGGTACATGAAATTCCATGTCTAATCCCAGCATGCGACAGTTAAGTAGAAGTCAAATTTAAAATTATGTGCAATGAAATTCTTACTTGCACCCACAGACTATCCACAGTAGATATCTCTCTCTAGATAGATAGATAGCATAGTTGGCAAGATAGGATAGATAGCATAGATAGATAGCATAGATAGACATCCATAATCCAACCCGCTATATCCTAACTACAGAGTCACGGGGGTCTGCTGGAGCCAATCCCAGCCAACACAGGGCGCAAGGCAGGAAACAAACCCCAGGCAGGGCGCCAGCCCACCGCAGGGCATACGCACACACGCAAACACACAGTACGGACAATTTAGGATCGCCAATGCACCTAACCTGCATGTCTTTGGACTGTGGGGGGAAACCGGAGCACCCAGAGGAAACTCACGCAGACATGGGGAGAACATGCAAACTCCACGCAGGGAGGACCCGGGAAGCAAACCCGGGTCTCTTAATTGTGAGGCAGCAGCGCTACCACTGTGCCACCATGCCGCCCTTGTTTAATATTGGAAATGAAATGTAACATCACAGAACAAATATTACAAACAAACAGTCAGGCAGTTACCAGCATAGAGAAGCTGTTGTGTAACCCTATGCCTCTAAATCTATGAATCTTAGTGCTAGACACGACTGTACAGGATGGCCATAGTCTTTCAAAGTGTGTCACACGTGTCCTGAACCGACTTCACCAACTAAATATGTGCAAAGCCTCCTACATTAAATGTTGGCTGTAATAAACAGATACAGCACACAACCGGCAAAACAAGGTCCAGTCATAAATGCTGAACTATCATCTTTGTATAGAGAATTTACAATTACATTTCAGAACATGCACTCATAAAGCCTAAGCTTGAAGATTGTTCAGAAAAAAAAGTCTGAATCAAGCTTTTAAAATCTCTGTGGTCCATGCCCCTGACATCTTGAAATACGCTACCAGGGCATCAGTTGCAACTTCTACCTTATTTTAATATCAATTTATATTAAAAACAAAGGATGCTCACACATTCAACTAAACATATTTTTCTGATTTAAGCTCAACCTGGTGTACAATGCGAGGACACAATGTAGCAGCCTTCAAGCTACCCATAAACAGAGTCGTGTAAAAGTGGCACGTTTGAAATTCATAAACTTGTAAAATATAAAAAAATCTTTCAAAAGGAGAATGTTGTTACTCAGTTATGATGGGTAGTGTTCAATAAATATAAAGCCCTCCAATGTGTTGTACACATCACAAGCCCATAAGTGGCTCTACTATAAAGAATCGCTTTCCCCATCCTTTGTGATTGGCGTCATAGCATCATCACATAAATCAATAAATTCATTGACTGATTATTGTGTAACTGTTGAATCAGGTAAATATCAAGTCAAGTATGTGTGTCTTACCAAAAACTTTTGCTTTGGCAAATGGTGGAAACAGTTCAGGTTGCCTATGGAGATTTTTATGGATCTGCCAAAGCTCCTTGTGCAACTTCCTAAAGTCACTGTACCTTTTCCAGACAATTACCTGAAATAAAAAATACAAACAGATTAATTGATGAATTAACATACTCTGTGTGTGTGTTTGTGTGTGTGTGTAAGAGACTTCTGCAGGGCCCAACAATAAGGAATATGGATCTGTGGATAATGCTCCTTTTAAACTATAATTTTAGACTTCAGTTAAAACAGAAACTTATTTTTAACAGGTATATCAGTTCTACTATCATATGCACATGCTGTTCTCACTATCATATTTATACCGTCACTTCTATAATTGTAAATTATTAAAAACATCCATTCAAGCCAGAAGCCAACGCTGGGCAGTGCGCGCTCCTATAAGCACCCATACTTACTGTTTCAAGCAAAACTGGAAATCGGCACTTTATCTCACATGCATAACTTTGGACCGAGTGCAGAAAGCACATGGGGACACGGGAAGAACATGCAGACGTCACAGACAGGCAGTAACCGCGTCTCTCAGCACAAAGCACTGCACTGTTTGTTGGCTTTTTAAAAAGGCACATGGCAAAAATGCACAGTTCACTTTAAAAGTGACCGTCTTACTAAAAGCAAATTGTAAAGTTTAATAATATTTTAGAAAAAATCATTAACTCTTTTTTCATAGTACATGGTTTTGATGATGTAATGTAAATCAGCTAGATTTTGGCGTTTTATTTAAAGAACGTTTTACCTCTTGAACATCTTCAGGGTTTTTTCTGGAGATAATCTGGAATTGAAAAGAAACAATACATCAGCACAATCTGCTGCAAAAAATAAATAAACAAACATTTCTAGAAATGTTACTTCATTCCCAAAAACATGCATTCTAAAATTTCCAAAAATACCAAATACCAAGAATTTTACTTTAAATATGCATCATGAGCTTGCTTGAAAATGCAGACCCAGTACAAGGCTTTGAGAGCTGCACTTGGCTGCAGATGTGCTGACACAGAGAACAATGCAGCCTGCCCGCGAGTGCCCTTCACACTACGGTACGGTACTGCCATGTCTGGGTGAGGTCTGCTTAACCCTTGTGGACCTTCACTACATGAAGGAAAGTACATTATGATTATTAATACTTCTTTAATGGAAAGGAAACTTCCATCATTTTACAAATTATTCAATTGGTTACCAGTGAAGAACGAACCTCACAGAGCTCACTTCACTGGGAGTTTTGCCGAAATCACAGAAATGTTTGTGAACTTTGTGAAATGCATTGAAGTTAATGGGGAAGGAGGAACTAAACTAGTTTTGAGTGACTTATGATTGTACAATGGTGTTTGAGTTGTCCCTCAGAGCTAGGGAAGCCTATTCCAACCATGCTGATTGATTAATTGTGGTCAAACATGTGACCTGAGCTGTGAGCATGCAGTGCCAACTACTGCGCCAACATGCCTCAAATGACAAAGAACACAGACAGAACAATAGCCATAAACAATATACAGCAAATGGCCACAAACCAGGAATAAGTAAAAATAAATATATTATTGCGCTCACAGAGTCCCACTCTTGTAACACCTTGACAACCCCATTGTTTGAAGGTGAAGCACTGGATACAACGGGAAAGGCTTTTTTTGTTTGTTTGTTTTTTTTTTTTGTTCCCGATCTTTGTGAAGATGCTTTGCACTTTTTTCTTCCTTGAAGGACACAGATAGTACTTTAATCAAATTCAACTTTCCTTTTCTAAATCCGTTTGCAAAACCCCAATAGCTTGAATCAAAGATTCTTTATAATGGCAGTGGGCTGCCTAAGCGACCGGCATTGCTGCAAGATGCATTTCTACTCTCAGCTCTGATGCACTCAGATCATCGGGTGGGGGGTTTCCGACTCCAGTTCACCAAGTGGGACCCCCATGGGTTTTGAAGGCATGGGTGAAAAAGTGGGTTACGGCATCAAAAAATGCTAAGAAAACGACGTATGAGAGGACATGTTATATCAGTGCAAAATGAGTCAAAAAAGTGAATGCATTTGCAAAGCCGCAAACAGTAAAACAATGAGAATGGTGAACAACTGACAAAACAGAAGTATTTCTTCACTTTACATAAATGCAAATCTAACACTGATGTACATTTCTTAATGCTCAATAAGACAAATAAAATGACATCTAATTAAATAAGAGATCAATTAAAGGTAAATCATGACTTGTTCAATGTGAAACCGATTGGAACACAAACCTGCTGCCCAGGACAGAACTTGAGAACCCGCCTTATGCCACTCTGGCATTGCCCAAGTGCAGTTGCGTGGCCATGGAAGCCAAGTCAAGAAGCTCCCGACGCACAGTTCTAGTGCTGATGTTGCTGATGAGGGGAGGCCATTTTTATGCCTCTGTGAAGTGATGTAGTCTGTCACTTCATGGCTGAGCTCTTGTTGTTCCTCAACACTTCCACTTCACAATAATAGATCTTACACTTGACTGGAGCACATCTAACAGGGCACAAACTTCATGTACTGACTTGTGGCAAAATGGCATCCAATGACAGTGCCACATTTAAAGTTATCGAGCTCTTCAGTACGACCCCATGTTTGTCAATGGAGATTGTGTAGCTACGTGCTCGTGTGTGCGGCTGTAATACTGGATACCAATAATTTGGAGAGGGTGTCTACATACTTTTGGTCATAAAGTGTATGTCAAGTGGTGTTCAGGTATCAGTGGACTACTCGTACTACCCTAGACATTTCAAAACCAAACTGGTCAGCAAGTCTGTGGAGCCAACACGTCAAATGACAGCACATGTCATCAACCACGGTGTATGCCAAAGCTACGAGACGCCAGTTGTTCACAAGCTGAAACAGCCATGAAAGGAACCAAGTTAAAGTGAAATCAGCAGATGTTATAGGCGTACCATTAACGATAAACTGGGCAGACAAGAGCGAGAAGTAATAATCATCAGGTGCTGTCACCCAAGCAGCTGCGGGGCTCAGCTACACTCGCGTGTTTAGACTTGCTTCAGATGAGCCTGACGGGACACTGCTCTGCTCACATTTCTTGGCAAGCAATCTGCAAGACTAGGGCTCCTGCGACTGAGGCCTGTCCCACCTATAGCATTTCTTTTTAGTCTTTTAAATCAAAGAGAAGAAGCAGCCCCGAAAGCATCACGTTTCCCCAAAGTTATTTATGAAAAAGTAGAAACAAATTATTTCAGTGTTTACCTGTGTTAGTGTTTCAGGTGATTTTACACACTTTTGAGCAGTAAATTAAAAAAAATGAAAGCCATTTAACTCAATCACGTAACATTATTTTCCACAAGACACATTTTTAATGGTCCATTATAGTTTTCTCGCTGTAATTAAATAAACACTATTTTATTTTAATGATAATTTGTTTTCATTTAATAATAGTTAAATCTATATTTAAAGCCAAACAGTTATTAATTGAAATGAACACCATTGGTTCATATGTTGTGGAGCTGAAGGGTTGTCGTTTCTTACTGTGTCAGCCAATGAGGCCTACAAAACTCCAACGTGCGAGTGGGACAGCAGAGCCAGGAATCGACACCGGGGACAGAAAGAAAAGAGAAAGCCACAGCTCGCTGCCAAAAAACATCCCCAGGCCTGCTTTGGTGGAGCCACATCAAGTTGTGCTACCATCACTTCATGTTAAGCTTGGAGTGATGAAGGAGTTTGTCAAAGCCCTATGAAAAGATGGAGCCCGTTTAATGCATTTGTGCCGAATGCTTCTGGGTTTGTCAGAAAATGGATTTCTGATGCAGAATTCAATGGTGCAATTAACAACGTGAAACGAGGCCTGGGTTATCATTCAATGACATAATTTCTAAGTTTGAGGAAAATAATACAGATAAAACTGTAAAGATAAAAAATGCGTTTGTTTTAAGGAATGGGGTCGTAATGCAAGTCTCAAAGGCACGTTTTTGGATTTTTTCCCCAAGCAGGGTGAAAGATTCAATTAGGATATCAAGGACAAGGACAGAAGGTAGCATGCTTAGGCGGAGTGGTGGCTCTTAGGCGAAGGATCTGCGCTCGTATCCCGAAGGTTGCAGGTTCGAATCCCTGTCTTACTCTGCTGAGCCCTTGAGCAAGGCCCTTAACCTTCAATTGCTCCAGGGGTGCTGTACAACCTGCACTCTGGCTGACCCTGCACTCTGACCCCAAGAGGTACGCGAAAAAGATGCATTTCACTGCGTGTTGTCCTGTATAACTATGTAGGTGACAAATAAATAAAGAATGGTGGACTACTGATAGACAACTCATTGAGACACCCCACAAAAAGGGGAAAATACGCAAAAGAAAAAACTAAGAAGTGACGAAAACCGAGAGGTTACGTGGACGCCAAGGAGTATTTCTGTTGCTTTCTTTACCTGTGTTTATTAATTAATTAATTAAAAACAATACTGCATACATAAATTGTGCAGCTTAAAAACATTTAATTACATTTTGTTCTTAAACATGACATAATGGAAACTTTACAATTATTTTTTATTGTGTTCATGAATGCAAATTAAAAAAAAAAAGTCAAAATAAGACTAAGCCGTGCTAATTTGACTTGTTCATAAGAAACAGAATGGTTTACTTCATGGCACTGAAGTTCATAATAAACACAAATAGTTGTACAACAACAACAACATTTATTTATATAGCACATTTTCATACAATCAGTAGCTCAAAGTGCTTTACATATTAAAGAATAGAAAAATGAAAGACACAATTATAAAACAAAATAAATCAACATTAACATCGAATAAGAGTAAGGTTCAATGGCCAGGGGGGGACAGAAAAAACAACAAAAAAAACTCCAGACGGCTGGAGAAAAAATAAATATCAAAACAAATATTAAAATGTGTGCTTTGGTTTAAAAAGTTTAAATATTCTCGACTGTAACTGAAATTTGTTATTTTGCACTCTGATTGAGGCTAATAGAAGGCTAGTAAAGGATCAAAAATGATGAACTTGAAATACAGTAGTCTAAAATGAAACCCCACACGCTTAGGTGTGAAATTTGGCATTTGGAACCTTCTAGGAGAGGCTCTTAGTGGGCTAGGACCACCAGTATAAAAAAAAGTATTAAAAATATTATCATAGTCAGGATTAGAAACCACAAATGATCGTAAAGCGACATTCCACGTGCCTACTTTACCCAGGCCTATTTTTTCAGAGTTTTGTAAAAAGGAGTAACTTCGACCCCTCGTATTAAATTACAGGGTCAGGTGATAAGACCTCCACAGCTTCAAGTCCTTCTGGTCATTTTTGCTGAAGGCCCCAATTAATTAACTCGTTATCATAAGTCTGTCATATTCCTGTGCAAAATTCGGCCCAAAAATACCCTAAAAAGTGGTGTCAAAGATATGGGGGACCGAGTCGGCCATGTATCATAAGAGGGGGTTTCTCAAACTAATTATTCAGGAGGTGTCGGACATAAAAACAAATCAATTGTTTAGAATGCAATATACTGTATATATTTTATTGAAAGGGAGATGTACAATGGTAAACATTGCATTTTTCCAACAACTAGAACAGGATTTAGCAAATGTTCAGCTCTGCACACACATTATGCTTCATACCAGCTGTTTAAACGGGCACCAGCTATGCCCACAATAGCAAGCATTAAAAAAAAAAAAAAGTGCAAAATGATTTTAAAAACCATCAGGATTACCAGAAGTGTGTATTCTGTACATATTGCTTGTACCAGGATCGAAGAAAACCGCAATGAAAGCCGTAAATATGAAGGTGCTGGGTGCTCCAAAATATGTAAAGAATTCAACCACTTAAATCAAACAAAATAGACCGAAATGAATGATCAGATGTAAAACAGACGGTGCCAAAAAAAAGCATACAGGAACGATATCTGCTCCCAATCAGATGGATTCGCACAATCTAAAGTGTGTACTCACTAATCCGCAAATGGCAGAAACAGACAATTCTGATCGCGCAAAAACATCAGCAGCAAAAGTAACGGCAAGCGTCAGAATGTCCGCGGCAGCTAAATTGTCGCTGCCCCATCACTCCAAGGGCGGTACAAACCATCATAACAAACCCAAACTGCACAAACCCATTCAAGATCAATAACGAAAGAAACGCCAGCGAATCAAAGCCTCACTAAAGCGAAACTATCCCGAAAGCTATGACGCACGACAGTTCTTGAAACACTTGGAGAAAATAAGGAACAAATGTATCCCTGGTTTAAAAAAACAACGTAGCGAATTAAAGACGTAAGGCGCTACATTCACTTAAGGCAAGCTGTTAACTCCCACCAAGCAGGCAAACAGGGGCAAAAAAAAGACTCGCGACTTACCCTGCCAGTTACTTTGTACACGGTGTATCCTTTCTGGTGTTTCTTTGGATCGCTCACAGTGTAGAATCGGGCAAATTCTCCTTTATCACGCTGGGATATCATTCTGCACCCAGCTGTGCCAGTGCATCCTCCTATAAGCTGTGTTGGTGGTAGCGGCGGCAGTCCGGAGCAGCGCATCCACTTCCGGACTATCCGCCGGCCCCCGTTCCGGAAAAAAGAAATCCCGCCTTCATACTTTCTGGTTATTGGTGGAACGCAAATAGACGTGTAGGAAGTACCGCCCCTCTAGTAAGTACGTCGCTCGCTACTCCCGGCGTGCTGTCTAATCGTGCATTTAAATAATCGGCGAATGTCATGTATTTTATGTAAGTTTTTATTCAAGCATCGTTTGTTCAGCAGCAGGACACGCGTGGAGTAAGATGGCTTAACCAGAAATCAAGCAGAACGTAGTTAAGTGTTCTACTCTACGTACACGGAGTAAGTTAACAATGACAACTTGATACCAAGGTGTGATGGTTCTAATGTGCCACTTTATGTATTGTTTGGGTAGTAATGTCAGTTAGTCAGTCATTTTCCAACCCGCTGTGCCCTGTCTGGGTAGTAA
This sequence comes from Polypterus senegalus, assembly GCF_016835505.1. Classification (NCBI taxonomy): domain Eukaryota; kingdom Metazoa; phylum Chordata; class Cladistia; order Polypteriformes; family Polypteridae; genus Polypterus; species Polypterus senegalus. Next base: position 102,456,792 of record NC_053169.1, on the reverse strand, counting down.
TGTGATTTAGTTATTACTGCTGTTCATAGTTAATACTAAAAGTAATTACGATAATATTTAGCCATTCAAATTACGGTGACCACATTTTCTAAGCTCCAAACCGGGACACTTAGGTAGTATTTGTGTAGCACGTGAGTGTGTGTGTGAACTCGTGCCCACGCATAATACTCACTCTTATTTGTTTAATTCCTGCTTTGCCCCTTCATCGTCCGGCAGGCATCATAGCGGGGCAAAACAAAACTTCACTTCTCTGTCTGTCGGAGACTGAGGGGGGGCCAATACCTCCTTACGACCTGGCCGGGCACTTCCATTTCTCACCCAGGATGTTCTTCTCCTTCCTCTTGCACGTTTTTCTTCAGTCTTTTAGTTTTTGACAATATTGTCTTTTCGCATAACCTTTAAGGGTTCAGCGCAGTGTCCTTCTATAATGCATCTTAGTGTCTTGCAGTTTTTGTCTCTTTTTCTTCAAGGTTATTCTCTTCCAGGGTTGTATTCAACTGTATTAAACTGTAATCAACTGAGTCAATTAAGTGCCACATCGTCTGTGATTCTTGTGTATGTCATTTAAGCTTGGTGGTATTTAATGTCATTATTATTAGTAGTAGTTTTAAGTTTGAAAATGTTCTCTTCCTGATGATTTATACGTTGATCACTGTGTTTGCAAGGACCATTACACAAGTAAAAATTTCACTGTACATATCACAATAAAAAAAGACCTTGACATAAACTTATTTCATTTGTGCAGCACCCCTGTCCAGTATATATGTTGAATTCTACATCTCAAATGTGTTTATCGTGGATAGGGTGTCTGATTTGAGTGTCCACAACTCACAACTGTAAAAAAGGAGTTGAACAAACTTAACATTTTAGAATCCAGAGCTTCAAGTTTAAATTGATTTGTCTACTACAGAGGATGTTTTTCATTTTTATAAATGCAGAACCTGCTTATTCCATTCTAGCTCATACTTCAAATGGGGTCAAATTTTATTTGTCACTTACAATTATACATACAATACCATTCCACTTGAACGAGCTTTGAATCTGTAGTGCCTAACAAAGCTGTGTCATCAGCAAACATGACAATGATGTTCGAGGCTTTTGAAGCCATGTTGTTATATGTGTAGGGGGAGTACAATAGAGGGCTCAGAACACAGCCCTGTGGAGTGCTTGTGTTAAAAGTGTGGGATGGTAAGGTGCTGCCACCTACTTGACCCACCTGGAGTCTGCCTGTCCGAAAGTTAAAAACCCATCTATGCAATAAAGTGCGCAAACTAGGTTCTTAAGCTTAGTGGTTCCTTGTGTTAAATGCAGGACTACAGTCCATAAATACTGTAGCATTCACACATAATTCTCTCTCTTGTTGTCCAGGTCAGCCAGTACTGTATGTTGGATCATGGTGATGGCATCCTCTCTGAATCTGCTGGAGAGATATACAGACTGTAATGGATTTAATTCTTTTGGCAAGGAAGAGCATATGAAAGTCCACCGTAGTGTCAAAGTGGTCATCAACCATTCCTTTCAGGTAGTTCTATCTGTGAACTTGTTTGATTCGAGTGCTGTCCCTTCTAATCTCTCTCTCTCTCTGTCTGTCTGTGTGTATGCATGTGCATGTGTATATATATATATATATAATCTCCAACATCTGTCCACTTTTCATCATAGAGCTACTTAACAGATTTATATCACATTTTTTTTCTATAATTTGCTTGAACATTCTGGTTGATTTTGTGATTTCTTTCATCGCGCTAAGTGTCAGAGTTTGTTTACAGTACCGATTTATTTGCACAAATCTGAGAGAGAGGCTTGAGGGATGGAGGTGGGGCCCTCCTCATTCACACATCTGCCTCAGGGTGTATCTTACATCTGCTTAGCTAGTGAACGAGAGAACTATTTCACGGATTTATATTGAATATTCCGGTTGATTTTGTGACTTCTGTTATTGCACTAAGAATGATAGTTTGCTTGCAGGAGCGATATATTTGCTCTAATCCGAGACAGAGGCTGCGGGCCAAGGGGAGGGAGAAGCGTGCCGTCAGGGGGCCAGTTAGGGCCCTCCTTGCTGTCCTGTTCCACTTCCACGCAGGCCAAGCCATGGGGCATGGCTAGTATCGTATAATATTAACCCCGTATTAACTTAAGATCATGACATTTGTTTTCTTCACATTCAAATTTAGACCCAGTGTAGTACTTGCATCTGCCATTGTGTCCATCAGATCTTGTAGCTCTTCTTCTGAACTGGCTAACAGTGCTGTGTCATCCATGTATCTTATATTGTGTAGAAATTACCCATTTATTTTTATCCCCTCTATTTTATCCAATTTTGATTCTTGTATAATTTTTTTCTATGTAAATAATAAAGAGAAGTGGCGAATTGATGCATCCTTTTCATGAAAACTAAGATAGAGAAAATCCTGCAACGGGCTGGTGTCCTCTAAAGCAAATATTTCTGTCTTGCGCCTTGTGCCTTCTGGGATAGGCTCCAGCTTCCCCCACAACCCTGCTCTGAATAGGAAATGGATGAATGTTAAACAGACAAAGAAATGCTCACATGACACCCATGTCAAGACTTGAATTATGCCTCAACATGCATTTGCAGTTCCTTATTTGAACATTTTATGGTTAGATGTGCCTTTTGGTTCATAATTTGCTCTTTCCAATCAAAGCATGTCATATTTTTTCAACAATGGCCTTCTTATTGCATCCCAAAAAATATATATTGCAAGTCCCTATCCAAGCCCAAGGTGGAATGTCTTGGGGTTATAGTTTACTTGATCCTTTTGACTCTTTTAATTTACTTTTCCGTTTTACACATTTTATAAATCGCTAAATTCTATGTAGAGTTCTCAGTGTCCATAGAAAATGTCAGACAAGCTGGGACATGTGTAGAGTCGCTGTGGGAGGCGTTCAGAATGATGGACTACCTCAGTGGTCCCCACTCAGGCGCCTCTCCTTCTTCCAGTTTCCAGGTTCTTTTCAATTGGTTGTTCCTGGTCTTGTCCTGCTGGTTGTGGATAACTGATGAGAGCAGCTCCGTGTTTGACAGGCTAAAAGATGAATACCTGAAGGCCCACACCGGTGTTTGAAAAGGACTGACAATTATAAGTAATAACTGCGGAAATGGATTCCACAAATGACTAAAACAACAAAATTATATGCAGAAAACAAACGTATCTGCAAGGAGCAATATCCAATACTCTTATGCCATTAATCATATTACATTTGTAATAATAATGGTACATATGTGGTATTAATTCCCACAACACTGGAGCTATTGTTGTTTTTAACATTAACCATGGATGAAACAGGAGTTCCTAACATCTTCATCAACTTCATAGAGAAAAGGAGAAGTCGGTGAAGTAGTACTTTTTAATAAAGTTTATTCTGATGATTTAAAGTTTAAACATAACTTATTTATTACACAAGGCTGTCCTAAGTGACTTAAAAACCAAATCATTTATACAGTAAATGTTTGTCTTCTGTTGAAAAAGTTGACCTTGGACACACAGACAGTTTCATCCATCCATCCATTTTCCAAACCGCTGAATCCGAACACAGGGTCACGGGGGTCTGCTGGAGCCAATCCCAGCCAACGCAGGGCACAAGGCAGGAACCAATCCCGGGCAGGGTGCCAACCCACCACAGGACACACACAAACACACCCACCCACCAAGCACACACTAGGGCCAATTTAGAATTGCCAATCCACCTAACCTGCATGTCTTTGGACTGTGGGAGGAAACCCACGCAGACACGGGGAGAACATGCAAACTCCCAAACAGTTTCACTATAGTTAAATTAAAGCTATGATGAACATTTGTCCATTTCAGCATCCACTCACACACACGTGCAGCAAATTTAGAGTTGTCAACTATCCCATAAAATATCCACCCCTCGTCCAACCTGCTTATCCATAACAGGGTCACAGGGCATAAGAAATCTGACTATTCGGTCCGTTTGTTGCTCGTTTCTTTAAGTCATTGCTAACCTGTCACAATAGCTCGTCCTGATCTCAAGGCTTCTGCTTCAACTCCATCTCTTGGTAGTTTGTTTCAGAGTTCCACAACTCTTTACATAATGAAGTGCTTCCTGGCCTCGGTCCTAAATGCCCTTCCCTTGATTTCCACTGGTATCCTCGAGTACAGAACACCCCCATTAAGCTGCTTTATTAATATCTTTGAGGATTTTGAAGACCGGGATTGGGGTCCCTGCAGCCGTCTCCTCTGCTCAAACCTAAACAGGTTTAATCCTCTGCATCTGTCCCAGTAGGGCATGACCTTAAGTCCTGGGATGCACCTGGTTGCTCTCCTGTCCACCTTTTCAAGTGCTGCTCTGTCTCGCTTGCAACGTGGTGACATTTCTTGTCCAGTTACATTTTTATTACCATCCTGATTTAATTGTGTGATAGTGTTGTGTATGACTGGCCTCTTCCACACCTTGATGCATTGTCTAACATTTCGTTTTTGAACATTTGGGATGATAATCGTTGTGAGAATTTGATAGCTTCAGAAGAATTATGAAGATAGGTATCTCATAAAATGTATTGGAAAATAGGCTTGTGTAATATCACAAAACCACTAGGTGTCACTGTATCATAACGTGTAGATGGCTATAGTCTACCAAGCGTTCTTTTTATTTTTTAACAACTGTATGAAAAAGAAGAGCTCATGCATACAATAGCAGTGAACCATGACAGATAAAAGAGCTGCCTGGACAGTATTGCCAGCCGCCATGTCATCTGCACTTCAGAACAGGTAATCCATCTGTAGCTAAGTATGTTTGGGCCCGATGGCCAGTACAGGAACCCCATGCTCCTCAACCTTGGACCAGTTTGAAGATGCCAGTTAAGAACACCAGCTCACCAGACTGTGGACAGAAACAGGAGCTCATCAAATCTTGCACCCAGTCATTGGCTCTGTGGAATCTGCACATTTTTCCCATTCCTGCATGTGTTTGCAGAGATTTGCAGATCAGGTGAATTGACAACACTAAAGTAGACCAGTGGTGATCACTTGACAGACTACTATCCTGTCCGAAGTTGGTTTCTGCCTTGTGCCCAATACTGCTGGGACAGGTTACAGCACCCTCTAACCTTGAATTGAAATGTCCATGCATTTTCTAAACCCATTTATTTTGGGCAAGACCAGGGGGCAGCTGAAGCTTATCCAAGCAACCGTGATGCACAAGGCAGAAACGATGCCAGGACAGGATGCCAGTCCACCACAGTGTGAACACAAGCACACAGCAGGGCCAATTTTAGCATGTTTTTGGACCTGGGGGAAACCCAGTAGGACATAGGGAGAACATGAGCAGACAGTGTGGCATGTTCGTTAAGGGTTGGAGTTCAAACCCCAAGGTTCGTGGGTTCAAATCCCACTAGCGACACTGTGAGACCATGAGCCAGTCACTTCACCCGTCTGTAAACCAATTGTAGTTTAAATGTTGTAAGGTTTGAAACTGGACAGATCATCAGTATAAGAAGTGATTTTGTTTTATTCTGGTCTGGCACAAAATGTTAACTTTAAGTAGAAATAAATTACTCAAGAAGATCACAGATAATCCTGAAACAGTCGGATATTTTGATAATAATAACAAAAAAGTCCAAAATTCAGAAAAGAATTAAACGAATACCAATAATTCTCGGTACAGCGACAAGAAACGTGAAAATTAGGCAACTCCGTTAAAGAAGTGGGTATCACAATGGGATAAAGTACAGCTCTGGGTGATTTCCACCATTCTTTAATTTTTTGAAGGAAATGGTGTCACTAGCCGAGGTTCGACATGTCCCGTATTATATATACAGTACATGTGGAATTCTTTTTCTAAGGAATATATGAAATGCACATTTTAATGCACGCCGTGACTCGATGGAAATAAACGAAAACCCTAATAACGGCTCCAGTACGGGCATGCGCACTGTGCCTCGCTTGTGGAGACCGTACGGACACTGGGTGAGCTGCTCTGTGCTGTTATTTGTTGTTGTTTATTTTAAATTTATTAACATAATGGTAGTCTACAACATGTATCATATTATGTACAAACAGTACGTGGTTTAAATGCGTTTAGCCGATCGCTTTAAAAGCACCTAGTTTTATTTTCAGTTTTTTAGTATTGTATAAGACGCGTCTGCTGAACGGACTGTTGGACAGTAACATCAGGCGGCCATCAGTAATTGTGATCGTATGTATGTACTGGAACATGTAATGTAACCTAAACAAAAATGATGCATTTTAAATAACAACTGAATTACACTGCGGTCCGTCTGCAAAAAAGAAAGAAATACGTATTGTGCCAACCTTCAGTACATAGGCACGCAGTTAAAACGCCTGTGATTCAGACATTTAAAGACTGACTGGTTCGGATTTATTCTGCCTGAGAATCGCCATGCCATCCACAAATCTGTGCTTCCGTCACAGCGTTGACACCGCAACTGTCTTGATTTTTGATTTCGCCTTTGTTGTCATACGTCATTATTATTGGACGATCGTGGGTTGTAGTTCTTCAGAATCCGCGCGCGGATGTCAGCTGTCCTGTGGTCTTCTTAAAAACTACTTCTCCCAGCGTCACTTGCGCACAGTGTCTTTTTTTTTTTTATTTGGCGGTATCGTGGAGCCGGGCGACGGAATGGAGTAAAGTCGTTTTACATTATGGAGGAGCCGGGTAGGAAACGGTTATGTACGACGGGGATTTAATGGAGGCACGTATTGAACAAAGAGACACTTTTAAAAAAGAGATTTTCATTTAAAGCTGTTTTATTACACTATTGCTGCCCTCATGAAAGTTGCCCTGTTTAAGTTTTAGAGGTCGGGATCCGAGGTGTTTTTCGCCGTTGTTATTTATGTTTTGTTTAAATGTTACCACGTTTCTGTCCTCTAAATGTACTGCCTCTCCACAACACAGAGGAGTGAGACCCTTTAACATGTGGCTGCTAGTGGCATTGGGTCTGATTGTGGCTGCTAGTGGCATTCACCGTTTTCGTTCCTTCTGTCTGGGAGTTCCTTCTTTGCATTGAGAGTCGTGTGATTTCGGCCGAACGTTTCTGTTCCAACCCTTCCGCTGCGGCAGGTGCTGCACGTTTGTCAAGCCGGCTCGTGTCTCCGTGGTGTCCAGTGTGCACCGTACAGTGTCGTGGCTTTCATTTCACCCGAACCACTCGATTTGGTTTCTTGACGCATTTCCGTGTTGCCACTTGCGGGTTTGACTTCTGCAGACACGTGGCGATCGCCTGTTTCTGGTTGTAAGCGCCAGTGGTCCGCTCCCTCCTCGAAACAGAGATGACAACCAGCGGCGTGTGCAGGGCGTGGCGATTCGAACACAGACAGGCAAACTTGGACCGGTGGGAGTGAGTCAGTCCAAGTGTCAAAGCACGGACGTGACATCCACCAACGGTGGGATGATCCCTCCGCGCCTTATAATGTTCTTTAAATCAATAAAAGACAAATGCTTAATAAATCCGTGTTAAATAGAGGCTATTGGGATTCAGGATAGCACCAGCCACATTGTAGTCACATTTATTGAAACCCGGTATCATCATATTACCAAATCCTAAATTAGAGTTAAATAATACTAGCGATGAAGATCTAGTCTTACCGAATGTAATCATTGCAACACATAAAACAAAATTGTGACGAGTGACACATGCCATGCTCCAGGGTAAAGTGGCCCAATATACCCTTCACTACCATCGGGGTATAAATAAGATTAATTATGATCATGTTATCACATTCGATTATAGCAGGGGTTCCCAGCTCTGGTCCAGGGGGGCCACAGTGGCTGCAGGTTTTCATTCTGACCCTTAATTAGTGACCTGCTTTTGCTGCTAATTAACTTCTTTTGAATTAATTGTAATTGACTTATTTTTGAAGACACAGATCCCTTAATTGTTTATTTTTCCTTAATTAGCTGTCAAACAATAGTGAGGTAGAAAATGAGCCAAAACAGGATCAGCAAACTGTGACCATCATATCTGAAAGTAAAGAAAGGTGAAGGTCTCAGTAATGTTGATCTGCTCAGGTGCACTAAACATCTTAACGCTGCTCTTAGAAAAGAGAAAATCAACAATTTTGGAAATGTCTGCTCGTGCACAATGAGAGCAGCAACAAGCCATGGGATTAAAGAACGGGATTAATAAACAACAAGACTTGGTGCCTAATTAAACAACTGCTTGGGGTGAAATTGGTTGGAGTTTGAGGCCCTGACTTAGTCGGTCTCCTGCTGGCTCATTTACTTCACATTTCATTTCTGTTTGAGTGCCATTTAAGGAAATACATTGAGAGGAATGATGAAGAAATTTAGGGAAACATCCTAAAAAAACAAGTCAAAAAGAAGTTAATTAACAGCAAAAACCGGTCACTAATTAAGAAAAGGGTTAGAATGAAAACCTGCAGCCACTACGGCCCTCCAGGGACCTCATGCATAAATGGTGCGTATGCACAGAAATGTTGCGTAAGAACTTTTCCACATTCAAATCGCGATGTACAAAACCTACACTTGGCATAAAGCCACGCACATTTCCACGGTACCTCATACCCTGTCGTACGCAAGTTCTCCGCTTGGTTTTGCAGACTAGCGCACCTAGTGTCAAAGCAGTGCTACACCCTTTATTTCTTAGAACCACATTTCTGACCCGGCTTTATAAATACACTGAAACAAAATGCATATTGTTTATTAGTGTAATGCATCTGATTGTAGATTACCTGTAACAATATAATGACTCAGGGAATAGCCGTAGTATTTGAAATACCATAACTGCTTTAGTGTTGTTACTCTCACTGCACTTTCTTCTTCTTCTTTCAGCTGCTCCCGTTAGGAGTTGCCACAGCGGATCATCTTTTTTCATATTACTCTCACTGTACCACTCAGAGTATTTATATCACTGTATCTGAGTGTGAATCACAGCAGCAGCTGATCGGAAAGAGAATTATCAGTATACAGCTTCAAGGACACGCTGTCTCAGCCACTGCAAAACGTTTCAAAGCCTTTCCTGTACGGACCTCGCGGTTCAGAAACAGTTTCATCCCAAGAACTCTAAACACACTCAATCAATTGCTCCTTGTAGAACTGTTAGGACTTATAAGTACAATCACCCCACTGTAAACTTGCACTGCAGTTATAATATCGCACAACCTGTGCCACTTTATAAAGCGCATATTTACATATGATGACGATATAATTTTTAAGATGAAATGCAGTAAAACATCTTGATTATATTATATAGATAAAACTTTAACTTCATTTAAATAATCTGTATTGTTAATAATTAAACATGTGAGGACACCGTGCCATGGCGCTAGCTAGTTCACGGATTGTTCCTGCCTCGCGCTGTATATTTACTGAGGCTGGCGCGACACTGGAAGGACAGACGGATAGAATAATTAAACACGTACTATGAAGATATTTCAACGTTCCTTAAAAGTTTTGAAGAATCGTCGTTGTAAGCTTACAGATGGCTTAACGTCTATTACAGAGCTGATTGTGTGGTGATTGGGTATTTGGGGAAAGAAAAGGAGGGACAGGAATTGCAGGTTAGTACGTTTGAAAGAGACAGGACTGCTGTAATAAATTATTTCATCGAAGGTCGCACATGGCGCAGCAGCATCTTGTGTGAGACAGGAACAATCACTGCGCCATCGTTTAATAACCTGCTTTCATTCCAATCATCATGAAAATTATATCACGTATACATCTCAGTATTTTAATTATTCAGAGAGCTGTAATATCACAAATGTAATGGATTCTGTGTCCTGTCAGAGAAAGAGAGAACGAAAGCACGTAGTGATTCACACACACAGAGCACATACTGTAGAAGATCAAATACAAAACAAAGCATTTAACATGCTGCTTTAGTTACGATGGGATTTGAGAAACTAGTAAATTAAATGAATTTAAGATGAAGTTTATGATGTTCTACTGTAATGACAAAATAAACTACATGATTAAAGTGGAAATTTTGAGATTAAAGTTGACATTTCGTGCTTTTTTCCCCACTGTGTGCCTATTTTTTTGTCTGTACCCTAATAATCTCAGACGGTGGGCTACGACTCCCCTTTTCATGGTGATTTTGATATGTGATTTCTTTTTTGTTTTGGCACTGTGTGACTTTGTGAACTTGAGCTTTCGAGTTTCTCCAGCACGATATGTCACTCGATCAACTTCCTTTTGTTGTTTATACCACGGTTTATTTGAACAAATAGTATGTTTCTCCTTTGCCTCCACTTGGTATTTGCTGAAATTCTTATTTTCCCCCGTGCTTTTCCCCTTGTCTTTTCACAGAACGCTGAGCTTAAGGGCTATTTATATTGATTTGCATATTCAAAGAGGCGTAATTCTGGGAGGAATTGGGGCGGGACAGCATATGCGTGCACGAGCGTTACTTTTCACGCTGACAGGGATATATGGAGCGGAAGAACACGGAAGCTGGAGTACACACTGATTCCTGCATCTGGATTTTTTTTTGCGTAAGCACATTTCGGCTTTTGTGCTTACGTCATGTTAGTGCGAATTCTACGCACGGCATTATGCATGAGGCCCCAGGACTGGAGATTGAGGACCCTAATTTAAATCAATAAAAGGCAATTTCTTAATAAATGCATGTTAAATAGAGGATATTGGAAATCAGACTAGTACCATCCATATTGTAGTTACATTTATTGTAAACCGGTAGATGCAGAATTTATCATATTACCAGTCCCAAGGTAGAGTTAAATAATACTAGTGATGAAGATCTAGCCTTACCCAATGTAATAAGTACAACACATAAAACATAATTGTGACAAATAACATGTGCCATGCCCCAGGGTGAAGTGGCCCAATATATCCATCACTGCCATCAGGGTATAAATGAGGTAATTATGATCCTATCATCGTATTCGATTATAGAAACATTTGACTATGATACTACTTATAAAGAATCTCCTTTCTACCCATTACATTTATTTTATTAAAGCTCATATTGATTTATTGTAAAATATGTTTAATTGGAGTGAAGATTGTATAATTTTCAAAACTTGTGTTGCTTGATTCTTTTGTTTCTTTTACTACAGTTGCCCCATGATTCCACGTAACTTGACCACCCTTGGCAGGAGCTGGTTTGCTCAGAGAGAGACCTCATTTATAACGTCTGTGTGTCAACATTATCCATCCTGTTACAAAGCACTGAATCCACTGTATGTTCGGCCTTTCACGCTTTTTCACAAGCCCCACATTAACTGTGTCCTAAGGCTGAGCCTGTTTGATAATTTTTGTCAGACAGCTTTTCACACGTCAAGTACATTAATGGAGACTGTAGACGATGAACCAGATGTAAAAAGGAGGAAGCTTCAAGATAGGAGTGGGGTAACAACTAGATATGAAAGAAGGAGGTCGGCGCCTTGCAAGACCAGGGATGTGCCAGCTACTATAACAACATCGAATGAATCATTTCGATCAGAAGGGAGTCAGGATGAACCTGAGCAGACAAGACAGAGTAAGTTTTTAAGTTTGTGCAAGTGCTTGGCCTTACTACAACTTGTTGCTCCTGCTTAACTGTAATTCCAGAAGTCTTAGTGAAGTTTGTAAAAGTGATAGCTTATAATGAACTGTAAAGATTGTAAATGTCAAATAGTCAAGTCCTTTTCAAAAATACTTTTTAAAGGAAGAGTGATGTACTGTATTGTGTGTCCGTCATGAGTGTAAAGCTCAAATTTGAAGTTATGTTCATAGACCTAGTTTTTATATGTTTGATGGAGATACTGTGCGGTGTGTAAGGTATCTGTCTGGACACCACATTTAGAACACCGAGAAAACCAAACATAGTAAATCAACCAATAGGAGTTTCATGGCAGGCTACTTCTGTGTGGGTGTGTTCCAATGGCCTGTGTTTTTCCTCAATGATTTAAAACACAGGTGTCGAACTCCAGTCCTAGGAGGCTGCAGTGGCTGCAGGTTTTCATTCTAACCATCTTCTTAATTAGTGACCAGTTTTGGCTGCTAATTAACTTCTTTTGCCTTCAGTTTAATTAACTTGACTCAGACCCCTTTGTTGTTTTCTTTTTCCTTAAGTAGCAGCCAAACAATAATGAGACACAAAACGAGATGCCCACATGACCAGCTATCCACAATATCTGAAAATAAAGAAAGGTGAAGGTCACAGTAAGGCTGATCTCTCAGCTCACCAATACATTTTGATGGTGTTCTTAGAAAAAACAGGAAATCAACAGTTTTGGAAATGTCTGCTGTGGCAGAATGAGAGCGGCAACAAGCCACGGAATTAAATAACAAGTTTAATTAACAGCAAGAATCGGCTTCTCATTAAGAAAGTGATTGGAGTGAAATTGGTGGGAGTTTGAAGACCCAATTGAGCTGGTCATCTGTTGGCTCGTTTCACATCTCATTTCTGTTTGGCTGTCATTTAGTGAAGAAACAAATCGATTCAGAGGGCTGAATTCTTAAAAACAGAGCCATTAAAAGAAAGGCCAATGGAGTTATTTAGCAGTGAAACTGATTTAAAATATTCAGTTATTTTTTTTTTTACTGTATTTTAGATCTGCTTTGCATTTTTTCATTGTCTTCTTTGTTGTTTGTATAGTGCCCTATGTTGGCACATTTAGAAAAAGAAAAAAAAAAAAGTGTAATTAATAAATGATGGTTTTGATGTCCCCTAGAGAGAATACATAGGTTCTGGGAAGATTTCTCCTCTCATTACTACAATGAAGCAGACGAGCATCCAGGCAGTTGTATTGAGGAAGACCTGAGGAAAGAAACGTGCGATTTCACAGTGATGTCGTACAACATCCTTTCACAGTATTTGTTAGAAGATAATGCCCATCTATACAAGCATTGCCCACGGCCCATTCTGAAGTGGGATCACCGGTTTCCAAATATCCTGCAGGATTTTAAAGACCTTGATGCAGATGTAAGGAGAATGTTTGTTTATAACGAATGTCAATAGTAACCCAGTAAGGTTATTTATTTGAAAGCAAACAGTTGTGCAAGTGCCAAGTGGCTGCAGTAATAATTCCTTTTAATGGTTAGTATTTTTGAAGAGAAAATCTGTTTTTAAGTGCAGTAATGAAAACCCATTCTAGCGTACTATAAGTCATTATCTCTGTCAGGGACAATTTGATAGTCTTTCATTTACAGTGATTCACTGAGTGTGACATATCTACTATAAATCAATACAACACCTCATTAAAGTGGAGCTCACAGTAGGGGTGGTGATTTAATCAACAAAGCAGTAGTGCTGTTGTCAATATTGTCTGACCAATAACTTGTGGCTACAATGGATAAACTATCTGGGTGAATTGTATGCAGAAAAAGACCGCTGCTAAACATCTAAATGTCTTTAAAAAAAAAAAGATAAACATGACCTATTGAAAAGGAAAAATTTTGTGACACCAGAAGACACTTTGGTAGACAATAGCGTCACTGAACTAGTGGTAAGAGTGAATGGTCTGCTGTGGCAGGCCTTAGGTGGTCTCTGTTGTTAGATAGATAGATACTTTATTAATCCCAAGGGGAAATTCACATAATCCAGCAGCAGTCTACTGATACAAAGAAACAATATTAAATTAAATAATAATAAAAATGAAAAGAATTAAAATAAAATTAATGTTCGCATTTACTCCCCCGGGTGGAATTGAAGAGTCGCATAGTGTGGGGGAGGAACGATCTCTTTAGTCTGTCAGTGGAACAGGACAGTGACAAAAGTCTGTCACTGAAGCTACTCCTCTGCCTGGAGATGATCCTGTTAAGTGGATGCAGTGGATTCTTCATGATTGACAGGAGTTTGCTTAATGCCCGTCGCTCTGCCACAGATGTTAAACTGTCCAACTTTACTCCTACAATAGAGCCTGCCTTCTTAACAAGTTTGTCCAGGCGTGAGGCGTCTTTCATCTTTATGCTGCCACCCCAGCACACCACCGCGTAGAAGAGGGCACTCGCCACAACCGTCTGGTAGAACATCTGCAGCATCTTACTGCAGATGTTGAAGGATGCCAACCTTCTCAGAAAGTATATTCTGCTCTGAGCTTTCTTACACAGAGCATCAGTATTGGCATTCCAGTCCAATTTGTCATCCAGCTGCACTCCCAGATATTTATAGGTATGCACCCTCAGCACACAGTCACCTCTGATGATCACAGGGTCCATGAGGGGCCTGGGCCTCCTAAAATCCACCACCAGCTCCTTGGTCTTGCTGGTGTTAAGGTGTAAGTGGTTTGAGTCGCACCATTTAACAAAGTCTTTGATTAACTTTCTGTACTCCTCCTCCTGCCCACTCCTGATGCAGCCCACAATAGCAGTGTCATCAGCGAACTTTTGCACGTGGCAGGACTCCGAGTCATATTGGAAGTCTGATGTATATAGATTGAACAGGACCGGAGAAAGTACAGTCCCCTGCGGCGCTCCTGTATTGCTGCACACGATGTCAGACCTGCAGTTCCCAAGACGCACATATTGAGGTCTGTTTGTAAGATAGTCCACAATCCATGCCACAAGGTGTGAGTCTACTCCCATCTCAGTCAGCTTATCCCTAAGGAGCAGAGGTTGGATGGTGTTGAAGGCGCTAGAGAAGTCTAAAAACATAATTCTTACAGCACCACTGCCTCAATGATACCGTCAGAGTGCATGTCAGATTGAGAGAATTGGCAGCCATGCAGATGACCTGTAGAATGTATAATAGAGCCAAACGTCCCACTTAAACGAAGGTGGAAAGGACTTTGTTGCAGTCGGCTTTTGGGGGAAATACATGTCACTCCATCTTGAGGTAATGTGAAGGTGTGCTTTTCCCCAGCATGTTAAAGCCGGGCTGTAAAACGTGCTCTGGAATCTTTCAGGAAATGAAGACGGACATTTTGAGGTAAAGCAGCTCTGCTCGGTCATCAAGGCATTGGAGAGTAGTGGTGTGTTGCATGTTGATTGGCACATGCAAGTAGCAATTTCACTGTGCCCAGGGCAATTCAATGTGTCAACAGTGCTGTTTGTATTTATTATACTTTTGGTTTTCTACCATTTATGAATGAAATCTGTTTAGCATTTTTTAAATCTGAATTTAAGAAAATAGCTAAATTTACATATTGAAGTAATTGCATCTCAGAGAATGACCTCGGGTATTGGAGGCTTCATGGCCTATTTTGTCTCCTCCCCACCATTTACAACACTTGTACATTTTTGTTTTTTAGATACTGTGTCTGCAGGAGGTGCAAGAGGACCACTACAACGCTCAGATCAAGCCAAGTCTTGAATCTTTAGGTATCAAAGACATTTTCATTGTATTCCCATGCTTTTAAATAATAACAGCATTTCAGTTTTGGAATATGTTGTGAATTTTAATATTTGGCGTATATGATATTAAATCAAACTATTGTTTTGAAATGTATAGCTGTTATTTACACATACAGCCCAGTGTTTAAATAAAAGAGCATTTTGGTGCCAACTAAGGTAACTTTTCTGGGTGCCTAATTAATATAGGTCCTCATACTTACATTATTCTATTTTTATATAGTTTCATCAGTGTAGTAGGCAGTATAGCATAGTGGCTGAGAAACGTGATAGTAGACCTCAAGGTTATTGGTTAAATTTCTGCCTTGACTTCACGTGTGACCCTGAGCAGCCCACTTAAATTGTCTGTGCTCCAGCTCAAGGGAAACATGTAAGCAGTTGGACTGTAACCCGGGATTATATTCAGTCTAAAGGGGTATATAAAATAAATGTCATTTGTGCTCACTGAGAAAACTGTAGGTGCTTGTGTGTTGAAAAATACCAAAGCCACAAGAGGGCACTGCTGTGTCTTAAAATTCCTCTGCTAAACACCTTGTCCCTTTGGAACAGCCTTTGCTCAGACTTACTACCAGCAGGCATTTGAGGGGCATGTATAGAACCAAGCTCAGCTTTAATTTAGTGTTACCTTTTATGTGCAGGGTGGCGCAGTGGTAGTGCTGCTGCCTCACAGTTAGGAGATGTGGGTTCACTCCCTGGGTCCTCCGTGCGTGGAGTTGGCATGTTCTCCCCGTGTCTGCGTGGGTTTCCTCCCACAGTCCAAAGACATGCAGGTTAGGTGCGTTGGCGATCCGAAACTGTCCCTAGTGTGTGCTTGGTGTGTGGCTGTGTATGTATGAGTGTGTGTGTGTCCTGTGGTGGGCTGTCGCCCTACCTAGGGATTTGTTCCTGCCTTGCGCCCTGTGCTGGCTGGGATTGGCTCCAGCAGACCTCCGTGACCATGTGTTAGAATATAGTGGGTTGGAGACTGACTGACTTTTATGTGAATGGCTTATTATGTTTGCTTGCTCATTTATTTATTTACTGTATTGAATATACCGGGGGCGCACACTTCCTGTGACGGCTGTTCATTTCAAGCTGTAGCCCTGCTGCACCCCTGATCACAGCAGAGACGCAACATAAAACACTGAAGGAAGGGTCTACCTGGCTTGTATGTTCATCTTTAACTCCTAAACAACAACTGAAGGGAAACCTAGTGCAAACAAAGTGTGATCCCAACTTGTTCCAACTTCAGAACAAAGGTGTTTCTTCCCAGTTTTAAATGACACACGGGCTTTGCCTGCTCGTTTATAATTTTGGGCTCGTCTTTGTATCTAGATGCCTCAGTGAAATGAAGACACACGTTTACAAGCAGTTGCATTTTACTCAAGCTAACATTTGCTCTCTCCTCCCCTTATCATGCTAGAGCCAAGAGATTAACAACCCCATCTTACACATTGTCTTTAACCTCTTAGAAAACTCCAGAAACTACTTCTGTCCAAGAGTTACCTATTTATTTAATACATTCCTTCTGTTTGTTTAAGTTTCTAATATTTTTAGGTATAGAAAATAGCTAACCATACATGCATGTATATATAGCATACGTATTCACACGTCAGTAACTATGGGGATATTCAATTAGGTTCACAGACCACAGCTAGGAACTGATTTTACGAGGGTAAGTCCATTCTTATCCACACTTCGGTGATCATTTTGTTTCAGACACACTTGTGGTATGTGGTGTGTCTGTGGCCACAGCGGTAAACTTTTGACCCCAATCAGTCCCTGTCATTTGTTGTTTTCTGGTAAACATGGCCTGTCCATTTGCACCAAAGAAGAGCAGCGAGCAGTGATCGGCTTTTCATTTCTTGATTGCTAATCTTAAAGCTAAATTGGCCAAATATCCCTATACTTTTAAATAAAAGTCACAAAGATTTCTGTTTCATCTCATTTTTGTTTTAATTAACTGAAGTCTGTAACAGTTCACACTACTTTAAGAATGGGATGTAAGTTGTTATCTGTCAGTATTGTGTGTTTAGTATGTCAGTACTTTAACTTGCCCCACAAAGCCTCTTCATTTGTTTTTGGAAAATAAATTTCTTTAATCAGGCTGTCAAATGAATCTTGGCTACTTGTCATTATACTGTAATGGTAGAACTTCATAAAATACATGAACTATTCATTTATGTACTGTACTTGATTCCACAAAATACTATTTTGTTTTTTGTCTGTCACACCATTATCCTGTTTAATGTAAATGCCTCCCTTTGTCTATTTCTGTTTGTTACTTTTTAGCTATTTTAATTTTTTTTTTTGTCATTTTGATACTTTTTAGCTATTTTAATTTTTTTTTGTCATTTTGATTTGGCTATAATGTTTTTACTCAATAACAGAAACAAACGTATGCTCATAATTGTGTAGCTGGTCTGCTTAAATGGTGTAGTGCAGCTTGTTGGGACAAAGCAAGGAGGACTTGACCCCTTTACTAAATGACTGGACTCATAACAGAGTCATGAATGAATAAATAAATAAACGTGATAAAACACAGATACCAGTCAATTTTAAAAATCTAATAGAAAATCTCATTAAAAAAACAAAACAAAAGGGAATATGGAATTATTTACTCAGCAATGTAGTGCAAAATAGATTGGCTAAAATCAATGTAACGATCTAGACGGTGTTTGGCAGTATTGCTTTTTGTGTGCTTATTTTGTTGAAAGAAGGAAAAAAAAGTATTTGTCCCTTTACTTGCAGGTTATCAATGTGAATATAAGATGCGAACAGGGAGAAAACCAGATGGCTGTGCCATAGGCTTCAAGCGATCCAGGTTCTCGCTCGTTTCTTCCCATCCAGTGGAGTTTTTCCGTCATGGCATTCCTCTCTTGGACAGAGATAATGTAGGCCTAGTTGTTTTACTTAAACCCACTGTACACCGGTCATCATCTTGTAACATCTGTGTTGCCAATACTCATCTCCTGTATAACCCCAGAAGAGGAGACATCAAGTTAACACAGTTAGCCATGCTGTTGGCAGAAATCAGTGCAGTGTCTCTGGAAGAGAATGGGCATCGAAGCCCCATCATACTCTGTGGCGACTTTAACTCGGTTCCAGGCTCACCCCTGTACAGTTTCATTAAAGATGGAAGACTGAACTATCAGGGACTGTCCATTGGCAAGGTAAACCGACCTTATGCTTCCTGATCTCCATGCAGCGCAGAAGTTCACTTCTCCTGCTAGGGATTACTTACATGCCCCAAACCCTTAAGGGGCTTAAAAAGAATGCTACTGATGCATAATAATTAAAGGAGCTATTGGGATAATTACTGTTAAATAATATACATTGAAACATAACATTCTAAACACTGTTTAGTCCCATTTGGCTTTGTGAGGACTGGAAACTATCCTGGCTGCACTGGGTCTGGATGGTGTGCCAGCCCATCATAGGACCTGCAAGTCTAATATAGAATTGACCGTCTATCCCGCCTCACTGCTGTAGTAGTGTTGTTTTTTTGTTTTTTTTTACTTTTCAGGTAGATGCTAGGTAATTATCTGTGGCACCTGTACTTATGCCTTTCCTAGCTCAGGATATAATTTAGTAAAGCAATTGGAATTCATGACACGCATTCTTTCACCTGATGCCCAGTAGTCTCATTTCTGCCAGTGTACAATGTTTAGTGTTCAAACTCCAATCTGCTGGGTGTTCGTGGTTTTTTTTTTTTTTTAAGACAGTCTTCAGATTTCAATGTGTGTTCACACAAGCTTTGTTTGGCCAAAGGTCTCTGTGCAATGTAAATGTGGCCTGAACAGCAACAAATCTCTGTGAAAAAAAGACTAAAATCCAAAACCAAAAGGTAATTGGCATCACTTACTAGTATTTAAGTATCAAACAGCTCAGAATGGTATGCCATCTTTAGTAATTTGTATCAAAAGACAGTGCAAGTACCAGTTAAATGAGTTGCTTCTACATTTACATACAACAGATGGCAATAAAGTAGATTGTAAGCATGTCAATGATACACGGGTGTGAACAATTTCCCAGTGCTCTGAGTTTACCTGCACTTCTAGCCATTAGTGACCCCAGATGTTGTTTTTTTCCTCTTTGCTTAGGTTTCTGGTCAGGAGCAGACTCCAAGGGGGCAGAAGATGCTGTCTGTTCCTATATGGCCAGAGAGCCTTGGGATTTCTCACCGTTGTCAATATGAAGCCAAGTATCAAAAAGATGAAGGTAATTTTAGTGGAATCGGATGAATTTGGGTCACATAGGATTTGTGTTTTCAAAACCCTTTTTCTCAGACTTTCATTACATTTCTAGTAGTTATGGCTACTCTTATGTTAAGATGGAAGAAACCTTCCATTATTTATTCATTTGATTTTTGGTTGTTTGTTCAAACTTCCTTATGTGCCCTTTTCATCACTATTCCTTTTAAATTCTTTTCATAAAAGCCTTTTTTTATGTGGCTGTGTTTCTTATCTGCTGCAGGGGGCGATTTATACAATTTTGTAAGTAACAATAGACCTAGTTGTCTGTCCGTGTTTTATAAGATGCATTGTCATGCCCAGTGATGCTAAATATGGAAACTTGCTGAATAAAGTAATCTAGCATCCCATTTGCTGTTTATAGGACCCCAGAGAACTGCATCTTGTCATAAATTTAGGCGGAGTGGTGGCTCTGAGGCTAGCGATCTGCACTGGCAGTCGGAAAGTTGTCAGTTCATATCCCGTAAATGCCAAAAGGAAATCTGCTGTGTTGGGCCCTTGAGCAAGACCCTTAACCTGCAATCGCTGAGCGCTTTGAGTAGTGAGAAAAGCGCTATATAAATGCAAAGAATTATTATTATTATTATAAATTAGCTTCACTTTAAATTTAATTATGAATGATGAGAGAAAACTCTTGATATATCAACTCTCAGATTATTAGACTTGGTCTCACACAATCAGGACTTCATAAGTACTACTGTGGCACTCTCTGGTTTTTGGATTTTATTCTTATTGTCACTGTGGCTAAGCTGTTACATGCTACATGGAAGAATTTTTAACAGATTTAAAGCACTATAATTCAGTTTTGCTTTGAGAATTGCTTGTGTAGTTTTCCACAATTAAGGATTTGTGTTTTTTATCTCCTTTTGGAAGGAAGTGAAACTGGTGACAAATCTGATGAGTCTTCAATTGAACCAGAGGTGAAGCGGTATGTACACTACTGATAAATTAATGGTAAATGACGATTGTAACAAGTCTGAAATAAATGTGATCTTTACAGCCACCTCTACCTTAAGTTACCTGAAATGGCACACAACATCTCAGCTATGCAGAAGGTTCACCAACACATTTACTTCATCAGATATCTGAAGAAAGACTTGGTGTACAGAAGATCGTAAAGTTGGGTCAAAGTATTACTGGCACACAGCTCCATTCTGTTTCAAAAATGTACAGTACAACACATGCTCGTTTAGAAAGGAAAACGGTATTTATAAAGGTTTCTGTAATCCTGCACTGTCACTTTCTTCTTTCCTCTGTTTAGGACCATTAGTCGCTTTGTCCACTAGATTCAGGGACTTTTTTTTTTTTGTCACAGGTCATAAGGCTATTCGGCCTTGCTTACCAACCAACCAACCAGTGAGTGTGAAGGTTATTTCAGTGTTTGCTGCTAGTGGTGTTTATTCTTGTTGTTTTTAGCTATAGTAGTAATAGTAGTATTGTTGTGCATACATAGTATAAGTTGATGAAGCTGTAGCAACATAACATCCAGAGGAAGCTTTTTTTAATAGGTTGAGGCAAGAGAAAAATAAAGTGACACTTGGATTCATAACCAGTGAAAGATTTTGACAGGTATTTTGCAAAAAGAAAGGCATACAAAGTTGAAGGGAAAGGATTGTTGAAGAACTTTTTATAACTTGTACTGAGGCTTTCAGGTCACATAAGTCAGAAGGAGGTGCAATGAAAAAATCTAGTGTGAAAGCCAGGACAAAATATTATACACTACCTTAGCTGCAGTCAGGCATTCCCTGCCAGCTGGAGGCACCTACATTCAGCATCACTAAGCTGGTCGAATTTAGGAATCTTATGGGATGTTATTGTTGTAATTGGAGCAGCATCCTCATGGTAGAACTATTAAGAATCCTCAGTTAGTAGACCATCATGATTGAGAGCATTGTATTATTCATTAGCTATGGATTTGATGGGGTCAACAAGAACAATATTTTATTATAATTGCACATTTTCATACATTAAAAGTAGCTGCGAGTACTTTGCAGTAGTAATGGCTAAACAGAGTATGGGAAGAAATTGAAAACCAAAGAGCAGTCGGTAGACAAGCAAAAGTTCTAGCTTAATAACAAAAACTGATCAGATGCCATGGTGGAAAGGAGTATAAAAACTCCAATTGGCTGGATGCTGGAAAAAATAAGCCCTCAGAGTTTCTAAGGCCAAAAGACCACCCATCTCCATCTGGGCATTATACAGTCCACACGTGTAATAATAAGAGAGCATGTATTTTTCCCCCTTGCATAAAGCTGTGATTTTTTTTTTTTTTTTACCATTTAAACATTGTAGGACACAGTGCACAGAAAATTCAAGGTACTACTGGTGCAGTTTTGCTCAAAATCAATAGGATTCAATCCATTGACTGTCAAACGTTTTTACCATACCACAATGCTTTTTTTCCTCTCTCTGTGTCTCTTCCTACATGTGCTGTATTTGTAAATAAGGAAAGCAAAAAAAAAAAAATTGGAGTGCCTGGCTGAAAAAAATAACTTAACCCATCACAGAGGGATCATATTGGGGCGTGTCAGACTGAGTTGTAACATCTCTAAGTGTATGTAATATATAAACAGATCTAAATATTTTAAGTCATGGCTACACTGTATATATGTTTGTGTGTGTGTGTGAATAATACATATAAAAGCAGGGCAAGGTTATCGGTTTAATTTCTTGACATCATAATCATTGCAAACTTAGAACTTTACTGTGAACTAAGTGTTTTTTTTTTTTAGAAAAGAATCCTGTATTGAGCATCAGTTCAGTCTGACTTCAGCTTATTCACATTATTTATCAGATGATGGGAGTCCAGAAATCACAACATGTCATTCCAGGACAGCTCTCACTGTGGATTACATATTTTATTCTGCAGCAAAAGAAGATCTCTCTGTACTACCAGGTACAACTCATTAATAAAACCTCCTGAAATTGAAAAGTGATTAAATGTACTGTATGTTCTTGCTGAAGGCGAAAGCAGTGCAGTAAGATCAACATAAAATGAGCCATCATACACAACTGAGTGCTATTAAGTACTTATGAGTCCACTATACACTATAACATTAGCACTTTCACATATGGGTTTTCAAAGCTACATGAGGCAACTGACAGAGTTCAGTCTCCGTATGGTAAGTGCCTGGATGGCTGGTGCTTTGGTCACAAAAACTGCAACATTATTTCCTGCGTCATGGGCCACAGACTAAAAGCCATTGACAGCACATGCCAAACATTGATAAACTGCCTGGCTGCAAGTCGGAGTTCAGCTTGGATAGACACCTATATCATCAGATAGTTGGTAAATGCCAGGAAAAGTACTTCCTTAAAATGACCACAGAATTGAATTGGCACCCCCAGGACCAAGTCTCAACAGAACATGTATCTAATGAGCTACAGAAAACTGGAATTCATGGCAGGGCTGCCAAGATCATTCATAAGGATGTATACAGGTATAAGGAACTCAAATTTTTCCCCCTTAAGAGCAATGGTAAAATTTACCGTCAAAAATGTCTCAGTACAGCATAGTACATCTGGGTAGGTTTACGTTTGGATGAGACGAAAGGCTGCCTTCCCTCCCAATCTGTTTTACCACCTATTAAATGTGGTGGAAAATTGGAAATGTTATGGGCATCCTTCTCATAGGAGTCATTAGGTTTGGTGATTGTTGTGCATAGTCCTACAAGGGCCAAGGGAAAAAACATCCTGTTGTGCAATTACAGTTCCCTTATGATTTTTGCCTGTTCCAAGATTTTAATTTCCCCTTACACACAGCTGAATTAAAAACTTTAAAAGTCTAAAGAGTGGCTTCATGAACGCCAAGAAAACCTCTAATCTCTGCCATTGCCATATCTCTAATCACAAGTGTGAAATGGCTCTGCTGGATGGAGGTTTGCACATAATGGTGTATGTGTTGATGTTGACTTACTAAATACAGTGATTGTTACTAAACCGATAAGATTGTGAAATTAACATCTCAATAGCCAGAACATAAGGTTTTTGACAAATATGGGGATTCATTTTTTTTAAACCAATTAATGAAATGTCACATACTGTATAAAGATATTCATGGAAAATCTGGGAAATGTGTTCAGGTAGGAAACCAGGAAGGATTTCTCCGTGTAGTAGAAATGTAAAACAAACTACCAAGATCAATTGATGAAGCACAAATCCTGTTCCACTGATGAGGTGTTTGGATAACCCCATTGCTGATTGCAAGTCAGAGCGCACAGTGGGCTTTCTTACATAAAATCTTTGACTTGCTTCTTCTTTTTATCTGTTATTAGGAAAGAATTCCAGTTACGATGGAATGTTGAAATTACTCGCCAGACTTTCTCTTCTTCGTGAAAGAGACTTGTGGTCTGTGAATGGGCTGCCTAATGAACACAACTCCTCCGACCACCTGCCTTTACTTGCCAAGTTCAGACTGGAATACTAACGCAAAACTAATGCCAGACACAGGTTTATTTTTGTAATAACTTTATAAGGATTGTTCGCACTGTCTTGCAATTCTGATACCTTCCCTTTTTGTATATTTTAAAAACTGAAGATTTGTGGAAACAAATTTTAATTACTCATGAATTCAGTTTATATGTTTCTATCTATACCCTGAGTTTTTAATGTGTGTATTGGCGTGTCCCGGTGTGTGTTTATTTTCATATGGCATAGATGCAAAATCAGGATTAAATCTATTTT
Source organism: Polypterus senegalus (assembly GCF_016835505.1). Taxonomy (NCBI): domain Eukaryota; kingdom Metazoa; phylum Chordata; class Cladistia; order Polypteriformes; family Polypteridae; genus Polypterus; species Polypterus senegalus. The sequence continues at coordinate 102,432,622 of NC_053169.1, read as the reverse complement.
TTTGTTAACAACTAATAACAGGAAATAACAAAAATTCCTTGTGTTTGTAAAATTTTAGATAAAATATTTACAGGAGTACAAGTTTGCTGAATTTTCTAGGAAATGCATTGTTTGAAATCAGGTTTTTGTTCCTATTGTACTTAATTTTAAACCATTTTAATTTGCTCTTCTCTATAATTCCTAGGTTTAGCATTAAAACAAAAAGATCCCTTGGTTGTATAATAAGAGCATTAAAGATTTATAATTGTTAGGGTGAGTCTGTTTCTTTTATAGGCAACAGAGAAAAACCAATTGCCAAGAGTTCCACTTTATCTGGTATACTATATGGCCACCATTTATACAAAAGGATGTTTGCACTGTAGTGTAGAACGTAATCAATTTGGGGTTACAGGGGACTGGAGTCTACTGTGTTTAGGCAACATCAGGGGCTACACAGCAGCCAGTTTTGGGTCGGGCACCAGTTCAACCCAGGGCTAAGTAATACCACCATTTGATCCCACTGCTTTTCTATTCCTTGCTGGTAACAAAGTGTGCAGGGTTGAGAATTTAATACAGATAATTAACAAATTAATGATTGAGGTCTTGATTGTGTAACGTAATGTAACTGAACAACGTGATTCACTTTGGTGAACGCTGATGAAAATGGCTGTTTATGTTTACAGCAAATAACGCAGTAATATAGTTGAATAACCAACATTTTATTGATTTGGCACAAAGCAGAAAGACCAGATAAAGTTCACATTTGATAAATCTAGGGAAACGTACATCATAAGAAATCTAGGAAACGTGACAAATGAGAGGAGTCCCTCCAGCCCATCAAGCTTGTTTGTTTAGTTAACAGCTAAGCTGTGCCATCTCCCAGTATCTCTACTCCTTTTATACAGTATCTTGTTTTGACATTTCAGTTTCCACAGTGCGATATTCTCTGAAGCTGTTAATTGTTTGCACGTGTTACTGATATCGTATCTGCCAGTGCTGCATCCTTGTTTTGGTTATACTACAGATTTCATTTTTTTAATGGTCAATAATGATATTAACCTTCTTAACCGCAGATCTTTGACGAAATGTGGGGTGAGGGTGACCCTCTTGACATTGTGCTCCCTTGCTGCAATTCTCTGGCCTTGGGCACCATTACATACACCAGCTCTTGGTCATCCTTCTGTAAAAGTGCTAACCAAGTGCCAGTGCCAGCATTAATGAAAATGGCAGTTACCAAGAGCTTGCTGCCCGTTTCTCAGCTGAAGGAGTCTGCTGGTTGCTGTATGTTCCACAGCCACAGTGCTTCACTCAGCCCAGACAGAGACGGCTGCTTTAAGCTCAAGGAGTGCCAGTCCTGAGTTGGACTGCCTGCCACGTTCCTTGTCTTGTGCAGCGTTTTATGTTGTATAGATCCCCTGTGCTGTGTGTTTCACTGTCCATACTGTGTGTATCATTTCTTTACCATGTAGTTTTTTGAAAGACATTAAGCCTTGGTAAAGATTTCACACAAAAATGTATTGTTTGTTCACAGCCTACACAATGTGATCTCTCCAAACCCACTGACATTTTCCTGCATCCTCTGCATGTGATCTGCTGGCATTAACCGACTCTGTCTTGCTGAGCGTGACTCTTTAGTGACAGACTGCCAGTGTTCTGACATTCCTGGTTTGTCTTTTGATGGGATGACCCTTGGGCTCTGTTGTTTGGCTGCACTGATCATACTGCAGTCATGTGATGGAAGGCTTAACAGAAATAAGTCCAGTCATCATTCATTTCTGCTGCTTCATACTTTTCTAACATTTTTGAAATCCATTTTATGTTGTATGGTATGGTTTTTTTTTTTTTTTAGACCTTTCTTCTTTTCAAATTTGTCTTACCTAATGTTTTCATAATTGTGTTTTTTTTTTTTATTTCTCCAGCTTTGTGAGCTTTTGTTAATTTATTTTTGGTAGTGTTGTGTTTTTTTGTTTTTTTTTGTTTTGTTATGGACAATAAAAAATCCTAGAATTTTTACCTGGCCTAGTCTCGACTCTTCCTTTTATTCTGTTATTAGCATCTGTACTGCCACTTTGGTTTGCCAATTGACTGCCATGTGGCATTTATGATCTCCCCCAGAACAGGGACCAACATCAAAGGTTTTTGTGGAGTGGCCGATTGCCTTTCATGACTTTTTTCTTCTTGCTGGGCCTTTGACATCGGGGATTTTTTGCACTGTTACATTTGTTGACTTTGCAGCAAATTATTTAAGGTTGGGTTTATTTCTTTACTTTATCAAATAAATATACTGTCTAGAGTACTATGCACGTAAACAATATGTGTGTAATGAGAATGTCTTTTCTAATGCAGATGTGGTGAAGCTGTGCATTTGACACTCTAAACGGAGGACAAGAACTTGTGGCCTAAGTTGATTGGAGAGGCTTGCAGGTGTCAGTGTTATGGTTTTTGAATTTTCAACAAGGTAATGTGATTTGTTCAAATGATCTCTATGATCACAATGTCATACTTTATGTACCAAAAATTCATGTGCAATAACTAAGTGGTATTAAATAATTGTAACTTGACAAAATAGATCAGTAAAAACTTAAATGAACTTATAGTAGGTTGTGCTTGTCACCTTTGACAGTTCACTCCAAAGCATGCTATTAATCCATATAAGTAGAGATGTATAGTTTTAAATTTGATGACGACTTGTTTTTAAAAATTCTGATTGTTCTGAATGTGTGTGTTAAGTGCCTATTTTAAGGCCCATTTATCAAATACCAGCACGGACCACTTCTGCTTTGAGAACAGCCTGCGTTCTTCCAGGCATGGAGCCAGCAAGGTGCTGAAATCTGTCTTTAGGGATTTTGTTCCATGTTGTTTTAAGCACATCACACAGTTCCTTCAGATTTTTTTGGTTATGAAAAATCCCATTTCACCTCATCAAAAAAAGCCCAGTTGATTTGGCTGAGACTTGTAAACTGTGCAGGCCACTGATGTAAACTAAAGTCATTGTCCTTTAGTTCACAGCAGCAGCTTGAGATGATGTGTGCTTTGTAGAGTATTATTATCTGTTTGAGAAAGGGACGGAGATGGCCAGCAACAATATTTCAGGTGACGCTCGGTCGGTATTAAGAGACCTACTGCGCCAGTAAAATATGCCCCCTACCATTACACCAGCTGTGTGTGCTGTTGATGACCCCAGCTAGGATGGGTCCACAGACTCGTATTGTTCATGCCACCTTCTGCTCCTAGTATCTGCCTCAGCCCAGGCCACATTTCTCCAGTTTTCAGTTGTCCAATTTTGATGATCACATGACCACTGTAACCTCATGCACCAGTTTAGCAACCCAGAGTGGTGGTCTGCTGCTGTGCCCCGAGATGCTGTTTTGCACACAACTTGGAAAAATTTGTTATTTCAGTAGCTCTTGTATTTTCCTTTTAGCTTGAAAAAAAAGTCTAAGCAGTCTCCGCCGCTCAGTGGGCATTTTTTTTATCACTTCATATTCTGAAACTCAAGAGATTATAGTAGTGTGTGTGTGTGTGTATACAGACCAATTCTGACACCAACAATCAATGTGCAGTAGTGCAGGGTAGTATTGACGATTCTAACTGCTTCAGGTTGCTGTGCATTTACTGAGCTTTGATGTTCATCACTACGCATTTCACTTTCCCGGAGGACGAGCCTGAATGTGAACTCGGGGCCTCCGCGTCAGTAAGCCATAGCTTATCTGGATAAGCAACAGAAGTCGGTTTGTGCAGGTAAGCTGTTGGGTCTATAAGTGTAATCAGGAGGCTATTGCAATACTCACTTGGGCCTGTACTTTGGGTCCCAGCCCTCTGTTTCCTCAGAGCCAGCTGTCAGTCCTGAGACCACAACAAAAATGGAGCTAAAACCTGTTCAGCTGGATTGCATATCAGCCTTTCAGTGGCTGTGCTAATTGACAGCTCCCTTTGGTACAGTGGCAAAGAAGGCTTCTGTGTTATCTAAACGTCCCGAGTTCATATCCTGCTGCTGCCGTCTCCCAGAGGGAATGGGTCAGCTGACTCGGGAGGATCAAGCACAGCGGAGGCAAAGGGAGAGGCAGGTCTTCAATGCAGAAGCGCAGTTCCATTTTAAATGCCCTCCCATTGAGTAGGAGGATATTTTTCAGAAGTGGATTATTTAAGGAGTTGTGTTGCTACATCACATAACAACCAGCGTTCATGCATCAATCGGGGGACTCGCTGTGTAGAATTTGCATATTCTCCCAGTCTCCATTTGGGTTTCCTTCCTCAGTCCAAAGCCATGCAAGTTAGGTGGCTTGGTGATGCTAAATGGGGCAGAGTGGGAGTGTGTTCAGCTTGGGATGGGATGGACTGGCACCCCAGCCACAGATTGTTCCTGCCTTGTGGCTGGTGCTTGCTAAGATAGACTCAGGATAAGTGGGTTTGGAAGATGGATGAACAGCCAAACTGCATGGCTAGAGCATACATGTGGACAGCTGAAGGATGGATTAGGTAACACGAGTATCAGATTTTGTTTCATGGATGCTTTGATATTGCTTGCTGGTGTTCAGCTTTCTTGTGGTACCTGTAACTTTAATTTTCATCCTCCTTAAAACCAGGAAAATTTTCTTGTCCACAACTCCACATAATTTTCTTAATTATTCTCTTTTTTCATACTTTTCTTGTCCTTAACTCAAAAAATAGTGGCCTATTAATAAGAAAGTGATCATATTCTCAACTATAAAACACTTTTTAGTATTGTAAAGAAAAGGGGTGCGATATGTTTACACTCAATACTAAAATGACTACATTAAAAACCATACAAAAATAAACTAGGAAATTGATCTTTGCAGGTTCTGGATTAACAAGCAAAGCACCCGATTACCAGTTGATTAAATGGGGTTACAAAGTGTGCATCTCTACACCGTACCAGTGGGCACAATTCCTCTGAATTTCATAGTAAATGGGATGTGGATGTTAACACTGCGGTCAGTTTTCAGCTGCTGTCCATCCACAAAGACGGCAGTCAGTAAATGTCTTTTTAACATTCTTACGTCTTACCATTTACCATCCAGTCGAGTCTCCTAAATACAAAGGCTTAGGCTAATCCACTTCAGAGTTCACTACGCAATGTCACGACCCACCTTGAACAATGCAGGGCTCTCAGATTTACTTTATAAAGCAAAAACCTTTACTGGCAACCTAAACAGAAGTGCAAGGAGAAGAATTGTATTCAAAACATCTTTATTAAAACACACCATGCCAGATTAAAAAAAAAACAAAAAAAAACCATTACTAGCAGTGCATAGCTTCGGGTCATTCAAAGACATAAGAACAATAGTTTTTAAAAGAGGTGCCTCTGTAAAAGGTCTGTATTATCACTGTATAAAAAATGCACATAATTATAAAAACGTCTAAAGCACATCATAAAATTCTAAGACAACTTGAGGACAGACCTTAGGCCAGGTGTGTACAGAAATGAAGCATCTTAGGTGAACAATGAAAATACATATTCTTACAATCTGAAAAAATTAATTTAATTTATATGGGGATGTGTTACTACAGAAATGCATACGTGCGTGTAGCATGTGTTCTCCTCACACCACACTGTATACACAATTTGGTTTTCTGAAGATGACCTCCATTTTAAAAAGTCTACACTGACACCTGGAATCAGGCCTGCTCTCATAGTCTGAATACACCTGGAGTTTGGTTCTCTTTATTGCAGGTGAACAGATACTCCTTTAAAGCATTGGTTTATCGAAACACATCAAGGTTTGTTGTCAAATACATGACAGTAAAGCAACTCAAATCATTCCTCACTGAAAAGCAGCAAATGGTCAAGCGGATATGGCGCAGAATATGACGACAATAATGAACAAACACCCTTAATTGAGAGCAGTTAAGCAACTTCACGTGATTTGAAATCTGCTTATGCCATATCTGGTACTGAACACACTAATGAACACTGAACAAAATGTCACTGAACCAACTGCACTTACCTTTGGTAATTCAATTTAAAACACATGGATAACTACTGAAGTATCAAACTTTTCTTTCTAGAATGTAACATTAAATTTCCCAAAACACTTGGGAGATTTTCTGAAATGTCCTTCCAGCATGCTGGCAATCATGATACACTCCCAAGTGTGGCTTCCCTTTTAAAACTATTCCATCGGCACACAATGATTTGCATTTCTGAACACATGACAAGTGTTCACATGGTTTGGCATGGCTTGCATCTCAACTGCTCTAAAGGCAAAGAGCAAAAGTCACCTAAAACAGAGCAAGAAAACGGAGAAGATGAACTACTTGGCAGTGAGAAACACCAGCAGGGGGCCACGCTGCGCACATACAGCAGGCATCTTAGTGTTCCAATACTACAGAGCAGGGTCAATACGGTGCCAGTGGCGCTCACAGTCCTTTATACAGCACAGCTGCACCAGGAAAATGCCAACACTGTTTAAGAGTAGTTCTCACTCACACATACATTATTGGAAGAAAAAAAAAATAAAATCATTGTCCTCTTTCATAAAAAATGTAACTAGACCTCACCAAAAACCTCAACACCATGCACTGAATCGGATTAAGGACTTGAGCAGTTAGTAGAAAACGTCTTGAGGTTTGATCATTTAAAAAAAAAAAAAGTCTAAAAATACAAAATTGCATTTTCCTTTTAAACATTTAAAAATATGCACCCACGACCACACATCCTATCCCACCCGATTATCAAAAAACCTTCATGGTCTTTGTAACACCCAGTGCTTAAGACCAGATGAAGGAAGCAAAAACATTTTTTTTTTTTAAATCAAAACCATGCTAAGACTGCCTTCACCATCTCAGACTGGTAAAAGAAATGGTGGCCATCTACCGCACCTTTCCTTCTGTTGCATTACATTATCTTAATCCCGGATTTTGAAGTGAATACTGAAAGACATTATACATGGATATGCACTCCATTTTAACAACGTGGCCCTGAAAATGAGGCTATTGCTAAAGTGCCAGGAGGCTCGGCTTTTCAAAAAGGCAACAAAGTGTCCTACCATAGCCTGTTCACACATCGTCTGCAATACAAAGTCTACCGCGACAACAGAGTGACATTTACTGCTGATCTGATTAATACACGGGATAAAGTCTGATGCCGTACTTCTATCACATTTAAAACGACTCGAGAGACACGGCTGCGTTCAGTGAAACTGCATCTGGTGCACCCGTAGTGCTGATGGATCTTAAATCAGCTGCCATATTCTGGCAAATAAAATCGTCTTTTACTACTTACTGCAGATAAACTCTCCTAGTGTTCCCTTTATTTAGGCCAGATATCCTGCGGTTTGCTCATTATGAGTGTTCTCCTGAGACAGCATGGAAAACACTTCATACGTCTACACGGGGGGAGAAAGAGGATTGAAAGGACTGTGGGAGATAAAGTAGGTTCTTTTACATTTTCGTATTCTGACCATATTGTGTCTTTTTTGTTAAGTGGTAAATTACACTAGAGGGTGCGTTTTAAAATCTGCCACTGCTAGGCAAGATACATTATAGAGAATAAAGAAGGTGTTGTGCTGTCTTTGTTACATAAAAAAAAAAAAAAAATCTGTTTGCTCCAACTGCTTATATAAACTGGAGTTGAATAAGGCATTCAGTCCAGAGCTTGATGGGGACAATAGGCACTGTAGAAAGTGGACTAGTACAGAAACCCAAATGGACCATCAGTCCCACTCAACGGCACAGGGCCTGCCTGACACGCACAAGTACACAATCCTCAGCAAGTGGGCATTCAACCTAAATGTAAAGTGCAAATATGAGCACCATCAGAGATTGTAGTTTCTGTCTTTAGATCCGGATTTGGTAACCAACGTCATTCAAAGTGCTGAGTTCCGCAGGCTTCTTGTCCAACATTGCAGGCCTGAAACACAATAAATAAATCCATTACATACATTTCTGTACAGTTTAATACGGACACCAAATCAGCCATCAAAATAAGTATTAAAACAAAAAAAAAACAATAAGAGATCAATGGAACGAGTACAGCAGACTGACAAATCCTTGTGTTGTTAGTGCTTCCATTATTAAGCCAATTGTCTTTCAGATTTTGCATGTTTTTATAAAAAATAAACTGCATCTTTATTCGACATTCGACAGAGGGGACTGGGCAGTCTCATGGTCTGGAATCCCTACAGGCTTTATTTTTTTCTCCGGCCGTCTGTGGACCTTACTCTTATTCTATGTTAATTAATGTTGACTTATTTTATTTTCTTACTGTCTTATTTTTCTATTCTTCATTATGTAAAGCACTTTAAGCTACTTTTTGTATGAAAATGTGCTATATAAATAAATGTTGTTGTGATTCTAAAAATGTCAACAACAAGTACCAAATCTAAAATATTTAACATGCACACAAACAAGTGTGTACTTAAAAAACCCACTCAGGCCTCGTATACACTCTGTAGGCCAAGAGGTACAGTATGTGCGGTGTGCTGCTGCCGCCACTCCTCAGAGAGAGGAATGTTCTTATGCCAGACTCCCAAAAATGACCAAAATGCCCAGCACCTGCCTTTTAGTACAGCTGAAGAAGTTCGCTTTTCCAGCAAATGCTAAGCTGTCTAAAAATAAATACAGAATGGGTGGTTAGGCAAGGCAGAGATCACGTGGCCATCCCCTGAGCTGCAATTAAGGCAGCTTTACAGGGATCCCTGCTGCATTCACCCATTAATTTGACTGTCAACAGAAGAGCGCTTCATCATACAAGCTGCCATGCTACCACTGTATACTGTCACAAAGCAAAGTGGCATCAAAACCTACTGTTCAGCGGCTCTCCATTAACTAGTAATTAAAGCTGGCGTGCGCAACGTTTAGCTCACAGCAGGCCGACTAATCTTGATTGCACACTTCTTCACTGTGAAGCAGATCAACTGCAAGAACCTCTGGTGTGCAACCAGAAGACAAGACAAGTACTCGGCGACCTCGACTACGCAGTGCCTGGCTGTCTGAACACATCCTATAGTACATTACTTGACCTTCGGCCTACACACCCACGTTTCATGGCCTACTGCACCAAAAAAAGTTCATAAGCAAACTGTGCGACTATCGTGTGGAATTCAAGATGTCCAAAAGCCAAAGCCAAGCAAGAATGCCACCTTCACAAAGTGGGCATCTTAAACAGAAGATAATACTGTGCTGCAAGTGATGAGCTTGCCATGACTTGATGCGTGTTTTTTTGGCTCTTTCATTTTTAGTTATCAGTGATGCCAGTCATTTTGATTTTTATTTTGAGATAAATGCACAATATGAAATAAGTAAATGTTACAAAACAAGTATGACTAAGCAGTGTGTTGAAGGCCAGTGAAAAATAAAGTGGAATTAATGCATAAATATATATACTAAATAGACACAAGCTGAGGAAAATAATTTAATGGTCGCATGTGAATGAGGAAAAACTGAAACATGGCCGTGACAGACATCTATCTATACAGTCCTATGAAAAAGTTTGGGAACCCCTCTCAGCCTGCATAATTGACTCTCCTTTCAACAGTAAAGATCACAGTGGTGTGTCTTTCATTTCCTAGGAGTACTGCGGTGTTTTCTGAACAAAGATTTTTAGTGACGCAGTATTTAGTTTTATGAAATTAAATCAAATGTGAAAAACTGGCTGTGCACAAATGTGGTCCCCTGGTCATTGTGCTGACTTGAATGCCTGTCACTGCTCAACGCTGATTACTTGGCTGGATGAGCTCATTAAGCCTTGAACTTCATAGACAGGAGTGTCCAATCATGAGTGGTCAAAGGTATTTAAGGTGGTCCATTACAAGTTGTGCTTCCTTCCCTTTGACTCTCCTCTGAAGAGTGACAGACAGCATGGGATCCTCAAAGCAACTCTCAAAAGATCTGAAAACAAAGATTGTTGAGTCTCGTGGTTTAGGGGAAGGCTACAAAAAGAGATCTCAGAGGTTTAAACTGTCAGTTTCAACTGTAAGGAATGGAATCAGGAAATGGAAGGCCACAGGCACAGTTGCTGTTAAACCAACACAGCAGGTCTGGCAGACCAAGAAAAAATACAGGAGCGGCATATGAGCAGGATTGTGAGAATGGTGACAGACAACCACAGATCACCTCCAAAGACCTGCAAGAACATCTCGCTGCAGATGGTGCATCTGTACATCGCTCTACAATTTGCACAAAGAACATCTGTATGGCAGGGTGATGAGAAAGAAGCCCTTTCTGCACTCACGCCACAAACAGTCGCTTGTTGTGTGCCAATGCTCATTTAGACAAGCCGGATTCATTTTGGAGCAAAGTGCTTTGGACTGATGAGATAAGAGTTATTTGATCATAGCAAAAAGTGCTTTGCATGGAGGAAGAAGACCACTGCATTCTAAGAAAAACAACTGGGGTCTCACGTATAAAACGGTGTGTACGCACAGAAATGTTGCGTAAGGACTTTTCCACGTTCAAATCACGATGTATAAAACCTAAACTTGGCATAAAGCCAAGCACATTTCCACTGTACCTCATACCTTGTCGTACACAAGTTTTTCCGCTTGGTTTTGCAGACTGGCGGCACCCAGCGTCAAAGCAGTGCTACTGTTTCTGTGTGGCTATCCTTTCTTTTCCTGACGCGGCTTTATAAATACACTGACATTAATCGCATATTGTTTATTAGTATAATGCATCTGATTGTAAATTACCTGTAACAATATATTCATAGTATTCCAAATACCATAACTGCTTTAGCGTTGTTGCTCTAACTGCACCTTCTTTCAGCTGCTCCCGTTTGCCACAGCAGATCATCTTTTTCCATATTCCTCTCACTGTACCACTCAGAGTATTTATATCACTGTATCTGAGTGTGAATCACAGCAGCAGCTGATCGGAAAGAGAATTATCAGTATACAGCTTCAGCCACGGCAAAACGTTTCAAAGCCTTTCCTGTACGGACCTCGCGGTTCACAAACAGTTTCATCCCAAGAACTCTAAACGCACTCAATCAATTGCTCCTTGTAGAACTGTTAGGACTTATAAGTACAATCACCTTACTGTAAACTTACACTACAGTTATAATATCACACAACCTGAGCCACTTTATAAAGCGCGTATTTACATGTGATGACGAGATCATTTTTAAGATGAAATGCAGCAAAATATGTTTATTATACAGATAAAACTAACTTCATTTAAATAATCTATATTCTTCACTGGGACTGGCGTGAAGGATAGGATAATTAAATGTACTACGAAGATATTTCAATGTTCTTTAAACGTTTTGAAGAATCGGCGCTCTAAGCTTACAGACGGCTTAACTTCTATTACAGAGCTGATTGTGTGGCGATCGGTTACTTGGGGAAAGAAAACTGATTGTTTTTCCCGCCAAATATCAGAGGGAACAGAAAGGGATTGCCATTCTTGGATTTGCGATTCTTTTAAGAATCGCGGGTTTTCTGGTAATTATTATACACACACGAAAAGGAACGTGTATCATATTGTGAATATTATTTCCATTATCATTCAAAATTTAAAGTGCACTCCATATTGTTCAGCCTTTTTAAAGAATAGTCTTTAGTCTTTGAATTGAACACCAAGTACTGAGTTAACCCTCCAACAAAGCACACAGTGGCCTGCTATCTGATCGTGTCAACTGCAGTGGCAGCTGCTTGCTAATGCGCTTCCCAAATTAGAGTTTGAGCTCAGGTCTGCCCCGACAGCTGCTAAGGTTCTCTAGCATCTCAGATTCGGAAAGTTGTGTCAGTACTTTATGGGATGTGCACGGCAGCTTGCTTGGCTAAATACGACCATCTGGTAAGGCTCAATGACCATATTCAGTACCGACCAAGATTTCAGCCTAGCATATCTGTGTGAAGTGTACAGTTCAGTCAGTTTGGCGTAGTGTATTGGAGAATAAAATGCCAAGGCTGTCGGTTCAGTTCTCGCATCTGACTCGCTAAGCTCCAAATGTAAAAATAAGACAATTCTATTATAGCCTGAGTAGGCCATCAGGCAAAATGTACAATAAGCAGGCTTGAGACAATACACTCCGCGTGAATCGGCTTCATGATACAAAAATTCTGTGACAGAAATGTGGCTTATTTTTAATGTTATTATTAGAAATTCTAAAAATATTGCAAAATAACTTCAAATCAGTCAAAATTACATTTTAAAACACAAGTTTTTGTAAGTTTTTTAATTAAAATAATCCTACATATTAAAAAATCTCTCACTGCAGGAATGTAATATGTGTTACAAGTTGATTAACACATGTAAGCAAGAATTTCCTTGTACATGTGACAATAAGGACCCCGATAAATGTACAAAGTACTACTGTGACCATTCATATTTAAATAAAGCATTACTTCCACAGTTAACAACAAAAACCACTCCAGCAGTGGCTGTGCTGACTGGATCTGTGCAGAACTTAGTGTATAACGTTACACTTCCTTTAAAGAATAAGGAGAATGCGGACCCTCTGAAGTGCAGGCCTCTCCACTAGGACAATATGCCCTGTAGCTGAACGCTCACTCACTTCTTCCTTGCTGTAATCAACACCAATTTCTGAATCAGTACTGTACTTCAAGGCTTATCGCAGGTTTTTGAAATGTCTTGTGATTTATGGATGAGATATTCAATGGTTCAAGCGGTTGATGTGTCTGCAGTTTAAATGATTGATAATATTTATAGAACATTACAATCCTATAAGACTACATTTTTAAAAGACTTACGATTTGTCTCTCTTCTGAAGATGCCGTCTCTGAGGACTTGCTTGCCCACGACGAGGTGACAGGGATTTTCCTCTCGCCCGTTCTTTAACAGGGGACTGAGCAGAAGAGGATTTTAAAATCTGTCAAAAGAGAAAAGAATCAGCGTTACACCAGACTAAAGTTCGTTAAAAATAGCTTAATACTTAATACTACTACTCACAGACCCCTTTGCTTTCTTTGCAATTTCTTGAATGTAAAGACCTACACTTTTAAGGGTTATAATGGTTGGCCTGTCTTACTTTCTTATTTGCCTCTTTCTCACCAATTTGGTAGCAACATACAGTGTGATATCATCCATACAATGTTTCTGAGGGTATAGTAATACAGTTTGATCCGACACTGCCTTTACACACACACACAGTACTTTGGAAGTAATCAATACAAGTGCGGACACCTGCAGGAATTGTCTGCATTGACTTTCAAAAACTTTGATTGCCACAGAAAAGCTGTAGGTTGTTAACTCAGTGTATCATCAATGGCCGAATTGAGCAAGAATGGCCAGTTACTCACCTTCATTCTCATGTCCCGCGCATGCTTCTCCAAATCCTTTCGCGTCTCTCCCCGACTCATCTTGCTGCAGTTCAACACCAGATATTTCCATTCAATGGGTTGGAAGACATGGGGATCATGGGGCACATAGAGTCCAATTTTCACTTTCTTGACAACATGAAGGTATTTCTGATAAGAGTCCTCAAATTCAAAAATCAACTCGCTCAGAGTCCGAAAGCTGAGGGGCTTATCCATGAGGTCGGGCCTTCTGCTCATTCCCAGAGAGCCATAGCGCCCATTGCAGTAAACGCCCAGGACGACGTGATGAAAGAAGTTCCCCGAGAACTGTGTTTTGAAGCTGATTGGAAATCGTTCCAAGGAAGTCAGCCCATTGGTCAGATATCTGTGCAAGTCAAAGTTGAGGACTTTTCTTGCTGGGTTTACTAAGTGTTGGCTAAAATAAAAGTACAAATAGGAACCAGGCACCAAGAAGTAGACTCATGGTACTTGATTCTGCAAGAATGCATTGGATACGTTTCCTTTAAGCACCAATAGACCACCCATTTCCTGATGTTCATGCAGCAGTATGCACTGCAGCCTAAGTGTTTAGGTGTTGGACCTTAAACCACTAGGGTGCAAGCTCAAGCCCCCTTGTGACTTCCCGAGTGGCCCTGTGGGCATCGCTTTTCTTGCTCAGAAAGTTACTAGGAGACAACCGCGTTAGATCTTCATACTTGTAAAGCTCTGATTACATAACAGCAATGTATAAAACACTCACAGCGGAGGGCAGCACATTTGGAGAAGGTAAAACTCCTCAGTGTGTAGCTCAACTTCACGATGCACACAAGACCAGCTTAGCTTACTTACAGTATCAAACTTCACCAAAAGCACTATTCCTAATGGCTCACCTAAATATACGACAAATGTAAAGCATGATGTTGACACTTTCACACAAGACGCTGCTTCATTTCAAAACTTAACAGACCTGACACAAAATGAGACGGCGTAGCTGTGGCCTCAAGATAAGACAGAGCGGAAAGCGGCTTATCAGAGAATGGCGGCACAGATGAGTGTTCTGCTGCCCGGCGGGATGGCGGTGCTGGCGCATTCGATTTATTTTTATGCTGTGCACTTCCACCATATTTACTGATAACACGCAGTGCCCTGAAAAGTATTCACCCCACTAAAATCTTCACATTTTGTTGTCTCAGATTCTAAACTTTATTATGAATTTTTAGTACGACTTTTTTCCCCAAATGAAACAGCAGACATCATGTCAGAACCAAAGGAAAAACCTGAAAATCGGTTGACAATTTGATCATAACGTAAACAATTAAAATGGTGAGATTTCAGAAGTCTTTTCCCCTTTGTCAATCTCAGGCTCCTATTGTCCATGCTGTGCGTCACCTGACCAACTCCCCCAGCTTGTTGGTGGTCTCCACCTGGTGGCTCACCTGTCCTCAGTCTCTCCTCTGTTGCGGATATCCAAACTAAAATGAACACAAAACGGCACTGAAGCCTAGTCAGGGTAAGATTAGAGAGAAGCATCGATCTGGAAAAGACAGCAAGACCACCTCAGTGGCCCCGAAGACATCTCAGAGCTCAATGCAGTCCATCATACAGAAGTGAAAAAAGTAGAGAACACTGCAGAGGTCAGAGAGGCTACTGTGAGGCCAATGGTTACGGAGAGGACGTTCACGGCTAAACGATCAGCGAGGCACTGCGTTAAAATGACCTTAATGGAAGAAACTTCTCATTAATCATACAGAGTCTGCAAAATCTCACTTGGAAGATCTCGCAAATAAACGCTAGAAGCCTTGTTGTCCGACGAAGACTAAGGTGTGTTTGTGGCTGAAATCTAACAACGCATGAATCAGGAGTCTCCTTCACCACCATAGCAGCACCATGTTGTGTTGTAACTGGTGACCTGCTCAGATTGTTGGGAAGGGGAATGCTGCACAATCCAAAAAGATTCAACTGCAAAGGAATATTGGCTTTCCACAGGACAATCTGCCAGAGGAACAATGGAGTGGCTTTACATGAAGAGAGAGAGAAAAGAAAAAAGATGTTCTTCAGTTGTCCAGTCAGAGTCCAAACCTTAACCTCACAGGTGACAAGACCTCAAAATTGATGTCCAGCGCCGCTCCACTGCTAAACTGGCACAGCATGAGCAATTGTGAAGAGAGAAATGGCGAATCCTGCTCTATCACATCGTGCAAAATGAATGGAGACGGATTCACAAAGACCGTCAGAGCTGTGAGAGGGGAGGGGAGATGAAGACGTCTCAGTTTTTGAAATATTTTTATACGTGATAATTGTCTCGTGGCTGGGGGGATAGTGCTGTGAAAGAGTTGGGTTTATAGGCAATTCTGATCAAAATCCTACCTTTAAACAATCATTTATGTTGAAAAGAAAAGAGGGCTGAATTCTTTTTCAAGACATTCTATAAAATTGTATTTATTTACTAGCTGTGCTTACCTGTCAAGGGCAGGTAATAGAAGAAACGTAACAATATTCGTACCTCTTGCCTTACAGATACCCCCCTCAGTACCCTTGTACTGCAAGTCTCGGCCTATTTTGCCCACTTCCCAGACTCTTCATTGTTGAGGCGCCCTTGCTCGTCTCCCGTCTTCTTTCAACGGCCACCAATGACAGAAGGGGCCCCCATTACCTGCTGTGAAACCAAGATCTGCGTTCTTGTGAATACTTCTGGTCGGGTTGCACCTCATTATTTAGTGACCTTTGCGTCACTCGGTAACTTGACGACGTCCTTTAAGTGCTCTATTTTAACTCCTTTATCATTCATAGCAGTGAGCCACCAAAGCCAGTGTCCAATCAGTTTACTCCGAGACGAGACGCACTCGCGCACACACACACAGATAGCACTTATTATATAGTAGACTTATTTTTAATTCTTGAATTGGTATGGAGGCATACAAGCGTCTAAGTAACAGGCCCAATGGCTGATGGAGGCGTAGAGAGCACTGATGCTGCTAACGGATGGACGTCACGATTTTTCAAACTGTTCTCCCAATTGACTTGCAGTTTACGAAACATTAAAATGGCCGTCTTTCTGCAGCAGACTGCACCTTTAGGGCTCTTTCAAGCGTGTTTTTTCACCAGTTGTATTTTAAAAACTCCACATACAGTGGCAGTCACAATCCAAACTGTTCCCTGGGAAATGGAGCAAGGCTAGCACTACAGCAGGCTCATGAAGACAGATCATGAAAGCCCCCAGGGGTGTTGGGTTTGCGATTACTTTGACTGAATGGATACTCGACTCCAAAAGTGGCCTCTGATCCTGAGCCAGCTGACTGTCCTGTATGAATGCGGGCTTTTGTTGGATGGCGGCACAGCCAGGCCCATGGGTGCGAGTGTTCAAAGGATCACAAGTAGGTCACAAGTTTTATGTCCAAGACACACCGCCAGCTACACTGAGTGTACAAAGTAACGAGATGCAAGGAAAGGCCATCAGTAAACAGAATGCCCTTTCATTATCTGGGGGACTCGATGTGGAGAGGAAGGATCCGGTTACTTGGTGTATACAATAAAGCAGACCGCTCTCAGGTCTTTGTACAGGAACAATGCAGCTGTGAGGACACCAGAAAGTGACACAAAGACAGGGGATTACCGACCAGAATGGGTTCTCAAATGGACAGGCGGAGGGGTGAATTAGCCCTTCGCTTTGCAGGCGTAATGTCCAGTGAGAGAGCAGGACACCCGACCTCGGGTCCTTTCCTAGCCCCACAGCCCATTTTCACCGTGAATTACGCAGTACTGGACAGACCACTCTGCTCTTTCACACACAAATATTTTTCCTTTTCTATTATTCACACCCAGTTTCAGTTTTCAAACCTTTCTTTGGCCTGCCTGGGGTTAGAATTAAGCCATTGTCCCTCTTGAGTTTAACAAAAGGGGACTAAAGGAGAAGCGCAGCCAGCTTTAAGAAGTTCTGCTCTAACATCGGCCAACCTGGGGAAACCTAGAAAATGGCTGTCAATTAAGCAGAGAATCCACTAGAGAGTGTTTGCTTTCTTAAATGTGTGAAAAGAGGACACTGGGAAAAAGATCTCTCACTCAACATATCAGAAAAGGAGTGGAAAGTAGCAATGCAGAGAATTCACTCGAGTTCCATATGCGCAAAGCATACAATTATTCAACTCAAAATTATATAATCGAGCACATCTGTCTCGACTAAAACTCTCCAAAATGTTTCCAGGGTGAAATCCAACCTGCGAACGCTGCAATCAAGTGCCAGCCTCACTGGGTCACATGTTCTGGTCCGCGTACACCAAATTAACGTCATTCTGGACCAGAATTTTGAATTACCTTTCAGACAGCCTTGATGTCCCAATCGCTCCTAATCCATTACCAGCCGAGTTTGGTGTAAAGTGGAGAACGACAAACAAACTGGGATTGCATTCACTACACTATTGGCACGCAGACTTACTTTACTAAACTGGGAGAATCCTAACTCTCCTCTTGTAAGTCAGTGGAAACCGATGGGTTATACTATCTGAAACTGGAAAAAATCAAATACTCAGAGAAGCTGTACAGATTTTTTTCAAAACATGACAGGATCACATCAGTAATATTTTAGAATAAGCTCTCAAAGTTATTTCTGCATTTCCTTTTCTTCTCCATTCATCTCTATTAGCTTATCAAACTCATCAATTTAGGTTTGTTCACAAGCCTTAAGCTTTACTCCATTGGCCAAGTTCTCTCTCTCGCTCAGGGGCAGGGGGTCGACTTGTTCTCAATCCTATCTTTTGTAAAAATTGATCGATTTGTATGAAATGATTACAATAAAATTAATTTAAAAAAAAAACCTGAACACACAGAACCTGGCGAGCAAAAATGAAAATCTAAACGTGTGGAGACGTGCGGGGGGTAAACGTCACAGCTTGTTAGCTTTAAAAGGACGTCCCGGTAACCCGCCAAAGTTAATCATTCTAGCATGAAGGCCTCCGACACACAAATGTCGCTCGGCTCAGTAGCTTAGCAACCAGATGGCCTGTCAGAAGCCACAGGATAAGCCAGGAGACATCAGGCCCACATGACAGCTATGCAGATTCTCCTTTTAGAACTTAATCCACGTGAAATGTTTTCTACTCATGCAGTGTTCACGTTTCACTTCAAAGGTTCAAATCCTTTGCTACACAAACACCACCATAGCATCTGCAGGCCGGAGCTCAGACAGACAGGCTGTTCACGTCACGTGGAGACGCATGGCTCATGGGGCTGGGAGAGGAGACGCACTCCTCTACTTCAACCTGTTCATCTGGGTACAGGCCACCTGTGATCTCAGTAAAGGATCCGGTCTTGGATCGGCTCACAGAGTTGGGGGAAAGTGAAGTGCAGATGGTGTTGTTCAGACCACATGTGAGAGGCAGAAGGAGAGAAGTAGAAGTCTGGAAAGAGCGGTGGTGGGTGGCTGATGAAGGATACGGTGGTTTTGGTGCTGGGGGCCCGCCTACCGCCATCACTGTCCAAGTGGTAGTCCAATTCCGCCACCCGCTATGTTGTTACAATGCTAATCTACACTAACCTCATACAAGTCATTTCAGGGAGTCACGAGTTCTGTGTGTTTACTTGTTGAGTCTTGGTCAGCGTGTTTCACTTTGGTATTTTGTTCTGTGACCCGTTTTGGCTTCAGACCCTGGCTAAATTTTTTTTTACTATTTTTCTGTTCCGATTTTTGTGACTTGCCTTTTTAAAATTGCAGCAGAACAATTCTTATAGAGGTCTTATTGTGACCTGTCCGCAGTGGGCCCTCGCTCCTTCATCAACCGGACTACCTTCACTATCATAACCCTGGGACCTCATTGAAACGGGGATGGAGGAACCAGCTTTGTGTATTTAAACGTCACCTTAATTGAAGGCATGTGGGTCGGACGCGCGACAATACGACTTCTACCACGAGTACGGCAAACCATCATGCACTCCCATGTTACCCTGTTGTTTAAGACAAACCATCACGCAAATAATGCAGCAATGCCAACAGCCAAAGCATGGCACCCAAACAAATTCCATTTGAATTTGGCACCTGCCATCCTGAATACGTTGATAAGTCACATTTTATAAAAAAGGCGAGTCTCAGCACTGCCAACATAGCCTGACGGCTTTCTCTACACCCGCCTTAAATCATTACAGCCAACAGCTCGCTATTTACGGTGCCTTGAAAAAGCATTCAGCCCCCAGCCATCTGAATTTTTACATAAATCATGGCCACTGACTTGGATTCGGACGTTTAGGTGGGAATGTTTCATTTATAAATCACTTATTCCCACCCCACCTCTTTACACGCAGTCACTGGCTTGACTGACCACGGTCATCACGATAGCTTCTGTGACACGTGCCACACTTTAGGGGTGGCCTGACCTGGCGATAGGTTCTGGTCTGTCTTCTCCAGTTCTGTATGCTGGACTGTACTGAGCTGCGACGTCTGTCCGGTGCCTTTCAGGTGGTCTCACCCCTTCCCTTTCTCCAGATATTTCTATCCACACTTGTTTTTAATATTTTTTTCTTTAAGTTTGCTCCATCCTACTTTTGGACCTTAGCAACAGAGGGGTGGGGGTGAGAACAGGTGAAGACCACCACCAAACTGAAGGACCTGGTCAGGTAATACACGGCACTGAACAAAGAGAGCCCGAGACTGACAAAGGGGACGAAGACTTTGGCGATTATGCAGGTTTGGATTTTTCTTTTTTGACAATTTCTCTCTTTTGATTTGGCCGTTTAATATATCAGCTGGAAATACTCTTACGTTAACAAACTGTGTGTTTAGGACCTGAGATAGTAGCACATGAAGGCACCGGGTGTCATTTTAAAAACAAACGTTCTCTCCAAAAGTTCTTCAAACAGTTTGCACAAACCAGATGTCAAGGATCTGAAAGGTGTGCTCGTCTAAAAGGCAGCAGAAGCGAATTAAGCTTAACGTCTTCCTGCGAGGCACCTCACTACTGGCCGATGTTTCAAAATAGAAGATCTTGGAATATACAGGGTGTTGAATTCAGGCTAAGCCGCTATGGTAAAGGCTCAACACACACAAAACAAACAAGGAGAGACCACCTTCTGTGAAAAGGATACATTCCGAGAACCACCGCCTCCAGGCATTTAATGGGCAGAGACTCCCGGGTCATTTCTCTTGCCGTCTCCATTAACCTGAGGAAACAGAAAGGAATAAGCAATGAGACAACAGCACAACGATAAAACCCAGAGTGGCATGGCAGGACAGCGCTCAAGGTTTTCATTCATTTTCATTTTGCAGTTTCCCGGTGAAGGTCACAATTATGGTTGCTGTGCTGTTTGCAGCACATGCAGTTGATAATAAGCCGCGTGGATTAATTAAAATAAAATGAATTTCACTAGTCCAGCGTCCCCAGTTCCGATCAAGTCCGTGTGGACACAGTATGCCACTTGAATGATGAACGTGGGGAGAAACAGGCCAAGTGCAACTGCAAGAAAGAGTCAAACTTATGTGCTATCAAAACTAAACCATTAGCCAACACTCGAAGACTCGTAACTAAAGCTACTGGGATGATAACGACCAAGTACTTGAGTTTGCAATCTACACAATGTCAGTCTCAGGTAGTGATGGGATGTCAGGACCACCTTCATTCTGTCACTTTGATGACATCACACATGGTACACATTCCAGGGAATTCTGAGAAAAATTGCCTTGGAAACAATGGATGTCTAGCTCTGAAATGACGCTGCCCATAACGAAACAAAGAGAATGTCGCAGCATAACGTTAAATACATACAACTTCCAAATATTATTAGAAAACAAAAATCTAATTATGTTGTTATTGGGGATTCTAGGATAACAAAGCTAAACCATCCAGTCAGTTTTCATCAGAACACAAGAGGTCCGACGACCATGAAGCGGCCATTGAGTCCATCACGCTCTTTCAGTTGGCAATGTTGTCTCAGGATCTCATTCAGATACTTTATAAAAGTTCTCCATGTTTCCTCCTTGACTTCAAGACTTGGCAGTTTGTTTTTTTTTTTTAATTATTATTTCACAGATTCCTGCAGCCCTTCAGTCCTAAACGCACTCCCTTTAGTCTCCACCAGGTGTCCCAGACTACCTGAGCACCGCATTCGGTCCATGACTGCGATTCAAGCACTCAAAGAGCAGACTTTTATTTACAGGCTCCTTATTTTAGTAACTTATAATTAAAGCGGTTAACACTCAAAGAGGCACCTTAAGAACGTGCCGATGAACAAAAGTGGAGCTGCCTAGGAGTTGTAATTAACACATTTACAGTAACTGAGCACACATAGTGAGCAGCCATCTTGAGTTTATTTTTAGGAGAAATGCTGACGTCTGGGACCGTTACAGCTGGGGTGGATCTTCTACCGGGCTGTCGCAATGGGGCACTTGGTATAAATCAGCCTTATGCTTCTTCAAGTCTACTAACACATTTCTGTAAACCTCAGCAGTTTACAAACTAAAATGGGCGCCGGAGAGGCGTGCTGGAGTAGAGTTTGGAGTACTTTGTACTTCCCAACGAGCACAACATGACATCCTCAGACTTACTTGATCCAAGTGTGGTTCACAGCAGCACGGAGCACAAAACAGGAAACGGGCACGGATGGGACCTCCGACACACACACACACACACACACACACAACACTCAGCCCGACGCCGATTCATGTACCGTTCTGTCTTTGGGGGTGTGTGAGGAAAACTGAAAAACTGCACACAGACGCTATCTTGACTCGCCACGACGCTGGGCCCACGAGATGGCCGGCCTTGCTACTCGCTACACCACCATGCCACCCAGCAAACATATCATCAGCTGCATTTATTGTACACAAAAGAGAAAAACTCTTACCCGCTGAGAGGTCTCGTTTTCCTAATTTCAAAAAACTGAGTTCCTGTGTGGTTGTATCTGAAAAGAGAGTTAAGGACCACCAAAAGGGAATATTCGGGGTCTTGAACCAGTGGAGCTTACATTGATGTACCGTTAGTAACAAGACGCCATGCTGCATCAGCCAGAGTGCCCTTCAGTCATTAACATTTGATCAAATTTACACTGAAAACGAGTTCTTCCGTTGTTTAGAGTTGCAAACTCAAAACCTGATTTCAGCCACAGCTGTGCAGTGAATGGGTCGCCGCTGAAGCAGCTCCTGGTCTACAATCTCAGATAAAATGAACGACTTTTACTTAGTTTGGATCTTCAAATAGACTGAAGTCGAGACTCTTCATTTGTGCTTGAAAGGAACACAAAGTTCAGTTTTGTCATTTAATCGTGAAAACTACACTCGTGTGGGCATTTCTGGGGATCACATTGTGAAACGGTGTGGTTGGTTTTCACATAAATCACCAGAAAGTGTACCAGTGATGCCACTGCCCTAGTGTTGAATTGGGCAAAGTGTGAACACCACCACAATTCATGGTCCGCCTGTTCCCCGACTGCCACGTTGATTCTTCTCATCCGATTTATAACTCGTTTCATGACAGAATTTGTTTTTTTTCAAATTTTCCACCCAAGAGTACTTTTCACAATTAAAAGATGACGTACGTAGTGTTCTACCTAAACGTTACTGTTCCCTTTAATTCTCATGTTGGTATCTGTGAAGTTCAATCAGAATTCAATACATCACCGTGTACTTCATGAAATTTGCAGTCCTGTGCGTAACGCGCTCTCACACACAGCGGACAGTCGGTTATCTTAGTTTCACACTCCACTCGTGCCTTTTTCTGCATTTCTGTGACCAGTGAAGCCCATCGCTCTTGTGCACCACCTCTACATCTGCTTCATGAATGCTGACCAAAACTAGAGGCTCTTTGGTGAGGCAGAAGTCAATTCTCAAAGATCTCCCCGACTCCCCCATAAGTGCAGAATCATCTGAGAACGTCTGCAAGTGACCTGACCTGCTCTTATAATATGAGGGGTACAAAGTGACGACGACAACAGCAGACGGGCCTGCAGTGTTACTCGCGTAGTCCTCGAGTCTCACACACTGCGGTCTGCCAGACAGACAGACAGTCCATTATGTGGGACACCACGGGCTTGACCACCTGCTGACCCCTTAAAAGGGATGACTGGTCAGTGCTGGCTACTATCGTAACTAAATATTACTAACACCACGGCTCTGCTACATCCTACCGTTACATAAGGGGAGTAGCGACATTCTTTTTTTTTTTAACAACAAGAAGCTGGCATTAAGACAGTCCAATCGGTGCGAGTGGATCAGCGATACTGTAACAAAAATAACGAGTCTCCTGACTAATACAACCAAAGAGCCTCGTCATTCAGAGTGGGCGTGTCCTAGAGACTGACCCGCCTCCAGCCATGAACACCCAATGACATGTTTTCAAGCTGCCCGCAGTCCTCCAATACATTTTGTTGGTTCAACGGTAAAGCGTAGAGAAGCAACAAGCTTCATTTCTTCCTTTCTCTTTTAGTTTACAGCCAGTCACTTCAATGTGTTTTCCAGGACATGTCACATTTTTCTCTGTTACTTGGGGTTGCCCCTGATGGTGAAACACCTTTTGCTAATTTCAAGGATTTGCGGGTTTCCAAGGACGCGTGGCCACCTGGAATTACACGAGGACTTGTGTTCGATTGTCGTCTCGCGCTTTAACAGAACTACGAATCGCG
Source organism: Polypterus senegalus (assembly GCF_016835505.1). Classification (NCBI taxonomy): domain Eukaryota; kingdom Metazoa; phylum Chordata; class Cladistia; order Polypteriformes; family Polypteridae; genus Polypterus; species Polypterus senegalus. The sequence continues at coordinate 102,408,821 of NC_053169.1, read as the reverse complement.
CTTGATCTGCAAGACATGGCCCCTCCAAAAGAAACTCCGCCACACTGTATTATAGCAAGAAAGGATACTGCAGCAACTTCATGTACTGTTGTATCAAGTGCAGGTAGTCTGGAACTGACATGGATGGCTTGAAGATTGGCACTGATGGCACAGGCAGCTGAAAAGAAAAGAGAAGAGAAAAGAAGGAGCATTACATTAAGGTTATTAGGTTAACTGTAGCAAGATGGACGACGTGCAGTGTGGCCCCCAAGTCACTGCTTATCAGATTCATTCCTAGTGGTTTGCTGGGGCTGAAGGTTTCCTCTTTAACTGGACTGCGATCTTCATTGATTAAGCAGTTCTCAGTTTGTGTGCTTTGGCGTTAATCCAGAGATAATAAAACCAGGCCTGCTAAAGGCCCGGTTGGTCACGTGACGTAACTTTATCCGGCGATTCTTCAGACTTCATTTCAAACGTAGCAAACTGGAAACGGTCGCGGCACACAGCCATGACATCCCCAGCGACACCTGCAACTTAACTCGACTGATTTCAACTCAAGTCATACATTTCTTGTTATGCAATCTGACATCCTGGGGTGACGAGAAAGGGAACGGCATCTGTCAAGTTCGACAGGAAGACACGGAAGGGGCCGCTGGCATTAATTGTGTGTGTGCACATGGCAGGAAGTCTTGTTTTTTAATCATCATCATCTTCATTTCTCTTTCCTAGGAGGTCAGGTTATTTAAGTCATTGTTCACCAACGGGTGTGTCGGCGGTCTGACACTCATTGGCCCCCCGTGTCGATTCCACTTGTCATTAGGAAAAAAAAACTGCTGCTGAGAAAAATCAGGAGTGCTCTCCCCTCGACTTTCTCGTATACTCAGATACGGAGATAGATATTTGAGGAGTAAACCACAAGACAAGGAGTATATTTTTATGTTATGGATATTAAAGAACCATCAACAACAAATCAAATTAATAATATATTGAACAATTATTCACACACACGGTGCCGCTCACCCTTTGGTTCCCATTCTTCTGTTTCAGTGCGGACTCACATAACGAAGTCAGGGTTTTGCTGGCCCATTGACTTCGTTCATTTGTGAATATCGTTGAGTTTTTTTCACTTCTTTAATATCGGTCACCGATTCTTTCCTTCTTTGTTTATTAAGAGTAACTCGAGATTTTTCCTCCATGGACGGTCTCATAAAATTGGCCGTTGTTAAAATCGGGTCAGCATTAAAGACCATTTTATCAGGAATGTCATCATCTCCATTCTCCAGAAGATCAGACGTTTTCTTTGCCTATCTGAACACTCACATCACCGGGCGAGACACAGATGAAGCCGTCTTCATTTTTTGGGTTGTGTATTCCTTTAACCCACCACAGTGTCCACTCACACACACGCCAATCCACCCGACCTGCATGTCTTAGGGGACATGGGACAAAACGTGGACAGACAAAAGGAGAAGGTGCGACCTTACCACAGACACCACCATGAGGCGGGTGGGACAACGTGGCATTACATGCGGGGTCGATACCAGGAGGAGACCCCAGACAGCAGTTGTGTGTGTGTGTGTGTGAATAATGCAGCATTCGTCAACCTGCAGAGGCTAATTCAAGATGGCAGCTGGGGCAGAACAGATCAAATCCTTGGTGCTCACCCACAGAGCAGTCAACGGGTCAGTACTTATGGAGACACCTGTGAGGTCCTGCACTCCTCCTCACCCACTCAGGTCTGCTAAAGAACATCGTCTGGAGGTGGCATCAAATCTCAGTCCAGACTCCTAGCGGATGAAATGAGCTGCCCACCTCCATCCTGAATGTGTCTGAAGACCCTGGTTTGGTGAAGGTCTCATCGATATTAGCGGTTTGTAACTATGAAACTGTAACTCTGCCATTTTGTTCCGAGCTACACGCTTATGCAGATTAATTTTTGCACCCTTGTCCTGTCACACTTGTTCCCAAACAGTCCCCTAGGCTGACCACTTCTGTAAGTCACTTTGGATTAAAGTGTCTGCTAAGTGAAGAATGTAAACCGCAGTCTACAAGAACCAAGCGACTGCCATCCCACTCATTAAAACAGCTGCCATTTGAAAAGTCAGCAGCCCACGGCCCACGAGGAGGACAAGGCGACGATCACAGCTGCACTTAAACCAAGAGACGGCCCGCTGCCTGAACCCTGGAAACAAGGGACGTATCCCAGGAGACCACCGGCGCTCACCCTTCCCAGTTTCACCTCCTTTTCTACCCCCATTTCCTTCCACGTGGATGACGCACGTTGTTTGTGCTTCACATGGGAGACACGTGGCCGATAGAAATTAGTAATGCATGACACAGATGGGCATTAGGCAACCCAGCTGTCGGAGCTCCTGTCACCTCCTGCCGTGACCTCCGAGCACAAGGAAGGAAGGAGGAAGTCGCACTCCCAAACCTTTTTATAGAAAGAGGATGCTGGGCCGTGGCTCGCTGACTTGAACAAACAGGAAGTGCAAATCGTGAACGCTGCAAAAAGGCAAACAAGTGAAGGCTACTGGACCACCGAGACAACATGCTGGGAAAGGCCGAATCAGAGACACAACCTCAGCTACACGCTGTATGGCGCCTTCGATTCAGCGCCGCCTCTAGCAGGGCCCGGGGATTCGCTTTTATATCTTTAACAACAGTGGCATATGGTGGGGACGGAGAAGATGGCCTTGTGCTATTCAAGGATGGCCGTTTGGACCCCATTTAATAAAACGGGGGTGCTGCGATACTGAAATAGAAGAAAGTTCAGGTCAGTGGAGCTGCGAGCGCACAGAAGGTAACTGGAGTGACACAAAAGGACACAGCAAGACAGCCCACCGGCCACATTAAGCTTCTCCCGTTAGGGTCTGTCTCTGCAACTCCACAATCTAACAAACTAAAAATCGGAACAACAACAACAAATGCTTCATATTTACAGAACACAAACACTTTAGATGGCAACAAATCTACGCTACCGCCCAGCCCATCTGAGCAATCCGATTGGTCAGTTTCACGTTGAGTGCTCAGTCAAACGTGATCAAGACAGGAAGCACCAGGCACAAGAGTGTGAGACGCACGAGGAAACCAAATTAAAAGGGGAAGAGGAACGCTGAGAGTCGCCTTTAAACACGGGAAGTACTGGCAGGAGCAAGAATGAGGTTGTCATGGCAGGACAGGAGGCACACAACACACCTTAACATGGCAGAGAGTGAGAAGCAGAGGGCACGCCGGACAAGCAAAGATACCAAAGAGAGGCGCAGGGTCCACTCGAGGCCAGGGATATCAGACACATTCAAATGAATTCTACTACCGTCATGGGGGTCCGAGACGTGCACAAGACAGGAGGTGGCGAGTCCGGGTCCCCAAAAAATAAACTCAACTTTGGGGGGGGGGGATATGCCAGGTCTCCAAAAAAAAAAAAACCACTCACAATATACCATAAGTTGTTCTATTAGGGGAAAGTGTCTTCAGAGAAAAGTCCACCACCACCACCATTAAACCACCAATGCATTCTGGGACTCGCCATCCGTCCTGCAGGGCTTAGTGAGCGGGCAGTGTGGTGTGCTGGGTAAGGCTTTGGACCTGAAATCCCACTACTGACACCAATGTGCGACCCTGAGCAGGTCACCTGACCTGCCACCCCCCCAATTGGAAAACCAAAAAAATGTCACCAGTTGCACCATAGATGTCGTAAGTCGCCGAACAAGTCAACGTGAATGAAGTCGTGCGGCGCCAGCATTTGCTTTATGCCGTATTTTTTCCTGGCTTTACAAACATGTGCTCCCTGTGGGTTTCGTACCTCGGGGAATACAAACCTGCTCCTTATTTCCTTCGTATACGACCTCTGGGACAAACATAACCTTTGAGTAACGTTGTGTTTAACGCTCACCACGCGATGAGAGGCCTGCGTGGTTGTAACCCCCCCAAATCCTCCACCACCCCTCCTGGATTTCTCGTTTTTGTGCCTCTCCCCTTCCGACGGCCCTCTGGGTCTTTCTGAATTGTTTTCTCCTTATTTGTGGTCACCGGTTTGCTGACAACATCAGAAACTCCGTATGTCACCAGAGTACCGACGGGGTCTTTTAGAAGTTACTGTAGCGCCATCGCATGCCAGACTTAGGGGGCCGACATCCGCAGGACTTTGTGAGTGACAGACGCCTGCTGGGGATTCTTTACGGGCTCGGCGTCAGTTCCGCCAACGAGGAGAAGCCTCAGTCAAGTCCATTTCAGAGATTTTCGCAGCACAAGCGACGTCTCGTCGAGTTCTGACTAATCGCTTTGTAATGTGGCCAGCTGGCCGCTGGCTGTGAGCCCCCCGAGTGGCCCTGGGCCAGACACAGCGATGCACTGGGAGGACGGGACGAGGAAAAGTAGGCAACATCCTGCCTCGCTCTCGACTTCCTCCGCATGGCTTCTGGTTACAGAAAGGAATTCAGAGCAACAGCTGATGCATGTGTGGGGGGATGGGGGGGGCTAGGTAATGGAGGAGGAGGACGACGAAGAGGAAGATCTTTAGCAACATTTGTCTGAGCAGGTGGGCTTTTGTGCCACAGAAATTTCTGGAAGGCCCTCGGAACGTCTGGCGGGTAAAACTCAGCAACAGCTGGAGACGGGGACAGAAGAATGCAATCGTGTGGCACAGGACTGCACGCCCCGAGGATGCCAGTTCAATCACTACAGCATTTCAGGATCTGTAAAGTGTCGGCTGGAGATTAAAAAAGTTAAAACATCAAGCCACAAGAACAAAAAAGGAGCAGGGTCCGAGAGAGAAACTGAAGGGGTCTTGAACAGAAATATCCAAACATTCCCACTATGCCACGGGGTGAAATTCTGGCCGAGTGGAAGACAAAATTCTACACCAACGGGAGATCAGACCCCAGCCTCTCCGAAAAGGAACGTTTAAAGAGAGACAGCAGCACAGCAGGGGCCGCGTGCCCGGGCCAATCTCACCGAACCTCCGTTCTGAAGTCACGAAGGTCACACGGCGCGGCCACAAGTCTCCTGCCTGTCAACGTGCATCCAGCTGCACGCAAAGGATAAAACGCCAGAAGGGACAAAAGACAAAAAAAAAAAAAAATCCATGGAGGAGGATCAATGCCATCAATGTGGGTACAAAAAACTTCAAATGTGACCAAATGGTGACACAAGCCAGTGACACAGCAAACAGGACGCCGACTCATCTGATGGAAGAGGGAACGGGAACAGCACAACCAGTTCACCCTCAGTGGGGGCTCAGGACCACCCCCCTACCTAACCCCTGACAGGAAGCCACCCCAAACCAGCTTAATCCAGTCCATGGCCATGGGGGGGCTCAACTCTATCCCATAAGTGCCAAAACAAACCCTTGATGGGATGCCTGTCTGTTAAAAGAGGCTCCCTGCTGCCATGACTTTGCCCACTTTTACCAGTTTGGCTACTGCCCAGCCTGGCACCAGCTACAACAGAACATTCTCAAACCAGTTTAATCCAGTTCAGGAGATCAGGACAACACGGACAAACCCCGGCATCCTTGTTGTAGGTTGGCAGCACCACCCACTGTGCCACCCCATTCAGCTGGTGTGTTGGTGGAGGTGCTAAACGGTAACCTCTTTTTGTTTTGTAATCTTTCGAGGGCGCAGGCCGAGTCACGAGTGGAGCTGCATTGTCTTTTTATTTTTAAATTGATGAAATGCCCCTCACGGCCCGCCAGTTGAGTTTGCACCAATCGTTTCCTGAGGGGTTTAAAGGGCACAGCATACAACAGATGTTAACTATACTTAACTTATGTGCTGCTGTGGGGAGTTGTGGGGAGTTGGGGGTACCGTGCCACCCTGATCCTTTTATTACTGGACTAAACTGATCATTTCTTTCTGCGACGTGTGCCAACTTCACCCCTTCGACCGCATGTTCTCCCGGCGTCTCTGCCACATCCCCAAAGACACTCTGGTTAGGTGGGCTCTCGACCCTGAACTAGACTGGCAGCCCCTGCAGAGTTGGCACCCTGCTGCTTGGAGAGGTTAGGCTGATTGTTTTAATTTATTTCCTAAAGTGCACTCTGGCTGCTTGTTAACGGCACCTCCTTCTCGTATACAGAAGTTCAAACGGACCTTTGTAGAAAGACGCTGCCAAGACGCGGCCACTGACAGATAGGCGGAGTGGAGGCACTGAGGCTAGGGGTCTGCACTGAAATGCCAATAGGGTCTCTGCTCTGTCGGGCCCTTAACCTGCAATTGCTGAGCGCTTTGAGTAGCGAGAAAGGCGCTATATAAATGTAAAGAATGAGGACATCTGGGGGGCAAGGCAGCACAAAAACAAACAGCCGCTCCACACTTGAGACAAAAAGAAAAGGCAGAGAAATCAGATAAAAGGGTGGGGTAGAGGGCAGAAAAGGCGCTATATGACAGTCATGTGTGTGTGTGTGTCCACCCTGTGATGAGCTGGCGTCCCGTCCAGGTGTTGTTCACCCCTTGTGCCTTCTGTCTGCCAAGCTTCTCGTGACTCTGCTCAGAATAAAGCAGGTTTGGAAAATGGACGACAGACGTTAAAGGCGCTATATAATAAAGAGAAACGAGCAGACAGACAGACAGACATGAAAGGCACTGCACCTCTTTGTCGGCTTCTCGTCTTTCTTTGTCCCAAGGGGTTCAGCTTTTAAAGTTTAACAAGCGACACCACATCACCCCTCTAAGCACACAAGAATTACAGAAAAGACCAAACGTGGCTCCCTGTCGCTTATGTACTGCCGGGGTTGGTTCCTGCCTTGTGCCCGGTGCTGCTGGCGGGTGTTGGGCACCATGCCACACTGAATGCAGATTTGAGAAGTCAACGTCTTTTCTCTTTTGTGTTTCCCACAACCCGCAAGTCCGATGGATTTGAATCCTGAACTTTTGCCGACCTGCCCCATTTCACAAAGCACGTCGCCACCTCCGACGCACTTCGGATCGGCTAAGCGGTTTGCGGAGAGCCGCGTATCCGGCGGACCGCTCGGTGGTTCTGCTCTGGGGTGTTACGCTGCAATACTTTTAAATGTTTGAACTTTTCTCGGGATGCTCCCGGTTGGACCGTCCACGGTTTCATCCACCGCAGGCTTCCCAAATGTCGACTCGCGCGCACCAATAACCGCATTCCTATAGTAGACACCGAGCTAAACTTGGGGGTCAAATCTCCTAAAAATGCCCCCTTCGGTCATCAAGCCCGCACCCAATCGCACTGATGACTCGCCGAGCGACTGCTGGCTGACTGACCGCCGGGCGTCCGAAGTCCGCTTGAGGCGCCGGTTAGAACGAAAGGCGGCGGCGGCGGCTGTGACTTACCCTCGCCAGGTGGGCGGCGTGCCGGATTCGGTCCACCATCTCCTTGCCTTCGGGGTGAACCCTGGCCACGTGAAGCCACATTCTCTCCCACGTCTGGCCGTCGATCGGGAAGCCGCTTCTGTTCACGTAGAAGAGCACTCCTCCATCTTTCTCGTCTTCCTCGCCCGAGGACCTGCTGGCGCCGTTGGCCGAGCTGCCCGAGGCGCTCTCCCGGTCCCCGCGGCTGCAGCTCTTGGACCTCGCATGTTTGCTTAGCCTCGCCGCCGTGCTCGGGGTGCCGTTCGACCCGGGGCCGGTCATATTATTGTAAGCGGCGAGGGTCTTTCCTGCCGGGCTGCGGCACCTAGCTCTCCATGCCGGCTTGTTTGGGGGGAGCTTCAATCCATGAGACGCGCAGCGCCACTTGTCGGCTCCCGTGCCGGGGTAATTTAAACAAAAAGACACGTCAGCCGGCGGGGCTACTCGACATTAAAATGCGGCGTCCCCCGAAAGCTCAACAGCCCCATCTGTGCAGCCCGAGGCGCCCGGGCATTTGTTGCATGTGTGCGGCTGCTAACGCCAAGTTCAAAGGTGTCGGGGGCCGCCGAGCTTCTCCCAACCCGCTGCCTTCGCCTCGCGATTTTAAAACGCGCTGAATGTCCACTGCCAAGTTTCCCAGGGGGAGAAATTTACAAAAGAATCAAATAAAAAATAAATCAAACGTCTTCTTCCCCCAAAACACAACCGTGCGCGACGCGAAGCTGCCACACTGCTAACGGCCAGTGGAATTCTGTTACCGAGTATCCCGGCAGCCAGCGGCGCATTTGATTGGCCGAGCCAACAAAGAGAGGGCGGGTTCTCGAAGGCGGGCCTTTGAAGCCTTTTCTTCAGCGCGTCCCCATTGGCAGAAATCCCAACTAGAGGCGGGGCTCTCGATGTTGACTGACGGGATGGACTGGCCGGCGCTGTTTGGCCGCACGCGACCGCGTCGAAAGAAGCGAACTGCGGAAAGGCGCTTGTGAGCCGCGCACGAGAACCGCCAAGTACGAGCGGCGTGCCGTTATCGTTCAACAGTCGTCACCCGTGGACCACTTGTTGTGTTGGGCTTCGTGTCCGCGAGACGTAACCCGGTTATTTCTCTATTAAGGGTACATTTCCCGAAGTGGCGTTTTTATTGGTTAATGACGTTCTCGTGCCCAGGATGCCAGGAGCCGTTCTACTGCAAATGTACAATTCAGACCAATTAATAAAGATGTGCCAGTCACTGTGGGCATATAACTGGAGGGTCAGCTGTCTGTATCTTGGACCCACATTGTGCCCGTTGGGCCCCTGAGGACCAGTCCATCCACAAATAGGATGAGCGCAATGGGAAGGAACTTTAAAGGCCAAGTCCTTCATGCCTTCCACTTATGATCCTAACTACAGGGTCACGGGGGTCTGCTGGAGCCAATCCCAGCCAACACAGGCACAAGGCAGGAAACAAACCCCGGGCAGGGTGCCAGCCCACCGCAGGGCAGCCTTCCACTCATCAGTTGTTCCATTTCTTCACTTGATGTTGTACAATAAGAGCCTCCATATTACGTGGGACTTTGAGCTCCACAATTCAGGCTTCAAAGTTTAGTGAGGCCGACGACTCCAAGCGTATCAGAGGAGCCCCCTTGGCTCGGCCGTCTGCCTAATCCACAAAGCGGCTCTAGAGCTTGTAAGGGGCAATCAGAGACGTCACGTGCTCAGTTAGCCTTTAAGTGGGCGTGGCCAGAGTGTTGTGCTCATCTTTACATCCCATTAGTGAAGAATCACGTCAGGCGGGCAGCCACCTGCCGTTATCAATTATCAATACAGAAGGTGGCACAGCGACTAAGGCCAGGGCTCGATCACTGTCACCGTCACTGGTGAAGTCAGTGCTGCACAATCCCCATCTGTCCTCATGGCCTTCCTCCCAAAGCCCAACCGTCTACCGGATACGGTGGGTCCTCTGATGGACTGGTATGCCCCCTGCCAGTGGAGCTAAAAGACGTAACCTTCAAGTGGATGATGGAGAACCAAACAATAAACTGGCACAACGAAGGAAGCATTTGTGTTCAAATCAAAGGTAATGTGAGGCAAAAATCCAAAATGCTGAAGAACGTGGTTGGGGGGGACTGGGGTGTAAGCCAATACTGGACAGCAAAGACCCCACCTGTAGGTGCTTTTCATTTTTGAGACCACATCTGGAGTGTTGTGTGCGGTTCTGGTCAGCATCCCGCCAGAAAGACAGAGCAGCCCTTGAAGAGGAGACCAACTGGGGGGCACCACGGGACCTAAGGACACGTCCTGCCAGGACAGACTCTGAGAATTAAACCCGTTTAGTCCGAGCAGAGGAGACCACATGGGGACCTCTCTTCAGATCTTCAAAGTCCTCAAAGGCATTGATAAGCTGAATGGGGGACACCCGTGGAAATGAAGGGGAAGGGCATTTAGGACTTCTTATGCAAAGAATTGTGGGCATCAGGAACCAACTACGGAGTCATGGAGGTGAAGCAGAAACCTCGACACCCTTTAAGGAGGAGGAGGATGAGGTGCTGGGGCAGCTTGGCTATTAGCTAAACCGATAAGCCTGTTGGACTGAAGGGTCTCCTCACACTCGCTCGTCAGATTTACGTTCCTGTGCCCGTCCCACCCACAGACTCCGGTGAGTTTCTTATTACAGGCACCGCTGGCCTTAGCGCCAAGCTTCAGTTTTCCTTATCCAGGAGCAAAAGGTGGAATGACAGGAAAACTAAGCTGAAAACTTAAAACGATGCCCAAAAATAACAAATATTTCTGAATTGATTATGAATGTCAGCCTCACATCTCTGATTGTTAGTAAAGATGGAATAAGAGGGAAAAAGAAAACAGCAAAATGATCAAATTGGAGGGAAAACAACTGGGAATGGGGGGGGGCACCAACCTACTATCTACAATGCGGGCCACCCCACGCTCAGTCATCTCACCTTCCGGTTTGTGTCGTTTAAAGCAAACGCCCTTCAGGTCCCCAGAGCCTCCATTTTCCTCATCAGTGCCTTGCAGAAGCCGCTCCATGGCCTCCATAACCTAATCACGCTCTTCTCTTTCTCTCCATTCAAGTCTTTTAATAAACACATCTACAGACGACAGATTTTCAACAAATTTCTGCAATTTAATATTTTTGTTGGAAACGGTGAAGGCGGTAGAAGTAATTGGTTGTGTCCGAGTGTGTCATGTGACTGCGTAGAAAAAGTGATGTCATTCTTAATAGAGTTAAACTTTTAGAGGGTCCCTCGTACACACCTTACTCTAAATTGTTACGAGTTGTCTGTCTGTCATGCGGGGCGCTCGCGTACCCCCAGACTTCAATTCTCGATCTCGGTCTCAAATCTACAGCTTATGCTGTGTTACGCGTAACACAATCCACGTACGGTACGGGCAGGCGACCTCAGCCATTGAATTGTGCTTTGGGTCGTCCTAACAGCAAGTAGCAATGCGGACCACGCAGGGGGCCGACGTGAAAAGCACTGCATGCGACAGAAAGTCCTGCACAAGCCCTGAACTGGAGGTGTGCGAATCCCCCACTATGTTACTGGGCTTTGGGTCTGCCAGGAAGATCATCACAGCAACACGCCAAGGACTCTGCAGCAGCCTGGGCAGAGTATGGTGGGGTGTTTCGTGAGAGGGGTACGCGCCACCTTTCTTTGAGGACCGGAGGTGTTACTGGTCATTTATAAAATGGTGTGAACTGCAACCGCCATCAAGTTGTACGGACGGCATTGCTGCCTTTTTCCTGTGCCACCAACCAATACTGCAACCGGAAAATTGGGGTGGAGGCCTTGGCGGGGTAACAAGATTGCAACGTGATGCACTGACGAGTTTCACATGCTGTAGTTTTAACGACGAGCTGTCTTGGAGACACGGCCCAAAAAAAAAAAAATAGTAGGTCATCATTACACGGTCATTAAAATGGAGGGGTGACGTCAGTGCTCCTCACACGCGACACATTCACACAACGTTGAAGAATTACAACTCATATACTCGGCGAGGACACGAGGAGAATCGTTTTAAATAGAAACCCTTTAATGCCGACTCGCTCTGCAGTGCTCCACAGTAACAGTCAAGACGGCTTCATCAGAACTGGAAAGTACAGAAGAAAAATGGCTGACCTTCAGCAGGAACCAGCCGTGTGAGGTAGCCTTGGACCGGAGGACGCAGCCTTGGACCGGAGGACGCGGTTTCTCAGTGCTTGTAGTGAGCCGACGGTAGAGGCTGCTGAAACAGGTCCACTCTCGTCTGAAACAAGTGCCATTGGGCGACGTGCTTATGAGGACAGGACAGGCATGGCTTAGAACACGGGCAGCGCCACGTGTTCGTCTGGGAATTGAACGTCACAATCACCCTCCCCAGGAGGCAGTACTGTCTGATTTGGGGTTCGTGAACTGACAGACACAACTTTTTTGTGGACATTTCCAAATCCACCTCAACAGACAGGGGGACGTGCAGTGCCTGCGCCACTTTCTGGCGCTTTAGACATTCCCTTCTTGCCGACTCCTCAAGCCACCTGCAGGCTACCATTGTATCCAGTACCGCCGGCTCCAGGAGGTCCTCTTTAGCCGTTCTCGTGCAGTAATCGAGGGAGCGAATGTGTTCGCAAAGTCCGAAAAGGAATCCGCTCCTCTGCGACGAGAGATGGAACTGCCGGCACTTCTCCAACTCGCATAGTGTTTGCTGACGCTTGCCCCACGTTTTGCGCTTCACGTGGACGGGCACAGAGAAGCCTTTGCTGGTTTTCCGAACTGCAGCAATTCCATTGATAGCATCCACACACACGCTTGGCAGATGGGAAAACATGGAAACGTCTCTGATTTTGTCGGCGTGCTTCCTTGCAACGTGGGTCTGTAGATTTTTCGCCAGAATGGTGATTCTACACTGCGAGCACTGAACGGTTTTTGTGCGCGTCGATCGCCCGAGAATTCGGTGGCACAAAGGTGCTTCAGTTTTATGGAGCCAAGGATGCTCGTCATCTCCCGACGACGGTGGAAGAGTTCTGTGGGCCATGGGTAGCTCCATTATACGCAGCAAAACATCCTTGTCTACCGAAGTTGGTTCATGTGGTTGGTGGTCCGCAGCCAGCTCTGCTTTACTGAGCAAGACACTTTTATCATCCTCTGTAGTTGATGCAGATGGTTGGGAATCCATAGGAAGACCAATAATATGGCGCAAAACACTTTTGTCATCCTCCAAAAATGGGGCGAGTGCTTGGGGACTCGCAGGGAGCTCCGTTTTACAAACCAAAAGGCGTTTGTCATCCTCTTGAAAAGGTAGAGAACTGAGGGGACCCACCGGGAGCTCCGATTTACTGACCAAAGGAGAAAAAGGTACAAGGGTTAGGTGGTCCTCGGGGGTGAGGGGTGGCGAAAAGATAAAGGCTGGCGGTGTGGCGTCAACTTCTTTACACATGTTGATGTGGGTGATCATGTTGTTCTTGCGCAGAATTGTCTTGGCACACATTGGGCAGTGGAAGTGGCTGCCTGGCCTACATGGTAAATTGCACCTGCATATTTTATAGTCTGTAAAGAAAGGACAAAAAGTGAGCCATGGGGAGTTCAGATGCCACTTTACTTGATGTACGGCAAAAGTACAATAAAAGTCTTACGGTCACGTGTCTCCTCGGAGTTCTGTACCCTCCCCGCCGCTATTATTGGCACCCCTGGGAAATAAGAAGGAATTAATAAAAAAAAAAAAAAATCACCTTGTGGTGAGTGACCTTCACCTCACACTGAAAAAAATGAAAGAAATGCAACCACCGATTGAAGTAAATTTATTCTGAGAAAAACTAAATCACTCATCCAGAAATAACAAAACCACACGAGCACCAATCCTGTTAGCAGGCCATACGGCCCAACGAAACTCGCCAGTCCTACCAACTCAACTCCTCCAAAATCACAGCAGGCCGAGTTGTGAAGGTCCCTCAAGTCCTGCTGCCCACCACACTACTTGGTCACTTGCTGCACGTGTCTGTGCTTTATGGACCAGGTGTAACCAAAGCGTTATTTTCCATTCATCAGAGTGGGTAGGAACTTTCAGGCAGTAATCCACGACTTCCTGGGGCACCAAGGCTAAATTATGAGGAAAGATCAGAGAACGCAGAGTTCAAAATGAGGGAAATCTAAAACAACAACATTTAATCCTGCAGCGCACCTTCATATGAGGGACGGAGCTCAAAGTGCTTCACAGGAAGTTGACGAAATGGGGGCCTTCATAAGTCCAGGAATGGCAATAAAAACTAAAAAATCACTCCATACCTGAAAATGTCCGTGTCTACAGTTGGGCCAAAAACTACAAAGTTCAAGTCAACTGGCGCTGTGACCAACTTACATGGAAGAGAAGCCAAGTTTATGTTGACCCCCGGTGAGCGAGACGGCAAAAGTGGTGTTAAAAAAAAAAAAAATCCCAAGGACCCCTGCTGGAGAAACACAGAAGAGAGTTGCATCTTGGGGTCACCATCAGACTACCTGGAAGCAAACCACTCTTCTGTCATTTGACCACAAACGTAAGCACCTGGAGTTTGCTGAAGCCCACTGGAATTTTGATTGCAACCATGTCCTGTGGTCAGGGGGGATGCAAGTTGATCCTTTGGACGACAAACACAATAGGTGGGCTGGGCATAAAAAGAGAGATGGCTACACTGAAAAGAACCTGATCCCCACTCACCAGTACGGCGGACGTCTGGCGATGGTGTGGCGCTGCTCTTCCTCAAAACACCCTGGGAACCTCATAAGTTTTGGTGACGTCATGCACTCCATAAAACAGCAAGAGATTTCAAATGCAAATCTGGCCACCTCTGCCAAGAAACTAAAGCTGAGTCATCGATGGATCTGTGCTCCAAATCAATGGATGAAATGGATAAAGGAACACCAAACCGGGCGTCTACCTTGGCCAACTCACCCAGGAGATAAACTCCACTGAAAACCTGTGGGGTGAGCTGAAGAGGAGAAGACACCAGAGAGGATCTCGAGCCCTGGATGATCTGGAGACTCTGTGAAGACGACTGGTCTTCAAATTCCTGCTCTGTACCCTCAAACCTTACAAGATGTTGCAGGAGAAGACTCGGAGCTCTTTTATTGATAAAGAGAAGGTCTAAAGAGTTTGGAATAAATGCCGTGGAGTTTTGTTAAAAGTCATTATTATTTTATCTCAGAAGACATTTTATTTCAGTTAAAGGTTGGATTTCTAGCATTTCTCTGTGTGGAATGAAGGTAATTCACCAAAAAAAAAAATAAATAAATAAAACACACACACACTTTTACACTCCTCCATACCAGGGGTGCCAACAATTGTGGGGACAACTGTTACAATACGGTCAGCACAGAAAGTCAGAATATTGGCAGCCTGAACGACGAGTAGCCTGAAATGTTCACCAGTCGCCAGTCAGACATCAAGGTGATGAGCCAGTAGCACTTTCAACTGTGCAGACCTGCTACTGTGCTTCACCGTTTTAGATCCCCCCCCGGCCCCCCTTCCAGTTTTTCTTCAAATTTATACAGTTCAACGTCTCAAAGTACACGGAAATTAAAACATACAAACTGAATCCTGCCTACTTCACCCCGTTAAGCTGCTGTCCTGTGAGGCGCCCACAGTCCCTCGTCTTCTGACTGTGCTGTGGCGTCGTGTCTGCCAGACCTGCTCCTATCAGAGACCCCTCCAGTTTCCAAGGCCCTTCTACCCTTGGCTTTCTTTGCGATTCTTGAAAGGGAAGACCTGCACTTCTAAGGCTTATAATGGCCGGCCTGTCTCCGTTTATTTGCCTTTTTCTCACCAACATGCAGTGCAGTATCAGAGGGAACAGTAACACAGCGCACAGGAATCAAGACAACTGCGGACACCTGCAGGAATTGTCAGCAGCAACGTTCAAGGCGTAACTAAGCTCCACTGCAGCAGGGCAGCTCCAAGTTACTAACCCATCGCTTGATGTCTGGAAGGGGCCTTTGTGTAGAACTCAAAAAATGACATTATTTTTAGGTTTTGGTATGTATATATTTTATTCATTTATATATTTTTAATACCACTGGCAGTTTAGTCCTTACCTGTGTACCGGTTCACATTATTCACTGGACTGAAACTGCTCAACGGTCAGTAAGAACTGGAACAATGGAGTGTTTGACTGGAAGTGTACACACACACACACACTCGAGTTGAAAAGCGTTCGTGTTTTTGATAGACGCTGATCCCTAACCCTAATTCAAGTACAATCAGATTGTTGGCACTAATTACCCTTATGGTAGGTGAGAGCGCCTTACCTTTAAAAACGAGAGCATTTTTAAGGTGAACCTGAATGTGCTGCCGTGTCCTGCACAGTTTGGCCGGCTTGAAGTTCTGCACCGGGCACAGCGGGCAGTGAAAGAGACTGCAGCAGGTCGTACACTTTTTCAAAAGCAGAGGCGAATCTTCTGTCCAGACAGAGTGATGCATCTGAAATAAAAGACATCGGCGGTAAAACGTGCTGCGATCGAATGAAAGGCGGCGAGCGGCAACAGACCAACAGTGCAGGTAAGTAAACGCGGTGACACGCTGGGGTGAAGGCGGCCGCCTCCCGTGGCCTCTGCCAGGCTTGTGTTCTGTGTGCCCCGTTGGCTCCTCGTATTCTAGTTTAGAAGGGCTCCTTAGGTTGTGGTCAGCGGTGTAGACACCTGTGTTTGTGCTCTGGACGGCAGTCACTTCTGCGTTCTCTGGCTGTGTAAGCCTGCAAGACAAAAGGGAGGTGAAGTGGCCCACCCAGAGGGCAGGTCACCTTGTACAGCGCACTGTCATGGTGGCCGTCAAGCAGTAACCCTTCCCGGAGTTGTGATTTACAGATGCAGCGATGCCAAGTAGCATTTCAGATCATTGATTCCTTGGCCAAGCTGCTTATTTTGACATCTCTTCGAATTTCCCACTCAAAATGGACCTCTGAAAGGACATAAAGGCGTCAGGTTTCAGTTTGTGCTCAGCGATAGCGGGGGGCTTTGGTCTAACGAGATGGTCCCTTTAGAATTTGATGCTGACGTCACCCACCTGCTCGCTCGTCCTCATCTGCAGGTCCGGCCCGTTCAGACCGTGTCATGTGACTTGAGTCCTCTCGTCCACACTGCTGCTCATCAACAGCAGATGCCCACCTGGCCAAAGCCTTTTTTTCCCTGCAGGGCAGCCTGCCATGTGTCCATAGCCATGAAAACTCGCATACGAAACTGAAGTCAGGAAGAACGCCAAAGAAGCAGCAGACTGCTTAGATCAAACTTTCATGATGTTTACCGACTAACAAACGTAAACGTGATACCTGGGCACCGCAGCTGGTACAGTTTAGACCTCGCTCAGTCGGTCTCTCTTGTTTTCACTCTCTGTTTGCACCAAAGATCAGCGAGATGCTCTCGATGGGCTGAAATCCTCATCGGTTTGTCATGCTGTGGACTTTCTTGGTGCTGTCACAGACAGGGGATGTGGACCTGCGTCCTGGTCCTCCTCCTTTGTGCTCAACACTTGCCAGACTATCTTCAACGCCTCAGTCCAATGCCCAGCCTGACACTGTGATCGGGGCAGCAGGCGCCGATTTCTTTGCACACTTTTCTTATATATTTTTTTTCTGCCGTTGCCCTATCAGAGGGTAGAATGTCAGTGCCCAAGCCACATAAGGGCGATGTGCCCCTTGTGTTACTGTGGACTACAGCAGCACGAGGCTTAGTGACTTCCACAATCAAAAACACGCACATTGATGGTTGCTGCAGAGTGAGAAGTGCTTGGGAGGCTAACGTCTTTTTTTGTCCTACTTGACTTTTTTGCTTTTTTCACCTGGCATAGCACAGCAGTTTGGCCGTACAGTGCCGTGTGCATCACTTCATTACCTGTGGCACGCGGTCTGCACCATCACTACTTCATTCAACTAATGGCGCACTAAAGCTGGCCTTCCAGCTTCTCGCACACACAACTGTGTTTTGACTGAAGGCCCCGCCCCCCTCATGAATATTGATGACTTACCGTAGCACAACACACAAGTATTTATGATTTTCTGCAGCATCTTATTTTATCCACTAGATGGCAGCAGAATCCTGTCCCAATAGTTACATGAAGTTTAAAATGTAATGTGGAGCATCAATAATAATAATCATAATAATAATTTTATTTAGCACCTTTCAATGCTCAAAGCACTTCACAGAATTTCAGACAGAACAGGCCATATACAACACTGAATACAAATAACACCCATATAAAAAACTAAATAAAGATAAATACAGAGCTTTGAAATAGAACAGGAATCAAAGAAAACCCTGAACATAATCTGGGGTACAAACACAAATCTTCCTGGGCCCCTGGACAAAGAGGGTCAAGAGAAAGAAGGCTCCGAATGTCCGGTCCTGAACAAAGCAGTCTGAACTTTGTTTCAACTGAATCGGCTGATGTGATTTATTTAGGGGGTCTGCGCACCATAAGGCCGAAGGCTCCATCACCCATTTAGCGCAGAGCGGCGTGATGGAGGAGCTCACTGACGTACGGTGGTCCGCTGCACGGCCACGTCCACCTGCCCAGCTTATTAAGAGAGTTTTATTACACGTCTCCCGGGTAAATCTGCCACTCAGAATGGACCTCTGAAGAGACGCTTCAGTCTGTTCAGGCTTAACCGTTAATTTCATGGAGTCCCGAGCCCAAGCCCCGCACGGGGTGAACTTTCGCCAAGGAGGTGAAGTGCCGGAGAACGACGAGGACTAAGACGGTGACAACATGCCGCGACACACGGACAAGCAGGGCTGAGCATGCAGGACAAAGTCAGCCGCGGAGGCCGTCAAACTGTCAGCGTTTTATGATCGTGAGACGAGCGGCGCCCTCCACGTCAAGCTGGATGTTTAATGCAGAAAACACAACTGCTTGCTGTGGATGGATGAGCCACCAGAAGTCACGAAATACTCGCAGATATATCAGAACCATCAACTGCTCCTCATCTTTACCGTGACATTCATTTGCGTTCTACTTCAGCAGCCTGGCCTTTCATTAAAATCACAAAACATCGACGAGAAATAACGAGGCTGGCGGCGCTGCCTCCGTCTTCGCGCTAGCGAGCCCAGCCGGGCGGACCGCACACCCGGAGTCCCCCGCAGTCTGACAGTAAAATGAGGCGCTGGGACTGTCCGTGGCCTCGGCCCAAACGAAAGCGCCACGGCTCCGTTAACTGAGATGCTCCGGTGTTCCGCTCCGGTTCGTGTCAGTCTGCGCGGCCGGACGTCTGTGTTTTCGGTAAATGAAGAGAATGGCGAGAGACGGCAGCGCACACGTACGCCGCGTGAAAAGTGAACCTCAACGAACTCGTTACCTTGAAGCGCACTCACTGCTCCAAGACGCCGCGGCGTTCTCTCCTACGGCAGCCCCGCGTCTTCTCTGCCATAAACTTCCGCCTTCCGCCCTCTTGCGTCACGGGACGCGCACGCCTTGCAAATCGACCTGCTGCCACCTGCTGTTCAGGGGTTGAACTGCAACTGGACACGCCAGGAGTGCACGTGACACGAAGGACTGAAAATCAAGTCGGAGTGGGCACAAAGCCCCTCACTCTGTGCGTTTGCTATTAGCAGAGCTGTGTGGAGTAGGAGGTTTACAAGAAGGAATGTTCGTTCACCCTGGCACTGCTCCGGGTATTCACAAGGCACATCCTTACAGCCAGTGCGGGGCCATCACCTGCTGTCCCAATGAACTTCTTCATCTTCCGACTGCCTGCTTTATGAAAACCTCGATGATCAAAGTGTGCGAGGACTCAGGTGACATACATAAATGACATCTGTCCGGTGGCACATGTCCCAGGGCTCTGAGGGGCACATGCCACTCTCCTGGTCTGGTCAGTGGGGTTACGACAAGCTGCTTTATGGGCCTCATCGCATCACATCTCCATTTAATTCAGGGCTCTGATTTCAAGACATGCTGGCCAGAGTCTTCATGTGGACCCTTGCCTGGCAGCCCCCACGACTGACCGTTCCACTGTAGTGCCCGCTGTCTTGGCTTTATTGCCAACCTGAACAGAACACCTTTATTTTATACGGGACCTTTCTGTACCACCTTCTGCCTTCACATATTTGTGTCAATTGACTCACTCGGGGGCACACCACGCGTTTAACAGCTGTGACCTGCAGCCCAACACTCAATCTGCTGAAGGACCACCCGGTGCAAAAAAAAAAACAAAAAAACACACAAACTCCAGGGACAAAAAACAAAGAAACATTTAATTTTTATATAGTGCCTCTCTCTAGTGACTCACAAGCAGGCCATTTTATAGTTTTCACAAATGGAGGACCAAAAGGCTAAGTGACTCTGTCGCCAGTCCACTAGGGGGCGCACTGTCAGAACAAAACTCTGTTTAAGGTGAAGCTAGGATACTTTATATATATGGACTGTCATTGCAAGGCACTATATAACACAAAACAAACTGCGTTATAAATACAACCAACTAACAGCATATAGTGCCTCGACATGGCAGGCAGTGTGGCATTGTGGACTTCAAATCCCACCACTGACACCACTGTGTGACCCTGAGCAGGTCACTTCACCTGCCTGTTGTAAGACCCTTTGGATTATCAAGTAAGCAAATGGCAAAGCCTCTCTTAGCACCGTCACAAGGCACTATATAATACAATGTAAACTTTATGTTGACCAAATACATATTACGTAGCCCGCACCGACACGAGGCACTGACCGTGCAGACTTTGTTACATATGTAGCTGCCTTATATAGTGCCTTACAAGTAGATACCTGGAGCATCAGAAGGCTAAGCAACTCTGCCAGGCCATCCAGCGAGTTAATGGCTCTGATTTGCATTTCAACTCCCAGTCCACTAGAGGGCACACGGTCCCAACAAAGCTCCAAATAAGGGGCACGAGCGAGCATGATATATAGCGCCTTTCACAGTGTGCGTCATCACAAAGCTCTACAGAATACAAACGTTTCTTTTAAGTTGAAGCGACAGGCTGCATGTGATGCCCCTCATAGTCCCTTTACCCAGCAAACTCTCTTCAGCACAGGCTCTACAAACAGTATATAGTGCCTTTCACCGGCAATGTTGCAAGGCACTATACAAAACAATCTTTAATCTTATATACCAGCTGACATTATATAGTGCCTTACAATGTTGTTGACAGAGTTGCTTCAAAATAATTGACACTATACAGTATAGCGCCACTCACAGTCGGGACTTTCACACTACATGTAGCACAATGGAAATGCTATTCATGTAGCGACTTTCTGTAATGAAGACCACCACGCTGTGCTTCACACTCATCATCACTCGCTCGGGTAGGACGTTAGCTGGCAGCCCTGTGCCTTGCCAGGTCATCTGCCCCTCCCCCTCCTGACCAAAAGGTGACAATGACATTTGGGTCCTGGTAGTGCTGTGACACTAAAGTGTTGCATTGTGGGAAGTCTGCTGCTCCAACTCTCATTGGATGATGAAGACTCCACTTCTTTTCTTTCTTACATTTCCGGAAGACGAGCAGCCCAAGCTGACCGGTGACTCATCGCCTGTGAGCGTCTGTGACAGGCTGGTGTCCCATCCAGGGCCATTCGTGCCTTGTATCCGATGAAGCTGGTTGGAAGACCAATGCTGTGACTGTGCCAAGCCATGGACGGCCATCCCACCCAGTGCTGGTCCACACTGTCTCAGGTAACTTTGGGGGCTTCGTCTCAAGGATGTGCATTTCCAGGTCGTTTTGGCCCACTTCAAGCACTGATTTTATCCCACCTTCTTGTGTGAAACTAAAGCTGTCCAAACAGGTGGGCACCTGAAAATCTGAATAACCCACCATCTGAACCAGAAACATAATCCTACACTCGCAGTCTAAGAACAGAAGCTTAGCCTCACATTAACAAAACCTCTGAGGAGCACAACTTGTTTTTTGAATGAATCCGCAATCTTGGACAACCAGAAAGTGTCTGATGTTCTCCTTTAAAGCTACAATTTCTGAGCCATAGTGTTGTGACAAAAGAAAAAAAATAAATGAATACCCAGTGGGTGTTCTTGGACTTGGTGCCCACTCATGTGCCCGTGTCTATGGTTTGGGATTCATCTATGAATACTTGCAATCCGGGAAATTGCCAGGTCTCCCTGGTGTGCTAATGTCTGTTTTGACCTAATTTAGACTTTTAATACAAGTTATTTTTCATTTCTGCTATGTTTTCTTTGTTAAATGTGATGCCATCTTGGTCCCTGTCACTTGACCATGACCACTGCCAATGATGATGTCATCAGATGTGACACCGTACATATGGCAGTGCTGTATCCCCTGTTAGGTTCATTTCCCAGTAAGCTCTAGCGATAGGGTTCTGAATTTTGGTGAGAACTTCTCCTAGACTTTGTTCTTCTGGTTGCTCCATGTTGATGGACCCTTTTGTTCGTCCCTGACCACCTTCTTTGGCTGTGTTATCATCTCCCACATGTCTTGTGCTCACAATAATCCATTGTGTCCTTAACACCTGATAACAGTACATGTGAACTAATAAATCCCAGAAAACTCCTCCATGGAATTTCCAAGCTGCATGTGAAAGCAGGTGTGGGCATGAAGTGCCACAGCGGGAGGTCCGGACCCCTGCACCGGACGCCTCCATCTCTTTTTTTTCTGACTTCATAGAATATTGCTGAGCCGTAATCTTTTAAGCCCCTTGGAATTTCTCTCGCGCTCCCTGCTGTTCAGCGACCACAATCACCAATCCCTCATCAAACAGCAATGCGTTTCTACTCCCGTTTATGTACGTAAAGCCATTAAACATTACATTTGAAGAGTTTGTTCAAAGAAAGTACATGGAAATATCGAGATTAATTAATTACTTAAGAAGTCAGTTCTCAAGGATTACACCTCCTCTGCCATGTTCTACAGTACAGTAATCCTTCTTAAAATGGGGTCGAATCTCAGGGGCTTAACAAGTCGGCTGGAGGAGCTGCCCTCCGCTTCATGAGCGTCTGGGGGTCTTGAGGACTTTTGTAACCTGGAGTAAAAATTCACAGCAGCCGCTGCATCGTGCATGGTCATTAGGGTTGTATGCTTTAGTCAAAAAAATGTACACAAGTGGGGGGCACAGGCCTAAACACTCAAAAAAGGGCCTAAAGAGGCAAAGCCCAAACAAAGGAGAGGGCAACTGCCAACTCCACCGGCCTAAATAAACAAGACTTTAATATCAAAAAACAAACTTGCCAAATCATTTTAAAATTCCAAAAAAAGAAAAAAACAATTAAAGTACAAAATAAAAAAAATGGCAAACTAAAAACAAGTCAGCAAAAAAAAAAAAAAAAAACGAACAAAAAGTCAAAAAGCAAAAAGGAAAAAACAAACAACAAACCTACAAAAGGGAGCCGATGAGCACAGCCAGCTTAGCTGATGTCACAGCAAGTAGTCAGGGGGTGTAAATGGGGCTCGTCAAGTGACATCTGCTTGTAGGAAAAGGGGACAAAACTAGAAACGTTACGAAAAATATGAGAGCAAAGTAAAGAAAAAAAAAAAAAACAGAGTGGGGGAAATTAGAAAATTTACAATAAACGTAAAATACCACAAAACAAAGACACAGGGCTCCTGACCAATGAATGAGGCACCGTACTATGAGAGTGCGTATGCCGAGTATTCCTAACTTTTAACACTTTAGTAACGAATGCCCGGGTTTTGAGCACACGACGGGATAACGAACACCGAAAGCTACTAGAAATTACACGAGGTAAGTAACGTGTAAAACAACGTCGCTTTTGGGCCAAGTATTCCTTTAACGTTGTAAGAAAAAAACCCTCCCTCCTGTATGCGGAGTATGCAGACCATCGTGTTGTAGGATGGCACGGCGGTGCTGAGGTTGGCACTGTTGTCTTAAGCCCTCGCCTAGTCATTCTGTGTGGCGTGTGCACGTTCTTCTGGTGTCCACTTGAGTTTTCCCAGGGTACTCCGGTGTCTTTGTATCCTAAAGGCAGTTTGGAATTGACCTGTTGTGTGCGTACCATGTGACTGACTGGTACCAATCCACAGACAGTACCTACTGCTGCAGAGACAGGCCTTTGCTCTGCCAACAGGGTTAAATGTGTCAATGGACCCTGTGGAACCCCCTGGTCCAGTCTCCTTAACCTTTCTCTAAGCCACATACCTTTTGCTTCAGGAGACACATTTGGCTGATCTTCTCAGCAGTTTTGACCAGCCATGTGACACCCAAAGTCCTGATGGAGTGCCCTGCCAGCATGCCAACTACTACTAACTGGCATTCATGACTTTTTAGGAAATTCAGTTGTACTTTATTTGCCTTTTTAATTGTCTCTGTCCATTAACTGAGAACAGTTAAAGATAAGAACACAATAAAAAAACGTTAAAATGTACTCCGCGGTGCTCCTTCTCCCAGCTTTATCAAACAAGCTAGCCAAATACTTTTAAATTTAATTTAAATCTGGTACCAGCCACCGACAGTATCTTACATAATATATGTTACGTTTCAGTAACTAGTTATTTTGCTTTAAAAGAAATCCCCCTGAAATACTGCAGAAACATTCAATAAAAATAAATAAATAATACTTTTTATTGGGAGGAGATGTCCTGTTTCATCCTCTGAATATCAAGAGGTTTGTAAAAATCAAACCATATGAATAACAAAATGCATGATGTACTTTAACTTGACAAATAAATAAGAAACGCACACCAGGTGGCACGTAGGGGTACGGGGCCTCCTCTCCTCTCCATCGTTCCCCGTTGTCACTTTCAGATTGACGTTTCTCGGGATGTGTCTGTTGAGGAATGTACAATGCCATTTGCGTGAGGCTCTTGTGGGCTTTCAATGAGAACCACCTAGACAAACGGCAGAAGACAAAGAGAGAGTCGTCAGTGTACTCAACGTGAACTGCTGCCATCTTGAAACGTTTGCAGATCTCAAGACAAAACAAAACAAAATAAAAATAGCAGGTGGTGGCCAAACATCTTTAGTTAAATAAAACAAAACAACTCACAGGGCACTGTTATGGGGAACGACTGGCACGCAAAAGCCTCATATTCCTGCAGCAACCCACTATACATGCCAAGGAAGAGGTCGATGTCAGGTTAGCGGCACGCGTTGTCAAGAAGGACCTGCTCATTTAACTTATCATTTACATGTTCTTTCTAAGCATGCGTTTTCAATTTCTATCATATCCTTAATATTACTACTTGTGTCTGTGAAGTTGTCTTTGTGCCAGTGCTGCAGGCTTCCTTCTAGCTGAGGGTGGGCTGATTGGCCACATGACCAACGTCAACTGTCCAGTTCAGTGAGGGGGCCTCCTTATTGTCAGCATTAAAATGAGGGATGTCTTTTTTTTTTTCTTTTTGTTTTTAAATCACTCATTTGCATTTCTGATTTGAGTTTTTTACTTTCTCGTATGCAAAGTACAGGGAAGGTATTGTAATCGCCTAACAATTCGATGTCAAGATTTTGATGAATTTCGATGTTTTAGATCTCCCTGACGTTATCATATATGAAGTATTGGGAAAGTATTGGAACACTCCAAAAATTCCGGGTTGAGATTTTGATGAATGTCGACGTTTAGTCGGAAAATACCATTTTTGGAATTACGCCTCTGTGTCTGTGTGTGTAAACACGATAACTGGAGTTCACTTTCAGTTGGGTCAACCAAATGTTGCATACAAGTATTAGGTACGAAACGTAGATTTCTATCATCTTTTGGGCTATTTCCGCTAACCGGAAGTGATACTTCATCTTTTATTCATGCATCTACACAGTCTGATTTGTTCAACTTTAATTTCATAATAATTGTTCAATATATTATTACTTTGATTTGATTGGTTGTTGATTGTCATTTAATGTACATAACATAAAAATATAATCCTTGTCTTGTGGTTTACTCCTCAAATATCCATCCCCATATCTGAGTATACGAGAAAGTCACGGGGAGAGAACTCCTGATTTTTTTCCATCCAGTGCTGTGTGGTGCAAACCAGTAAAGAGATACAAGAAGTCCAGTTCAGGACCCTTTTAGGTGGCCATAATAAAAGAAAAAGATCAGCGTCCAAGCATAAGATATTAGATTGATGCGGCTGAGCAGCATCTTGATCTTCACCCACCACCTGACGGTGCTTCATTTAAGAAGCCACCAAGGAATCTTTATGTGAGTTCCTTCCACTTTGAGGAAAAGAAGCCAACAGAATGATCCTCCTGTTTCAAAGAAGTGAAAAGAAAAAACCGGTCTGGAGAAAATCATCTTATCGCTTGTTTGCTGGTCAATGGTTCTACTGGACAGACCCCGATTCTTGTGTCCGACTTGTGCCGTGTGTGTCATCTGTATGCCCTGTCTGTGTTATGGGGGTTTGTCTTTTTCAGCCTGGTGCCACTTGATTATAAACTTGACGTTGTTCTGTTCCAGTGTAGGCAGTGCATAGTCAGTACCGGGTGGTTGTGAGGCTCTCACTTTAATTATTTCAAACTCTATGCCTGTATTCTGTCAGTTGGCATCAAATGATTTGACGCCAATCAAGACAGACCCGGCACCAACATCCCATTGTTTGATTTTTTGCGACACGAAAGGTACGTAAACTTGTATGTCTTGCTACTCATTAGGAAAAGCGGGACAGTCGTGTTAGTGACGTAAGCTCATGTTAATAAAAGGGAAGCCTGTAAACAGAGGAAACGTCTCGTATGGCCTAGCAAAGTCTCCACTGCATCCTACCACTTACCACTAAAGGAAAAACCCCAGCACACAAGAAAAGGGTGATAACATCCACATCACACTATCCTCATTTACTTAACATGATCACCAGGTAATGATCTCAATGTCTAAAAAACATTTTTCAAATAAGAATGAAACAGAAAACCAAATTGCACTCTTCAAAATCACTTACAGATTGGCCTCCGTTCTTCATTACTCCCATATTGACATTATGTCTCTTCAGTTCTGACCTTATTAAAGCTGCAAGTGCAAAAGGAAAGTCTTAAAATAACATAAAATGGCAAGACCACCTAAACAGTACATAAAGAAATGAAGGACACGCACAACACATGGAAAATAATAACAATAATGTTTTACTATTATTATTAAAGCTTATCTGGTCTTTAAGTGAAGTGTCAAGGGAGCGTCAACAAGGTTGGCATCAGGTTTACGGACGCCTGTCTTTAAACAGGTCCTACCTGTGACACCCTATTTTGGTAAACTAACACTGGACTTGTGCAAAAATGAATTATCAGCCCGTATGCTAACATGTCAATGCAAGTGATAAACACTTCAAAACAGATACAATAGCTGGAAGAAGCTACTGGGTTATTTTTCTTTAATAGTAATAATATCTCAAAAGTTCACCTGTGATCCTGGTCAGGCATTTGTCTTACTCGGTCACATCACACACACGACAGTGAGTACTGTGTTCACTTCTCATCATTCTTAAATGGTGCATCGCGATTAACAAGCCCAGAGACCTGCGCACATTTACAAATGCGGCTGTGCAAATGAAATCAGCAGTTGTAAACACCACAGTTCCTCACCATCTGAACCTTATCATGTCTAAACGTCAAGTCTGCAGGATGGTTCAGTGTCACTTCCAGGAAAAGTATTTTTTATTAACCCACCCAATTGACTTTACAGTAGCCTTGTGATAAATGAGGTATATTTTAAGTGAAGTGTCCAGTGTTTGAGGACGGACATTTATAAAGTTATTGGATTTGTACAGCCTAACATGGTGTCAGAGTGGTGACTCAAATAATAAATGAAGGAAAACAGAATCCACTTATGGGACATTTTATGATTTTGTCTCGCTGGACATTCTGTGGAGATAAAAGGGGCATTTGTCATGGCAAAGTGTTTCATGCCTCCTAAATATCACGCATCCTGAGACTGTTTGTTGTTTGTGTAGGTAAGATAGAAGTTTCAAGTTCAGGTAATACGACTCACTAATGACTGCACCTGAGAGTGGAGACATGTGGCGTGTCTATTAGGACATGCAAGTGAAGAATTTCTCAGGCATGTCAACATGTGACAGTAAGGACTCTCTCTCTCTCTCTATCTATCTAATCCTGCCAACGATGCCATCTATCTGTTATATAGCACCCTTCATTTACATCTATTATATAGCGCTTTTCACGTATCATACACTGTCTTTCATATCTATCTATCATATACTGTTATTCAAAGCTAACTATTTTACATTCATATATTATATACCACCTTATAACATCTATATATAATATAGTGCCTTGCATGTCTATCTTTAATATTTTTCCTATATGACACGTCTGTTCTGAGATTTTTTAGAAGACAGTTGTTTTGAGGTCAGGTAGTTCGCTTGACAATCACGTTGATTAGCACATGCAAGTTAGAACTTCACCTGACTCTGTACACAGAACAATAATGACCCAACAACCCTATAAAATCTGATCAATTTCTAATAAATATTCAGCTAACCGTGTTGATACAACAGCTACCCACATTTATATCATCTAAGTCTTAACTAAAATCTCTTTCACTAAATGAATTTGAAATTGGAGCTTTACTATCAATGATGTTGTCTGTTAGGCTTTTCCTCTGAATTTACTGTCTCAATCTTCTTTATTTATTTTTCTGGTTTGTACAATGCTATATACTGTATACCCTGCCGTTCTTCCTTAAATTCTGTGAAGTGCCTTGAGCATGGGAAAGGCGCTATATAAATAAAATGAATTATTACTATATTAAAATGAAACCAAAATACATAAAAAGCATTGGATAATGTAAAGGTCTTCCTGCACAGGATGTAGACCAACAGACCTGTTAAAATAATCCCCAAAAAGATCCAGGCACACAGAAATATATTTCCAGCCAAAGGACCGTAGTTTGTCGTCAGACTTCCTTGGATTAAAGTGAACACTATTCCAAACAACTAAAGAAGACAAGAAAACACAACAGAAAGGTTAACAGGGCATATCAATAAATAGGGAGGCCTGAAATATCCACATGTATCTCAGACTCACTTAATCCTGCTGACAGTCGCTCCTCAAAAGGCCTCAGACAATCACTAAAACATCTGAGAAGGGCAGTTAAGTGAAGATAAGAGTATATATGCATGTAAGTAATAAACGCGATGGAAACATATGTGTGCATCCCTAATCACCGCGGCCCCTCAGACACGTCATGGCACTACTCGGCCGGGTGCCATCTGCATAGATTTGAAATGCCCTTGCTGTAGTTTATGTGACTCAAGCATGTCTCATATTCCTTTGTTGTTTTTCAAATATTACTGTCTACATTATGCTATTAACTCTGTTTTTGATTTTCATTTATTTTTTATATATACATATTATTATGATTTTTTTGACGTTGTTTATTACTTTTACTTTTGGGTAATTTTGCATTAATAACATTATATGTGCTCGTTTTCTTTGTAATCTGCACTGTCTCCTGTCTGTGGAGCCCAAGGAAACAGCACCACCTGATGACGCACCTGGATGACTGCCCCAGGCGTATAAATGGAAAGCCTACAGTGCAGCGCTTTGGGAGATTCCCCTTAATGAGTGGGTATCTTGAATAACAAGTAACACCAAGGCCTAAGTCAAAAAGATCAAAATAAAATTTTAAAATGTCAATCATACACTGTAAACGTCAACATACTACAGTAATGCACATTCTGTTAAATTCACAGAATAAAGAAATGGCTTTGTAAATGAGAACAACAGTGAGGGGCCCACCAAATCAATAAGCTAACTAAAAAGACAGGCTCAGTTATGGGATGCTCTCTGGACCTGCTGGAGGTAGTGGCGGACTAGAGAACCCATTATGAACAGCGCCGCATGTCCACTCTGTGACACACTAACACTGAGGACCTTTAACTAACAGACGTGTGTTGTGAAGAGCTACTAGGGCTCCTTTATACCAACGACAATATGCTTTTAGAGGGCCTCACTGTGCCTGCTCTTTTTATCTTTAGCCAAGTCAGATATTTGCTTTCTTTTTAGTAATTTGCTGTGTTTAAAGGTTTTGTTGTTGTTGTTTGTTACAATATTTAATTTCGTGTGGTTCTGTAAAAAGTTCAACTTCCCACCATGGGACAAATAAAATACTATCTAACAATTCATCCATTCATCTATCTAAAATTCTCCTGAAACTGAACTTTAATCTCCTAAATGTGTTACCTGAGCACAAGCGTTCAGGAGACCCGATGATGTTCCTTCAGGCTCTGGATATGTGATTTCAACACCAAACTCAAAGCCCAGAGGTAGATATCCTGTCATGAAGAAGCTGCAAAAGAAACAAACACTCTTTAGAATGACTGCAGTCCATTTTAAAAATCTGTCGCTTCCTACTCATTCGAGAATTACCAAATTTATCTTCTATTAATAAATGAAGAATTTGGATACACGTTTCACGATGATGTTTCCATTTTATTAATAGCAACGCATGTTTTCAATTAACGCCATTTTCTAGAGTAAAGAATCTTTCAAACGAGACCAAAATCCTTTAAAGTTCGTGACCAGATTTTACCTTTTAATGTGAAAAACTGCCAAGAAATGTTCTTATCCGTTAGTCCATTATGTGGAAAAGCCTATTAAAGATTTCGGTTTTCTTTTCTTCCCAGAACTAATTCTAAATGGTATGTCAGGTCTTTAACCTCCCCTTCTGTGAACTGCTCAAAGTGAACTTCAGACCTGCCGCTTCACCGCCATCTCCTTCTTTGAATCTCACATGATTTCCACCTGATGATGCTGATGTTCTTTAAAGTGTTAAAATATCAGCATGTAGCAAGGCAGGGTCCCACCAGAGGAAAGCCCACAAACAATGTCTGACAACAAGGTGTGTCTACAGTACCCCAAAACCATAAGCCTACACAGTCTGGCGGGTATGACTTACAGCGAGCAGCCTACATATCACCCAGCTGGGCACATTATGGTATGGCGTTGAAGAAAAGGAAATGCATCTAATGGTGGTGGGCAGGATATGAAATGAGAAGATTTTAAAAAAAATGTTTTGAGTTTCTCTGAACACATCAAGGAACAATATTTTTGCAATGTATTATTTACAAGCACACTATGGCACTTCCTGTTATTTCAGCCATATTTCCTCCCTTGGCTGGGGTTCAGGTCTTTATGTTCTTTTTGTCCATTTTTGACGTCCACCACATGTGGGTATTTTTGGAAGTTCTTTGGGACATCCAGACCATAACACTTCAGAGGAATCGACTGCTGTAAAAACAGTATTTGTTATACCGGGGTGGGCCGGAAAAAAACAAACCTTTATTGAAAACCTTACAGCTGTTCCCTTTTTAGTTACCTTCAAAGTACTCTTTTTGAAATGCAATTCCCCCATCCCAGTGCTACTCCCATTTCATGTACTTATCTTTTGTTACCACTTCTACAGCCTCCTGTGTTTGTTCCTGAATTCTTCTCCATGATAGCAAATCTTCATCACTTCAGTCTCAATTCTACACAATAAAAGTCAAAGGGAGCAACACTGGCCAAATAAAGAAGGCTGCGACGGAACAGCCACATTGTTTGTAGTCAAACAGCAGGTGTGCTGTCATAGTGCAAAGCGCAGTTTTGGGTGTGCCGCTTTGCAGGACGTTTTTTTCCTGATGCTGTCCTTTAGATGCCTCAGCAGTTCTTTGTAATGTCACTGATTAACAGTCTGTCTATGGGGCAGAACAAACTCTTTATAAGCATGTCTGCCAATGTCAAAAACCTCAGTCATGACTATCACTTGAAAATCTGCTATGGTGGCCTGCCTGGGGGGACTGGGTGGTCTCATGGCCTCGGACCCCTTGCAGATTTTGTTAGTTTTTTTCTCCAGCCCTCTGGAGTTTTCTGTTTTTGCTTTTTCTGTCCGCCCTTTATTCTTTGTTAATTAGTATTGCCTAATTTCATTTGTATATTTTTTCTTATTTCTTTCTTCATCTTGTAAGGCACTTTGAGCACATCATTTGGATGAAAACGTGCTCAGAAATAAACGTTGTTGTTAGAAAAAAAAAGTAATTGTAGAATAAATGGCAGAAATATGCACTCTCGGTGGACGGTTTACCCAGACTGTAGGCATACGATATCTAGTAGCATATCCAAAAACTCCATCGAACTCCCATGGTTTGCACCAGGTCTGGAGATATTTAGGTATCACCTTGGACGTGTATTTAAATTGTTTTGGGGTTTTTATGTGTGAAATGTTCATTTTTGTGCAGTATCGCTGTTAATTGATAATGTAAAAAGTTCATTTTTATTACCATTTTATTTACACAACATCATTCTGAGTTTGGTCCAGTAGCAGCACGTCATGTTTCTGAAGTCACAGGATGTGACACGACAAATATGGCAGTCATCACAAATCTTTTTTTTAGTTCTCAGAGGATACAACATACTTGTGAACTTTAGAAGCAGCTCAGTTTCTGTTTCAAATTGGCCCCAGTGGTAAGACTGAGTTTTTGGTTTCAACTAGTTTCTGACTTTGACCTTTGCTTTCTTTTGGTCTTTCGGCATTGTCCCTCAGTTCTAATAGATTTCCTGGTTTTGACCCTTCATTCTGCCTTTTGACCACATCTGTCAGCTCCTCTTTCATCTCCTGGTCACCTTGTTCACAATAATCCTGGTATGTGACCTCCTATAAATCCACACTGAGCACAGATCTTAGTGAGATATCAATGGAAGTGTTATAATGCATTGGTGAGGCCTCGCCTGAAGCAATGTGTACAGTTTTGTACATATTACACAATACAATACAATACAATACAGTTTATTTTTGTATAGCCCAAAATCACACAGGAAGTGCCGCAATGGGCTTTAACAGGCCCTGCCTCTTGACAGCCCCCCAGTCTTGACTCTCTGAGAAGACAAGGAAAAACTCCCAAAAAACCTTGTAGGGAAAATGGAAGAAACCTCGGGAAAGGCAGTTCAAAGAGAGACCCCTTTCCAGGAAGGTTGGGCGTGCAGTGGGTGTCAAAAGTAGGGGGTCAATACAATACAATACAATACACAGAACAGAACAAATCCTTAATACAGCATAATAATCAAAATTATTAAAAGTCTGGAAAAGAACAACTATCGTATATACTTGTGGATAAGTTCTCCAGCGGATAAGTCGGGGCTTAATTTTACAGTATAATTTCTGGTATTTAATAATTTTGGTTGTATAAATCGAATGTGGAAAACTCACATATACCATAATCCTTTGTACCAATTGCTAATGCCCACCTGAGAGAGTAACCACGGAGCACACGGCCTTTGTTTTCTATGTGGGTGTGGCAATGCGCTGTCTCAGCGGCTGCTCCTAACTTCTCTCTCTCTCTATTGTGCCTACGTCAGCACACAGTAATACCCGAACTATTCCGAGCGACATTTGCACTGTTTTCTGTTGTTTGTATCTCACACTCTCATACACCTTTATCATAACATCATCCCTTATCTATGATGAAGCCTTCGATCAGAAGAAAATATAAAGCTGGTTTTAAATTAAATGTCATTGAATGTAGCGAAAGAAATTGGTAACTGCGTTGCTGCAACAAAATTCGATGTGTCCGAGAAACTGATGCGAGATTGGAGGAGAGAATTGAATTGTCACATTTTTGAACAGGCGCATATAAGTCGGGGTCTGATTTTATGTTTGTTTTTTCGGGTATCAAGACCCGACTTATACGCGAGTATATATGGTAGGCTGATTCAGGACTGAGAGCTTTGAGCCCTGAAGACAGACTGAAGGAGCAGGACCTTTTCAGTTTCAAGAATATGAGGTGACATGACCAAAGTGTTTAAAATTATGAAGGGAATCAGTACAGTGGACCTCAGCTGTAGCTTTAAAATACATTCTTTAACAAGAATATGGGGAAACAGCTGAGTACATTTCTCACAAACCTTTAGAAAGCCTTTCTTTACCCAAAGAACCACAGACATATGGAATAAATGATCAAGTAGCGAGATGGAGAGTAGCACTGTAGGGACAGTTAAACCTCGACTTGACGTTATTTTGGAGAATCTCAGTGAACAGGACGAACAAGCATGTTGAGCCGACTGGCCTGTTCTCTTGAACAAATCAATATTTCACTTGAAGATGAGACCCCATCACAACACCGCATCTCAGGGAGTACAGTAGGTATGTAAAATGAATGAATGAGAAGTGCTGACCCCAATATAGCAGCACCTACAGCAATCATGCATCTGAAAGAAGACGTCGGCCAAGTTACACACCAAGCAGATTTCCACCATCGCATAGAAGAGAATAACGATATTAGCATAAACAAAAAAGAAAAAACCTGATGTCTCAGATATCTTAGGATAAAGAAATCGGGCAACTTACCCAAGTATCCCTCCGGTGCAAAATATGATGTAGATGTTGTCAAGATTAAGAGTAAATGTAAAAACAACCATTCCAATGAAGGACAACACATAAACTGCTAGGGTGGTTTGCCTGGAAAAGAAAACAAATCAAACAAAATGAATTTCTTCAGCACTGCGCTGTTGCCTGTTTGATTAACATCAGTGACACAAATGTCTGACAGATCTCCACACACATACACGCTGCACATGTTGCAAGTGGAATGTGTTTTACTCACATTTGTGTGTATACAGGAAACATATCACTTCAGACTGGCCAACCACATACTATGCTGAACTAGCATCAACATGAAAAATGACGTCAACCTCAGGCCTAAGTAGAGAATAGACTTTCCTTTTTTCATTTCACTGCACGTTGTACCCGTATAACTGTGTGTGTGACAAATAAAACTCTTGAATCTCTTTGCTATAAACTCCCCCTTCATAAAACTTCAATCTAATCCACGGCATTTTTTATGTTTTGTCCATTTAGAAAAATTAGCCGCTGTAGGTCAGGCTTCAGGGTTTGCTATTTTGGGCCAGAGTTTTTTTTTTTGTTTTTTTTTTAAATTTATTTAAACAGTTCCCATCTCCCTCTTCAAGCCTTTCTCAGCCTTAGCTTCAGTTTGTTCTGCTTCTTGATTTTGGAGCTTTGGTAGACTTTGGTTTCTAGGCGTCATCTGAAGCCTGGAGGCCTAGTTTTTGATAAAAACCTGCAGCATCGTAACGTTATGCATGTGGCTTAAGCTTAAAGAAGGGCCCACCCAATCACAATTTTGAGTTGCCATGTAAACACGTCACAGCCAAAAACAAAGCTGGCAAAGGAGTGGTTAAGAGAAACAGAAAGCTGTCCCTTATATAAGAACTCTACTTACTTGTAAGTTTTGGTGTAATCCAGCCACAGACCACAAATAACCGAGCCTACCATCCCAGCAATTACTAAGGTCAGGCCAATGCGCCCAGCATTCACCTCTTCATCCTAAAGAATTCAATACATTACACATAGGTGTGTTTAAGCAAGAACACAATAAAGACACACAGACAAGAAACACTGAGATTTAAAAGAAGCCTTATTACTAAAGTCAATGTCATTTGAGACAAACATTTATTTCATGAAGTCCTCTGCTACAGGCAACACTATACATACCAAGGCACCTTCGAAGTATGAGTGCGAGGGTTCACGGGGGACCAAGGCTGCATAATGAAACATCTCATTCTGTAAAATTCAGTTTGAGTCACAGCCCAAAGACCCACGAGTGTTTAAATGCCAGGGAAGCAATGGACAACACGTGGTTTGTACCAGTGTGACAGGTGACACTGGCCTACTTTTGTCACTACTGTTCTGCTTTAATGGCGAATCTAGATTGACAGGGTGGTCGAGCTTGTAGGGTAGAATGGCCAGCTCTTCTTACAACTATTCTAATGTTCTAACTGTAACATGCAGGGGCGGAGTTCACACTTAAATGCTTTGTCCTGGCCTCCACCCCGGGCTCTCGCCTTTGGCCATTTTTGATGTAAACCCCAACCACTGTGCTCTAAATCCTGGAATGAGCTCTACTCGCGGCAACCAACTAAGTTGGGCCTTTTAAGTTTGCTTACGCCAATGGCCTTTGACCCTTCCTAGGTGACCATAATTGTAACAATTACTTGGACTGCGGTGATGAAAGCAATGCCTACTGGCAGCCAGCTCAACTTCTGATTATTGGTTATGGCTTTTCTACCTTTGTTAGAATTTGTGTTTTGTTACGTCACATTTTGCGTTTTATTGCTCTCAGCCAAGTTTAAGGTGGAGGACGTGTCACTAAATTGTTTAGTAGTTTTAGTTTTTCAGACTCTTTCTCCTTCATTTCCAGGTTACGTCTACTTCTAGTAGATTCCACGTTTCTTTGTATGTTTGAGTTTGTGGTTAAATTCTTTTTTGTTTAGTTTACATGTTTATTTATTTTTAACATTATTTTCTAATTCTTGGTATTCGTCTTTAGCTCAGCTAGTTTTAATTTTGCTTTGTATAGTAAGGATAAGACAGATACAGTAGATAGATGAATGGGAAATGTTCCTTTTACCAGATGTTCAAGAAAAATTATAACAAACAGCAAAAGCAACTCCTCAACTCACAAAAGAATTACAAAAAGGAAGAAAAAACATCTGACTTGGCTAAAGAGAAGAGAGCAATAAAGGTGACAGCATAGGACTCACCACATAGTGGGCCATAATCATCTGATTTAATAACGTCGATAAGGAGTAAAAAGCTCCTGTCATTATCCCTGGAAGGAGAGAAAGAAATATTAGTAATGTTCACTTCTGTTCCAATCATATATGAAATGTTTGAAAATGACCCAATACTTCACAGTAACAGACACAGCATTGTGGACGATAAAGCCTGTGAAATGACTTCTGAATAACAGAGGTACAAACAAATGAGCTGCCTCAAGTCACTTATTGGTCACGAGTCCTGCCCTGTTCCAGCTCAATCATTGGCTGCCATCTGCCTCATTAGATATCAGCACCACAGAACGTGGTATGAGAGTTGAGTACAACGAGACACTAAACGTTAAAGAGGAGTGAGTGAAAATACTGTCAGGTGCAAAGTACGCTTCACATTTGTGCAAATCCGAGTCGCAGAAAATCAATTTCACAAACAGCCAATAAAACCCCACAGTACTGAATTAGTGGCTTAATAACAAATAAATGAGGGGGGCAAGTCTTCAATTCAAAAGCTCAATTCCATTTTAACACACTCTGGTTGTGTACGAGAACATTTTCCAAAAGTGGTTTATTTAACAATATTTAAGCCGAAATAGACATGTTTGGAACATAGGACAGGTGTACTATGCCGCCATAACCACAGACAATACAAGGTAAGGAACAGATATTTGGGGGTTGGGGGGTATTCTGTTAACTACCATATATACTCACATATAAGTGGAATCGATCATAAAATCTGACCCCGACTTAAACGACCGTTCAAAAGTGCGACACCTACATTTTTTCTTCTTGCCTCCTCCAATCTCGTATCAGTTCCTCAGACGCATCGAATTTTGTTGCAGCAGCGCAGTTACCAATTTCTATTGCTACTTCAACGACATTTAATTTAAAACCAGCTTCATATTTTCTTCTGATCAAACGCTCCATCGTAGATAAGTGATGCTCTTACAATAAAGGTGTACGAGGGTGTGAGATACAAAAAACACAAAAACGGTGCAATAGTCACTTTGCAATAGTTCGGGTATTACTGTGTGGTCACGTAGGCACAATACATAGAAAAAAAGGCCGTGTGCTCCGTGGTTACTCTCTCAGGCGGGTGTTAGCATATCATAATCTCTTGGACCAAAAGCGTGAGATTTCCGCATTCGACTTATACGAATGACATTATAAGATACCAGAAATTAAGCACGCTTATATACGGTAATTCAGTTAGACAGTTTGTGTCTGTTCACAGTGAAAACAGTCGGTACCTCACAGCCCCAGAGTCCTCGCAATGCGGCTATTCTCCTTAAGCTGGCCCCCATTTAGTAAGCACAGGCATGCATATGTGCCTTGTAATAGACCGTCACTCCATCGATGGTTTATTCCTACCTTAGATCCAGTACTGTTGGGATACGCTGTGCATTGCCAGCCACAAGCATCCCAACAAGCCTGAACTGGATTGAGAGGGTTTGGTATGTATTGTATGAAGAGAACAGAAGGACCCATCTTGTTAACCATTTACAGGGAACAGAAATGAGAACCAAACAAGGTGAAGCTGAAACGTCCTCGTCTAAAATGAATGGCAGACAAATCATTTTGTGTGGCTCTCTCTTAGGTTAAAGAAATTCACTCATTCAGCTCTTGTCATAAATGCAGTGGGGTGACACAATGACAACCTTGATCGTCCCTGGTTTAATTTGGTCTTGTAATAAAACATGAATTATAATGCACTCCTTAAATCAGAAGACAAGAGTAACTCGTACAAAATCTATCTGGACAAAACTCAGCAAACCCTTCTGACAGGTGAGTGTGAGAGGCGGCCTGTAACAAAGGAGCAGGCTGGATTTTCATAAAGCCCACATACTACGCTAATGCAGGCTGGTGAGGCAAATCAAACTGAAAAACGTCACCTTTCCATAGGACTCAAGGTCACCAGGCACGACTTGCCAACACTCACCATAACTAATGATCAGAAGCACAAAAGGAATGTTCTTGAACAGATTCTTTATGGACTGCTGATACGAATATCCTTCTGGTGTCGATGCAGGCAAGACTGCCTGTGACTGGCTGGGGGGCAGAGGCGGCTTTTCCTGAAACACTAAACATAAAAGAGTTTAATCATTATTAACTTAAACAAGAGAGCTATATGAAACATTTGAACAGGTTTGAACTAACTACACTGGTTATTAAATGGATGATAAACTGATCTAGAATATTAAACAGTAGTCGTTATAGAAAAAAACCCAAAGAAAGCATCAAAATACTGAAAGATGTTAAGAGTTAAACACACAAAAAGTTAAGAGTGCAACCTGCCGTCTTGGACTGCACATGACATGTCATCTGTTAAATGTCTTGTGTTCTTGTATCTGTCGGGTCACGTCTAAGTTTGATGTCACTGTCCACCAAGTATGAACAAGCCATGAAGCCCACATAGGCCGAAGACACGGTCATCTGGCAAGTGCCCGATGGTGGACAGCAAATGGTTCCAAGGGTCAGCCTGCCACTTATTATGATTTGTATGAGGTTTCCTCCATTTGCGTCTCTTTTTATTTGTTTGCTTTGATTTATTTATTATTTTATTTTTTACGTTTTGTCCAATGGAATATGTTTTGTCTTTTTTCTTGTTGTATTGTACTACTGTTTAATATTGTCTCATTTATTAATTAGTTTTATGTTAACTCTGTTAAATATTAATATCCATTTGCTTTACATGTTAAACGTGTGTATTGGGGTCCTCTGACGCAGCAGCTGAAGGACCACCCTTAGCTCTATAAATGAACTGAGAGATCGCAGTGTTAGTGCTCAGACATCAGTTTCCTTGCTTCTGTTGTTTAGCTTCCTTTCTTCAATTTCTTCATTTTTCTTCTTTGAATTTTCTAAAACTCTCATTTGATTATCTTGTTCATAGATTTTTTTCTTTCTCTTTTTTTTTAGGTTTTCCTTTTAAGAGGGATTTCTAAATTTCAATCTTTTGAATTCCTTTTTAAATAAGCTTAATTTTATAATGATTAGAAGATGTCTTATTTCCCATTTGTGCCAGGAGTTTTCATGTTTCCCTTCTCACATCCTGAGATTTATACGCATCTTTTGGTATTCAGATCAAAAAGCCTTTAACTTCAGACATCTTGCCTGTGAGGCCTACCATGAGTACAGGCTTGATTTTTTTTTAATTAGACTTGGTCCTGCCAAGTACCAGCGGGTTGCTCCACCACATATATTTGACGCTTACCAGATGTCGATCATTCTTCTTTATCCTACTATGTAACTGGCTTCTACAATTTGCTTTACACTTGGCAGATGTTGATGCTCTTATTTTTCTGTCTGTCATTTTACCTTGTTGATCAGTTTCCCTATGCAGTTTGCTGTAGGAAGAACGCAAACCCTGATAAGTTTACAGAAGTTGCCATAAGCCAAATGTTTTGCTCATCATGAGCTTTCAGTTAAGACCAAGATCAAGGTTCCAATCCCAGTGATTTGTGAGTAATCACGTGACAGACAGATGGGCACAACCCTTAGTGTTTTATTTATATATACTGTATATACAGTATAGATTGAGGCCAAGTTTATATTAGGCCCACAATCACAGCAACATTCGACCTTACTGATACTTTAAAGGCCTCTCTGTAACAAAATAACAATTTTACAAGACAAGTTTAGAGTGGCGACATGTTGCATGTTGGTCAGACACACAAGTAAGAATCTCACTGTACTCTGCACACATGACAACAGCTACTTACAGTAAATGTATCTATTCCACAAGTAGCCAATGCCTGCTGAAATATAAAAACTATAAAAGTGGGGAATCGGTAGATGGGGAAAAAAAAAGAAATCAGCTGAGAAAGCAGTTTTTCCAGATTGCCTCCTACAGGTCATCCTTTCTCCTCCCTCTGCTCTTAGAATGGTGATTAGCACTCTTGACTCGATTGTCTTCATTGTCCCTGAGGTCAGTAAAACATAAAACACGGACAGAGAGAGAGAGACAAACTATGGAGAATGGAGTCAAGGCAGCCAAGCCGTGGACATGAAGAGAATTACAAAACAACAACAAGCCCTAAGGCCTCATACAAAGCCATGTAACCTGAAGCCATTTCAGAAGGTGTGGCTCGGCTTTCCGTGTCCTTTACATAACATGACTGCTCTATTATTATTATTATTATTATGGAATCACAATGGAGAACATCAGCAGCACAAGGCATTCTTCACAAGCTGCAGGTGCTGAGCACATGTAAAGCTGTTTCCTGATTTTCTCTGAAAGCAGTGGGTGTCTGCGGGTTCAGACTGGATCTCCTGAGCTCTATTCGTGCTCCCTAACACTGTGCAGCCATCCATCTTGTCTCGTGCACCAGTGGGACTCTTTCAGATTTTTTTTTCTCCTATGGTGGTCTTATGAGGATTTTTTTGATTCTTCCTTTGTCTTTTTTTATTATGTAGAATTCAACGCTATTGTTAGTTTGGACTCTTGGCTTTATTTTAACGTTGTTGATTTTCTGTTACCATCTTATTTTAGTTTCACAACGTCGTTTATTATTACAGTATACACAAAACTCTATGCATGCATTCATCAGGTTTTTACATGTATAGAATTTTATTCTTGTATACATTTTGCATTTTGAATTAAAATGAATAAAGTATGATTTTTGCCGTGATGGCTTTCATTATTTATGCAACATGGCGCTACAGGTTAATGTAATATCAATTGTGTCTTCTTGTTATCCCTTGGTGGATACGGACCCTCTTGTGGTATAGCTAGTGGTAGTCCACTTCTGAACAAGTAGCCCTTAGCATCAATTTGAACTCTGCTCTTCAACTCTTGTTCTTTGTCTTGCCCCTTTGGTTTTGGTCACCTAGTTTCATTTTGCTTCATATTATATTATAGTATATTACAACCATGACATAAAATAAAACAGATTTTTGTAAAGGCAGTGATGACTTACATGACTTGACTCAACAGTGGCTTTCAAATTTGTGAAATCATATAGCTGGCCCGCCCAACTTGGTGCCAATAATGGGAACTTATATAATATGGGCATTCACTGTGCTGGCGATTCACTGGCCCTGCAATCAAAGCCATACGCCTAATCTTAATCTACAAACCAGACGGAGAATAACTTACCAAAGATTGTCACAACAAAGAGCAAAGTCGACACTGCAGCTGTCCCATAAAACATGATGCCAATGTTGTGTCCCATCAGCTCCAAATCATCTTGTGTATTGGGCACCAAGACTGGTGGTAACAGGAATCCAATAGCGACGCCAAGCTGAAGAAACACAAAAGCTCTAATCAACATAAACATGTCTAAGTACCCAGGGTTAGTAAACACCTTCAGGGAAACTGGTGGGTGCCATGGGGCCCCTTCACTGCTCTTGAGCTACTCTGCACCGTTTACTGCAAGTTGCCAAACAGCCTTAATTTTGCTCAGCTCATCCTGCTCCTTCAGGCCAAATAGATTCAAATCCTGCCCTGCAACCCTCCGCTTCTCTAAAAGCAATGACTTACTAGGCGCCTTGCTAAAATAATTTACTGTAGACAATGCTGTCCACCTGTTGATTTACAATCAATTTGCAAAAATCTCACCAGTGTCTACAGATGAAAAGGAAATGTGACAAGCAAGGAGCTGAATGTGGATGACACAGATACTGAGCTGGCACACCTTCTACCAGGGTCTACTCCAGTATGGAAACCAAAGGTGTGCATAACTCCATATTGGCCTGAGGGGGAGGCGTGTGTGAAAAATGAGCCGGCGTGGTTGTTTATTTCCTGCCTTGAAACTAATGCAGCCCGGACTGGCACTTTGTCCCTGCAAGCTATGGTGTAAATTCAAATCGCCTGTTATATATTGTTTGATTTTGTAATCACTTTTATATGTCAAATGTACAAATTTGTACTTAAATATGTGGTTTCTCATACTTAGGTTTAATTCATTTATGAACCTGTCGCACTGTGCTTGAGGTGGAAAAGTGAACACCAATACCTCAGGACGATGGTCACCACAGTGAACTCTGCTTAAAATGCTTGCACTTTTCTATCAATC
Organism: Polypterus senegalus; assembly: GCF_016835505.1. Classification (NCBI taxonomy): domain Eukaryota; kingdom Metazoa; phylum Chordata; class Cladistia; order Polypteriformes; family Polypteridae; genus Polypterus; species Polypterus senegalus. The sequence goes on along the minus strand of NC_053169.1, from coordinate 102,367,096 downwards.
CAGCATTCTGACAAAATGTGTTCAAACATTTTCAGGTAAGGAGCACCAAAGTTTTGAGATCAGGTAGTTCTACTCAGTAATAATGGCAAGGGAGCGTGTAGATCAGCACAAGTAAACCAGACATGTACCGGTAATGAGCCTATGGACCCGTGACAGACAGACATCAAAGGATACTACAGTTCTGGGATTTTCAGAAAGGGAAGACATATTTCGTGGTCAGATAATTATCGTCACTACTTCAGGTGCTGGAGAGTGGTGACATGTTACACATTGACAAGGACATGCAAGCTAGAATAGCAATGAAATCCATACATGGGACAATAAGGAACCTATAAGTGGATTATTATATGGATGGATGATGAATTGTCAGCAAAAATGTCCATTAAACTTTGTTAAGTTCCAGGATGTAAGAGAAATAAAAGGAAACAAAAGCCACCCAGTAATATTTGTTGGAGTTCTTATGACTATGGCTGTTTAAACATCTGACCCACCACTTTGGCACCATTCTGCTTTCTGGGCGTCAGACTTTGACATGAAATTGTGCTAAGTAACGCATTACTGTAATTAAATTGCATTTGTCAGTAATAAAGGCGTATAACTCTTAAATTTAAGTAGTCACATTATATCTACTGACGTGACTAGGATTTCATTACTCGCGTTACACGTTTAGAAACAAACAAAATGTAAATGTCTACGTCTCTCACAATGTTCGAGGGGGCAAATGCGGGTGCCTGATCTGCATCTCCTGCCCGATATGCACTCACACGGACTCTTACAATGCTGTCACATCTTTACAGAAGACATTTATTATTTTATGACATTTCAAGTTTGTTTGAGACTGTGTTGAGTTTGACTTTGTCTTTATTAAGTGTCAAGCACATGTGCTTAGGGGACATCTTCAGAGTCCATGCCAGGTAAGCAATTCCACGCCAAGTCGAGAGGGGGTGATGTTGCCAACCCAATCTCCTTTAACATCCACAGTTTAATTGGATTAAAAAAGACTGGCAGGAATACACCTTGAACACATGTCCACCTCAATTGTAGTTTTTAATATTCATAGAATATTACAAATATATACCTAATGGCCTGCCTCTTTTTAAAGCCATGTATTGTTTATGATATTAGAAGATAACCAGAAATAAGAGAAAATAAATAATAAACTAAACACGACTTTACTTCCAGGAAATTGAGGTTTTTATTTTTGATTTTCAAATTTGCCCCCATTACTGAGCTAAAGCTGCTGCTGTAACTTCACATCAAGCACAAATTTCACCCATCCCTCATCTTTGCCTCATTTTTGCTTTCCCTTTCCCTTGCTTTGCTATTTTCATTTCTCTTTTGTTTAATATAAATAAATCCTTTATTTATAAAGACTCCTCATTGGCCTTGTTCTTTAAACCCGTGTTTTCCCCTTGAATTACACATTTAAGATATTTCTCAGGTTTACACTCCTGTTTCCTATTTTTGGGATCTAGTCAGGCCAAGGCCTCCCAGTAGAGTTTGGGGCCTGGCTGTCTGGGGTGAGGCCTATTTTGGGAGACCGACTCAGTGAGTGTCTGGTCTGGCCTGTGTGTTTGGAAGCCTTTAGTGCCTTTTCTGTCATTTTGTGCCACCGCGTTCACTACAGAGTCATTACAGACACAGCTCCACCTGCTTACCTCCATGTTACTAATCCAAGTAAGTAACGTCTGCTTATTTCTTACCAGTGCCGTGGCCACACCAGCACAAGCTCATTCATTTTAGGAGCACCATGCCTAAGCTTTTGGATTAGTGTGCAGACAGCCAGAGTTCAAAAGGACACCTCAAGATACTTGAGATGCAGAAAGTCATGTGCCCAACTTTTATTAAGCAAATGTGTGTGACACCACAGCAGTAACTCAAATGCAAATGACATCGATGCAAACAACACCTATGCAAAAACAAAACACTGGCAGAATAAGAGAGTCTCTGTGTAGTCGCTTCAGAATGAAGACCTATCTGCAATCATTCAAGTGTCTGGACCCCCGGCTTTAATATTCGTGCCTGGACAGGACAGGAGACATTTGCCTCGCTGACATTCTCAAAATCAGGTAATTTCAGGTAAAGTCACGGACATTAGGCACTCACTGATATTAATTACCACCATAAGGAGTTTTAAGAACCATCCATCCGTCCCTTTCCTACCCTGTTCATGGTTGTGGGAGGCTGGAGCTAACTTGGTATAAACTACTGTATGTCTACAGATGGCCCAGCGCTGGCCTGCAGTCCACACAAGGGTCCAGTGACCCTGATTGGCATCATGCAGATATCAGAAGGGCATTTAAGTCTACAGGTGCAGATATACTTGTGCCGAAAGTAAAGTGTTTTGTTTTGAAGGTTGCAGTTTATTCTCAAGTTTTATTTTAACTTTACCTACTTGTGTATGCATAGCACCCTGAAGCAGGAGACAAACTAAAATTAACCTCTTTGAATTCTTCTTCCTGAGTAGCACAGTAGTTGGCACCACACAACTTCAGGGTGGTGATGGCTGCTCTTGTGAGAGAATCAAAGGAAGCTCTTTGTAAATGAAGTGTTTTGAAAGAAGTACACATTAAAAAGAAATATATAGCCTTTGTGTTAGAAATGGCATGAAGAGACAGCTGAAAGGGTTATGTAAAGTGGCAGAGCGTGCTCTAACCTGTGGTTTCAGAAAGTCATGTGCCCATTAAGACCTGATAGATGGTTGTGCACGGCTTTCCATAAATGAATAAGAGATGAACTGAAGAGATATTGAAGGATAAGAATAGTCGAGTGAGACTTTTATTTTGGGCGTGTAAGCAGGCTACACTCTCTGCTGAAAACATCTCAAGTCCTTTAACCAATCCAATAAATATTCAGGTGGTGTAAGCCAATGAACCAATAAGAGTAAAGGTCAGCACAGTTATGTAAATTCGGTTATCAATAAGTACGAGTCTCTGTCTATGTTCTGGAGCCATTTTACGACCCATCTGCTTAGGGCACAATGCCTTAGCAGACAGGGGGCTCCCTCTTCATGAAGTAAAATTAAAGATGAAAGAACAAGCTTCCTCCTGTCTGGTTTTCTGACTTAAACAGGTTCTAAAAGAAACACACTTTCTGTCAAGTTTTAATTTTTATTTTAATTTCGACAACGCTCTCCTTGAGGCTCATATGCTCGCTTGTATTTTAAATAACAGCCGTGACATCCGCACCCCTCATAATCAAAAAGAGCACCAACGACCTGTGAGAGTCTCTGTCGATCTGATCTTCAAACTGACAAGGACATGAAGAACAAAACACCATCTGAAATGCAGAGAGGGAGAAAACGCGCACCTCGTCATCGGCAGGTTGTACTGCCACAGTTTGCAACTTCACCACTCAGTAATCTTTAATACTTAATCTGTTGACCCGGTAAACATCGGAAAAGCAGGTGTGCAAGTATTGCTCTTAATATGTCTGAACGACTATCACTGTTAGCCTTCTTCTGGGGGATTTCCAAAGAGAACAACTGAATAATTTACAGGGGTGTCCTCCATCACTAGTTTCTCTCGGCTCTCCTTTTTTTCTGAACTCGTTTGCCTGTCACACCCGACACTTGCGCCTCAGACATAACACATTCTGCGGACATCCGGTTACCATAACAGTGTGCGCCTGGTGGCGTTTCAGAAATGAAGCGTCTCATTTTACTGTGGGCTGGCGGCTTTCACCTCTTTGAATTTTAAAAACAGCCAATGAACACAAGAAACTTGCAAAACAGGAAACAGAAGGAGGAACAAGAAAAAGACAAAAGACATAGCAGAAAATAAATAACCATTTGAGGAGAGGGACTTCCCGAGTAAAGTCAAATATGCCGCATTTTATTTATTTATTTACTTACTCTCGCTGGTGCCATTTACACGGATATTTGAATGAATGCACCATGGCAATGCTGTTGTGCTGGCCTATACATTACGTAAATATTGGTCATTATAACCCGTCTGTGAGACATTAAGCATAACACGTCACCTGTAAGATGTGGATTTAAACAGCATATAACGTACCTTCACAGGTTCAGGCCTAAGCCCCGTCTGATGAAACACAAACCCGCACACATGTCAAAACTAACATACAGTACACAAAGTCAAACATTCAGTCCCAGCACCAACTCCCTACACGTCTCTGGAGTGTGCCACTTTATTGTGCCAAAACTCGCTCTCCACAAATAGGAGCTAATGCAGGGCCCAGAGGCTGGTTTTGGACCACAGGAGTCCTCTTGTGAAAGACCACTTGGACCCGCCACTGCAGTTTGCCCACCAGACAAACACTTTAGTGGAAGATGAGATTATCAATCTGCTCCACAATGCCGGACAAAGCTAACAGGCCTGTTAGGGTATTAAGGCTTTTATCCTCTCCTGGATGATGGACTGTCTGTCTGGCAGGCCGCAATGTGTGAGGCTCAGGGGCTGTGTGAGCAAAACTGGAGCTCTACAAGGTAGAGGCATGTCACCTTCTCTATTCATCCTAATAAATGTAACAGCAGGTCACATCACTCACAGAAATCCTCCATTGATTCTGCTCTGTTACGGGTGACCAATGAAATGCTTATGGCAGCAGACTTTGGACAAACCAGCATATTAATTCTATTAGACCTTAGAGCAGCATTTGACACTCGGCTCAGACATGACATTCTACTGTCCAGAATGATGGAGAACATGCTGGGTATCTCTGGCACTGCCCACCAGTGGTTCAAGTCCTATTTGACTGATAGGCAAGAGTTTGTTAGTCTTGGCAACAGCAGATCCAGCTCAGCGCCAGTCACACAAGGAGCTCCTCAAGGCTCTGTCCTCGGCCCTCTTCTCTTCTGTATTTCTATGCTTCCCCTCGGCCATATTATTCATAGCTATGGACTGGGTTATCATTTTTATGCAGACGATACTCAACTCTACTTCAATGTTAAAAGTGGAACTTCATCAGAGCTTTCTCAGCTCACAACCTGTCTCAGGGAAATTAAAAACTGGAAGGAGCAGAACTCTTTAAAACGAAATCGCAACAAAACTGAACTCCTGCAAATTGGGACTAAAGTGCAACTTAATAAAATGAGCTCCTTCCCAGTCCATCTTGGCGGTGATCTCATCAGACCTGCCTCTACTGTAAAGAATCTTGGTGTCGTTTTTGATTCCTCCCTTTCTTATTCCACCTTCATAAATTACATTAAGAAACTTTCTTACTTTCACATCCGTCACGTATCCTGTGTTCGCTCCTTCCTCTCCTTTTCTAACGCTGAGAAACGTGTCCCCACTTTAATCACATCCCACATCGATTATCGTAACTCGCTGCTGGCAGGTGCCCCTTCTAATCTCATATCACAGCTCCAGCTTATTCAAGAGTAAGAGTCCTCACTCAGACCAGCAGCAGCGAGCACATCACACCCATCCTGCTCCGTCTTCACTGGCTCCCCATGTCTTACAGAATTGAATATCAAATCCTACTAATAACCTACAAAGCCTTAAAGGACCTCGTGCCAAACTACATGAGTGACCTCCTCCATCACTATGTGCTTGTCTGCCCACTAAGGTCCTCTGATTCTGGCCATCTTGTTGTGCCCCACACTGATCTACACTCCATGGGTGACAGCAGGGCCTTCAGCTGTGTAGCGAGTGCCCAGACTCTGGAATGACCTCCTGAAATGAATCTGGTCAGCTGACTCCAGGAATTCTTTTAAAACTCATCTGTTCGGGAAGGCTTTCAGCTCTACCTGACTTTACTACCCTTCTCCCAGTTTACCTTCATGTCAAGATGCTCATGTCACATGTGTGTGTGTGTGTGAGACCATCAATGATGTTGTCTATTAGGCTTTTTCTCTGAATTTACTGTCTTAATCTTCTTTATTTATTTGGTTTGTACAATACTATATACTGTACACCCTGCCGTTCTTAATTAAATTCTGTAAGTGCCTTGAGCATGGGAAAGGCGCTAAATAAATAAAATGTATTATTATTATTATTAATGGGGTGTGTTGACAAGGGAGTCGGGTGGAGAACTTTAAGAATCGTCTGCAACTCAAAATCAGCAAAACAGAGGAACTGCTTACTGATGCACCAAAGACCCTCGACGTCCGGTCACCATTCAGGGAGTGCATGTGGAGCTGGCGCACTGCTACAAGTACTTGGGGTCTGCATCTGCATTTTCCTCAATTTACCCCTCTGCTCCAGAGTTTACAATAATAAATCAAACAATTCAGATGGCATTGCAGACTTTCATTTAAGGGGATTGGCATACATTTTGATCGCAGCAGTATGAGAAAAATGACAACAAGAATGATTACCCATTGATCCTGATTAATCAATAACTCTACAATGCTGATTTCTGCCTTGCACCGGATACTGGGGGTCGGCTCTGCCACACGGAGACCCTGAATTGGATTAAGCACATTTAAGGATGTGAGGACGGGCCACACTAAATACAATGCGACTTTACAGAGCCAGCTGCCGCGGCTGACCCAAGTGATGCTGTAAAGCGACTTGTCTGCTAAAGAAACAGAAAGACCACAACAGAAAATGTCACTTCATATGTGCGGTCCCCAGTTCCGACCCTGTGGGATATTAAGGGGCTCACAATATACAAATTAGAATTTTCCTGCCTTGCTTCTGATACTGCCAGGCTAAGCTCTGGCCCCATGGCACTAGGCAGGTTTGAGATTGCTGTGTTATGTACGCCAGTCATGAAGAACGCCACTTCATAGATTTGTTAAACGCCATTGATGGTGTGTGGTGCCGAGTGAGTATGTTTGTAAAAATGTCTAAAATCCTGTTTACGGTTTGTCATTCGGGGGCATTGAGTGTTACTTGATGAGAGGGAAAAAAATAAAATGATTTTAACATAAGGCTGCAGCTTAACAAAATGTGTCAAAAGGGAAGGCGTCCAAATACTCTCTCTAGGCACTGTATTGAAAGCTCACTTCATAGATTTCACTCCACCCTCTGTGGTGCCAAGCAAGTCATCCTTCTTAGCTGTGTTTTTAATTCTGTAAGTTCTACAAATAGAATTATTGGCAAAGGTGAAGGATGAGGGTGAAGGTGAATCCAGAATAAGAAAGCGCAATTTTGTTTTTTCTGTCTTCAAGTCCACTGAAATTGTCCCTTCTTCATTATTACAGCAGACTGTCCCTGTCATCCATTTTGAAAGTAGCTGGCCCCATTTACTGTACAACTACTGTACTGTACTGTACTGAACCCCCCCTAATCGCAGCCCTTCCACCCAAACGGATTCCATCATGCCCTGCATTATCGATTTACATGATCACATTTTAAAACAGCCCCCATACGGTTTTAAGGTCATGGGAAGTCACCCCCCTCCCAGTCCCACTGGGCACACAGCTGGAGCCAACACCAGACAAGGCAATTCAGAGTCACCAATGAACTTTTAGTAAGGTGTCCTGAGTAAAAGAGAAATAACACGAGGACCCAAAGAGCACATGAAAACCCTACACAGTGAACAAAGTAGGAAAGCAGGTGGCCAGCTTTACTGTGCAGCTTATTCTAAAGCTCAACCCCTGGGCCGAAGCCTCTGGTCTGCCACCCAAAATGGATCAAGTGTCCGGTGAATGCTTTTTTAAAAGTGCACAGTGATATTATTCAGTGTGAAATGTGTATCAGATGGACTTAAAACTGAATGGAGCCCTTAGTTCTGTTGTGTTGGTTATGTTAACAAAGAAGGATACCAAGTAAGATAAAGATACTTAAACACTCACAACTGAATTTTGTGGAAACTTTTCTGTAATTTACTACACACGGAATTAAACAAAGAGGCGCTTAAACATCACGCATATTTAGATTGGGTCGATCACAAAGGTTTGACAATTTCACAAAGGTCTGATCTGCGCCACCGGCTCGCCAAAGCCACCAAGCCCTTACCTGATTTCCCAGCACCATGACGGCGCAGGCAGTGGACACCTCCTTCGGTCCAAACCACACAGACGCGATCCTGGAGGGCAGCCCCAGTATGAAGATTTGAGCCACCGCGGCCACCGTCTGAGCCACGGCGGTGACGGCGAACAAATCGGGTCGGATGCTGGCGCACCTGATCCAGGCGCCAACACAGTTGAGTCCCGCGCCCAGGAGCGCCGTAATTCGGAGTCCCTTCGTATCCAGCAGCCACGTCGCGGGAAATATAAGGGGCACGTAGGCTACCATATAGACGACGGAGAGCCAGTCGATCTTGTCGGAGGTCACATGATAGAAGTGGGTGAAGATGTTGGTGATGATGCTGTACTGGATCCACTGGAAGGCGTTCACCAGCGAGTACAGACTGAAGACCGTGAGCACCACGAAGCGTTTCCAGTACAGCTTGACTTGCGGAGATTCGTGCTGCCTGGACAGCATGGCCTGGCTTTCATCGGCCGGGGGCTCCGGCTCTGTTCCTTGGGTTTCCGCCACATGGACTTGAAGATCGCCGTTTGTCGAATTTAGCGGGGTGCTCTCATTTGAAAGTATTGAATCTTTTTTGCTATCTGTTTCCAGGGAGCCTTCGCCTTCCGGGGACGCGCTGCACCCATGCGGTTGGTGCTCCCGCAAGTCGCTAGCTACCATGATGCCAGCGACCGGAGTCAGTCGGCTGATGGATCGTCAAACGGCGGCGGGACGAGCAGGTGTTGAAGGTAGAATCCGTGCTGGTTCCTCCGACATGGCAGTCCAATTGTTTCTCCCTCTCGTCTATTCAGTACAGAGCCCGAGCGGAGTCAATGGCATCGCTTCCGCGCACGAGAACCGGCTCTTCACCTAAAGTGCCGCCCGCACGCATCCGGACATGGGCGGGGCTCTGAATGGTGTGGCGGCTCGAGGCAGCGCAAAAGTAGGACGATCTTCTGACGACCAATCACAAGCAGGCATGAGGTGACGAACGCCTCCATCCTCGAAGAGTTTGTTGTCCGAGCCGCGAGCCGCTGTCCTCAGTGCTGATAAGACACCACAGTCTGAACTAGACAGATGACACGAACATCTCGGAACAAAGACGTTTACAATGTCGAGCAGAATTAATCCGCCGTAGAGTTTTACCCAGGTTTGAAATGTACATGCCAGCATTGTGAACTACATTAACGACAGGAGGCTTTATTTAAAAAATAAATGTTCGGGTCATATTTACTGTTCCCCGACTTGCGATCCTCAAGCGACACGTGTCATGGGGTCAATCATTCGTCACAATGACACGCTGGCTTTGTCTGAGACTGGGCGGGGCTGTCAAGGGGTGGGGGGGATGCAGTGCGGATCAGTCAGACATGGGCGTCACTTTATAAGCAGTAAATCACGGGCAGCATCTTTATAACTAAAGGACTAATTTCAGTTAAAAGAATCCGTGCAACTAGCGCTTGATGCCACCCAGATACCGCTACAATGATATCCTTCATTTGGTATGGATGAGGACCTTCTCCGTGGTATCTCAGACACGACATTTGGTCCCTTCTTTACAAGGAAAAGGAATACTAAGACCCCTACACTCTCTGACTTCTTCGGCACTGTGTCTCATCGGAGAATCCTTGGGTACCGCTGGTTTGACTTTGTGTCACTGCATTGTGAGGGAGCGCCACTTACGGTAACTACGGCCATGTGGGGCGATTCCCTGAGCGTGATTCGGCTCGCATGACCCTCATTGTTGAGGACACGAGCGGCTGGACCAGGCCATGGGGACGCCCATCTAACACCTGGCTGTGGCAGATAAAGGGCCATTTCCAGGGGGTGGGTCTGGACCCCGTGTCTGCTTGAGGAGTTGCCAACCGGATCACGTGGCGTTTCGTCGTTTTGTGGGTGCGATAACGCGCTGTACCAGTGTATGCGCCCTGACCTGACCCGATTCTTAAAAACCAAGGAGCCAAAACAATCACTATATAGATTTAAGAAAGATCTTTTATTTATTCAATCCTGGACGGGATGCCAGTCCACTGTACGACATATGTGGCAAATACAACGCCACCCAACCATCTAATCGTGGCTTTTCTTCATTTATCTGTTTTATGGTGGTAGGACCACCCCGAGGAATCAATCACACATGAATTCATTCACAACACTGATTTACCAATTAACATAACCTGCACGAGTCTGGGATTTGAGATGAAATCCGAAACAGCCAAAAAGGTACACCGTGAGGACGTGGGAGCGTCAGAGAGTGTAAACTCAACACCGCAAAGTGACAGGGCCATTGAGCCAACGGACCACCTATACGGGGTGGCTGTTGTTAATACTCCGGCTAATAGAGCTAATGTGTAACTGTGTGTACTTTTGTGTGTGGATCAGTCATTTTCAAACAAACAGATGACAGATCGAGGGTGTCTTGTCTTCAATCCAGGAATTCGTTTTACGGGGGTAAGACAAAAAAACGCGATCACAAAGCATAATCCGCCTTCAACAGCGCACCCTAAAAATTCAGCACCCCACCCACCACTACCCGGTGCCGTCTGTGCTTCACTCCATCCTGTGGTCTTGCATCAATTTGTATGTCATTTCTTTGTTTTGTGCAGCACTGATTGCTTTTTAAAAGCCCTATTATGCTGAATGCTGTATGGTGCCACATGAAATATCGGCTGCAAAACTGCTACAGTAGCCACGCTGGAAATGCGTCGAAAAAAATGTCTCAAGGGACCCTGCTTGAAATAAACGGCGTTAATTAGGATGCTGAGTGACAAATGACTTATAATTCATTCATCGACTTCTAATAATTCAGTTATAATGAGTGCAACATTTTGATTGTGCTCATTGGTGAATTCTACGGTCCAGATCGCCTTTACGCGCTGGTCGAGACGGACGGCAGGGACGATTGAAATTACAGAAAGGGTATTTCACTCTGTTAAGATAAAATAGCGCCCTCTTCTGCTGCACTAACCGTATCTCCAAGTCCTATGTTTAACGTTTCGCATGTGGCAGTCGCTGTGAGAAGTGCTACATTAAATAACATTTGAACGGTCATTCTTGTGGAATACTTATTTTTCATTAACCCCAGAAAACAACAATTATGAGATTAGCGACAGATCGGGGCTGTATCGGTGTGTTCACTGTCTGGCGATTGTTCCTGCCTTGCACCCGTCGATTGCTGCTCTGGATAAGCGGGGTTACAAAGCGGATCGACGATTTTTTACGATTTTTCTGGATTCGACTGCCTACCGTACCATTCAGGGTTGCATCCTGCCGCCTCGTGCCCGTTGCTGAGGATCACACAGGCACGACCCGCCGCTCTAAAACGTTATGCAATCCGTCCATCCGTTACCCTAAATCGCTAATCCAGGGCAGGGTCGCGGGGCAGCTGGGGTCTGTCCCAGGAAGCATCGGGCACAAAGCAGGAATAACACCTGGACAGGGCGTCACGTTAAGCCATCAAACTCTCATTTTGAACCTTTCCGAATTTAGTTGAGTTTTTTTTTTTTTTTAATACTCATCTTGAATGACAATTGTCTAGAAATACACGACGCCCCACTGTTAACTCTTTCATTTATTTTGTTATTATTTATGGTCACATATTTCATAATTCCGTTATAATGGACGCTACTAAACTCATTTACCATAAGGATTTATATAGGTATTTATAAATTCACGTATATGTCATTGTCCTTTGTGTTCGCCTTTAATGCACAGTCTTGGGAGTTTAGCAGTTAAGCATTTCACTACACGTTGTACTATATTTTGAAACTAATTCTGAACAGGATTGATATTATTTGAAAGCTGTGGTACACCACAAGCCACCCAACTATTTCAACAAATTACTGCACCACTTACATATTTTACGGCGGATTTACAACGTTATTTTAATTGCTAGCATATATACCTGTCACTCGTGAGACACGGCTCAGTCTGGTGGCTGAAAGGTTCCTTTGCTTTTTAAACTAACCTTCCCTGGACTGGAGGCCAGTTAACAGAACGCGCAGTCATTTCACCAAACTCATTTGAAACGCACACGTCACGTCACGTCACGCAGACCGCAGGACTTTTCAGATTTTTCCTTTTTCTTTTTTTGCTCTTGCGGGTCTGGTAACCACAACATTAACTGGAAGTCGCGCCGTACATCACTCGGCTGGTGTCTGCCCGTGCGGCAGTGACCCCCACTGCTGTTGCTACGGGTGACGGCGGACTCAAGTTACGTCTCCATGGTAACCACGCAAACAGGCTATCGGCTCGCTCGACGCAGATGCTCGTCATTCAGCACCCCATCTACAAGCCGAAGAAAGATGTCCGAATCCAAGGAGCCGGCCATACAGCAGCTGAACATGCAGAGGGAAAGCTGGTGCATGGTGGAAGCGAGCAGCCGGCAGTCGTGGGAGAGGACGCAGAGGAAGCATTTCAAACAGCACCTGCGGAGCTCCTTCACCTTCGGAGATCAGTGCGCTGCAACGGAGTACAACCGGGCGACCTGGGCTACCGCAGAGCTCGAGCACCGAGAGAAGAGGCACTTCGACTAGGCTCGTTAGAAAAGGTGATGGGGTGACAAGTGCAGGCAAACACACACACACACACGAGGTTTAGAATGGGTGTGAGAGGTGCTGGCCGGGGTTCTAAAATCATCATGAAACTTTTTCCAAACATCAAAACTGGGCCATTGTCTTGTTGAGGACTCGCCTGCAATTGTTTCTTTTTATTTTGCATTGAGTGAGGAAGTCCATGGTGTTTTTGCATCAGTTCCTGTGTGTCACACTACACAGAGTGTCCCAAGTCACATTGGCTCTTATTTGTAACATAACCAGTCAACTCTTGCCGGGCCAGTGGTCTTCTTAAAAACGCCATCACAGTCTGGTTTACTAACTGCTCTGCAGGGGGCCGCAAAGCCCCTAGAGCAGGTGATCACTGGCCAGGACAGCCCAAACCATTTCAGGAGCAGCTAGAGTCATCAGGGGGTCCCACGGCATTATAAAGGACAGTACCCTGCCCAGCAGAGTCTATTCACACTCCTACCAGCAGGAGAGTGAAATCGAGGACTACAAGAATACCGAACAGTCGTATCAGCAGGCAGTTAGTCTTGGAAATTGATTCAAGCCCAGTACTTCTTCCACTCACAATATCTGGCACATACTGTAGGTATGTAGGTACCATAGGTCTGGTCAATAATTTAACACCTTTATTCATCTTCCTTTGCCCCCTGTTCACTTCACTCGCCAACCCCTGGGCAGGCACTACCCTCTTGCCACTTCACAGCTCTGCTGCTTGCGTATGGAGAAGCAAATGTATAATTTAAACAGATTGTTATTTTCATGGGAATTGTTACATATGCATAACTGAACTATTTTACATTACAGTGAGTAATTAACCATATTTAAAAATACTAAAACATAATAATTTGAAAGTAAATTATGTTTAATGTTGTGTTAGAGGCATTTGTTGAATTATGCATTTTCATTCTGTTTGGCTTTGAAATTAACAAGCAAATACTTTTTAAACTTACACTTTTACTGTAAAACTTCAGTTAAAAACAATATTTGGAATTAACGTTTCGTCAATATCACACTGAACTTTGATTCCGTGTTTGGACGTTCATCGTGACAATGCAACGTATAACTGCTCGTGAGTGAATTTCATTTCTTTCTCTCTAATGAATAAACCGACTTTTTCAAATGTTTGTCCCTGTGGTTTGTTAATTGTCATAGCAAAAGCTATTCTAACAGGAAACTGTAAACGTTTAAATACGAATGGCATATCAAGATCTCCTTTGGTGTCTCATGTTAAGATGGACTTCACTACCTTGTTAAAATTTGACATGTCAGAATTCTTCGACCAATTTTCAGTACAACTAATCTTGTCCTTTTGTACAGTTCATCACACAGACCTAAATTACACAATTACATTACGATACACCCTTCTTTCAACAGTAATTCGGCCGGTGGAAGACCCGACGGTGTTAATGGTTGTAGATATTCTTCATGATATTGTAAGCTGGTGTTTTCATCTTCCTCACCATCACCACCAACTGTTTCAGCAGAGTCTATTGATGCGCATTTAACCAATTTGCGTGTTTAATGATCAACAATTTTTGCGTTAATTTGTTTGACTTCATTGTTTCTCGGTGCTAGGATTGCCCGTGTGCTCATTTCTTCTGTTGCTCTTCGGGATGAAATACTTTGTTAAGATTTGAACAGAATACATCGTTTTATTGGGAACTTGAAGTAAGGAAAACGTAAAAAAATTATAAGGGCTGAGAGCACAGTAAGTGTGTCTGACAAAAGCATTCACACGAACGAGCGGTTGAGAGGACCGCGGGTGAGGGCGGCTAACCTGAAGGAGAACGGAGACTTGAAAAAATCTCTTGGCGATAATCTTGAGACGAGATGAGACTTTCTTTTATAACAGAGAGATATGTTTCAATGTCATTATTTGATTATATGTTTAAGTAACACTCACAGTGTTTGCACTTTATATTCTGACATTGCACTCCTGCATTTATTGTGGACATTGTTTTTTTTCTTATCTATTGCTGCACATTAGATGTTTTGTCTTGTGTTTAATTTGTGTATGGCTGCAAGTGTAAGATTTCTATTGTACAGTGTGACTGACTGTTTAGTGTGCATAAGACACATTCTCAACAGTACTTTCAGCCGTATTTCATTGTATGTACTCTGGCGTATTGGACTTTGACTATTATGTCCTCTAACGTTTGGGAGCTGGTTAACAAATCTAGCAAAAATAAACACTCACACTCCTTTGCCACCTGTCCTTGAGACTATCACATCAAATGATGTTGACTGAACCAAATATTATGCATGGCCCCTTTGAAAATCACACACAGGGAGTCTTTGGTTCTCAACCCTACTACATTTAGGTGTCAGAGTAACACAGTGGTAAGACCCCCAGCTCAGAGCCTTAGGGACCTAAGGCTACATTAGCGCACATATGGAGTCTGCGTGTTCTCCCAAGACCACAAGACTTGATTCCTCTCATCCTTCACAAAGACTCGAGTGTTAGGTTAGTTAACTGGCAATTTCAAATTGGGCCTGTAAGAGTGAAGGTGTCACACAGTGGTGCCCACCCTGTGTTAGATGTACACACCACTGGCCTGGACTCCCTGGGGTAAAATAACAGAAGGAGAGAGCTTGAAAAATGGAGGGAGGGTTAGACAGACAGACTGTATGCATGGTGACGGTTTGCTTCACTTTAGGTACACTGTGAGTACACTGCAGGTTGTTGTGGCTGAATGTTTGTAACTCTTCCCTACATTTCCATTCACAGACTTCTAATTTCTAAATTATTTTCTGCTAATATCACCTTATGAGAATAAACCTTTTTTTTAATACATTATCATTTGTGGTGCAGCACCCTACTTCAAGACGTATTTACCTAAAGAGCCCCAGTAAAAGTTGTACTACAGGAAAAGGCAGTCGTATAATGACTTATTAAAACGTAAATGGATGGATAAACAGGAAGCCTTTTTTAATTCAGCCAAATTGAATTTTACAAACAATATCTAATGTATTTAAGGATTGTCAGAAATACAAAAAATTAGGTATAAACGGTAATTTAGCTGTTAAAAAAAAAAAAAAAAAAGGATTTATTGTACCTTGTTTCATTTTTTCACTTGTGTACTTATATTATTTTTTTTTCTCCTCTCTATTTTTAGATAAAGAGTGTGTGGTGTCCTTCAAACAACAGGCTGTGACTGAAAAGGATCATTTTGTTTTATTACACAAGACGTATGTCTTTGTGTATTTTTATTTTTATGACCTTCCATAAACCAAGGAGCAATAAGGAGCTGTTATCACTGTGGCCGGCTGACACTAATTGTGACTTTCTACCCAGTGAACTGTTATATTTATTAAAATGCACGCCAGTTCATCCTGTACTCTCCCACTGCCCATCCTTTAGTTTTTACAACAGAGTTCAATGCTGCTGCATGTGTGCAAGGTCCAACTCCCTCTGTGACATGCATGTTCGGTTAAATCTTTAAAATATATAACAGACCAAACTAACACAAATCACAGGGTCCAATCTTTTTTAACCAATTTTGCTGGAGAATGTTAATGTGGTGACAAAATAAATTTAGAAAATGAAAAATTGCCTCATTTGGTGCTCATCACACAAACAAGCCGTCCACCGTGCTAAGTAACACAGTCTCTGACCGGCGTATCTGTGACCCTCTATCAAAGTCAAACTTATTGCGTACTGTACGTGTCGGCGGCCTACCTTCAAGGTGGTGCTCACTAATCAGCTTCACTGGAAAGTTGCTTGTCTTCACGGTGCAGCCAGGGGCCATGACACAACTAATGTTTTCGACTTTTAAAAGAGAGGCCATGGACAGACCTGTAAAGAAAAAAAATGGTTAAAGATTTGATAATATCATGAGGATGGCATCTGAGAAACTTCATGAGGACTGTGCTTAGATGACTTACACTCCATTACAATGTTGGACTCAAAGGTGTTTGGAGGTAACATCTAGCATGTATGTTGATAACGTGTTTAACAATTTCTCATTTTGGGAAGCTGGATGAGCCAGTTATTGCTTTGAGCACATTTATGGCCCTACTAGATCAGATTGATAAGTGATGCTCTAGGCTGTAGGGCTGAAGGCTCTGCGTCGATTTGGTTGTAACTGACTGCACAAGAGTACTTTGCTATAACCTGCACCCTGATTGGTGTAAAGCTGCTGCTGTGATACGCAGAAGCATGGATTTAGCTGTACAGGTAAAATGTATGAGCCTCTGGAAGGAGAATGGGTTTTAGAAGCAGGAACACCTCTTCTCATTCCAGGAAGGCAGCCTGGTGGAATACAGGTTAATTAATGTATTCATTTCTCTCCTGCCTGTTCTGCTCCTCAGTCTAATTTCCTGGGGCTATAGATGCAAAAGAAAGAGGGAAACATTGAACTACAGTAGCAATCAACTCTGACAGTTACCTGGCTAATAAGAATAAACATACGAGGGCCATAGATAGGATATGGGGCATTCTGGTCAGGTCTACGGAAATAAAGAGCCTGAAATGGAAACCAGGTCACCCCATCAACCTAACCATGGCAAAAGAAACACAAAAAGTGTTACTCAAGACATTGTAAATGTTAATGACAAATTACACCTAAATACATATTACAAATACTGTCTCAAAAACATATGTTTGTAAGTAAGCAAATATATACGCTCACTGTATCCAGCAGGGGGCGCTAGCTCCCTTGTTGGAATAAGTTCTTTTGTAATTGCGGCATGTTACATAACCCGAAAATATATAGATATAATATAAAAAGGTGAACCCCTCCCTTAGTGATACGGTGGTAAGAAATCACATATGAGAAATAACTTCGCTTTCTTTAATGATGGTTTACGCGGCATAACAGACGAGGAGGCCATGACAAGACCTTTTGGGTAGTGGAAGCCTGATTTATAGAGTCTGCCATTTTCGTTGCTGCGCTGGAAGGACTTTCAGGACTGGATGATGGCATCTCCAATCCGTTCATCGGCTTCAAAGGTGTTCCGAGCAATGTTCCAAGGCTTTATACCCTTTCTCTATGTGCAGGCCCACACTTAGGTGAACAATACAGTTCCAAACAAGGCAAAGACAGGAGTCAATTTCATGCTGATTCTGACATACAGAAATAGTAAACTGCCCATTTTGCAGTTGTCCTTAACTTGTCTGGTCTTAAAATGCTTTGCCTAGCAGTTCTAAATGCTGGGTACCTGTACTAAATCTGGCTTTGTGTTAGCTGTACATGTGTGAAGAAAAGCAGATGTAAAATATCTGCACAGAGCACAGTGACATATTAAACTTATAGTCTGATTACACTCACCAGCCACTTTATTAGGTACACATGTTCAACTGTCTGTTAACAAAAATGATTAAATCAGTCAAACACATGGCAGCAACTCAATGCACTTCGGCAGGTAGACATTGTCAAGATGACCTGCTGAAGTTCAAACTGAGCATCAGAATGGGGAAGAAAGGGGATTTAAGCGACTTTGAACATGGCGTGGTTGTTGGTGCCAGACCGGCTGGTCTGAGTATTTCTGAAACTGATGATCTACTGGGATGTTCATGTATCCTGGGGTTTAGAGAGAATGGTCAGGAAAAAGGGAATATATCCAGCAAGTGGCAGATTTCCGGGTGAAAATGCCTTGTTGATACCAGAGGTCAGAGGGGAATGGCCAGACCAGTCTGGGCTGATAGAAAGGCAACAGTCACTCAAGTGCAGCTCTGAATGCTCAACACCTCAAACCCTGAAACAGATGGGCTACAGCGGCAGGAGACCAAACCTGGTGGCCCTCCTGTCAAGCAACTGAGGCTACAATTCACACAGGCTCACTAAAATAGGAAAATAGAAAATTTGAAAAACATTGCTGGTCTGACAAGTCTCAATTTCTGCTTCAACATTTGGGTGGTAGGGTCAGAATTTGGCATCAACAACATGAAAGCATGGGTCCACCCTGCCTTGTATCAACAGTTCTGGCTGGTGGTGTAACAGTGTGGGGATATTTTCTTGGCACACTTTGGGGCCCTTATTACCAAATGAGCCTTGTTTAACATGCCATGTTGAAGCGAAATTATCAAGGCTTTACCTGAAAAGAAGGCTATTAGGAGTCATAGGATAGGCAAACAGAGTAATTAGCTTTATTGCAATAAAACAATAACATGGACTCAACCCAATTCGGCCAAATCGAGTCGAGCCCCGAACAGATAAAAAATTACAGTTTATATTATCATTTCTTATCACTCTGACCTCGCTCAAAATAGCTCATTCGCTGTTCCATTCTGACTCCTTTTTCTGTAGCTGGCCTGTCACATTTTTTCATAATAACCATTATTATTTTTATCTTTTGTTATTGGTCTCTGCTTTTCTGCTTCACTTATTTTCTAGTCGGCCTTGAGCTTACAGACATTCCCCCTTTTTCCACCCTTGGGCTGTCTTATCTTAACACTTCCATTCCTTGGTCTTTGAGTTAGTTTATATTGGTGGCTAGAGCTAAGCTTTAATTAAAAAAAGAAATATGGCACGTACCTTTATTTAACCATTTGTTAAGCAGGCCTGACTTGCATTAGTATTTGCACTAAAGTTAATGCTTATATATTTTCTATATTTATTTATGCTAATACATGAATATACTAGTTTTATTTTCCATAGCCACAGCCTACCCGAGTAGCTGTCCCTTTATGACCGCAGTGTTCTCATCTTCTGAAAGTTACTTCCAGTAGGATAACACGCCTTGTCACAAAAGCTCAGTTCCTCTCAAACTGGTTTCTGGAACGTGACAGTAAGTTCACTGGACTCAAATGGCCTCCACAGTCACCAGATCTCAATCCAGTAGAGCCCCTACGGGATGTGATGGAATGGGAGATTCATATTATGGATGTGCAGTCGACAAATCTGCAGCAACTGCATGATGCTATCACGTCAATATGGACCAAAAGCTCCGAGGAATGTTTCTAGGACCTTGCTGCATCTATGCCAGTAAGAATTGCAGCAGTTCTGAAGGCAAAAGGGTTTCCAACCTGGTACTACCAAGGTGTGCCAAATAAAGTGGCCGTTGAGTGTATGCATTACATAATTCAGAAAAGTGCGATATGTCCCATAGCAATAGATTGTGGAATGACCAGACATTATGGATGGCCACACCTGGAAGGCTGCATGCAATTGTTCAGGTAAAGGCCTTCAGTTCTTAATAAAGGCTTCTGGCATGTTATGAATTATCAATCTACTTAAAACAGTGTATTATTAATACTTAAACACCACATATCTATCTCTATATACAGTGCTGTAGGAATTTATAGTATATTCTGCTTGAATTACTTTACATGAAGAGGGCTGAGAAATTTAGATAAGCCACCATCTGCTTTATGGTTACAAACGAATGTGCTAATTATCTTGAAGGATCAACAAACAGAACTTGTTTTTCACTCTATTCATTTCAAAATGTTATCTTTAGGTATGGAGAGTTCTTAGTTGTCAGTTTTCTTCATGCACTATCGCCTATGCTTTCAGTTTCCAAATATTTTGTAAAAGACAGCTAAATGGATCATTTGATTAAGACATTCTGTATGGCCTACCTTGCGTGGTACTGTACTGTAAGCTATAAGAGTGCTAGTTGTAAAGTCACCTACCAGTGCACCAAAGTATCAACAAAGTAACCGCTGTGGACCACCAGGGGGTGTACTGTTCCCCAAACCCCAACACAGACAGGCTGAGACACAAGTTCACCACAGCACACACTTTATTCAGTTGGGGAGGTGTTGACTGTGGGACCCCACTTCACAGCACAGTACAATAACATGATACAATATAATATAATATAGCCCTTCTTCCTTCTCTTCTTCTTCTTCTGTTGTCTCCACTCCTCCTCGCAAGCTTTGTCCTCCACCTCCTGGAGTAGTGGCTGCTGGCTCCTTTGATGAGGCACCCAGAAGTGCTCCAAGGTGCTCGTTGACCTAGTTCTGGCAGCACTTCTAGGTGTGGCTGCAGCACCTCCTGGTGGCGCCCACAGAACACTCCAGCTCCCATGGAGCCCTGCGGGAGTGTGAGGCATTGCAGCAACCCAGGGAGGCTGCCACCTAGTGCTCCAGGGGAGGTAAGGCTCTGGATACACTTCAGCGTAGAGGCGTCCCAGCCAAACACCACACCATTGTACTCTGTACTTTCAAGTTTTTCTGGATGAAAACTAACTAAACTAAACTTAGTAAAAAAAAAAAAAATACTCTTTATGCTTCTGCCCACTGATTCTAATTTTATCATTCTGCATTTTGTAAGACCTTTAGGTATCTATGCAGAATTACATATCATAGTAGACTAATATTTCATAAAGTTGTGCTGAATGATGAATAAAGGGGTATTTAAAATAAACTGACAATTAACACTAGTTGTAGTTAAAATGACCTGCCAGCTCCTGTAGTCGCTTCATTGTAGCCAACTGTAAACACGAGGATCAGAGTGCAAAAAAAAAAATAAAAAAACCAATGGCAGTGGGGCTCCTGACTGAGGAGTGAGAATTGTACATTGTTGTCTCTAACAGAAGGCTGGTGGTCCACCAAAGGGCAGTATTATGGCATATGGGCGAATGCCTGATAACAGTGAAGCACAATGGAGGGTCTAGGCAGGTTTTGGGGTTTCTTTCCACAAACAGACTTCATGAGTTGATTAAAATTGATGCTCCCCCTCACTGTCGAGTAGCACGCGCAGGTGTCTGATCAGTCCCAGCTTCATTCTGCAGTATGATAATGAACCCAAACACATGGCTAAAATCTTCAAAAGAGGAAAAGGGAATTCCGTAGATTGGCTCAATGAAATGAAGATTAGGAGATAGTCAGGGATTACAAGTAAAACAGGCAAAGTCTGCAGTGGAGAGGAGGCAAGTGAACAAGACGCATGCAAGGATCTTCAGAAACTGCACGTCAGCTGACCGCTTGGTAACGTTTAGGCAGACTCAATATTGAACTCTTTGAGGGTTTTTCTTTTTTACTGGGCTTTCTAGGAAGTGTATTGCTCAATAAAAAATATTCATGGCACTGTTTTTGAAAGCATTCCTGCTTTACAGCATTTTTTTTTTGCACAGGTGTAATTGGTATAGATACACGCCAGGGCGGTGGCTGCTCTATCATCGGTGTAGAATTTGCACTTTCTCCCAGCGCCTGGTTTTGCTCTCACATCCCCAGAGATGGATATGGTAGACTATGAGCTCTCCGGGTCTGCAGATTTCAGCTCCTGTCTCATGTGGTCCTGTATTGGATGAAGTCGGTTTGAACACGTCATGTTTTATTGTACATCTAAGCTGGCTATGCTTTGTGCAGCTTGCCAACTCACGATAAGAACTTAATCACATTAGAAGAGGACAGCGTTGAATTTGAGAAAACAGTAATCTGTTCAGTCTGCTCAAACAGGATTAACAGCAGACCTGATGTTTCAGAAATGGTGGGTTCATAAAAGCGATAGCTGTTGCTTTATTATAACCCACAGACACCAGAGGTGAGACACTGGCAGCCGTATTTTAATTTCTGAATGTCTTGTTGCTTCTACTGCTTTCATCCTTTTTTTTTCCTAAATGGCAATGGCAGCTTCCTCACACTTGTATAATGTGACCTTCATTAATCCCACTTGTCCCCTCCACAGCACACCAAGCTCCATACATGCCAAAAGAATCATTTAAGCAAATCTCAGTCATAAAAAATGAAAACAATTTAACATTATAATTACTCCAGTGTCACAATGTTTCCAAATATAGACATTTTCTTATTCATTTCATCGAGTTTAGGTGACCAGCACTTGTTGTAATATCTATAAAATCTTCTGGGATTTTTTTTTTTTAATCATTTTACAAGGGCAAGCAGCAGACTGAAGTTTTCCTATCATGAAGGATACACTGTATGTATAAATGCTGACCCTCCCTGGAAGCCCCTCCATGACTGCGCCCATTGAAACAGTCCATCCTTTGGTTTTGCAGTACCCAGGCCAAGGCTGAGAGTGAATAAAAGGTCGACAAACTTCAGACCACAGGGGATATTCTAAGTCAAGTATCCAATGGGTAGTTTTTAATTTTAGGAAACAGTTTCATAGCATTATAGGTGGTGGCCTCAAGAACTCTATCTGCCGGAACTCCTTTTATTCTCGCAATGAAGTCACAAGAAATCGTAATGTTCTTTGGTTCATTCCTCTCCTAGTGGAGACAAAAAAAGTTACCTTTAAATTGACAAAGGAACTGGACTTACATGAATCACTTTTGCTAATGTAAATAATGTTAGATGCAAACTAAAGACATGTGGTTTAGGTGGATTAGCCATACCAAATTGTTTGGTGTGTGCGTGTGTGTGTTCACTCTGTGATGGACTGGACTGTCCAGGGTTTTGCTCCTGTCTTGCACCCTATGCTATCTGAGATGGGCTCCGGCACCCCCTGCAAAACTGTTCAGGACTCAATGGGTTAGAAAATGACTGATTAGATGAGTCGCATATGCAGAACAGAAACTAACAAAAGTTTCTCAGTATTCTAGATGGCAGATTTGTACGACTATATCAACGTTTTAAAGGAGCACACACATTCCTAGGCATCTGCTTTTTCAAGTTTGACATAATGAACATCTAGTTCAGACTAAAGGTCATTCCAAAATGAGCTCAGATTAGAGGAGGCTGTTAAAATCAACATATCATTCAAGGACAAATACAAGGCCCAAAAGTAACATTCTTTCAATTTACTCACTAATGAAATATTTTTGTTGTACAGCTGTTGTAAAATATAATAATAATTTCAGTACACATTTAGTTTAATTTGATTTTCAACTTGTCTATAATATAATCTATCATCAGAAGCAAGCACATACTATATGTAGAAACCACAGCAGTCAAACAAAATTCATATTACTTTGTGAAAAAGGAACAAATGTGCTCCAGAAAGTGAGAGCTTTGAGGCAGAAGTACTAAGAGCAGTGCCACCATACTTCCTGGTATCTAAGGGGTTGTGCAGAATTCTTAAGAGCAATCCCTACTTCCATATTCGTAAACACTTTCATGATTTCTCCAAACTCAAGGTGAAGTTTGGTCATAACTAGTAACCTGCTGTAGTAAAATCACTGAATTGGACCACATCAGCTTCTGATTCTTAGCAAACATTTTAAATCTGATATTGATGATGCACTCTAAAGGCATCTGGAGCCTTATTTAGCCACCCAATTATGATTTACCTAACATACGTTTTACATATATGCCACAGGAAACTGACACTGCAAACCTATTGTTGCTATGGCAACAACTCACAAGCATGCTGGGTATTTGAAGGTGAGGCTCATACTGTTAGGCAATCCCAGGTATTACAACAGTTCTCTCTATTGTACTGTGCATATTGTTGATTGCTGTGGTCATACTTCTGGTTTAAAAACAAAAAGCACAGGACGGACTGCCATCTGAGAGAGAAAGTGGTGATGACTGTGTCAGTTTATGTGGACTGTAAGTAGTAGGATTATTCCAAAAGTGTGATGTGACCTAACAAGACTGCTAGACATAAGGGACATTAGCGAGTCTCCATTGAATGAAACAGCTAGAGTGTGTATTTTTAAACCATTGCCACAACAACACCAGGCCATGTGCTTTGTAAATAATTTCCAATTTTTAAAATGTACTGTAGATTTGTGATATAAAACCAGCATACAAACTATGTATTAGTTATAAACTGCTCTTCTGATCACACATTGAGAACTTAAACTGGGCTGATTCTCATCACAGGCCAATAAACTGCTACATTGCATCCGGAAAATATTCCCAGTGCATCACTTTTTCCACATTTTGTTATGTCACAGCCTTATTCCAAAATGGATTAAATTCATTTTTTCCCCTCAGAATTCTACACACAACTCCCCATAATGAGTACTGTGTGCAGTTTTGGTCTCCAGGCTACAAAAAGGACATAGCAGCGCTAGAAAAGGTCCAGAGAAGAGCGACAAGGCTGATTCCAGGTCTACAGGAGTTGAATTATGAGGAAAGATTAAAAGAGCTGAGCCTTTACAGTTTAAGCAAAAGAAGATTAAGAGGTGACATGATTGAAGTGTTTAAAATTCTGAAGGGAATTAGTCCAGTGGATCGAGATTTGTATTTTAAAATGAGTTCATCAAGAACACGGGGATACAGTTGGAAACTTGTTAAGGGTAAATTTCGCACAAACATTAGGAAGTTTTTCTTTACACAAAGAATGATAGACACTTGGAATAAGCGACCAAGTAGTGTGGTAGACAGTAAGACGTTAGGGACTTTCAAAACTCGACTTGATGTTTTCTTGGAGGAAACAAGTGGATAGGACTGGCGAGCTTTGTGGGGCTGAATGGCCTGTTCTCATCTAGATTGTTCTAATGTTCTAATGACATGAAAGTTTACTTGAGATTTTTGCAAATTTATTAAAAATAAAAAAACTGAGAAATCCCATGTCCATAAGTATTCACAGCCTTTACTCAATACTTTGTCGATGCACCTTTGGCAGCAATTACAGCCTCAAATCTTTTTGAATATGATGCCACAAGCTTGGCACACCTATCCTTGGCCAGTTTCGCCCATTCCTCTTTGCAGCACCTCTCAAGCTCCATCAGGTTGGATGGGAAGTGTCGGTGCACAGCCATTTTAAGATCTCTCCAGAGACGTTCAATCAGATTCAAGTCTGGGCCACTCAAGGACATTCACAGAGTTGTCCTGAAGACACTCCTTTGATATCTTGGCTGTGTGCTTAGGGTCGTTGTCCTGCTGAAAGATGAACCGTCGCCCCAGTCTGAGGTCAAGAGCGCTCTGGACATCCAGGATGTCTCTGTACATTGCTGCAGTCATATTTCCCTTTATCCTGACTAGTATCCCAAATCCATCCCCACAGCATGATGCTGCCACCACCGTGCTTCACTGTAGGGATGGTATTGGCCTAGTTTCCTCCAAACGTGACGCCTGGCATTCACACCAAAGAGTTCAATCTTTGTCTCATCAGACCAGAGAATTTTGTTTCTCGTGGTCTGAGAGTCCTTCAGGTGCCTTTTGGCAAACTCCAGGTGGGCTGCCATGTGCCTTTTACTAAGGAGTGGCTTCCGTCTGGCCACTCTACCATACAGGCCTGATTGGTGGATTGCTGCAGAGATGGTTGTCCTTCTGGAAGGTTCTTGTTTCTCCACAGAGGACCTCTGGAGCTCTGACAGAGTGACCATCGGGTTCTTGGTCACCTCCCTGACTAAGGCCCTTCTCCCCGATAGCTCAGTTTAGATGGCCGGCCAGCTCTAGGAAGAGTCCTGGTGGTTTCGAACTTCTTCCACTTACGGATGATGGAGGCCACTGTGCTCATTGGGACCTTCAAAGCAGCAGAAACTTTTCTGTAACCTTCCCCAGATTTGTGCCTCGAGACAATCCTGTGTCGGAGGTCTACAGAGAGTTCCTTTGACTTCATGCTTGGTTTGTGCTCTGACATGAACTGTCAATTGTGGACCTTCTATAGACAGGTGTGTGCCTTTCCAAATCATGCCCAATCAACTGCATTTACCACAGGTGGACTCCAATGAAGCTGCAGAAACATCTCAAGGATGATCAGGGGAAACAGGATGCACCTGAGCTCAATTTGGAGCTTCATGGCAAAGGCTGTGAATACTTATGGACATGTGCTTTCTCAATTTTTTTATTTTTAATAAATTTGCAAAAATCTCAAGTAAACTTTTTCTCATTGTCATTATGGGGTGTTGTGTGTAGAATTCTGAGGAAAAAAAATAATTTAATCCATTTTGGAATAAGGCTGTAACAGAAAAAAATGTGGAAAAAGTGATGAAGTGCTGTGAATACTTTCCAGATGCACTGTACATCTCCAATATAAGGTGAAGTAAGCAATGATCTTACAATACAAAAATGTTAATAACCCTTACATGAGTGTCTAATAGTAATAATTTAAACCAAAAGAGAATCAGATGACAATCCTATTAATGTCTGCAAAGAAATACTATTCAGTAAGGTACCTACAAAAAAGTAAAAAAGAACAAAAACATTGCAACTCTTTAAGCTGTGATTGAGAAGTTAAATATCCGACTCTAAATAACATTTTAGTAATCATTTACAAATACATAGTATTCACAATACAAGCATGAAAATTAATTATTAGATTCTATTTGTATGTACTGTAGCAGTTATAAAGTGTAACAAAAGATGTGTGCAAAACCCTTGCTTTAGGACTTACCTCTCTGTCCAGGCCAAGTGCAGGTGCATCCGTTTCCAGGCAAATGTGCTCCAAAGGAATTTGCTTAAGCAGCTTAAAACGCTAAGCAGAAGAAAAAGAAGCTTGTTAAAACACATGGAAATATGGAAATGAAATATCTTTAGTCTGGCATTCTGACTGAAACATGACAGGATTCTTTATGAAGCTTTCCAGGTTTAACAAAGTTTCCAGAACAGAATGAAAATCACAATGTAATGCCACTGCGGTGGGTTGGCGCCCTGCTCAGGGTTTGTTCCTGCCTTGCGCCCTGTGCTGACTGGGATTGGCTCCAGCAGACCCCCGTGACTTAGGATATAGCAGGTTGGACAATGACTGACTGACTGATTGACTGACTGAATGTAATGCCAGTAGCTACATTAACAACACTGTTTTACTATCGCTAGTTATTTCTAGATAAGGATACCTGCATGGCACGTTTAACATCAGTTTATCTTGGAAAGAGCTGTTTAAACAGTTGAAAGTCGTTAGGGTCTCCCTGTCATACACAGTCAAGTGTGAATTTCCTTTAAACCTTCACTTGTCATCATATATTTTAGGCTCACTAAATACAGAAGGCTATAAAGGTCTGTATCTCCACATAAATGAGTAGCTAACCAATTTACCCTTTTCTTACATTATATAAAGTATAATGGAATACAATTAAAAGGAAGTGATTTATTTTAACCATCACCATTAATGACAGAAAAATATTTGCAAACCACACTGGATTTGAATGATACAACAGACAGTATATGCACATGCTGCCGAGTACAGAAAATTATTTTTCTTGCTGGTTACTGGCATCGTGGAAAAATCAAGCATGCAAATTTTATAGGTACTGTATATAATTTCTGTGGTTACTGTATATATACATAAACATACATTTGTGAGTTTCCCCTTGGGATTAATAAAGTATCTATCTATCTACCCACACAAACATGTGAAATATATGAATAATTCATGATTTTTTAGTAGATTCTCTATTAAAAATGTTAACAAAGTCGTTTTGTGCGCTGTACTTACCTGGTCATTCCTTGCTACTGCTGGTGGAAAAGAGAAATAATATCCTGCTTGCACTCCTTCCAAGGCCACTGATGGCCTCCCTGCAAAGTTATGCAGCAGAGCATGTTGAATTCCTGCAAGATGGAGGAAAACAAAGATAAAATGCGGCATAGAAATGCATGCAACTGCAAAAGTTTATCCAATGCACATCATGATCTCCAACGCATTTCTGTCTCTGTATCTCTAATCATCACTTGTGCACTCCAGTAGACAACGAACACCTGGCCCTTAATGACTGATGGGAGCAAATGGACATACACTTTCTGAAAACCAGTGCCAACGTCCCAGCTTTAATTTGGTGCCTGGTGGGAACCTAGACTCACTACTTCTGATTAAATATGAATATATGTTTGAGCAAATGTGTTTATATTTCAAACAGGTGTAGCCTTGAAAAGCTTCAAGGCTTCTCATTTGTGGAGTAATAAAATGTATTGCACAGGTATTTACAGAAAATATGGGGTTCTTATACTTTTGCTTGTATTTTTTCTTATAATGCCATAGTAATCCAACTATATAAGTGAACTTATTTTTTAAGCCTGAATACACCACTCCCTTATATTACACATCAAATGCCATTCAATTTGGACATTGTGGCCCCCGGCCGGGGCTGGAGCCCGGCCGGGCGTAGGAGGGCGTGAGGAGGGCTTGTGCCTCCTCCAGACCGCGAGGCGTCCGTCCTGGTTCTGTTGGGGGCCACGGGTTGAGGGCATGGAAGCCCTTCCCTGTAGGGGCCCGTGGTCACCGCCAGGCGGCGCCCCGATGCCGGTTTATCCCGTGCTGTTGCCGGTCGGGGCTGGAGCCCGCCGGGGCTTGGAGGACCGGAGGAGGCGAGTGCCTCCTCCAGACAGAGTGGGGCGTCCGTCCTGGTTAGGCAGGGGGCCTCGGGTACAGGGCTTTGAAGCCCAGCCCTGTAGGGACCCGTGGCCACCGCCAGGCGGCGCCCCGGTGCCTAATTATCCCGGGAGCCCGGCACTCTTGCCACACCAGGAAGTGCCGGGGGGAAGACTTTGTGTGGCACCCGGAGAGCTGCCAGGAAGACAACCGACACTTCCGCCACGCTTGGGCGTGGCTAAGAACGGAACACCTGGGGCTCATCCGGGAGCCTTATTTAAGGGGCCGCCTCCCTCCAGTCATTGGTGGAAGTCGGGAGGCAGAAGGACTGAGCTGGAGAGCGAGGACAGGAGGCGGCCAGGAAGGCACAAAGACTGTGGGCCCTGGACTTTGGGGAATCAGTGCAAGAAGGCACTGGGGGTGCACGTGAGCAAACCTTGTAAATAGTGAATGTAAATAAGTGGTGTGTGGTGAAACAATGATGTCCGTCTGTCTGTGCCGGGGCCAGGTTTCACAGTGGCGTAGCCGGCAGGATACTCCGCCTGGTTCAAGGCGGGGACCTGCAGTTAAACAAAATATTTCTGTGAACGGCCCGGCGCAGCAGCGGACCCCACATACTGGCCGCGGGAGCGCCTGCACGACCGCTGGAGCGTTCGCCCAGAAACCGCCCGGACAGCGGAATGGCTTTCCCCGAGTGCGGAGGAGAACCCGACATCGCCGGAGCGCAGCGGGCTCCAGTCGCGCTGTCGAGACGGACAGCCAGGCCGGCGTGGCAGCACAGAAGGCCACACCGAGGCGGGGCCTCGGCATGACGGATCCGGAGGTAAGTGCCCTGCCCTGCAATCATCGGCCCTTCGGGTCGGTCTTACCTCTATTCTTACAGGGAGGGACGAACCGGATCCGCGTCTGTGGCAGGAGCACGCCGGGCCACGGGCTGTCGGCAGCGCGGCGGCGACGGCGGCAGCAAAGAAGGCTGCGGAAAGCGGAGCCGCTGCGGCTCAAGGAATCGCCGCAGCCACAACGCGCGAAGAGGCACGTCTCCGCACTCGGAGCAGGGAAGGCAAGATGGCCGCGGGCCAGATGTCCCGCCCGCTGACAGGCACGCGGATTGGCGGTGTGTCTTGCGTGCCCGCCGATGATTGGATAGAGGCGGGCCCAAGGAATGCCAGTCTCGTGCCAAACCGAGACCCGATTGGGCCAGAGGGAGTGGCCCAGAGGAGGCAGGCGTCGCGTGGAGCTGATGGACAGGTAAGCCCACCGGCGTCTGTCTCTCTCTCCACCAGCGGCTCGGCATGTGTCGGAGGAGTCCCTTCGGCCCGCCAAGCCGCCTTTAGAGGAGCTGCTACGTGTTCTCGCCGCTCAGTGTGAGCAGCTGATGGAGATGGCGGTCGCGTCGAGAAAGCCACCGAGTGAGACGGAGGATCGGCGCGGCGCTGGAACCGGAGGCAGGCAGAACACGGCGGGAGTGGTGAGTGTTGCCGTTCCCGTAGAGCAAGTGGGGGTTCGCGAACATGGCGTGACCGATTACGGGACGACCGGCTCCGAGTAGGCGACCTCCCAACAACGGATGCGGCGGTGCAGACAGCTAGCGCGGCGAGGAGCTTGAATATGCAGGGGCTGGTAGGATCGGGCTGCTGAGTGCCCTGGGTCCTAGCGCCCTGCGCTCAAGCCTGCAGCTGTCTCCTGTCGCTCTGCCTGGACGCAGACGGGGCTGGATTTGAGCTTTCGCTGTGCTCAGACCCAGACCGTCAGCGCGTCCAAGAAAAGAAGGAGGAACCGAAGGGTGAATGCGGTTCCTCCGATAGGAGAGGACGCGCGCTGGTGCGCGTCCGGAGAAGGGCCGTCCTCTGTGCGGCAGAGGAGATCCCCTGGCGGCTGGGCGAGCCGCCTGCGAGCGTGCCGCGGACAACAGGCGGACGGGCATGGAACCTGCGACGGAGGACTTCAGCAGGCAAGTCAGGGGCTGTCGGAGGGGCAGGAGCACTGCGGAGTACGGAGACCGGCAGGGCACTCGGGTGAGTGTCCTGGCAGTGCTTCTGGCCCTCTTTTCCTTTTCCACAGGCCGAAGCCCGACGGCGCTGAGGACAGCGTCGTCAGGGACCTGCCCTCCTGAAACGGGCCGCTCCGCGGGAGGGCTCCACGCCGAGAGGCCAATAGTGTCCCAACTGCGGGGAACAGCGGGCGAGAGCGGCGCGAGACCACAGGGGGCGTTTGCGCGGCGGGGTGCCGAAGCGGATGTCCCAGGGTGCCGTGTTGGACCCTGGGGCATAGTAGGACCCTCACCGGGGCGTGCTGCCCTTCGGGTTGTGCCGTTGGACCCACGTGTCCTCGCTAGCGGTGGGCACTGTGGCCCCGGCGGGCTGGAGCCCGGCCGGGGCAGGAGGGCGTGAGGAGGGCTTGTGCCTCCTCCAGACCGCGAGGGCGTCCGTCCTGGTTCTGTTGGGGCCACGGGTTGAGGGCATGGAAGCCCTTCCTGTAGGGGCCCGTGGTCACCGCCAGGCGGCGCCCCGATGCCGGTTTATCCCGTGCGGTTGCCGGTCGGGACGCCTTGGAGGACCGGAGGAGGGCGAGTGCCTCCTCCAGACAGAGTGGGGGCGTCCGTCCTGGTTAGGCAGGGGGCCTCGGGTACAGGGCTTTTGAAGCCCAGCCCTGTAGGGACCCGTGGCCACCGCCAGGCGGCGCCCCGGTGCCTAATTATCCCGGGAGCCCGGCACTTCCGCCACACCAGGAAGTGCCGGGGGGAAGACTTTGTGTGGCACCCGGAGAGCTGCCAGGAAGACAGCCGACACTTCCGCCACGCTTGGGCGTGGCTAAGAACGGAACACCTGGGGCTCATCCGGGAGCCTTATTTAAGGGGCCGCCTCCCTCCAGTCATTGGTGGAAGTCGGGAGGCAGAAGGACTGAGCTGGAGAGCGAGGACAGGAGGCGGCCAGGAAGGCACAAAGACTGTGGGCCCTGGACTTTGGGGAATCAGTGCAAGAAGGCACTGGGGGTGCACGTGAGCAAACCTTGTAAATAGTGAATGTAAATAAATGGTGTGTGGTGAAACAATGATGTCCGTCTGTCTGTGCCGGGGCCAGGTTTCACAACATATTACTTACCTTTGTATGTTTTTGACGCATTTACTTCTGTTACAATGGGTACACGCCAGCTGGAAGCTGCTTATCACCACTTAATCAACAGAAAGTTTATAATGGCCATTAAGGCTAATAAAGACGGGTAAATAAAACATGTTTAGACTCACCGTGCTCTTTAAGAACTCTGATGGTTTTGCTTGCAGCAGAGCGAGAGTGCACATTTCTGTGGGTAATTTAAAAAACAATCAGCCATCAAGCAATTTTATTGTTATGTCGTTCAAAACAAATTCTCCATCAAATGTTACACCACCCCTCCAAAACATGTATTAAAGTAGTCACACCAATTGGAATCTAATTACTATGGAGAATAAAAAGTTACGTATTAGCAATAAATAGACATAAAACTAATTAAGAGCTTCTATAAGCATTAAATGTAGTGTCAATTAGATATGTCAAGCAAATAGTTAAATAAAGGCATTTGTCATATTTGATTTTTAGTTAAGCTCAAAGTGAAACCACCAATATTGGGGAACTTGGAAAGATAGAGCAGGAAGAGAATGACACACAGAAACTACTCAAGGATAAAGAAGGGGGAACAGGGGGAACACCTGTTGTTTGAAGGCCAGGAAGCAAGGAATGATACTAAATGACGAAATGCAAAAAATATTGGTGGCCATGAAAAGGCCAGTGAGAAGCCAGCTGCAGTAGTGAGTCAGAATAAACAGCAAACGAGGTCAAAATGATAAGAAATGATTATATAAACTGATTTTTTTGGCCTGTTCAGAGCTCAGCTCAGTTTGGCTTAATTGGGTTGAATCCATATTATTGTTTATTGCAATAAAACTAATTACTCTGTTTGCCTATCCTTTGACTCCTAGAGCCTTCATTCAAAGTGTGAATTTTTCTCATCAAGATTACTTGAGCTTTCAGTTTTTTCTTTAGTACAAGTTGGCACCGTGGCTAGCTCCAGAGATTCTGGGTTCAAATTTATGTTAGTCCACCACAGGTCCCATTCACACATAGACAGAAACACCTGAAATTACAATGGGGCTACTCTAGAGTTGCCACTGAACCAGAGCCTTCATATGTGTGGAAATGTAGGAAACAGGATACCTGGAAGGAAACCCACACACAGGGAAAATGAGTCAACTTCCTGCAGTCTATTACTGGATTCAAGATTCTAACGCAGGATGCAAGATCATAAAGTAGCCATGCTAGTCAAATGAACAATAACTAAACAAATAAGCAATCAATTTGGTGGGACGGAACAGACTCTAGCTACCCTGGCCACCAAATCACATTGGCATTCTCAGTAAAATGCCCAGGTGCACAGAACCTCAGAGTTATCACTCATTGACAGTGGAGTCTAGTTTAGTGATCCCTATACAGCGATCCCTCCTTTATCGCGGGGGTTGTGTTCCAGAACCCCCTGCGAAAGGTGAAAATCCTCGAAGTAAAAACCATATGTTTATATGGTTATTTTTATATATTTTAAACCCTTATAAACTCTCCCACACTCTTGTAAACATTTCCCGCACAATTATACAGCATAAATCCTTTATATTCTCTTGGATATTAGGTAAGATTCGTTGAAATTATGTATGTAAACACACTGTTTATATGCAGTAAAACCTAAATATTAAAAATATTGAGCGTCTCCGATATCACATATGTTACAGCCATTACGATAGACAGATCGCTTTGGAGACATAACGAAGGGCTTGACTTCACACAAAGATAAACACTAAAGAGCACAAAAGTTAACTTCACACAGAGAAACACGTTGATGCTGAATGAGCGAGACAAGATTTTCTAGTTAATGCAGCGCAATCGAATTCGGCGTTCCATCGCTGGGCCAATCAGCACACAGGAACTTAACTGCGTGCTCTGATTGGGTAGCTTCTCAGCCATCCGCCAATAGCGTCCCTTGTATGAAATTAACTGGGCAAACCAACTGAGGAAGCATTTACCATAAATTAAAAGACCCATTGTCCACAGAAACCCGTGAAGCAGCGAAAAGTCCACGTTATATATTTAGATATGCTTACATATAAAATCTGCAATAGAGTGAAGCCCTGAAAGTCGAAGCGCGATATAGCGAGGGATTACTGTACTTCTATTACTCTAATCTGCCCCAACTATACAAAACTAAAGGGTGAAAAAGTGGAAACTCTGGCTTTGTGGATTCCATGCAGCTACCTGAGGTGGTGTGGGTGTGACTGGCCCTGGCAGCCTCCAAATGGGATGTCTGACATACTTGAGACAGAAAATCACTCAACCGGCTTGGGAGACTGTTGTGAATGATAAGCTGGTCTAGCTGGTTCAAATTAGTGTGTTGCTACCGTGACCCTTGCCAGGACAGACTGCAAATCATTTTTGATTCAAAATGTTAAAGATGACTGAAATTTCTTTCAATTTCTCTATACAGCTTTTCTGTACGCAGTACTGACTAATGTTTTGCAATGCAGACATCTCTACGAAAAAAACAAAGATACTTGTGGAAACAATTTGTCTTGATGTCATACAATTTTAAACTTATCCACAACTGCAGAAATCATGCTATAATGAAGACATTTTATAGACGTCCTCCTTCCCAATGTTGTAGAAAGATAAATTAATAAGGCAACTTACACCGGCAGCTCAAGATGTCTGGCAATCTCAAGTTGCTTTACGAAAACCTTTAGCTGCTCATCTTGATCTTCTTTGTGGTGGACAAGCCAAGGGGTGAAATCAAGACCGATCTAAAATATTGAAAAGGCCAGCTCCAGTTTCAATTCACATTAAGCACCATAAAATATCAACTATCCCAAAATATTTTAAAAGACATCTTCTTTATAATATTTAACACATTTAAAATGCTGATGTTACCAAACCTAAACAAAAAATGCACTTAAACTGAAATCATTACTTAATTGTTTTATTAATGAAAAGCACTGAATAGGAGATGATTATTTGTCTTTAAATTTAGAAAAGATGGAAGTTCTTTTAGTGAGTGGTAACCACTAAGTAAGGCAACTGTGAAACCTCGTTTTCAAAGGCCTTCAATTTTAGTTTGGTTAAATCCTACTGAAATGTAGTGAATATTGATGACTGGAATTTAACCGTAAGTTGCCACTTCTCTTTCCTTTTCTGTCTACAAATGTAATAATGTACAGATTGACTGTAAAATATCAACAACTAAATAACAGCTCATTTCAAATACAGCGTCAAGAATTATAACAAGGACTAAGAATATAATCATATAGCTCCAGCTCGTAAATCACTTAATGTAGTTAGGATATAGCGGGTTGGATAATGGATGGATGGACTTCCAATTAAGCAGGGCTCCAGACTGAGAATAAAATGGTCGCATAAAAATAGGCTTTGCCAATTTCTGTTTCTAATTAGATTGCCAATGGCGAGTGAAATCATTGAAACTTTAAACTAATTATATTGCAATAGATACATGAGGCCATTTTGGCTTTTTTTAAATCGTTGAGGGGATGTGCTGTTAAAATAGGTGTCTATACATTTTGTTCTGTGGTGTCCTCCTTGGAGATCCATGAACTGCATTCTACTAAAGGCTGGTTTATACTTGACAGTGAAAATGATGTCAGACTTGGAAACGCGCGTGTGAAAATATTTCTAACTACACGGTATTCCAAATGTTGAATTTCAAGGAGAGGCTGGTTACACTTGTGCCAGAATGATGAACGAAGGGCTGAATGCAACACAACAGCTCATCAAAATGCAAGGAAGACATTAAAAAAAACATCTGAAATGAATCTGCCCATCATGCAAGCCCCGTTATGAAGATATCTGCGCTCTGTGGAATTCAGTTGTTCCTTTGGACTTGGCACATAAGGTGTGACTGTCACGGATCTCCTTGTGTTGACGCATCTTTACGTGCCATTTCACTTTTGATTTAACACATGCTCCATGCTCCGGCCCGTCTGTCAATCAACATATATGCGCAGTTGCCTGCCTGCTGTATCCTCACACACGGCGACGTCATGAAGTCTGAATTTTAAGGTTGCAGGTGTATTACATGTTATTGTCGTTTAACTGCAGTGCACTTTGATTGATGGCAGACAGAGAACTTTGCTCTTCTGTTTACAAAATGAACACTGGACAGATAACACTGAACTAAACCAATAAAAATAATTTATTGTCTTCACGGTGCCCTTTTGTCCTATCCATGGGGAAGGACACTTGTTTCCCCAACTGGAGCAGAGCCCCCTGTCTGCAGCTTACAGAATGAACACTGGACAGCCACAATTCTTCAAAATGGATTTTAAAAGGATGACGGCTCACTTCACACCAGAAGAAAAGAAGACCAAATTACTTTGGATGGACCCCGGCACTGAAATTCACTGACACAGAAACAGAGCCAGAATAAAATATGCTGTTCTTAATGACTATAGATGGTGTGAAAGTTATTATGACATTGAGTTCCCAAATCATCAAGACAGACACAAAAAGTACAAGGGGAAGATGCACTGCACAGAAAGAAAGAAAAGAAAAGAAAAACACAATACATGAAGGGTGGAAAGGTAAAGGACTGAAAGATGATTATTTTACACATTTAATTATTTGGCACCTAAAGCAATGCTACTCGCTCCTAGTTTTTTTTTTGTTCCTCTTTTAGGAGCCTGTTAAGTTTATAACTGATTTTTAAAATTCAATTTCTCAAATAAAAAGAAAAAAAAATCACTAATGGTTTAGCACCTCCTTATCTTAAAGAACAAGTTAATTTTAGAGCTATTGTGCAAATATTGCATCTGAAACTGCAAGCCTGTGTAAAATGTCAAGGATCAGCAATCCTGGTGTAGAAGGTAGAGCCTTTGGTTATAGTGCCCCCTACCTGTGCAATGATCTGCCTACCAATACTACTCTAACATTCATTTATTTGTGCATGTGTATATTTCTTTGAACATACTGCATGTTGTTTGTGTTGTCATTTAGTCGTATCACATCATACTAGTAAAATGTTGTTGGACCTGAACTATAACAAATATTCAGAATGAGCAGGGCGATGCAAACCTGAAAATGTGATTTTTTTTTTATTCCACAGCATAAACAGAATGACATTTTGCTGGATCTTTGCTAAAATGCACTTTAAAGTATAAACAGAGAGATGTGCTGACAGACTGACCAAGGGCAGATAATATGGGTCCCACATTCAATTCCCCCAAGGTATTTGTTACTCTTCATAAAAAAGTGAAATGTAACACGATCTGAAAACCTGCCTACATTTTTAAAGTATAGGCAAAGTCACTTTACACAAAAATAAAGGATTCTGATATTCATGTTATTAGCTAAAAACACAACTTACCTCACCAACAGCCACAAGTTCACATCTGTATTTCTGAAATAAAGGCAGGGCAGGCTCCAGGTCCTGTAATAAACACATACAATGGAGACAGAGGTGTAATGTAATTATATTAGCACAATGGTTTATGTACAGATCTCTAAAAACAAGCCTGTGGATTGATTTCAATTTGGTAACACACAAGTCCTGCTAATAAATTTATTCTGAGATCTGTTCATTCCACTCTGGTTTTCTCTTCTCTAAACTGGGCTGGCGTGACAGGCTGTGGGAGAGTGTGTGAGTACTGCTGCCCCACTGAAGGTTAGCCTCAGCCATGAGCCTTTTGTTCCCAGGGCATACTCTACTTCCCTTTGTCCACTTAATAGAAATAACTGGATGAATATTTTAAATTGAAAGATGTCAGCTGCTACACATCATTACTATGTTCCAGCTACTACTAGGTAATTATACCATTAATGTGGGTACATAATTTGAAATTGATGCCACATATTTGCCTTACATACACTGAAAATGGTGTGGATAAAAATCAGTCTGTGAAGAAAAGGTATTTAGAAATGATACAGCTACTACTAGGGACAAACCCGTATCTGTCTTCACATACAGTATTTACAGCTCTACACAGTTTTCTGACAAATATCCTACTTCGATCCACATCTTTCCTAAAGAATTTACTTGAAGGTAAAAGCCTTCCTTCATAATTTTAAATCTGCCAGTTACTGCCTGTGTGCAGTCACCTCCTCCTCCGATATCTGAGTGGGTTTTGCCCAGGCTGACTGGCACCTCTGACTTTGCCCTGTTTGTGTGTGAAAAGTGCCTTGTGATGGACTGAAGCCTCATTCATGGTGGCACCAAATACTGCTGGGAAAGGGTCCAGCTTCTGCAGCCTTGAAGTGCATTAAGCAGATAAGACTTGCCTTTAGTTTCAGCCTCTTCTTTCAACTTTTAGTAACACACCTGGTTGTGATGTGCATTGTTTTTCTGTTTTTTGGAACAATAATGCGAGATCACAGAATTAAATGCGGTTACTACTTTTTTGAATTATTTTTTTAAGGGGCTTAAAATATATGTGTCTTCTGCAACACTATTTTAAAATTCTCTATGTATATTTACTATGGAGTGATGTTTGGGGTAATGTCACAAATCAGGAGGTATAAAGTTAAGTCTTTTAGATGTCCAGATTATCCAGGTTTGCAGATGAAACCAAACTCTAAGTGTGTCTGCTTATTGTTTCAGCCTTTAAACAGTACTTCTGATATTTGACTAGGAGTTAAGGTTTCATCTTGGTTTTGACACTAGGCTTCATTTACTTTTCTAGTTAAATCAGCATAAGCATAACTGCTGTCGGTGTTAGGTCAGAAGATGAAATAACAGCCCAAATGTATCAAAACCAAACAGTAATAATGACTTGCCATTTATTCCCTGCATAAACTGAAAATGAATTGATCATTTGGGCAGGCCTGCTTATACCACTCCATTGGATGCAGGAGCTGAACCTGCAATGGGACACCAGTCTAATATAAAGCTCAGTGGCAGCACAACTACCCAGTTAACCACTGTGCCACATGAGATTTGAATTTGTACATGGTAATTAATGTAATAAATACTTTATTCATTTGTTTTGCAATGTTTCTGAATTATTTAATATGAAAATACTCTATATGTGATACTGGATTGAAATCTTTTCTTGAATGTTCACTTAAGGCAAATATACAGTATGAAGGTTACTTGCCTTCATTGTTACACTGCGCTGATTCATAGCAGAAACACGCTGAATTGGGTGAATTCCAAAACATGGAGCTACATAGCTTGGATACCTAAAAACACACAAAGACAAAATATTACCTAAACTGTACAAATGTATACTCAAGAATCATTCAATTGCTTAGAAGAGAAGCTTTTAAATTTCTCCAAATGTAAGTAAACACTAAGGGAGATGCCAATTTATTACCTACCTAAAGTAGATGTTAAAATTTCTGAAAATAACTCCACAAATATGACCTATTTAAATTCTAAAAACCAAGGGCATCAGGTCAAGTCAAGTCAGATTTATTTATAAAAGCACTTTTAAAACAACAGGTGTTGTACAAAAGGGCAACAAAAGAAACACAAAACAAACAAGAGTGTAAGAACAGGTTAATAAAACAATCAATTAACATCATCCGCCTCAACCTTACACACAGTGAAAGGCGGAAGAGAAGAAGTGGGTCTTAAACCAAGTTTTTAAAAACCTCAATAGAGGAGGAAGACCACCTAATGTGGAGAAGCAGATCATTCCAATGTCCAGGGGCAACAACTGAGAAAGCTCGCTCGCCCCTCGACTTCAGACGAGATCTTGGAACTACAAGGAGTAGTCGTCCAGATGATCTCAATGCCCTTGGTAGTGCACTCTGAGCCAGCTATAGGCGCAACAGAGCAGATTTGGGCCATCCCACATATAAAGAGTTACAATAGTCTAGCTGAGATGTGATCAAAGCATGAATGACTGATTCCAAGACCTTCTGTGAGAGAAAACATTTTCATTTTGAGATTTGCCTCAGCTGGTAAAAACTGGACTTTACCACGATGGAAATTTGTCTATCAAACCTTATTGACGGCCCAAAGATGATACCCGGGTTCCTGACATTATTATGAATAGTTGCTGACAAAGGACCTAAACTGAGTGTCAATTTCAGAAGTGGATAACGAAGGACCAAGAAATAATGACTTCTGTTTTATTTGCATTTAGTTGTAGGAAATTTTATGTCATCCACTATTTAATGTCATCAAGGCACCCCATCAGCTTTTTTACTGATGAAATGATGCCAGGTCTAACTTTGAGGTATAGCTGGGTACCATCACCATAGCAATGGTAAGCAACACCATGTTTCTGGAAGATAGTCCCCAGGAGAGTAAATACAAGGCAAATGGAACCTTGAGGAAACACCATGTATGAGAGGTGCTGGGTGAGAGAAGTTCCTTCTATGCATTTTACCCACGCTCCCAGCTTTGTGACCTGTTTAACGACGAACACATCACAGACAATGGAAACAGATGGGACGCCAAAGGTAAGAGAAAAAATCTGCTATCTATTTCTAACAGGACAATGCCAATATTTTTGGCATAAAATACAAAAATGTTTCAATTTAAATTGAACTGTGTGGGTTTGGCATGCCAGGCAAAGAAAAATAAAACATAACAGCTACTGGGCAAAACTGAACAGGCCAAAAACCAAGTGCTACAACTAGCAGCATGTGGTCTGCTTTTGACCTTAGGCAGTCGGATGGACAAAGAATTGAACAGTTAAAGTTGGTGTCTTCCTGTGGGATGGGAAAGAAATGTAATTAATAAAGCAGAATAAATAAAAAACAATCAAATAAGTGTATAAATAACATACTCCTGTTTAAGAAGCATT
This sequence comes from Polypterus senegalus, assembly GCF_016835505.1. NCBI lineage: Eukaryota > Metazoa > Chordata > Cladistia > Polypteriformes > Polypteridae > Polypterus > Polypterus senegalus. Next base: position 102,326,847 of record NC_053169.1, on the reverse strand, counting down.
AGCAAACATGCTTAAAAAGAAGCGTACCATCTAAATAAACTCTAAAGGTTTGAGTTCCTCTAGGCATCTTCTTACCTTTGGTGTAAGTGAATCATTTTCTCAAATTCACCTGCTTGCTCTGTAACTGAAATAAGTGCCTTCACTTTGGCCTAAAATAAAACAAGTATTACAACAAATAAGACTTTATAGCATTAAATCACAGTTCAGACGGCTGATTAAATCAACTGCCTGTTAGTTTGGCTTCAGTCTGTCTGGAGGTTTCATCTTCTCTGAGAAAGCACATGGCAGTGGTGTGCAAACTGTAGCACACAGGACCAAGAATTCACTGGGACCACCGGAGTCAGAAGTTTGAGTCCCCTCTTGTCCTGTATGGTCCTAGAAAGCAACTACGCTAAATTTGGTCCAGATCAGTCAAAGGGTGTAGGACTGTAAATGGAACATACGGTACATTTTATATATTATATAGATAATATATGGTTCTTTGAAAATATATTTAAACCTCTGCATTAAGATAGGTCTGTTTAATATTTGGCTTAGATTTATTTTTTCAGACTAGTATTATTATTTTTTCAAATTTAAATCAACTTATAATGTATCATGGTCACACCAGTTCCTACACTGTGATACTGTGAACCAGTGGTAGAGTCTGACCAAGCAGCCCACGAGTCTTACAGTCCAGAATCTGAGGGCCCGGGTAACACTTACCATCATACACCAGCACAGTGCCAATATTGGAATTACTGTGTCTTTAAGGATGTGGGAGGAAAAGCCACCCAAACTGAGAATGTGCAAACTGCACATGGACAAGGACTGGGCGAGGGATAGTTTAGGCAGCAACTCTAACCACTGTGCCACAGCTTGGAAAAAAACAAAGTTTATAACATTGGTAATCATTCATAAAGGCAAAGAAAACATAAATATTGCATTTATGCAAATTATGAAATACCTACCACTTTTGATCTTTCAATCACATCATCTAAGTCCTGCAGGTGAAAAAAAAAAGAGTTTATTCTTCTTTTTATACGGGAAACAAAGGAAATTTCAAATTGTTGTTTTTGGAGATATTCAAGGTGACTGTTGATATGATACTTGGTGCGTACCAACAGCAATTTAAATCAAAAGTAAACGAAATGCAGAAAGCATGTATTGCATTGCTCAAAATAGAGTTTGATCATGAAAATACCACTTCTAGTTGACCTCATTATTTTTCCATTCTCTGTTACTGATTAGCTTGAAAGGTCAACTTTATGACACAACTTGGCTAACAATGTTTTCTACATTCTCTGCAAAATCAGTAGCTTACAGGGTTTTTAAAAATGACTTTGATTTGTTTTAGTATATCATACCTTTGAAGATAAAAGTAAGCTTTACCTTTTTCTGAGCGTATTTATACAAAATTGTGTGCTGTGATTTTAAGATCACTTAGAAGACAAAGATATTTTGCTTACAGGCACCATGTCCAGGTGTGGCTCCTTTGTTGTGGCCTATGATTGCTGAGATCCACGACCCCACCCTGAACAAGTGGGTTAGGAAAATGGATGGACGAATGTTGTTTTATTTTAACATTGTAAAGTGAAATATAAAAATATACTCAATTTTTTTTTTTGGAAAACTCTAAATTCAAAAATGCAGATTGATAGAGAAGACACCAAACTTTACACAATTCCAAATTGAAACAGGTTGTAAAATGAATACATTGGATGGAGTAAACAAATCCAAGGCAAAAAAAAAAACTATTAACGACTGGAAAGTCTTGACTCTAAATTTATTTGTGCGTCCTGTAATACTTGTAATGTTTATAATATGGGTGGCACAGTGGCAATGCTGTTGCCTTGCAAAAAGCAGAACAGGGCCCATGCCCCGGGCACCCACTGCCTGGCCTTTGCGTGTTCTCCCTGTGTCAGCCCCCTCACAGTCTACAGACATACACAGTACGTCAGGTGGGCTGATGTGGGTAAAGGTGTGTGTGTACGTGTGTACAGTTTTTCCATTTAACTTGTTTAAAATAATTTGTATTTTTCTTTATGGAGAACTGTTGCAATTTTGTTTCCTAAGAATTGTCTCACTGGCAGCGGACACTCCGAAGGTTTTGAACTCATATTTTGCAATGGGAAACTCGAACTTCTCCATTCACTCCCCCTCCAACGGCGATGACCCTTTCGACGTTATACTTAAGGCCTTCGAGACATAAGTAAATCTTCAAAATAATTAAAAATCAAACTTCTTGCTTTTGTTTTGTAAATAAGCGAATGTAAAAACGATTAAGTTTTTCTCCTGTCTCTGCCTGTGGCGGGGGTATAAACAGTGCAGAACGAAGAGAGGCACCAAAATCTGTTTCTCCAAAAATTGTACGTTATTTTGTAACGACCGAAAATGAAGCGATGTGTATTTGTATGCCTCTTTAACTCAGAAACTGACGTTTTTTTAAACCACACACCCCACTCGTTTAAAGCTTAAAACCTACCAGTTTCAGATACAGTTAAAAATCCCTTCATGCCAGTAATAAATGCATCTGAAGGATGAGAAAGACAAAGCCACCCTAACAGCAGCGGGTCGCTTCAGCGCCGGGGCACAAAGCGCCTCAAGTCCGCTAAAGCGAATGCCGGAGGAGCGCAATGTCTGAGCGGGACTTTGAAGGACCAGCCACTCCTGGGCGGGGCTTAATTGTGATTGGGCTAAACAGGTGCCTGTCAAACGTGGCTACCCGCCTGTCTCACAGCGCATCCTTCACTCACGTCGTCTACTTCACTTCTGACCGACTGTAAAACTAACCGAGCGCAGGACAACTTAAAAAAGCAACCGGCCGGCCGCTGGGACACTCGTGTTCTCTCCGCCACTGTTCCCCAAACGCAGATTTCAGCCTTACTAAGGCTCCTGATAGACACCAACCCACTATCATCGTAAGGCCTGCCACGCTAAAAGTTTCTGCTTTAAATAAGGGACTAAGAATAACTACGCATCTTCACTGTGCCTGCAACGCGGCATCATCCACCGAGCACGTTCGTCAAATACTACTAACCCCTCGAAACTCCTCCGCCGAGATGTGGCAGTGACAGTCCACATACCCAACACCCGCCATAGCTGACTGCGGCATTGTGGGAAGTGTAGTTTTAACGCAGCATATTTTACGTCAGAAGCGCGCGCCATCATGGAGATGTGGTTAGTATTAAGGGCTGTCAAGCAACGAAGATCGATGGACAGTATCAGGGTAGGCTAAGGAGAGCGTACGTTTGAGTAGGGACATCCGTAGCTTTAAACAATGCAGTTAGTTCTACAAGTTTGAAGTATGTTAGATGGAAATATTGGGATGCATGCCCCTTGGGTTTTGTGCAGTCAAAGAGCAGGTGGTCCCAATGTGGAGTTTCACGCATTTGACTACGTATGCCAGGTTGCAGAAATGACGGAAGGGAACACATGGCCTCATGAAGATCGGTGGGCAAAAGCTACTGAAGATCCCTATAGGACGCCAGTGCCATTGAGCAAGAGTTAAACCTTGAGGAGCCCTGAGGCTTGTAAAGACGGTGGTTTTGGGGCAGCAGGAAGGTCCAAAATAGGAAGCTCCCCGACACTAGGATTCAGGTCATACAAGAAGTTTGGATGATGACCTAACATTGGACTGTTTTCCAAGATAACTAAGACAACTGACACACAACTGGCCAGACAGAGCTCCAGTTCTATCAAAGCAATCTGTTGAGGACAGCACCATCATGGGCCTGATCACCAACAGTGACCTGAGGAGAAGAAGCCTGTCTGCTGACTTAGTGGTGCCTGGACCCAGAACATCAATTATGTGAAGCAGTCCAGGTAATCACTGCATTATTGTGATTTTAGTTTATCATTGATATTTGAGTTAAATAATAGACAACACAGAGGCCAGGGCAGGGTCACAGCATAAATGTATTTATTTAATTTTCCAATATATTTACAGGATCTGCACAGAGTTTTCATGTCAAGAGTGTCCTAGACCTAAACCAATGGCTTTTCATTTATAGATGTATACGTTTTTGAATCTTTGGGAAAAGTTTTAATGCATTCTGTGTTGTCACTTCCATCACTTTTTCCAGCGATACCCCTTTTACATCTGCAATATATTTTGCAGAGATAGCAATGTTGTGTGGCTCATTCCGTACCTAAAAAAAAAATAAAAATAATAAAAAATTTATATATACATACACACACACACACACATATCTCTCTATTATAATAAAAAAATCTTGGGTCAAGACGTGATTTTCTCCGAGACATTTTAACATCCCATGAGACAAGGAAGGGAGACAAAAGGACAGCTGCTGTACAGGCTTTTAAATGTTTGATTCGCTTCGCAACATGCAGATCAAGCAGTATGGCACAAGCAGCAGCATTATTTAAAAAAAATTTGAGACAAGACTTTTTCGAAGAGATTTTTTCAAGTCCTATGAGATGAGACTTTGGACATGAGATTGTTTCAAGTCCCACCCTACTCTCAACCATATTCCAACACGCTCGTGGTCCTCTCACCTCTCATTCGTGTGAATGCTTTTGACAGACACAGTTCATGCTCTATCAGATCTTATAAATTTTAACGTTTTCCTCACTTTAAGTTCCCAATTAAAGAAGACGTATTATGTCCAAATCTCATTGATGAATTTCATCCCGAAGTGATATCAACAGAAGAAATGAGTACACAGGCAATCCTAGCAGCAAGAAACGATGAAGTCAAAAGAATCAACGCAAAAATTGTTGATTGGTTGCACAGCAAATTGGTACTATGCATATCAATAGACTCTGCTGAAACAGTTGGTGGTGATGGTGTGGAAGATGAAAACATCAACGTACAATATCATGAAGAATATCTACAAACGTTAACACCATCCTGTATTCCACCACCTGAATTACTGTTGAAAGGAGAATGTATCCAAGAAAGGTAATGTAATACATCTTCAGGGGATATCATTAGACAACAAAGGAGATCGTGATATGCCATTCATATTAAAACGTGAACCGTTTCCCGCTAGAATAGATTTTGCAAAGACAATTAAGAAATCCCAGAGAGAAACATTTGAAAAATTTGGTTTATTTATTAGAGAGAAAGAAACAAAATTCTTTCATGGGCAGTTATACGTTGTGTTGTCACGATGAAAGTCCAAACACGGAATCAAAATTCAATGCGATATTGACAAAAATGTAATTAAATTTTTTTTTTTTTACTGAAGTTCTAAACTAAAAAGTTTTTGTGTGTTAATTTCAAAGCCAAACAGAACAAAATAATGTTACGCAACAAAAAACTCAAATGCAACATAAAACATAATTTACTTCCGAATTACTACATTGTACTATTTTTTTTACTATGGTTAACTACTAGTTGTAATGTAAAATAGTTCTATTATGCATATGTAACAATTCCAATGAAAATAACAATCTGTTTAAATTGTACATCTGCATCCCCGTAAGAGAGTGGCTTTTATATTAGGTATATATGGTGAAATGCTACTGCCTCAACTAAAAACATATTCTTGGGTTTAAAAAGGAAGTTTTTAAAAATACACTGTTGACATTAAGTAATACAAATCAATATAATTTTTGTCTGTTGTTACTAGCCAGACAGGAGACCAACCTGGCAAAGCAGTGCCAGGGATAAAGAAGGCAGTAGGTTTGATAATACTCAGAAGGGCATGTCTTCTGGATTGCAGTAACAAACACAGGCAGTTACAAAATTAGAGGGCACAGAACTAATGCCTCTCATTCAAGGATTAACCGCACACGGCAGTTAACCAATATAAGAAAACAAATCTAAAAATGAAAGTTGGTATTAACATGCATTCCATAACAGCTGGCAATTTTAAGACATTAATCATTATTAATATGCAATGAATGGTACCTGTTTTTCGGGACCAAGTGCTGGTGAATCTGTTTCAAGGCACAAGGACTCCAATGGCAGTTGTTTGACTAGTTTTTGCTTCTTGGAAAACAGGAACAAAGTAATTATAATACATGGTTACTTAGAATGATTAAATATGCTTAGACTGAATAACATTTTTAAAACCATTTCACCCAATTCAAGGCTAGGAGGGGTTGCAGGGGAGTTGTAGCCTACCAGACGAAAGGCAGGAACTGGCCCTGGAAAGGGCACCACTCTACCACAAGGCTGACTTGCACATAATCCACACACGCACTTGGGCAGGAGTTAATTTAGAGTTGACGATCATCGTGAAAGTCTCAGCTTTGGTGAGGTGGGAAGAAAACTGAATTACTCAGAGGAACACCCATGCACACACGGGGAAAATGTGTTTGCTGTTTGTGCAAAGTATTTATAACGAATACCAGTGATGTTTATAATTCAACCAATTCCTTTAATATATACTATTGTCACACACGTGCGCATGGGAGGCAGCTAAAAGGACCACAAGAAGGTAATTCCAAGCCAGGCAAGGGAGTGGCAGGGTGTAGTAAACCTTTCTCTTTTATCTCTGCAGACCAGACATGGGAAACACTGCCAGATTCCAATGATGTCACTTCTGGCTCCTGTCCCAAGAATATCACTTCCGGTTTCTGCACCAGATGACATCACATCCACCGACCAGCCATAAAAGAAACCCAACCACCTCTTTACAGTTAGTTCTGTTTTTGTGGACTCAACCTGTACACTTCTGGGCAACCAAAAACTTCAAATTTGCAGTCTGAATCAAGTATACGGGTGGCTGCCCCAAACCTCTTTTGGTGTCAAGGTCTATTTATTTCACACTATATGTTTGAGTCAGAATACTGGCTCACATACTGTAAACCACAGGATTTCAGATAATTATTTGTGTTTGAATTTAAAAAAAAATATAGAATTTTTTTAGTGGGTGATAATTTTGCGAATTGTAAGGCAACACTAAGTACTCTTAACTGAAAAGGCTTGAATTTTGGTTTGGCTGTGATTGCGTGATGCACTTACACAGACCTGGCCCAGATGTTTCCAACATTGTGTAGAGTTCATGCCACAAAGAACTGAGGCTGTTTGGACAGCACAGGGAGGCCCTACCCAGTATTCCTATAATGTTCCTAAGACTTTGCTCAGTGAGTGTATATTGCATTGTGCAGGATTGCTTTAGTTTTAATAATATGTTTTGTATTTATGCTGAACTTTTTTATTCATATTATTTTTTGTAATTACTGTATAGCGTGCCTGCGGTGGGCTGGCGCCCTGCCCGTGGTTTGTTTACTGCCTTGCACCCTGTGTTTGCTGGGATTAGCTCCAGCAGACCCCCCGTGACCCTGTAGTTAGGATATAGCGGGTTGGATAATGGATGGATGGAAAAAAAGCCATCCCACCCCCCATCCCCTTTTTGCCTCCTGAGTGAGCGTGTAGTTCGCCTAAAGCACGGGTGTCAAACTATATATAGTGTGCTGTCTCACAAGTGGAAGTATGCTCAAAAAGGAAAAACTGAATCAAGCTGAACTTTACCAATTCCTGAGTGTCTCTTGTCAGAAAAACTGTACCTCTCCCACATCACATGTTTTGGTTTATTTTGCCTGTCTAATCTGGTTTAGAAAGAGTGAATAATGAAAGTATATCCATGAATGAGCCCTGTGATTAAGTGGTACCCCTGCAGAGTGGTGCCCTCACTGCAATTACATTTTCAAAGTTACCTGTATGGACAGCTTTGCTAACTGCAACCCTTTATTGTACTACGTACGGTTAAGAAAATTTTAAGCACCCTTTCCCGTAAACGCCAAAAGTGACTCTACTCCATTGGGCCCTTGAGCAAGGCCCTTAACCTGCAATTGCTTCGTCCTGGGTATGATGTTAATCTGCATCCAGCCCTGCATGTCGGCCACTTCAGCCACCATAAAAAAACCTCACGCTGTTCCATTCCATCTGAACTAGTGTGGTGCTGACGTGTCACCCATTGCATGGCTGCACGCAGGTCCTAATCTGGATCCTGAGTTGGTTTGTCATGTGGTGGGTGCGGCAATGCGCTGTATCAGTGCGTGCTCCTAAACTCTTTCTCTCTCTCTTTACCTAAATCTGCTGTTTACCTGTTCACTTCTAATAATTGAAGGCGGGATAGAGAAGTAGTAGCCAGCTTTCACTCCTTCCAGAGCCACAGAAGGCTTCCCATCAAAAGCATGCAGCAAAACTTTCTCTGCACCTGAAAAGCACACAAGCAATACGTTAAATTGAGGATATTAACATCAATCTGAGTGTTTTTTCTTTTATTATAAGATTAATGTATTATGTAAAGCCTATTGGTATTTTACTGCAGCAGTGCAACGTAACTTAATGTCCTCTTTCTGTCCTCTTCCTAAAAATATTTGAATGACAGTATCTTTGTGCAACATATTTAATTCAGGCGAATAGCACATACTTACTTGAGCCTAAATATTTTAGCCAGGCTAACTGGTCAAAATGGAACACAAACAAAAAAATAAAAAATGCTGCTAAAAGGCAACGTGTTGGTGTCACAAGTTTAAAATTTGCTTACCATTTTATAAACTACAACACAAGAAACAAAAGTACCTTTCTCCTTTAAAAGATGTATAGTGGGCCTCCCAGCAGATCTTGAATGCACATTTCTGAAAGACAAATCCTTTGTGAACAAAAAGAGGTAGGCTGGCTAATTAACACATACAATAGTTACAAAACTGAAAGCCAATGCCTTGCAATGCACGTGAACAGGATTACAGGTTTCAGTGGTGTTAATGCAGTGTTAACACTTCCCATCTAACCTGATGGAGCTTGAGAGGTGCTGCAAAGAGGAATGGGCGAAACTGGCCAAGGATAGGTGTGCCAAGCTTGTGGCATCATATTCAAAAAGACTTGAGGCTGGAATTGCTGCCAAAGGTGCATCGACAAAGTATTGAGCAAAGGCTGTGAATACTTATGGACATGTGCTTTCTCAATTTTTTTATTTTTAATAAATTTGCAAAAATCTCAATTAAACTTTTTTCACTTTGTCATTATGGGGTGTTGTGTGTAGAAGTCTGAGGAAAAAAATGAATTTAATCCATTTTGGAAAAGGCTGTAACATAACAAAATGTGGAGAAAGTGATGAAGCGCTGTGAATACTTTCTGGATGCACTGTACATTATAAAAAGGATTGAGTATATACATGCATTTATGTGTTGCATGCTATGTAAACTGTGTGCATGTTGTTCCGCCATTGTATCCTAGTCACTGTTCTCCAGGTCAGCATTTCATTGTACTGAGGACACATGACAATCAATTTAAACTTGACTTGATTTGAGAAAAATCAGCCTTACAAAGGTAAGTCGTAGCATTTAGCAATCTCAATCTGACGAATCAAAACCTGCCGCTGTGCATCTTTTTGGGAATCAGTGCCAGCAAATCGAGGAGTGAAATCCAGTCCCACCTATTAAAAAAAAATGTATTGTAGAATCAATAAGAAACCCTGAGACACCGGCAATGGCAAATTCACATTGATGTTCTTGGCACTAAAGTGCCCCCGCATACATATTTACAGAACAGTAATCAGTGACTGCAGATGCCAGGTTATTGTGAAGTTAAATGAGTGTTAAGCACATCATGCACTGTTAATATCTATGTTGGAACAACAGTGTGTCTCACAACTTGATAAAATGTGTCCAGGTATGAGCTTTTCTGTAAGTCCCATTTTATGCTGTGGTAACATATAACAAGGACAGGTTTTCAGTGATTCCTGTAGCACTGCTCTTCTATTATGTTAAAAGATATTATTTTATTTCTTACAGTATTCTTTAATATTTTTTCAACTAGATTTTTAAGAAAGGCCTTATAAGAAAAGACAACTTTTCCCCAAAATTCATAGAAAAAAATTCCTAATAACAAAACTCACAAAAAAGGCCAGACAATCTGTGCTTGTTGATCACAGTACCAAAGAGTAGAGATGTGATAACATTTTGCTCAGATGTAGGAATTTGCAAGTAGCGGTTTCACTGTAAACTACACATATGTTAATACTTTTGAACTTTAACATATTAGGACATGTTATGCGGTGTCTCTAGATGCGATTCTTCAGCTAAAAGAGTTCCAGTTATGAGTGAGTGACCATCATAATCACCCACAATCATTAACTAGAACAACATCAATCAATGTTGCGCCACCACCACCTACTCAAAGCATCATGATGCACCAACATTGATGGACTGAAAGCCAGAAGTCTACGTGACCATCATCATCAGGTCCTTCCATGAAAACCCTAAATACAGAGAGGACTGTTTGATTTATGTTAGGTAGATTGCCCAGAGGGGACTGGGCAGTCTCTTGGTCTGGAATCCCTACAGATTTTATTTTTTCTCCAGCCTTTGGAGTTTTTTGTTTTTCTGTCCACCCTGGCCATCGGACCTTACTCTTATTCTATGTTAATTAATGTTGACTTATGTTTATTTTTTATTGTGTCTTCTATTTTTCTATTCATTTTGTAAAGCACTTTGAGCTACATTTTTTTTGTATGAATATGTGCTATATAAATAAATGTTGATTGATTGATTGATCAAAACATCATTCTGGGTGTGATCTGTCTAAAATGTTATACACTTTAATAGAAATCTTACCTCCCCAATGGCTACCAAATGATCTGCATATTTCTGTATAAGGGGACTTGCAGCATCCAGGTCCTGATAAGAAAAACAGGATGACACAACTGTCAGTGTAACATCATGAACTACACTTCTTACTTTAGTAAAAATTACAGAAATATTAAATGTTTCATGTAAAAAAATGCAATAATTTGTTTTACTATACTTAAAATTAAAGCAATATTAGCTTTGTACAGAGTATTTTACTGTATGCCATGCATCAGTACAACACAAAATTGTGTATCACTAGTCCTCAAGTTTTATGGATGTTTTAAATACAAACACACAAAACTCTTCTCACTGTTCACAAAACACAAAATCAGGCTCACTTAATTAAAACAAACACACCAGTGAGGCCTAGAAACACGTGGTAGGCCTCAAACAGTCAAAAGTAAGCGTAGCCTCAGTCTATGGGGCCTGCACAGACCAAAGGACACCAAATGTGTTTCACTCAGAAATTTGTCAGAGGGAACCCCCCAATACACCAAAAATCACAAAAATAACAGGATATATTAACAAAATATTAAAAGAAAACAAACACACACACACAACAAGAATGTTTAAAAAGTTGACAAAAAGGCACACCGAGTGAGAACAAAGTAATCCAAAGATAAAATCAGGAAAGAGAGACAGAATTAAAAAAAAACATCCAAGGAATTAACAATGCGCCAATTAACAGCTCAACACCACTAATGCCTCTGAAAAGCACGGATGCTTCTTGGCCCATTATAAAGTGTGAGGGTGGTCCCCAGCTGCAGCATTAGAAGGCCCTCCATACTGAGGTTTAACATGCAGTTTACAAAGATCATATCAGAATAAACATACACAACAACAGCAACCTAACTGAGTTTGAGAACACATTCAATGAAAATAACAAACGAGCATAAACAAGAACTTTAACAAAGAAAAATAACCAAATAATAACTGAAGTCCAGAAGGTAACCAGACTTAATTAAAACAAACAGAAGCGAGGGTCCCAGTTCTGGTTAATGCGTAACAATTCTCAACAGTAGATCGGGATCTACAGTACAGATCATCACAATATGAACATGTGGCAGATTTCACAACGTAAGCAATTTGTAGGAAGTGATGTGTTAACGATTGTATCTCATAAACAGTAAAAATGATCTTTTCAAATAAACACTCAGAGTGGTAAAACCTAACATCAGCTATACTTATCTGCATAGCCATTTACATTACCTCGAGTGTGGCACTTCTTTGATCTTCAGGTAAGACACCCTGAACTGGATGAACCCCTAAGCAGGGCAGGACAAAACCAGGAAATCTGCAAATATCACAATAGGTGATGTTTACTGGACAAAATAAGTTCAATGTATTAATTTTCATTAGCAATAGTTTAGCATGTTAGCAAAAATATCCGTCTAGTTAATGACAAATTTAGAGAAGTAATTTGACGCTGGTTTTGACCACACAGATCTCACTGAAACTGAGGTAGTAAACTGACTGACTCTTCTGTAGTCAGACTGATGATCCTATAAACGTCTCAGTCATCCATCTGTTTTCTGAACCCGAGTACTTAATACAGAAACACAAGAAAACGGAGGAATGAAGGCAAGAAGCCGCTCTGGCAAACACCACACACTGCCCTGTGTAAGAACACTAATGGTGGATCAGTCCAGCTAACAGTAGGCTTGTGTGTTCTAGAAAGAAACCCACACAACACAGGATACACACGGACATTACACAATAAATGGTACATTGGCTGGATATCGAAGAGTCTCTCTGCACTAGACTGACACTCCTTTGTGTAATGCACTAGAAAACAATACAAATACGCCAGTGATTACTGACCCAGTCCTACAGAGAATGTTAAGGTGGACCCCAGATACATTTTACACTAAGTGTGACTGTAAGGAGTTAAATAAAAATGAAAATATTTAGTGCAGATATTGAAAAAAATTAAACAGGATGTGGTTAATGTACACATTACATAAATACTTATCAACTAAGTGATTTCAGTTTTAAAAATAATTCTGAAGACATATGAATGTTAACAAGGTATTTCTAAAGGTATTTATGCTTGTTAAAGATGTATGTATTATAGACTACAGTTCTACTACTATAATAAAACCTCTTTGTTGAATTCATTTCAATTAGATGACGTCTCTAAGCTTAGATTTAATCTTTAGACCAACAGGCCGCCCACAGCTTATCATATACTGCACCAGCTGGTCTAGGGTATCTATATAGTGTATATGCAGTATGTGTGTGTACAGTATAAAAAGGAAATACGCCACAGAAAAGGGAGTATGGTATATATCAGGTATGCTGCTTTGTGTCTTCTATTAAATAAAATGAAGTTCTTTCATTTAATTTATGCGTGTTTATCATGGTGCTGGAGATTGGTGATGTGTTTTAGGTTAGTAGGACATGCAAGTAGAAATGTCATTGTACTCTTGTGACAATAGGACTACTACTACTCCCACTGTCTATGCAGAGATATAAAAGTTAAGTACCTTTTTGAAAGCTCTATTATCCTTTCAAATTCTCCAGCATGCTCTGCAACAGCAAGCAAAGCTAATATTCCTCCCTGCATCAAAAACACACTGATTATTAAAAACAGTAAATGTACTTCACTGTCCCCCACATCAATGACTGAACATTAATCGATTATCCAAGGCAAGGTCTAGACGGTTCTAAGATTAAAAGAGGAAATTGGAGTCCAATACTAATATCCAAAAATTGAGTGTCATAAAGTAAAAATGCCAGCCCCTTTGCCATGCTGATGGATAATACAACATTAAAAACATAATAAATTGAATGCATTACAGCATCTAAACAAGATGCCAATAACATGGACAATTACTGTATCTGCTGACTTTGCTACGTGTTCACCTTTCAGATGACACAATGAATGGACTCATACAGTACATGAAGCAGACAAACAGCCTTCATATTATGTAGATCACCAACCAATTGGGGTTCAGGAATGGGAATTAAACCAACAACCCACTGGTTTATGTTTAAGAAGCTGGACCCTAACACTTCACTTTTGATTAAGTCTGTTATTTATTATAATGTTTTTAGTTGAAAGAACTTAAGGAGTTGATGTAAAAACGTACCTTTTGGGCTCTTTGTAAAACATCTTCAATATCCTGAAATGGGGGAAGAAATATTAAGAAATGTTAAAAACACAGCAAAACGTTAAACAAAGGACTTCACTTATTGTGCAAGTCTGATAGTTCTGATAGAAAAAGCCGAGTATCACCCATTTAACCAACGTTAGAACTTTTTTTTCTCCCACTATTCCATTTTAGCTGACAATTGTCAAGATGCAAGGTCAGGTTACAGCGAGTCAGGAAGCCATACTGAACTGTGTCATTGCCTGGTAACACCTCTACAATTTGCTTCATTCTTTGCAGCACAGTTTTAACACTGGCCCGGCTTCACCGGGATTAGGGCCGTCTTAGCGCATGGGCACACTAGGCAGTTGCCAGCAGACCCCACGAGCACAGGGGCCCACGTTTTTTCAGATGCCTATGTATGTTTCTGTTTTGCTATCAAAACAGGATCCCCAGTGCTCTGCTTTGCCCGGGGGCTTATGATGCTGTTAAGACGGTTCTGACCGGGGTCACTGAAAATTTAACCTGCCACATGTTTTCCATCTCCATGAGCCCAATGCTCCACCAACGTCCGCGCACCAAGACAGATGGGGAAGCATTTGTGGAGCTGCAGAGGTAGCAGTCTCACCCTTGTACTGCCCATGCAAGGGGCACTCCAGACTGCAGATCTCAGCCTCAAGACTCTCTAGCGACTCCTCAGAAAAGCCAAGGAAGTCCGTTTTAGGTCTTTGCGGTGTTTTGCTAAGTCGGACTGTAGTTCATCTCCAGTAGCTGACACCAACGCAGTAGATCCTCTGCCCTTTACATGGCACTTTCAGGTGACTTGCCACATTGCTGCACTAGATGGAACTAGATGCGACTTTGTAGGCTTGCTGTTTTTATTGGCACCCCTGTTGCTGGTGATGGCCTACCCGCACATACGAATGGTGAAGAAGCATCACTAACTGATGGCCATATTATTTGAACCCATTCACAGCAATACACGAACGACACATGTCAAGCCTTTAAATTAACCTGCACTTTCATGAGCTCAATATGTGATTACAATTTAGTTTTATCTGCAAACTTGTTACACTGCACTGAGTAAAGTGAATGGCGCTTTACAGAAATAAATATATCTCGCCTGAAGAAGGGGCCTGAGTTGCCTCAAAAGCTTGCATATTGTAATCTTTTTAGTTAGCCAATAAAAGGGGTCATTTTGCTTGACATCTCCCTACAGAAATAAACTGATCCACACAAATGAGACACACTGAGCTATAAGTGACGGCCTTACTGTTGGTCAACTTCTGCAGCGGACATTCACTGTGATTTATGACAGAAGACACCACGAGGCGACACGCCACCTTCATTTAAACATAAAACAACTCGATGCAATTCTGTTTTACAAAGCAAAAAAAGCTTCAGAACGAAAACGAAATCAAACGTGCCAGGCTTTTGTATTATTTAAAAAAATTCTTGCCAGCATATTTTGTCTCGTGACGTGAAGTTTAAAAGATTTGTAACGCCACGGATTCACTTTAAAGCCACAGCGTCTAATCAACACACCAGCGGTTTAGTGTTCGGCCGCCAACCACACGTAAAACACCGCCTGCTAATTAAAGTAGCAGGTTATGCATTAAGCACGGAATTTAAGGAAACTTACATGTTGAAATTCTGGAGCTGACAGGTGACAGTGGCAGTCGATGAATCCTTGCATTGTCCGAAAGTTGGCTTTGCTAGATAACAAATGGATTTGTTACATTTTCCTAAGAAAGAACTAGAACGTAATTATTTCATGAGGTTTTTTAGTCGTGAATACGAGATGACCGAACATGCGTTTTGTTCTCTCTTGGCCTTTCTTTCTTTCTTTCTTTCTTTCTTTCTTTCTTTATGTTTTCCTTTTTTTAAACGGGAAAATACACAACTGTGTAAAGTGAGGGCCACGTGAGTACAACGAGAAAGAACAACATCCGAGTGACACACGTCAATCCACCAGTCCCCGCCTTCTCGTCCCCATGGGTCCTGTCGCTACCCGATCTGCGTGCCTACCAGATTTGCGCGCGCAGGCGTATTGAAAGCCTAACATGCCGTAAAGTGTTCACGCATGCGTTAAACAGATTGGGCAGCACCGTAAAGTGTGTGATGACGTAGACTTTCACTACGCACGCGCATGCAGATCGGGTCGGCAACGGGAACCAGGTAGTGACACACACCGCATGCGCTTAATGAAAAAAACATTAAAAACAAAAAAAAATCACTTTACGGCACGACTCGATCGGAACTGTGCATACAGCACAATTTGACATTACGGTTTATTCATTTTAGTTCCACATTAGTTGACCATAATGAAAATATTTATCCTGCAAAATAAACGAAGCAGCCTTTGTGGCGTAACATTGATGTCCAATGTTTAATCGCCGTAAGAGGAAGCTTAGGTGTGCACACCTGATGATCCCCAATTAGGGCGAACTATACACTGTGTACTGTTTGTATTATTTGGCAGGTACTAATATATATATATATATATATACAGTATGTATATATATATTGTATATATATATATATGTTATATAAAGCATGTAGTGTTTTTATTTTACCACTCACGTAATAAATCATATAAAGTTTCCTTTCCGTTTTGATCTATTGTTGCAATTTCCCTCTTATGTGCAAATTGTGTTTGTTTAAAAATATCTTTAGACATCAATTATTATTAATAAAATTGCCATTTATCTTAAGGCATCAAGTTTACAAAACCTAATGTATCCAACCAGTTTTATAGAAATATATGGTCCTTTTTCAAAAAGAAAAGAATTAACACTGTGTTGCATGGCATTGTGCTGACTGTCCCTGTCCTTAGTATTAACTGTGACTGTCCACTTGTTAAATTCTTTAATTCGTTCTCAGTTCTGCAGTCAGGTCAGATGCTGAAGGAGTCGAAGAGTATAAAGCCACTGGTTCAAATCCTCATTTATTCCAATGGCTATTAATCTTACAGAGAAGTTTAACTTTATACCCACAGACTTAAATTAAGGAAGTGAGCTGTTATCATTTGAATCAATCTATTGGATCTATTTTTTTTTTTAACAGTAAGTGCTTGTTGCTCTAGTTCATATTTGTAATTCATTTGTTCTTAATGATGTGTTTTTAATGTTATTTCAAGGCGTCTCTGTAAAACCCGCTGAGAAACCAACTTACCTATTAATATAATAAAACTGAACTGAATTTAACAGCTGTAAAATAAAATATTCTCCACTGAGCAGAATTTAAACAGCATGAAGTAGTTCAGTTTATGATGAACAACATGTGGACGGAGGGCAGTGATATTCATTCTTACAAGTTTAATTAACACAACACACCGCTGTTTGTGTGCAGACTCCTCGTCTCATGTCAGTGATTTTATTCACCCATATTGACACAGAGCCAGTTCATTATTATAACTTAAAAAGAAATACAATACACTTATCGTACATTTTTATTGAAGGAATAAATGGTACATTTAAAAATAAAAGTGAAAGATCTGTGAACAATGTTTCTCAAAACAAATTATATACACACCCATATTTATATGTACTGTATATATATATATATATATATATTATGAGTAGAAAATTCAGTAATCATAAAGATGTATAAATGGTAAATGCATTTAACTAGAACACAACTACAATGAAAATGGCCAACAAGGGGAGGTGTTAAAAACTATTAGGGAAGGAGAACACAAATATATTTACAGATTTTTACCTTAGTATTTAAAAAAATGTTAGCCAAGGTTTTGAACACAATAAAAGTGAATCATTAAATTTGTCAAAAAAGGAAAAATGCTATTTTAGCTTTATGAACAAGATGCTACTCAGAGTCAGAGTTCTTATCCAGCAATATTCCATAAAAATTCTGTTCTATTTAAACTGACATCTTTCCTGATCTGTCCTTTAACATTTGTTCACTAATAATATTTCTACATCACCTTTGCTTACAAGTGTAGCTCAAATTGCTCCACAAAAATATACAGTTACAAAGAAAACTGAAGGCATTATAAAAGTAAATGAGAAGCAAATGGAGGGGTCCTTGTCCTTTGTAATAAATACACTGCCTGGTCAAATGGCCGGGGACAAAGACAAACTTGCAGCCTTCAAGGACACTGGAGATAATAAACCTCTGGGGTCCCAAGCCAAAGCCCACACAGCCCCTCTGCACATCCCAGCATACATGATTGTGGCCGTCTCAGTCCAATCACAATTCCATTTCAGGACGTCTTGTGAACTTTTCTTCTATCACACACAGTTGGAGTTGATTTAACAGACGGTGGAGACGCAGGGGGGCACCATTGGAATAAACTGGAAAAAACAGAAAAACAGCAGAGGTTAGTGCCCAGTGCAGAGCTTACAAAGTGTACACAGTACCATTTATAATCTATCACAACCAATGCAAGTAACTAAGAAAAGCCAAATTAGAAAAGTGGGCTTGTTGAAGTTTTTGAAATGCTTGACATTTGTAGCCTGGCACTTCTCTATTGGCAAAGCACTCCAGATTTTGTTGCAAGAGTACAGAAAGCTGCTGGTTTTATGGTTGATCTTGGAATAAAAAGCAAAGCAACGTTTGAGAAAAGAAATGTTGGGAGAAGACACTCAAAAAACAGGCAGGGTCTAAAATACTCAAAGCCTTCTAATTATTTAATAGAACCTTAAAATCAATTCTAAGTGAGACAGACAGCCAGTGTAATGAGACCGAGACAAAAAGGCCAATACCTCGTGATCACTTGGCAAAGGCACAGCAGATCAGACCAGAGATTGAGATGGAGGATTCTAGAAGTGTCAGGAGGGCCAGCCGCTACTTCAACATGGCACACATCTCTCTGTCCTTCTTCTTTAACTGCTGCCCCATAACACGACTGGACTCTTCTACTTCACTGTAACTGTTAAAACCATAAACACAGTAGATATTCACTCACAGAGTTCAAACATTAATAAAGTGTACTCTTACTTCTTATTCTGCCTCCTTTCTTGGTTCACCTGTAGATCAATTATTACCAAAGTAAACCATCACAATAGATAAAGGTCTGCTTAGAGTAAAGTCTAACTAATAATATTTTTTAATTACTTTGGTTTTTGTTGGATGTTGAAAGAACCCCAACTTAACTGTCATTATATGTAACATCATTTTTTCCTTTTACATTACATACATACAGTAGACATTGTGTTATAATCTCTGTATATCTGAACTTCTAATTGATGTGCTCAGGTGTTCATTACTTACATGAATACATCTTTGTTTTTCACTCCTGCCTTAGTTTTGTATTAATTTAAAATTAAGTCTCGGTTCTTTCAAAATCCAACAACAAAGCACAGTAACTTAAGAACATAAATGTTATTTTGCAAAACAGAACAACATCCCTGTTTAGTGACTGCTGGTACTGATGCTCCTCAGTCTCTGTGTTTGTGAGGATTCACACTCTGAGGCTTTCTGTCTAAAATTAAAAGCCGTGTTAGTTACTGGACAGAGTGAGCAGACATACAGTACAGTATTCAAGGCAGCAAAATATTACAGATCAAGTAATAAATATGGGGAGGCTTTGTAGGAATTGTGCACAAATTACTTTTGAAACTGGAAGCCTCAGTAGTCTTACCTGTAGAAATAGCAAATCTAACATGAACTGCACATCATCTCGAACTGGAAATCTTAAAAACAGAAGAAAAGGACATCCAGTTGTGTCTCAGAATTCGGGTACACTGGCATCTGTTCAGCCACATGGAAGGCTGGTTACCACCGGGCATCCTGTAGGGTCAAGAGAAAAAATACAATAAAGGGGCATTGTACTTCTAACTGCAGCAATAAGAAATAAGTTATCTCTAAGGAGCAAGGCTCCTCCATTATATTCAGTTAAATGTATGTATGTGAACTTCTATAAGATTATAACACATGACAACAGCAGGTGCCCAGCCTGTCACTGTGCCACATCAGACGCACACCACACTTCTCTGATGGCTTTGGATATAAATTTTAAAATTGCCTGTTTTCAACCATGGAATTTTTTTCTACTAAATAAGGTTAAAGTAATCCATTAACAATTTGTAATGCTATTATCCGCATCCTGCTTTCTTGTAATAACTTAGTTGTTGCTACTCTTGTATGTAATATAGCCTTCATCATTATAATTTGTTAACTTTATTATGGAAAAACTATTGCATTGATGTAATCTGATATCAACATAATAAAAAAAATACCGACGGCTTTGGAGGGCACACTTTACACCCGTCGAGTGTCAGTCCTGCACTCCTAATTCTATTCCTAATTCGACACCTCGATTACATTGTTTTACTTAATTATTAGGATGCCGTTCACTCTTTAAGATAAAAAAAAAATGTGGACAAATGTTAAAAGAAACACACCACCAAATGCTAATAGAATGCTACGAAATAAATGACATACATCTATTAATCCATTAACCCAAACACGGAAAATGCTGTGATTTTTACGATTAAACCACGAGATTACGAAGTGGTTTAACTAAAAGTGATGTACTTACAAAAGCTGTATATGGCCATTATAAAGTTCACAGACACACGTCGCATTTCATTTCGCTCCCTCTTCATTCGACTGGAGTTAAATTTTTCAGGCGACACATCTTCCATGACGTTCTAAAATTCAAAAGTTGCCATCTTTTCCAGTAACAAGTCCACTTACAGACGGAGTTAAAGGACAACACAAAAATGACTC
Source organism: Polypterus senegalus (assembly GCF_016835505.1). Classification (NCBI taxonomy): domain Eukaryota; kingdom Metazoa; phylum Chordata; class Cladistia; order Polypteriformes; family Polypteridae; genus Polypterus; species Polypterus senegalus. Next base: position 102,306,532 of record NC_053169.1, on the reverse strand, counting down.
GCAAGTACAAATCAAACCTGACGAGTGACGTGTGTCGTAAAACATTCGACATGCGCAGAACAAATCGGGCAGCGTCGTGAAATGAATTTTAATTAAGCACAGAGCGCGTGCGCGAGACAAATCGGATGGGGACTCATGTCGCAAAGTAAAAAAACGCAGATCGGATAGGGTCGTAATAGTAAAGCTCCGGTTCGTTGCTACTCCAAGTGCTCGGTGCGTTTACTCCTTCGGGAAGTCGGAGAAGTTATTTATGGCGTGCTCGACGGCCAGGAGAGGCTGAGTGCGGAGAAGCGAAAGGCGGCGATAAAACAGTTTGTGTCGGTGAGTGCGGTGCGCAGCGCGGCCTCGGATTTGGGTTTCGTAAATCAGCAACGCTTCTCGGGTTCACTCCTGGGCTCCCCCCTATTTTGTTCCAACCAGTTCCACGATCACGGAGTCAGTTTATCTTCAGTTGTTCTCTTAGATGTATTTTTTAAGTTCTCCTCTCATTTTCCAAACAGAACATTGCAGTAGTGTTAGGTTAACATTTATAAGAAACCAGCTATGTTACGTGGCTTCGCTCAGGAGGGTTTTACAAATAACGGGCCTCGGTTTAACCGGATGTGTCACAAGTTCCAAGTAAGTAACTGGACACTTTTCCGCATATTTATTTATTTATTTGTTTATGAGGCTAACATTATTAGTTTACTGGAGTTCCATTCCATTCTCTAAGTCCGCTTAGTCCTGAAAGGGGCCGTTGGAGCCTAACCCAGCAAAACGTATGGCGCAAGTCAGGATCGATCCACGGGCAGGGTGGACACACACACACTTTAAATTACCAATCCACCTAATCTTTGAACTGTGCAAGGAAACACTGGAGCAGCCACGCATATACGGTGATAACCTGTCAATCCCACGACTTCCCAGAGTTGTCCCTAATACACTCATTTGTTGTCTTTGTCTTGTTGGAGGTTGAACGTTTGGCCCAGTCGAAGGTCCATAGCTCTCTGGAGCAGGTTTTCATTATGGATATCTCTGTACTTTGCCCCATTCAGCCTTCCCTTCAACCTGACTATTCTTCAAGCCCCTGGTACTGAAAAACAACCCCACAGTATGATGCTGCCACCATAATTCTTCACTGATGGAATGGTATTGTGCAGGTGAAGGGTGGTGCCTGATTTCCTCCAGATATAACGCAGAACTGACTCCAAACTGTTCAGTCTTGGTTTCATCAGATAAAGGCTTGTTTTTCATAGTTTGAGAGAACTTTAGGTGTCTTTTTGCAAACCCCAGTTTGGTTTTCATGCTTCTTCTGTGTTTAATAACCAGGAAGGTGGCCAGGTTAGTGCAGTATGGCAGTGTAGATTTTTTTTTTCTCCCATATCCACACAGTTCCTCACAGGCAGAGTGACCATCCGGTTCTTGATCATATCTTTCACTAAGATTTTTCTCCCCAGTTGCTCAGTTTGGCAGAGTGACCTGCTCTAGGAACCCCCAACCCTCATAATAATTCTGGAGGCCACTGTGCTCTTGTAGAGACTTTTTTTTTTTTTTTTGTAGCTTTCCCCAAACGTGTCCCTTGACCCACTCCGGTGTCTAAGCTCTGCTGTAAATTCCTTTGACCTCATGGCTCACCTGTGGGACCTTCTATAAACAGGCGTGTGGCTTTCCCAATTGCTCCAGTCAGTTGACTTGACGACAGGCCAAACCTCTCCACAGAGATGCACCCGAGTTAAAGTAGATGATCCCAATCCTTGTGTCAATGTGATATTTCAGTTTTTGTTTTAATACATTTGCAAAAAAATCTAAAATCTTGTTTTCACATTTTCATTCTGGCTTATTGAGTGTTATTTAATAGGAGAAAATTATTTTAAATGATTTTAGCAGAAGGCTGCACCATAACAAAATATGAAAAAAGTGAAGTGGTCTGAGCGCTTCGTGAAGGTACCGTTTATATGAATTTAAATGTTTATTCTAAGATGGCCCTGTGTCAGAACTGTTAGGTGTGGATGAGCCCTGTGATGGACTCCCTCCCAGCTGGTGCTTTTTTTGCTGCTTGAATAGGCTGCAGTCCCCCAATTAGCTTGAAATAATTTAATTGAATTTGATAACAAATCTGAGATGAGGTTTGGAAGACACTTCACTTAGGCAGTGACCCCTTTATTTACTTTAATTTCTTCTTAATTTTACTAGCAGCTTGTTATCCCATGCACTGTTCAACAAACCGGTACCAAGTGCGTCCAGAAGATCACCACTTAATACACTTTCACCCTCACATGTGTGCTTGCTATCAAATGATTAACTAGATAATCTGAAAGAAGAAAAAAATAGAATAAATGTCAGTGAAGCCAACCTTTATTCTAAATCCCATAGAAAATGAAAATAAATTTGTTTTGGGGAATTTCTGTGTTGGCACATTACATTTGGAAACTTAAACTGAATCCTGCTGTCATGGTATTCAGGTCTTGTGTGGATACGACAAAGAGAGTTTATTATAACAACTGTTAGTCTGCATTAAATGACAATGTACAGTAATACGCGTTTTACACTGTAAATGCCGGCAGATTAATTGATGAAGGCTGAATATATGGGAAACTGTGCCAGAAAAGTAGTTGTTCATTCAGTTTATTCTTTTATAGCACTCTTCACTGAGAGCTTGAACAGAATTGAAGTATAAAATCACGCCGCATGCCTTAATTCTTTTTTTACACTTCCTAAAAAATTATTTACTGCACCAATTTTAGAATATTGTAATTTGTTCTTTTTAATAAGCCAATTAATGCTGTTTTCCAAATGTAAAGCTGCTGATTTTTTTTTTTTTAAATCAGTTAAATCTTTAAAGTGATATTAGGTGTTGGTGATTGTGGAGTAATACTTGGATGGCATCCAGCTGTTCATTCCTGAAACCACATAATCCACTTGAGCCTCACTTAAATATAAATTTCTGGTTTATTTCATACAGGACTTTGAAACGGCTGTCCAAGACAACATTACCATCAATGATAAGCCCTGGCAAGATGTCTCAGATGAGATTGATTTACAAAGCGGTCTGTGCTTCACTTCTGATTTTATTGTACTGTATATCACAATATGCCTAATCCAATTTGAATTCTAAGGTTATTTAGTAAAAAGGTGCAAAATTACTGAGACTGGTTATTAGAATTTCTTCTTCACATGTTTCTTTAATTCCAATTTATTTCAGTTAAAATTTGGTAATTTGTCTTTTTTAAGAATTGCTGACATACCACTATCAGTTACAGTTATGAATTGTAAATGGGGACAGAAACAAGTGTAACTGTTAGGACACCAACAATAAATAATAATTCTTTGCATTTATATATCGCTTGTCTCACTACTCAAAGCGCTCAGCAATTGCTGGTTAAGGGCCTTGCTCAAGGGCCCAAAAGATCAGAGTCCCTTTTGGCTTTTACGGGATTCGAACCAGCAACCTTCTGATTGGCAGTGCAGATCCCTAGCCTCAGAGCCACCACTCCTTTTGAGATCCACTTTTAATTAAATACAAACTGAAAAATATAGGTGCCAAATGCAGTCGATAAATGCAGTCTTCCACAGGTGACTGTTGTATTTTCTAACACAACCAACCAGAAGCTCAGCCTCTAGCGGTTGCTAAGGTCCATAATATAACCTCCATCTGCCAGGTCTCCGGTATAGAAAGAGATGTGGAAGAGAAAGGAGAGTGTGACAGAATATATTATGACATGTAAATTGTAATTAAAATTACTCCAACAGTGAGGAAGTCGTGGGCTTTGAGTACTAGTATACGTTGTGCAAGTCTAGAAGGCTATCATTTTTAAAGCATTTTATTCTAACATTTATCACACTAATCCCTAATGATTCACAAATGGAAGTTTCAGAAATTTCAACGGTGATGTTTTTGCCCCTGTGTAGCTGATAATCCAGTATGTTTATTACTTCCACAAGACCCAGTGGCTTTTATTAGTTTCTCTTGACCAGCCATTCAAATCCTCATATGTATATAGAGTATATTCCTAAGATCAAGGTTCAGCTTCAGTTTTCTTTGACATTTGTAACATTTACCTTGGAATTCCCATTTCTTTGAGATGGTTTCTCATCTTTAAAAACTTTAATTGAATTAAAAATGGATATGAAACTGAAATGGGCAAAGCCTACTGCAGTAATACAATACTCAATGAATCATTAAAATTATAGCAATCTCGGTGTAAAACAATGTTTACAGATCACAATTATATGACTATTTCTAGAAGGTTCATTTTTATGATCTTCAGTGAATTAACATTACCTCATAACTGATGAAGTTCACGCAATACTAAAGTTTACACATTCTAGGAAGAGCATTTTCACAAAGAATTCAGTTAAATGATTCTGATCTACAAATGCTCTGTGACTGTACTGTGTGGTGCATTGAGTGGTTAAGGAAGGCTACATTAGTTTGAAATGAGGAGTTCTGTGTATGTTCCAGAGCAGGCGTCTCATCTGACAAAGAGCCATCTCATTGTTTTTGGTCATCGCTATTTATGTGGGTTCTTTAGTATTTGACTATGTTTAATAATTTAGTCATACGGTTATAGTAAATGATGAGTACAGTGTGTGGAGTTGAAGATGAAGCTTTTAGGGGAAATCTAAAAATCCTGTTACCTGGACTTTCCACCTTTTGTCTTTTGAACAATACAGTATCAACTCAGCCTTCAGGCCCAGATAACTATTTAAAGTCCAGCCTAAAGATGAAATGTGTTATTAATGGTCATAAAATTGCATCCATGCAAGGCTGTCACTCCTGTGAAGGTGTTCAAGGACAGTCTGTTGTCGTCTTGAGATAACGTTATCCAGTAAAGTATTTTTTTTTTCTTACATAAAATACTGCAGGAAGCCTGAAACAGTGTTAAGAGCTGATACTATACTAACTTTTCTAAGAACTAGCAAAACACAAAAGGACCACTGGGAAGTAGCCTTTATGTTTATTTATTTTTTTGCATTGGCCTTGTTGTGGTTTGCTTCAAGGACTGAAGTACGAATGACGACAGCAGAATCTATTAATATCAACGTTGCGTTTTACCGTGGTTTGGAGGATACTAGATTTAAAAACCATATGGGCCAGCTACATTGTTTTAGAATTGTTAAAATTTCTTATATGCATTATACTGTATAGGTGTCAAGGGGAACCATAAACATTGAAAGCAGTCACAATGTAGGACGAGTCTGAGACATCCATTTGTTTTTTTCAGTCAGTCGGTAGCTACATACAGATGTGCTTTCCAGAAAGCTGAGTACCTTCTCTATTTTATTGAATGGCTGTTTAATAACTGTCAGTAGATTTTGGCTTAACTTTCTTTTTCCCCACCATAAGTATTTGTAGTAATCAATGTCTCAATTAAATTCTAATTGCATGAATCCTTTCACTTGGCTCAAGTTTATAATCCATTATTGATTTAATCGAATTGCCCTATGGCTCATATATACACAGTGCAACAGAGACCTCTTGAGGAAAACTGCAGTATGTAGATGACACAAGTCAAGATTACAAATGTGAAAGGACAGTGGGTCTCGATTTTCCTCATTGTAACTTTCTTCGTGTAAAGTGCATTGCACCATCTACAGATATTTTAGGAAGTCAAGAACTTGAACAAAAGAAAAACATTTTTATTGCTTATCCTACTATTCATTTGTTTTATACAAATTTAAATTGGCCGGAGTGGTGGCTCTGAGGCTAAGGATCTGCGCTGGTATCCCGAAGGTTGCCGGTTTGAATCCCCGTCACTGCCAAAAGAGATCCTAATCTGCTGGGCCCTTGAGCAAGGTCCGTAACCTTCAATTGCTCCAGGGGCGCTGTACAATGGCTGACCCTGCGCTCTGATCCCAAGGGGTATGCGAAAAACAAAGTCATTTCCTTCAGGATTAACAAAGTATAATGAAATAAAAAAATAAATCTACCCACTTCATAATCCTGCTTTTCTGGACCAGTGATGCTGGATGCTGTAGCCTATCCAAGCAAGAATCGAGCTTAAGACTGAAGCAACCCTACCACAAAATCCTAAGCACACCTTGCTAATGCATTGTACATAAAATGTTACTGTTAATGTTTCTGTTGTACTGCCTATATTTTATACTATACTAGCAAAATATTCGCGCCTCGCAGCGGAAGTTTCATCGATAACTTCGCATTCCAGCTTTTGAGAGTTTGAACATTCATAAACATCAAAGTGTCCACCACTCAAATCGTCACCTGTGAATCTAAGATGTTTAAGAGGCATTGGCGGTTGTCGAAAGGTGTAAAATATGTGGCCATTTCGGTACACTTGAAAGCGACAACCGAACAATTCAGTGACAGCCATCAACTCACATGCAGATCCATAGGTGAAGGGCTTAAGCATTTCACTCTTCTAGTGCTCCTGTGTAGTCTAATTATCTCCTGTACCGTCATCAGTCCACACCTTGAACCTGTCCCAGTCATTCAATACATAAGACACAATGTTCCTCCAGATATCAAGAGTGAGTCTGATATGGCCGTGCAATATGTACCACAGAGAATGGAAAAGGTAGGTGCCATCTCTGGGCATAGAAGTCACTCGGTAAGTGACAGTTCTTTGATTGATGGTGATCACCTCGATAGACCTGTTACTGGGGGTACGGTTGGATCGATAAAGAAAATGGGTACCTGAACAATGTAAAGTAAGTCTAAAATACCTACACAATAACAATAATCGTAATAAACGAACAATAAAACAGCGGAGAAGCCGTGGATTAAATAAAAAGGCTGCAGTTTTCAGCAGGGAGACGTGAATACCGGAGCAAGGAAGGGCATGAAGAGACCGGAGCGACGGATGGCCTTATATAGATAGGCAGGCAGCCAACAAAGTGAGAGGCGTGGGGATGGGGGACCCAACGCCGCCTCACATGGTGACCGAGCTGCAGGCTATGGATGTATACATGTACTTAAGTTGGATTCAGTTAGCATTGGGAACCCGCATACCAAATTTCTTGAAGATGGGCCCATAAGTAACAAAGACCGTTGGAAAGTTCAATATGGCGGCCGACAGTGACGTCATACCACCGAAATAAGTACGTACATCTGTTTCAGTTAGCGCAGGGAAGCCGCCTACCAAATTTCGTGAAGATGGGGCCATAAATAAGAAAGTTCAACATGGAGGACATTGTCGACCATTATGACCGTTGCGTGTAGAATTTCGAAATGAAACCTGCTTAACTTTTGTAAGTAACATGTAAGGAATGAGCCTGCCAAATTTCAGCCTTCTACCTACACAGGAAGTTGGAGAATTAGTGATGAGTGAGTCAGTGAGGGCTTTGCCTTTTATTAGTATAGATTCTCACTTTGGAAGTTTGCTCTGTTTAGCCATGTTTATCTTAATTTCTCTTAAAAAATAAAATTGTATATTTGTATCTTACACATAGTATTTTGCTTTTAAAGTGTTTTATATTGTAAGAATTTCTTTAACTGTTATATGTAGCATACATTTGTTTCATATTTCCATGTAGTGATTGTTGAATAGGTAAACTGAGCTTGCTGTTTTAAACAAATATAACTAATATTATTTTCTTTTTTCTATTCAGCTGTGTTTTTGGATGACTTGGTTGATGAATGCATTTTTGATACAGCCATTAAACGTAAATACTTTCCTCAAAAGATTCTGAGATGTTTTATCAAAACATTAAAAAGTGAAAGAGAATTGATGGTAAGAATCCCATAGTTGCTGTATTACACACTTGACAAAATTGCAGTGTTTTAAGATTTTCCAGAAGTTTGTCTCGGTTAAAAATGATTGCATCTTCAGAGCTGTAAATTTTACATAGTTACATGGATGTGGTGAGGGAGGACATGCAGGTGGTGGTTATAACGGGCAAGATGACGAAGACAGGAAGAGATGGAAAAAGATGACTTGCTGTGGTAACCACTAACGGGAGCAGCCAAAAGAAGAAGACAGATGGAAATGTGAATCTGTCTCGTTCATTTCTACTAAAAAACAAAAAAGTTCTTTGATTTAAGAGAATGCTGCATTTTCACTTTCTAACTTCACAAGGAGGCTTTTGTTAACTTTTTGATGTACCTTAATATGTATTTTGGGGGTTGCATCAGTATTACTATAAAGAATAACAACAAATTCCTTTTAGTTTAGCTGTTGGGGAAAATTCAGATATTGTTCTCTTTGCTCTTTCAGACAATTCATCCTTCAGTAAAATCAGAGACAGTGGCAATTGATCCAGAAAATGGTAAGCAGTGTGTTTAGAAATGGCTTTTCCAGATGTTTGAAGCAAGTATAAAAGTGTTCTAGAGGTTTAAATTTACTTATTTGACTCATGACTTTTATGAAAGCTGACTTCCAACATTTGAGATACAATTGATTACATTTCTTTGGGTTTTCCAGTTAGAGCACAAGCTGGTTAAGTAACTTGCTCATTGCCAACCCATTTTCAGTAGCAAGATTTGAACCTACAACCTCAGGGACTGAAGTCCAAAGCCTTAATGACCATGCGCCACAATGCTGTTCAAAGCTTATTTTTATTTGCCCATGACAGGATTCAAACCACAGTGGTCAGTTTTAAAAATGTAGTTTTTAAATGGCATATAAAGCCAATTACTACTTTTCTTGAATAGCTGTCAGATTAGGCCAATTTTTACTAATAGAATTTTATTTTTATTTTTTTTTTTGTGTGTGTGTGGTTCTCATTAGTTTTGTTTTTTAGGTATCAATCAAATAACATCAGACTTCTTGTAGTTGCCACGCTTATTGTCAGGCCCACAGTAGCTTTTTGTTCCTATGTAATATAAGAAAAGACGCTGCATTTATTATTCTTCTGAGCTATAAATAAGGAAGTTTTGATTTTGAGAAGGTTTATGAATCAAATCTTAAAATTCCTAAAGTTTTTTATTAAGATCTCTACTTGGGCTTGCCCCTCTGTTTTCGTGTTTGGCCTTGTATTATAGACAACATATTTTCTTATGACTATGTTATCACCTTGGTATTTGTTTAGTTCCTTCCACTCAAAATATATAGTGAGATTTCTGAGGCCTGGACAATAACCAATCCCTGGTAGAGAAGTATAGATGGGGATCTGCCACCGGTCCAACTGCAGGCTCCCCGTGTAACGTGTCTGGGACCCACACATCACAAGAGATTGTATATTACTATCTTGAATCTGGCAGACTATCTTCTCCTTACAATATCCTGTCAAACATCGGCAAAAGGTGAATCTAATGGACCAACAGCCTAATTTGTAAATTCAGACTTTTAAAGGAAAGGTTGATGAACCATATTGTGGAGGAACAGGTTTTGAAATATTCCTGAAACTGTTTTAGCATGTCCATTAACTTCTCTACTCATAATGCAGTCAATTATTTGGCTTTTTATCTCCTGCCTTGTGCCAATTGTTTGCTAGCATAGGCTCAAGCTGCCCCACGACCCTGTCTTGGATATATGGGTTCGGAAAATTAATAGATAATGGATCTTAAAATATGAAAGATTAATTGGTACAAAATGACATCAGTTTACATTATTTATTGTAATATTTAATGAATCCCATGATTCAATGCCATGTATTCAGAATTGAAAAATTTGTACGGAAAAATTAGAGACCATAAAATACTTGTCGTAAGCAATTTTGAGATGAATTAACCAAAGAGAATTTGGCGTTAATGCAGTGCATGTTACATACCACAGCAGTTGGGTTTTTCATTTCCTGTTTTCTTTTACCACCTTTACGGATCTGAAACTGCTGTGAGACTTAAGATATTAGGTTCTCACCAAAGATGTTAGCCATTTTTTTGAACTGCGTACCTGTGTAATGATAGACCTGCACGATGCAGAATGTTAACCCGACTCTATCATGTAATGTACATGGTGTTTAATGCATGTAAATTGGGGTTTATGTATGTTCGTTTATGGAAGACATTGCAACCCCTACTTGGATAAAGTTTATATTTTAATTACAATATTCTGGGAGTTGGCAGTACAGTGCTGTGGTCCAGCTTGACTTCAAAAATGTTCTCAAACAAATAATGCATTTATAACGCAGAGAACTAACTGACTAGATGAATGGGTTTTTATCTACATTTGTACATCAAAGTATTAGACTTCTATTTCTGTCACCCTTCTAAAGGTGTGAGACTCTTTAAATAAGCACGCGAATAAACGAAGACATTTCCTAAGAGATGGTTTCCTTAAATCCAAGTGTGAAATCGTACACTACATTGTCAAAGGTTTTTAGATTCCTGGCCATCACACCCAAATGAGCTTGCTGGACATCCTGTTCCAGACCATGACTGTTAATATGGAGCTGCCTACACTGTTTCCACTCAACCCCAATTTGCAGCTATAACAGCCTTCATGGTCATTTCCCCATGATTTTGGGGTTTGACTGCGGGATCTTTTGCCTATTCAGCTGAAAAGAGCATTTGTGAGATCAGGTACTGATGGTGGACAAAAAGACCCAGCATGCATTTGGTGGTCTGTTTCATCCCAAAAGTAATCGGTAGTGCTGAATTTGGGTCTCTGTGCAGGCCACTCGAGTTCCTCCATGTCTTATGGACTTGGTTTTAACAGGGGCACAGTAATGCTGGAACAGAAAAGGCCTTTCCTCATACTGGAAATGCACAATTGTCTCAAATTACTTTGTGTGTTATAGCATTCCCTGTACCCTTCACAGGGAACCAAGGGACTTAGCTCAAACCTTACCAATATCTCTCCTCCACCACAGCAGGGATTAAGCAGTCCAGAAGACAGTATTTCCTGACATCGCTCTAACCTCCGATTCTCCCATCAGAACACCAGACAGCAAAGAGCAACTCCTCACTGCAAGGAATGTTTCTACTGTACCAGAGTCCAATGGCATTGAGCTTTACACCACTCCAGTTAACACTAGGCATTGCTCATAGTGGTCTTGTGTGCAGCTGCTCGGGTATGGAAACCCATTTCATGTACAGTAGCTCCTGACAGACCGTTTTTGTGCTGATGTTGCTTCCAAAGGCAGTTTGGGACTCTGTTAGGAGTGATGGCACAGATGAGGGGCAATTTTTTTATACAGTATGTGCTCCAGCAATCTGTGACCCGGTGTTGCTCCTCAATGGTTCCACTTCACAATAACAGCACTAGGGGTTGACCTGGGCAGATGTAGCAGAGCAGAAATTTCATGTCCTGACTTGTGGCAAAGGTGGCATCATAACAATCACAGAGCTGTTTCACTATGGCCAAGTGTTTGTCAATGAAGATTGCATGGCTGTGTGTTTTTATTTGATGCAGCTGTTAATCATGTTGATCATTTGGAGGGATGTCCGCATACTTCTGGTGATATTGTATATTGCTGGTTTTATTCCTTTAAAAACTGCAACAATTGTAACAGGCTCATCCATGTGTGTTAATAAAACACATTTTATTGAACTGCAGTGTTCTCTTTTGATTTGTAATACATAGATTCTAATCCGCGTTCTAATGCACAATGTAAATACTTTGAGAAATCGCAAACACTCGCTAATACACTCAAAGGTGTCCTGTATAGAGAGGGGGAAAAACAACAACATTCAGAATGTGTACTTCAGCCAAAATACAGTTTGAAACAATTGCCTAATTTAAGCAGTAGCTTTCTGTGTTTGTTTCTTTTTTAATATTTTGTGGTTAGTTTTGAGGTAGTTGGGTCATTTTGGTAAATTTAAAATGGGATGTGGCTTGTGTGTAGAGTGGTTGGCTCATCTCAAGAAGTGGTACTTGCACTTGTCAAGATGTACGGTTTATAGTGAAATGGAACATTTCTGGGGTGGGGTGGGGATGTAAGATTGACATTCAGATATGTCCTGGGGGCCCTCTAAAGTTTCACAATCAGCCAGTCATTTTTCCTCTAATTTTCATTTAATTTGCCGTTTTTTTTTTTTTTTCTCCTTCTGAATTTGGCAAAGCACAGTAGTGTGTGGTGATGTTTCATTTTTGTTTTAACATGTATGTGACATTTAGAAATAGTGATATTCTGGCCATGGCTTTAAATGCTTAAGTCTTGTTGGTTTGTTTTCCTATTCACTTGCCACCACCTTTGTAGTCCGATTTCCCTAATGATGATTAACAATGAACAGAGTAGATAACACTGAACGCTGAAAGGCTTACAAATACTTTGTCGCCCATCCCAATGAAGACCATATCGATTTACGTGACTTTTCCAGTGATTTTTCTGTTACAGACTTTAATTACATGATCTTGGCAGATCGAGGGGTAGCCACCGTGCTCTCCTGTGAACCCCAGTTATGTAGTTGGACATCCCCAGGGACTTGCCTCAGCAAAATCTAACTGATTTGATTTCTCTTAAGTCATACAGGTGGGCTCTCTCTATGTTTAGAACCAATGAGTGGTCATTCTGAAGCATAATACAGCTATGAGATAAGGAGCCATGGGTGATTAGGACCTGCAAACAGAAGGGAGGCTCATCTGTCTGATATCTGTAGTAGAAAGCAAAACCATCAATAATATTTAACATACTGTGTGTGGTGATAAGTATTTTGTAGATTCTTTATCAAACAGCCATATACTGTTTGGTTTTACTTCACAGAAGCCCACATGAAAAAGCTGCTGACTGCTATGCCGTGTTTGGCCAAATGGAGTAATGAAACAGAAAAGGTACGCAGTTTCTCTTGGTTTGCCTTTGATTCCAAATGTTAATCAGACCTGTTCGTCCGTCCATTTTGTTTACCTCATTGTCGACATGCGTGCATAGCAGGTACCAGCATTGGTGAAGGTAAGTTTTATGCTTGATTTCCTTTTCACTGCCTTCATCATTTGTGGGTTGTTGCCATCCCAGAAGAGTCTCGAGAGTATGCAGTCCTGCTCATGCTTGACTGACACTTCTCATCCACCGTCACTTACTGCCATCACTTCTGAACCCCCAGGCTTTTTCTTACACAATTTTTTTTTTTTTCCCTCTTAAAGTCTGCAGTCTAACCAACTTTTCCCATGCCTTGAATCTTACCGTGTGGCTACGTTGCCAGTAATGCCTGAATTTTGAATAACACGAGTTTATTCCTTTTGGGTAACCCAACTGCCAGCCATCTTCATTTATTAAAATGGTTATTCTTATTTGCAGTCTATGGAGCGCTTGCTTCAGAAAGTTGTAGGCATGTCTGAGGTGATGTGTCTGGATCCACTTGTCAAAAACTCGGAGCTCCAATCGTTGGAAGAACCAGAGCCGGACAAAAAAACGACAAGCTTATTACAAAGTAGAGGAAAATCGGGAGAAGAAAAATCCTATCCTTTGAAATCAAAGGAAGACATTGACTCCTGCTAGGACAAAAAAAAAGGATTAAAATGCGGCAATTCAGCCTTCTCTGTTCTCTGCTTTCAAGAAACGTTCTTCAAATAAGAAGTGCACTAGAGTTATTTTAAACTTTTAGCACTCTGCAAAACTGTTCCTTTTAAAGACGTTCATAACCTGTGTGCCTGTTTTGCATCTTTTAGCAGTTACCGTTTTCTTTTTTCAATTGTTCTATTGTCTGTTGAATTTGATATGATGAACTCCTTGTGTTACAGCTGAGCTCATGTCTCCCTCTTATAAGCAAATTCTGATAGGTATGCATCTTTAAAAATATTCTCGCAGTATTGTGCACGGTTTTCAACAACGTTTGTCTCCACTGTGAAAATTTATGTAAATAACTATGGAAGAGCTAATCAGTATGTGTGGTTTTGTTTTGGTTGTCCTTTTTTTCTTTAATAAATTATTTATTAGTCTATTTTAATTAAACCATTGAAAAAGATTGTCCCTCAGCATCTCTATGCAATAACAATGCCAACAGTGCCATGGATACTAAAACTGGTGTTCCTTCTATTGTGTATGGCTATTGTTCTGTCTGCTGTGTTGGTTCATTACTTTGTCTTTCTGTCTCTCCAGTGCCACATAAACTACTCTTCTCTTTTGCTTCTGTCTGTCTCTCAGCCCTGACCTATTTCATGTAATACGTTTTTTTTTTTTTTATTTTAAAAGTGCAGAGATTTGCCTCTTGCCCACATTATCATTATTTTTAACAATGCAAAAGCAGGATTTTTGAAAATGCTCTCCAGAGCTCTGTGTGTTGACAAGGCTGACTTGCTGTTGCAGTGCGAGTTGGGGAAAGTGAAGAGTTTCGAAAGTGCAGATTCTAATCCCACGCTGATTGGTTTGTACTTATTACACGGCCCTTCCTTGATTGGATCCTGCTCACTGTAATGTGTCATTCACTGATTGGCTGCTCTTCATGAAATATAACTGTACTCCACCATAGAGAATGCTGCTTGTATGCATTTAAATTTCATTTATTTTGTAATTTGAAGGCTGCATATTTGCATAAAAGGGAAATTTGAGAACCTTACCCTGCCTTCAAGAAGGACACTTCCTCTTTCTGTTTTCAGTGATGCACATGTGCCCAGTGTAGGCTAATGTGGATATCGTGTGTTTTTGGTCATTTTATTGTGAACATAGATGCTTTTGTAAACCATTTGACAATGCTAGCGTGGACAAAGCTTGGTTTAGTTTAAAAGTGTGGGTTTCAAATGAAAATTATAGGAGCAGAGTTGGGATACACTATTAATTGACACATGCCCAAGGTAGATCTGCCCTGAGATGGCATAAAACCCAATACCAAGTTCCATGATGGTCTGTCTTTGCTTACAGAAGGAGGACCCCTTAGCTGCTTGATGTCTGTCCTTTGCTTCTAAATCAAACCTTCGTTAACTGTGAGTTGTGTACTGCTAAATGCAGGACTGGACATCTTCTGGCTTTCACCAGCGGAAGCCAAAACCCCCCAGCTATTGAGTTTTCTGTTAGACGTCTAGAGTGTCTCCCTTTCTTGCATTCTGTTTAGAAGGAGTTGGCACACCAAACTTGTTAAGATAGAAATAGGAGAGCCTTGGAAAATTCCTGGTCCTCCATAGGAAAACAGTGGTCCTGGAACTTCAAAGGTTCGGTTTTACTTAGAAAAAAGTCTTTTACGGCAAAATGAGGAAATGCCTAAAAGGCAAACCTCAGAGCCGACACATCTAACCTTAGCGTAAATTTCTGAAAATTAGAAGAAACACTTCCATATGAAAAATGAACGGATGCCAATGTCAGGTGTGCCCCATTTTTTTAGGATCCATAGACAAGGTACAGATCTCCAAGAACGGATACTATTAACAGTAACCAATAATTTATGCAAAATATACAGTATATATAAAAGAAAATATAAAATAATTCACAAAATAATATTTATAAAATGACAGAAGATTGAATAAAAAGAAATACTTGAACCAGGCATGAAACCCTGGCTCTCTCCTACCATGTAGCTTTTACTTTAAATGGAGAGCTTCAGCAAGAACATGGGGACATGGACGGAAACTCAAGCGTTGATTTCACACACGTGTTAGAAATTTCTGCATGCATAAAAACTATGGAATAAGAGGCCTGCACAACTCGACTTGGGGAATAGGATTGGTGACAAGTGGTGGGCTGCATGGCCTGTTCACGTCAGACATGTTGTCTTCTATGCACACTTTTTCAGAGTTTTTGCTTCCCAGCATCTAAACATAAAGGCGACGTCTGCCCTTCTAGAGGCGCTTGGCTAAAAGTGAACACAATTTGGTTCCCTTTTCCGCCTTCTCTAGGAAGGCTTTTAATAGTACACTTTGTCCACTCTCTGTTTCTGTGTTTAAATGATGAGATCTGCAGTAAAGTAGGCACTTTTCAAATATTTTCTAAGGTCACCCTTGTGTGTGCGGAGACAGCTTGGCTGGCTTATCTCAATTCTTTAAAGTGGGACAGACCAAGTGGCAGCTTATCTTTGGCCATTTTCTTAGCTTCCTGATTAATTTCCTGTTTTTCTGTTATTTAGTTTTCCCAGCTCATTAACGGACTTAATTAAAAATAATAATCATAATAAGAGACATGGTGTGCGGTGCTAAGTGTTGCCATTCTTTAGTGTTTGCACCCTACTTCATTTTCTGGCTTGATGCCTTTTCATTTAATTTCTGTCCTGACCCCCCCTTCTGATTTTTGGCCTAACACTCACAAAGGTCTGAATTACTTTAAGGGATCACCACAGAGCTACAACATAACAAAATGTGAGCACAGTAAAAGTGAAGGGTCTGAATACACACTGAAGGCATCGTCATTAATAAATTGAGTTCAGTTCTCACAGTCAGGGTTTTGTTATTTTTAGCCAGAGGTGTTTATGGTTCCCCTCTCCCTTTGAAGAATTGTTTTAGGCCTCGGCCTTGTTTAAATCATGTGAATTTATTTTTCCCACATTAAACAACATTCAATACCCCAGAAAAACAAAGTGAAAATGGGATTTTAGACATTTTTGCAAATTAAAACCAAATAAAAACCCCTGAAATATCCCCTTGACATAAATATTCAGACCGTTTGCTTTGACTCAGGTGCTCCCATTCTACTGATCATCGCTGAGATGTTTGGAGTCAACCTGTAGTCAGTAATTCAGTTGATTGGGCTTATTAGGAAAGGCACACGTCGGACTACATAAGGTCCCATAGTTAAGCTAAAGCCAAGCCATGAGGTCAAAGGAACGGCCTGCAGCGCTTGGAGACAAGATTGTGTCGAGGCACAAATGTTCGGAAGGCTTTAGCACTGAAGGTTCCCAAGAGCACAGTAGCCTTCATAATTCTTAAATGGAAGAAGTTTGGAACAAACGTGACTCTTCTTAGAGGTGGTCATCAAGCCAAACTGAGCAATCGGGGAAGAAGGGTATTGGTACCAGAAGTGACCAAGAACCTTTTGGTCATTCTGACTGAGCTCCAGACTAGTGTGGAGATGGGAGAAACTAGCAGATGGACAACCATCAGTGCAAACCTCCACTAATCTGACACAATTAAGGGCAACATCATAATTTGGGCAGTAATAGAAAGTGAAGGCTGGCTATCATCTGCATGTGAGTGAAAATGAATGTGTTTTCTAATGAGAGTTCCCAAAAGAGGCTTGTAAACCGAGTACAGAGAGAGAGCCCTGTGGGACACCATATCGAACTTCTGAGTAAAATGACAAGAGACAGAGTCCTGTCAGCACATGGGATGAACACAGAAGTGTTTGGAGGAAACCAATGCCAACCTGGTGTACAGAATCAGACTACGACCAGACTAGGAATTATAGCTACTAGCTGGGGGCACTGCTAGAGGGCAGTGACGTTGGCATCGCTATCATGGTATGATAATATACAGTACTGTGTCTCTCCCTCAAGTTGAACCATAATCTCCAAGAATGATTTTTTATTGGCAATAGCCTCTGTCTGAAAACCCACCCATGAACGTTTTAATTTTATCCCAGGCCAGCTCCAGGGGGTCATTTAGCTGGGGTAAATTCCCAAAAATACCACAGCTACTGTGATAGGGAGCCATCAGTCTTCCCGTTTATCTTTTGGTCAATTCATCCAGCCAAAGGTCAAGTGTAATGACAATTTCCTGTCAGGGATTAATAAAATATATGAAATAATAATAATAAAAATCTTCAAAACTTGCTGTGTCCTGAGTAGTGTGGTGGAGAAGCTGGAGCTTCTCCCAGCAAGTATTGGGCACAAAGCAGTAACATGCCCTGGGCAGAATAGCAGCCCATCAGAGGGTGAACACTCGCACACACATCTCTCTGTCCAGTCATCCATCTCTTACATCTTCCCTTCCATCCATTTACCAGCTGCTATTTCTTCCAGCCTTCCATCAATACCCAGGAGCTCAGCTTTCCCAGCCTTTCCTGTCAAACACGGCTGTAAAGCTGCACCAGATAGCGACGCGCAAAATAAAACTCCGCAAAAAACCATCGTGGAGCAAAAACGCACACGTGACTTAAAGGAAGTATTTAAAGACCTCCTGAGTAAGTCGGCGAGTCCCAAACGCCACTGCACAGCCTTCGTGTCCGCAGAGAAGACGAAACGAGTCGCACGTGTCACCGCCAGCGGCTTGTGGCTGAGCGAAGGCTGGGCAGCACCTGCGCGCCTGCGCACTAAACTCTGCCTGCTCTCCGATGTCGGCTAATAAGCCTGGCGGGCTCGCGAGGGACCTCCTGCTGCGGAACTCCAAACACTTCGAGGTACGGTAAGCGCGTGTGGGCGACAGGGGGCAACTTTAACTGGCATGTCTGAGTCTCTTGAAACGCGTACCGAGGAGCTTTAGTGACAGACCTGTCAAGACATTTGGCACATGTGACACAAACGAGCGAGCTGCTGCGTCTTTGGGTTTCTTCAGTCTTGGAGGAGCGCCGTCGCGTGCATTTGATGCGGGAGGGGAACGAAGTGCAGGCTGTCGATGACCTGAAGTTGTCTCAGAAAGGCCAGAGTGTGCTAACGAGACATGACTTTAATCAGTTAATTCAGACTGCGTTTGAAGGATTAACTCCGTAAAAGTAGGAGCAGCGGGGCTCAAGTTCAGTGCAGGGGGTCCCTGTGGCAGCAGATTTATGAGTGAGTGAGTGTTCACCCCGCAATTGGCTGGCACTGATGGTGGAGCGGGTAGACTCCAGCTATCCTGAAAATGGATGGAGATATATAGAGATACAGGTATACAGAGAGAGAGAGAGAAAAAAAAACCACACAAATGATTGCTGCATTGTGTGATCGTTTTTCCTGCAGTTGTCACAAATTATTGACATTAATACTGTGTGGCTATGCAAATTTCCACGCTGTAAGTGGCCACTGCAGGTGCCCTCAGGATGATCAGCAGCTCTTTTCTGTTGAGGTTCTGCCAACTTGTAATCCCTTTCACCAAAGTTCAGGTCCAGCTCTTCAGGGATGTTGGTGGGCTGCAGGTTTTCATTCTCACCCTTTTCCCAGTCAGTTTTCACTGCTAATCAACTTCTTTTCCCCTTCATTTTAATAGCTCTGTTTTTAAGGATTCAGTTCTCTCAATTGATTCATTTCTTCATTAAATGACAACCAAACAGAAATGAGACGTGAAACGAGCAGAAGGATGAGCAGATAAACTGGGGCTGCAAACTCCAATCAATTTCACTCCAACCACTTTGTTAATGAGAAGCCGATTATTCTTGCTGTTAATTAAACTTGTTATTTAATTCTATGGCTTGTTGCTGCTCTCATTCTGCCACAGCACCGTCAAAATATTTTGGTGAGCCGAGAGATCAGCCTTACGGAGACCTTCACTTTTCTTTATTTTCAGATATTGTGTGATGGGCACAGGTGGCGGCTTGTTTTGTGTCTCAGTATTATTTGGCTGCTAATTAAGGAGAAAAGAAACAACAAAGGGGTCTGAGTCAACTTAATTAAAATGAAGGCAAAAGAAGTTAATTAGCAGCAAAAACTGTTCACTAATGAAGAAGAAGGTGAGAATGAAAACCTGCAGGCACTGCGGCCCTCCAGGACCGGAGTTTGAAATCCGTGATTTAGGTGAACTACACGCAAAAAGGGGTTGGGTTTGGCTTTTTTTTCTATCCATCCATCCATCCATCCATCCATCCATTATCCAACCTGCTATATTCTAACTACAGGGTCACGGGGATCTGCTGGCGCCAATCCCAGCCAGCACAGGGCGCAAGGCAGGAAACAAACCCCAGGCAGGGCGCCAGCCCACCGCAGGCACCCACACACCAAGCACACACTAGGGACAATTTAGGATCGCCAATGCACCTAACCTGCATGTCTTTGGACTGTGGGAGGAAACCGGAGGAAACAATTGACTTTTTTTAATTATTATTTTAAGAACACAAACTCTGACTTGCAGTCACTCCAGCAATACAAAGGTCTGACTTTCTATTAACCCAATTCCATTGCTATGAGCATCGGGACTGAAGAGACGAGCCACACGCACACACCATGCAGAACTCTCAGACATGCAGATGCATTTGCCATTTAACGTTGGGACACTGAACAAACCTTCCCAATGTTAGGGGGCCATGAGGAACGCCACCCAGAATAACAGGCACAATAAGTCATGCGTTGTCTCCTTCTTGGCGTACTGCTTTGCAATTCCTTTAGCTCATATGAATCGTCGGGGCTCTTGACTGCCGCACACAATACTTCAGCTCCTCCATTCCGCTCCTGTTGTCCACCCACAGCTCCACCTCTCGCAGCTCATTGCCTTTTGAAAACGCCAGGCCACCTGTTCCTCAAAATGGTCCTGTAACCCGCGCCACAGTCTGTACAGCATCTAAAACATGTTATACTTTACCATGTCTGTTCTTCAGGTTAGTCCTGACCCACCATATTGAGGGCAGTTTGTTCAAAACCCACTCAAACATCCTACACATATTCTTTTTAGCTCTGAAGTGTAATGTTATGCCAAGCAGGCACAAGATTTCAGAGGGTGACTGAAGGAAAAGACGTAGTCAATAAACCAAAGCGAGTGTCAGAACGAGTAGAACCACAATCAGTAAGCAAAACTCAGAATCACAGGACAAAGTCAGAAGGAGTGCAGAAAGAGCAAAAACCAGAAAACAAAGTCAAGAAAAATTTGGAGTGTGTACATAGTTGGATGAGGACATATACTCTTAGATGACCTTTTATCCCATTGCATTGTGACTGACGGGGCCACCACCTCTGAGGACAAGTCCACTCCGGGACGGTCCTGTGAGTCAACATTAGAGCTGTTCAAATGGCTGCAATGTAAGGTCACAAATCAAGATCATACGTAGAAATTCAAAAATCATTTACGGATTCCGTAGGGTAAGGAAAAACCCAAGAAATGTACAAGATCATCAAAATAGGAGACCCTGACGTGTAAAGGTTTTATTAAAGTGCACATCTTTGTACAGATGACAGTAGTCAAGTAAACATAAAAAAGAAAAGCAACAGTTTTAGAAATGTCTACCTGGTGCAGCAGAATGAAGGCACCAAGGAGCCACAGGATGAATGAATGGCTTACAGCGCTTCCCTGGCTCAGTCCTGGGCGAGCCCTAAGGCTGCGGGTTTTTATTTCTTACTTTTAATTAATGTCCAAATCTGCAGAAACGGGCATTGGCTCCCTGTGACCCTGTGATGTCCAAAGCAGGTGAAGAAATTCTGTATTCACTTTTCTCTGCAAATTGCATCAAACACTCGGGGGATCCTTCACACGTTTATCAATGTCAGATCACACAATCCAATGAGTCAAACGGTGCCCTTCTGGCTTCACTGGTGTTTTCACAGAGTCTTGAAGATGATGACAAGAAGCTAAAGAGAAGGGAGAAGAACAGAGTGGCTGCTCAGAGGAGTCGGAAGAAGCAGACGCAAAAGGCCGACAAACTCCACGAGGTGAGTGCCGGAGAATTTGTGGCTAGCGCTGATATGATTACGGGATAAAGGTGACTTCGGATTGATAATTCAGTTTTTGAAAAGTGCATCGTCTTGGACAATTTTGAAAATGTATTTATTTTATTTTTAATTTCACTGAACTGCTTTAAATTTAGGTTTCATTTTTACAATTTTTCAAACCTGACAAATTTTGGACACTGGCTTCAGAGGAATACAATCCAAAAAAAAAAAAGTAAAAGAAAAATGAAAAGCACTGCTACATTAGCAGGGGCTCATTCTGCCCGTGACATTCTGAATCTTCGTAGAGCATACAATATGTTGGGGGTTCCTTGGCGGTGAAGCCCTGTGGTGTGGTCTCCTCCCGATTCTGGGTCAGTTTCTCCATAGTGTGCCTTTTACATGTTCTCTTGTGCTGGTCCGGTGGTTTTGTAGACTTTTCCAAGTTCCTTCCATACTTTAGACCAGGGGTCTCCAACACGTCCCTCGAGAGTTACCGGTAGCTCACAACTCCTTTCCAAGTAGCTCGCCAAAGGGTTAATGAGTTTGCTTTCACTTGGGTCAACCAAATTTTGCATACAAGTATTCGGTACAAAGTGTAGATTTCTATCAACTTTTGGGCTCTTTCCGCTAACCGGATGTGCTACTTTACGTTTTATTTGTGGAGCTGCAGAGTCTGAATTATTTATCTTTACTTTTATGGTAATTGTTCAATATATTATTAATTTGATTTGTTGTTGATGGTTCTTTAATGTACATAATATAAAAATCTAATTATTGACTTGTGGTTTACTTCTCAAATATCCATCCCCATATCTGAGTATATAAGAAAGTCGAAAGTTGAGGGGAGTCACTCCTGATTTTTAGTACAATAACAGTAAGAGCCTGAATGTATTTTGATGGGAATGGCAAGGTGGGAGCCCACAGCACACACAGTCGCACACTCGCCGACTCACACGTACCTAACAGCTACAGGAGATGCACACAAATGTGCATGGAAACTGTTCATGAAAGGCGGTCAAGCTGGGAGATTGTCAGCAGTCATCATTAGGGTTAGGGTTCATGTTTTAATTACAGTGTCCATAGCGGCAAACTGACCCACGTTAACAAGTACATCTCTCTCTGTATGTATATATACACACACACACACACACGTATATAAAATCCAACATCTTTCTGTCCGTATGTATGTACGTCTGTCCATTTTTTCACGAGAGAACCATTTAACAGATTTTTCTATAATTTGCTTGAACATTCTGTTGTGGTACCCATTTATTGGCGTGAATCCGAGAGACAGAAGGCAGGACTCTCCTCACTCACGTGCCAGCCTCCGTTCCAGTTGCTCGACCTCCCGCCATGTTTTGAAGTGCACCTCGCCTCTGCTTAACTAGCGATACCTGTTTGTTCGGTAGACATTGTTAAAGAGTAACATTTGAAGTTTTTGAGAGAGAAAGAGAGATCAGAGCTTACGTGTGTTTTAGAGGGTAGCTGCTCACTGGCCACGAGCTCTTCTCTTCACACGGGGGACGCTCTCCCGTCAGAGCTGAAACCCCATCAGGTACAGTGCCAGCGTTTGACATTAGAGAGTACCTACCTTCTGCTTGGCCAGAATTACATTTTTTTTATTGATTTTTTTAAAAGTTTGTCCCATTTCACTTCTACGTGGGCAGAGCCGCGGGGGGCAGCTAAACATTTCAGGTAATGTAGATTGCTGCTTGGTGTCTTTTGGTTCAATGAAGCAATTACAAAGACTGCTTTGGTGCTTTCTAGCATACGGGCACAGGAGGTGTGGGAGTATTTACAATCACAATGCACAAAAGCGCCAGCATCACTAACCCTCCGTCGTCTTTGTCTTGCAGGAGTACGAGTACCTCGAGCATGAGAACAGTTCTTTGCAGAAGGAGGTTGAGAAACTAACTGATGAACTGAGACGATTGACTGAAGCCTTAAAAGCACACGAGCCAATGTGTCCCTTGCTACACTGCGCCATAAGTCACAGGCCTGAAGTCATTACCAACTGCCTACCAAGATAAGGTCGTATGGAAGTTCAAACGCAAACACAGAGCCATTGTGGTCGGACGATGTTATGTGAACATTCTGACAGTGACACGAGAACTGTGCTGTATGTAGCGAGCACACTCTGCCATCTTACCCTTTTATTGTAAATTAGAAACTGCATACATAGTATCATATAGCATAGCAGACTTTTATAGTGCCTTTATGGATAATATTGACTAATTTTGGAACAAGGAAGAAGAAATTGTGCCAGAATGCTGGACGTGCTGGTTTAATCTGGTCGTGATCAAGTCATTGAAGCCGGTAAACCCAACTCACTTCATTAAACGTTTAGTCTTATAGAGGTAAGGACTGCAGCCTCTGGTATTGGGGTCTCCAAGTAAAAACCTGAGCGACTTTCACTTGGTTACTCCCAGGAAATTAGGTTTGAGATTAAATGACAGGACAGAAATAGGCAAACATCAGAGTGTTCACAAAGTACGATCCTGATACATGTATGACTTATTTAGTTTGCTTTCATAATGAGAAAAATCCCAAGTGTGTTCCCCATTGGTTTCCCTTGCTTGTGCATTCTGACAACTCCTTCACTCAGTTTTTGACCTCAGTGGTTTCACTGCTCCACAACAGGAGAAGGAAGAAGAAGTGTGAATCGCCACACCTATTTCTGTCATGAACGACAGACTCGCGCTCTGAGGTAACTGTGCTCAGTTCCGCCAGTACCTGAGGCAGCACATAGCTGACAACGGAGGCCTACTTCCTGTAGAGAAGGCCACAGGGCTGACCGCAGTTACTGTATTACTTTCATCTGGAAACTATCCTTCAGACCAGAAAGCGCTCCAGTATGAGGACTGTGGGCTTCGCAAGTCTGCAGTACAACGCAGCACTCATGATAAAGAAAGAAATCCAAGCGTGTCCATCACCCAGCCTTGCAGGAAGGCGTCTTTGGCTTGACATATGAATAGCGAGTACGGCATTACTGATGAAGAGTGAGCAGTTGGCCCAGTGGTTTGAGGTGCTGCCGCTCAGCTCGCGTTCAAGTGACTGTCTGTACTGTGCACAGGCTCACTCTTCACAGGTTAGTTTATTTTACATGGCGCCTTTCTGGAGCGGAGTGGTGGCTCCGAGGGTAGGGATTTGCGTCACGGTCTGAATTCCCGTAAATGGCAGAAGTGACTCCACTCCGTTGGGCCCTTAACCTGCGCTCGCTTCATCCTGGGTGTGACGTTAATCTGTCTCCAGCCCTGAAAGCAGCTCCTCCAACTTGAAAGGTAAAATTTGGGGATTGGTGGCAGCCACCATAAAAAAAAAAAAAAACTCCCACTGTTGTGGCGTCACCCGCAGCACTTGGGTCCTAATTGAGGTGGTCTGACGTGTGGTGGGTGCGGTAACGTGTTATCAGCGCACGGTCCAACCTCTCACTCTCTCTCTGCAGATGACTTACAAGTACAAAGGTACTCAAACATTGTTGCCATGTATTTGTGTACATGCTGAGCATCAGCAGCTGAAGGTGGCACTTGTGACACTAACTTTATGATTTATGGTATGGTGACACAGGCCACAGCTTATTGTTAGGTTAATTGGTGGCCTTAGTTTTAGACTTGTATGGGTTTGTTCATCCACATTTGTTCTCTTTGGTGACATCTTTATCTTTGTCTGACTCTTTTGTCCCACCTATATAGATTCCGATTGTCCCATGGTGTGGACCCTACTTGTTTTGAATGATTGAGTGTTGCATTTTGTTCCTCCGAGTGGCACTCTTTGTATTTGTAAGTTGCCATGTTGATCAGTTAGTCATTCCATTGTATTGTATGCAGCATCACGAGGGGACAATAACGAGTCACACATGTCAATGGAAGAGAACTCAAAAAATGGGTGAGTGCTGTAAAAGTCAGACTGAGCCCACAAACAAACCCAAAATGTTAACCAAAGGTTGCAGTTTGAAAACCCCCAACTATAACCAACCACATGTACTTTCCCTAACTAGTGGTACTCGGGTGTTGTACCGTGTTAGCCATTAGGAATGTAGAGAAAGGCCAAGCAAAATGAGCTCTTTTATTGGCTAACTAAAAAGATTACAAAACGCAAGCTTTCAAGACAACTCGGGCCCCTTCTTCAGGCGAGATGTAACCCTAACTGCATCTTAGATTCCATCTCGCCTGAAGAAGAGGTCTGAGATGTCTTGAAAGCTTGCATATTGTAATCTTTTTAGTTAGCCAATAAAAGGGCTCATTTTGCTTGGCGTTTCCCAAACTAGTGTAAAGTCTGTCATGGATTCCTTGTTTCTTAAAGATATTCAAAAATATTGCATGCAGAACCAAGTGCGCCGCCATCTTAAACGGAGACGTAACACATCTGTGTCAAGTGCCAGCAACATGAAATGGAGGTCGAAGAAAATGTTAGCGAGCAAGAGGGAAAGAAAAAAACAAAAACGGTGAAGTGATGACAGGTAAAGAAATAACGTTAAATAATTTATTTAATGACCATAATGGAAAAATACCAAAATAAAATGTAAAAAAAAAAATTAAACTTAAATCCTAGTGGAAACAAATGTTACAAAGAATGTACAGACGCTAAACAAGGCATGACAGTAAGTAAGCCCGGGTTGAGGGTTTTTTAATCGACGCTCATCCGTGTTCCTCCGAGTCCAGAGCTGGGTGCAGAGGCAGGTGAAGGACCACTGGCAGCGAGAGCAACGACTCTGGGGGGCCCTCTTTGTGTCTGTGAGCAGCTGTACAGTAGAATGGCGTCTGTAAGAGATCTGTGGGCAGGAGGATGGAGTTAGAGGAGGTACCCATCACCTCTGGGGATCGTCAGGGTTCCATCTTGGGCCTTGTTTTGTTCCCTTTATTTTTTTAAAAATATAACATTTCTGCATATATTATATAACATATACGATTTCTACTTTATTATGCACATGACACTCTGTTGTACCTGCCAGTTAAATCAGATGAACCGGTAAACGTCGTATTAGCCTGCTTAGAGCATTTTAAGCATTGGATGTCTAAACATTTCTCCAGAGCTGGCCTCTCCTCCTCCAGAAAATAAAGAATACAGCTGGAAGTTCCATTTGTCTTTAGAGCCCTTCACGGTTTGGCACCGCATAACATCTCGGACCCCCTTCACTCACTGGCCACTTCCAGGCCCCCCGCACCCCCGAGATCATCTGATCAAAACGTCTCTGTGGTTTCGGCCGAGCCTCGAGGATGACCGTGCACTGTGGCTGCGCCCCTTCTATGGGATACCCTACCCTGTCACATTACGTCTGCCATCTCAATTATTGTTTGAAAATCCCAAGTAAAATCTTTCCTTGTTGGCATACGGAGATGCTTAAAAGCAGTAATGGTCCATTTTTCTGTCTCCTAGTAGTGATTTTCTGTGATTTGTTTATTTTGTATATAAGCATATTTAATATATTTATTTTTCATTTTAAAGAGGTTTTACTCTGAATTTTATGGATGGCCCTTTAGTCGACACTTGTTGCGTTTCATTCTACTTTATAAATAAAAGTCTGACTGGTTTGATTTGTGCCCGACAGGGCGGTGGGTGCTGTGTGCCCCTCCTCTGATCAGCCCTTCCTCTTTTAGATTCGGGACTCTTTCTTGCACCCTGTTGTGAATTAAGACAAATGCTTAGGGGCTCACTGCCTGCTGACATGGCCTCTCATACAAGGGGCTCTCATTCATCTTCTGCTTATTCTATGCTTTCACGTTTTTGAAAGAAATTCATCCCCCCTTCATGGTGAAAGGAGCCTCAGGCCGAGTCCAGCAAAGGGCAGGTGGCTGTGCTGCTCCTCTCCAGCTCTTCTGAGCTCAGGCGACTTACGCCTGCCTTTGGCTCCCTCAGCTCGATGGAAGGCATTTCATTTTTTAAAATCTGCTCATTTCAGTGCAGGAGAAGATCCATCAATACAACTTAACTAATACGGATGTACTTTATAAAACACCTCGCCATCGGGACCATTAAACGAAGGGTACAAAAGAAAGAGAACAAAACCAAATCCGGCTCTTCCCCTTCTCTTTGAGCTTTGCCGTCTTCCATCTTCAATCATTCGCTTGACCCCCCGTCTTCCTCCTCCGTCTCTGTGTTTGTGTCGGGCTCCTCTTCCTCAAGTTCCATTCTAGCTGTCCTTCTGGATCCTGCCTTGGGATCACAGCTGGGACGCTCACCCAGAATGTCCTTCTCTGCTCAGTGGGTGCGTGCCAGCTCTATCACGGGAGTGGGACTTTTAGCCACAGGTCTCCCTGAAGGAATCAGAGATGGCGTCAATAGTAGTAGCCCAGAGTAGGTGACCACTGGCTCAGCCAACCTGGACATTTGATTTCTGAAGCTGCCCTCAGCGGTCTCTGCCAGTGCAGACGGGTACTCGGGCTGCCCGTTAGGTCTGTGCACATCCTGGGGCCAACTGGGTAACCGTCACTGATGTAAATGCCGCCTGTGATTTGACATTATGATTACTGACTGATGGGTCGAAGGAGATACATGACAGGGGGCTGCTGTGAATCCGAACCTGTCCAGTTTGGGTGAGAAGACCACTACAGCAATCCGGCCAAGGAGGGAGAAGAACAGATGAGGAAGAAGAGCATCGTAAAGGACGAGGGCTTTCTGCTCGACTGCTTCTGTCTGGCCAAGTGAAGCGTGAGGATAAGAAGCTTCATTGTGTTATAAATCTGCCCGTTTGTACTCGCCCGCTTTTTATTATCAGAGTGTTGGACATTTTGTTTTTATTTTAATCCAACCAACCTACAGAAGGAAGTCTGAAAACAGGAACTGATACGCACCCCTTAGCAGGACAGGCATGGCAGGGCACTTCTTCTATTTGATCTTGAAGTACGCCACTCACTGGACTCCGAGCATCTCACACAAGTGCTGCGTATGAAGGCATGTGGGTCTCAGGGCAGCGACACACAACTCGGGTACAGCACGCCCAGCAATGAACATGATGACCATAAGACATGAACTCCCCCGACTTAACATGGCGGTGCTTTGCAATTCTGTATCCATCAATTAGGCATTCGGCCAACCCACACACCCATAAGGTCCAGCTACTCATTGAGCCGTCCATCTGCCAGTCCACCGGCCCAACCAAATCATACGTACATCAGCCAGTCCAGCCACCCTTTTGTTAACCAAGCGATTACCCCATCCACCTGCCCCACGGCTGGGCACGCCGTTCATCTGTAGCTCTCCCAGCAACTCAATGAGGGAAAATGGCATAGAAAATGGAGGGACAGACAAACGCCAAAGAAAAGCAAAGGAAGCCAAAGAATTCCCAGGGTCATTTTAACAGAGCAATCTGGTGCCCTCTAGTGGCTCCAATGTGACTTAACAAGTACTACTTGATTTACATCCCCACTTAATCTGACTCACCCCAGCTGCTTTGGGCAAAGGGCAGGAATGGCTGCCAGTTTATAAAGGGCGCACACAACTAAGTCAGCTAATTCATTCTAAAAATGGCTTGGTAAGTGCAAAACGGGAACAACTGCCAGTCCATCACCGGGCACCTCACAAACAGGAGAACATGCAAAGTCTGCACACACAGTGACTGGGCAGCGGTCTGAACCTGAGCCCTGTGAGGTGCTAGTGCCTACCACCATGCCACCCTCCATGTCTACAGACTATACCCAGTGCTCAAAGTGGAACCAAATCACTGGCCATACAGTGACATGCGATCAAAGAGTTTAGCCCCATGAAGTTTCACTTGCCAGGATACATCAACACTCGTTGAGATTTGTGTAAAGGTGCCGCTGCTTGATTTTCTCAAACTCTGTACCCCTGTGGCCGGGGCTTTTCGCCTATTCAGAGGATGCTGGGTGTTTTAATAACCGAGAGCCCATCCATCCATCCATTAACCAACCCGCTATATCCTAACTACAGGCTCATGGGGGTCTGCTGGAGCCAATCCCAGCCATCACAGGGCGCAAGGCAGGAAACAAACCCCAGGGCAGATCCAAGAGTCCAAGATTCATTTTATTCAGAATGATGGGTAACGTCTTTTGAACTCCTGTTGAGGTACAAGCCAGTATGATGATGTATATCATTAGGCGCTTTGAGTAGTGACATAAGCGCTATATACCTGTAAAGAATTACTATTATTATTATTGTTAGAGATGGTAGCACTGGCACAAGCCTGGCATACAGATGTCACATAGAGGGAAGCATTTAATAAAGACATGGCCGCCACTGTGTCCTGTGCCATATGAGCAGACATTGTGCCTTACAAACAACATTCAGTGGTTGTGATGTTCTTCTGTCACATGAAGTCTGAGGAGGGCACAAAAAGGAATGTATAGATCCATCAGTAATATTGTCTGTTATATAGTGCCTTCTTCTTCTTCTTCTTTCGGCTGCTCCCATTAGGGGTCACCACACTGGATCATCTTTTTCCATCTCTTTCTGTCCTCATCATCTTGTTCTGTCACACTCGTCACCTGCATGTCCTCTCTCACCACATCCATAAGCCTCCTCTTAGGCCTTTCTCTTCTCCTCATACTTGGCAGCTCTATCCTTAGCACCCTTCTCTCCTTATACCCAGCATGTCTCCTCTGCACATGTCCAAACCAACGCAATCTGGCTTCTACTAGCACATTACAAGTAACGAAGTACAGAATAAAACATAAATGGCATGCGCCGGCCTGCTGAGTCCAAACGTCTTCTCATTTCGACTGACGTGACTCACTACGGCGCACACAAGTGAGGGCTGAAGCAGAAGTGTGGCGCCTTAGCCACTAGGGGGCCACACCACTCGTAGCAGGTTTGTAAATAGATAGATAGATATTTTATTAATCCCAAGGGGAAATTCACATAATAATCCAGCAGCAGTATACTGATACAAAGAAACAATATTAAATTAAATAGTAATAAAATGAAAAAATTAAAATAAAATTAATGTTGCATTTACTCCCCCGGTGGAATTGAAGAGTCGCATAGTGTGGGGGAGGAACGATCTCCTCAGTCTGTCAGTGGAGCAGGACAGTGACAAAAGTCTGTCACTGAAGCTACTCCTCTGCCTGGAGATGATCCTGTTAAGTGGATGCAGTGGATTCTTCATGATTGACAGGAGTTTGCTTAGTGCCCGTCGCTCTGCCACAGATGTTAAACTGTCCAACTTTACTCCTACAATGGAGCCTGCCTTCTTAACAAGTTTGTCCAGGCGTGAGGCGTCTTTCATCTTTATGCTGCCACCCCAGCACACCACCGCGTAGAAGAGGGCACTCGCCACAACGTCTGGTAGAACATCTGCAGCATCTTACTGCAGATGTTGAAGGATGCCAACCTTCTCAGAAAGTATAGTCTGCTCTGACCTTTCTTACATAGAGCATCAGTATTGGCAGTCCAGTCCAATTTGTCATCCAGCTGCACTCCCAGATATTTATAGGTCTGCACCCTCTGCACAGTCACCTCTGATGATCACAGGGTCCATGAGGGGCCTGGGCCTCCTAAAATCCACCACCAGCTCCTTGGTCTTGCTGGTGTTAAGGTGTAAGTGGTTTGAGTCGCACCATTTAACAAAGTCTTTGATTAACTTCTGTACTCCTCCTCCTGCCCACTCCTGATGCAGCCCACAATAGCAGTGTCATCAGCTTAACTTTGCACGTGGCAGGACTCCGAGTCATATTGGAAGTCTGATGTATATAGATTGAACAGGACCAGAGAAAGTCTAGTCCCCTGCGGTGCCACTGTATTGCTGACCACAATGTCAGACCTGCAGTTCCCAAGACGCACATATTGAGGTCTGTCTGTAAGATAGTCCACAATCCATGCCACCAGGTGTGAGTCTACTCCCATCTCAGTCAGCTTATCCCTAAGGAGCAGAGGTTGGATGGTGTTGAAGGTGCTAGAGAAGTCCAAAAACATAATTCTTACAGCCCCACTGCCTCTGTCCAGGTGGGAGAGGGATCGATGAAGCATATAGATGATGGCATCCTCCGCTCCCACCTTCTCCTGGTATGCGAACTGCAGAGGGTCGAGGGCGTGGCGGACCTGTGGCCTCAGGTGGTGAAGCAGCAGCCGCTCCATGGTCTTCATCAGATGTGACGTCAGAGCAACAGGCCGGAAGTCATTCAGCTCACTAGGACGTGATACCTTTGGGACTGGGGTGATACAAGATGTTTTCCAAAGCCTTGGGACTCTCTCCTGTTCCAGGCTCAGGTTGAAGATGCGCTGTAGAGGACTCCCCAGCTCCAACACACAGGCCTTCAGCAGTCGTGGCGATACTCCATCTGGACCTGCTGCTTTGCTGGCACAAAGTCTTTTCAGCTCTCTGCTCACCTGGGCTGCTGTAATTGTGGGTGGGGATGTCTCACCTATGCTGGTATCAGCAGAAGGATGGTTGGAGGATGCAGTACTCTGAGGTGAGAGTGGGTTACTGTGATCAAACCTATTAAAGAAGTTGTTCATTTGGTTTGCTCTCTCCACGTCTGTCTCGATGGCGGCACCCGCTTCGAGCTGCAGCCAGTGATAATCTTCATCCCATCCCACACTTCCTTCATACTGTTGTTCTGCAACTTCTGCTCCAGCTTTCTCCTGTACTGCTCTTTCGCCCTGAGCTGGACTGGAGTTCCTTCTGCACGCGCTTGAGCTCATGCTGATCACCACCTTTAAAAGCCCTTTTCTTCTGGTTCAAAAGGCCCTTGATGTCACTTGTAACCCATGGCTTGTTGTTAGCATAGCAGCGTACTGTTCTTACTGGAACTACAATGTCCATACAGAAGTTGATGTAATCAGTTGTGCATTCAACAGCCTCTTCAATGTTCTCACTATGTGACCCAAGCAGGATATCCCAGTCTGTAGTTCCAAAGCAGTCTCTCAGAGCCTGCTCTGCCTCAGGGGACCACTTCCTGAATGAGCGTGTGGTTGTAGGTAGCGCCCTCACTCTTGGTTTGTATTGAGGCTGAAGCATCCATTGTACATCCATCCTGTGTTAAAAATTAGCGATCTTAACGACAACATTTATTTCTACAGCACAGGCTCAAAGTGTGTAACAAGATGTCAAGGAAACAGTACATGAAAAGAAAAACAAATTCAAATTAGACAAGAGTAATAATGAATACATCACAAAAAATAACTCAATGCGGACTGGTATAAAATAAATGTACAATTCGTCAAGTCCTTATGTTTTTTAAGTGTCTAGATCAGATGGGCTGAAAACACAGGGAAATAAAATAGCAGATAAACTGTAAAATAAATAAATAAATAAAATCTGTAGGGGTTCAAGGCCAAAGGACAGACTGCTGTGCTCTGAGACGCCACTTTCTTAGAAATGAAGCAATGCGAGAGGCAGCAGCGGAGACTGTAACGGCAACTTTAGCCACTAGGGGGCGCACCGAGCACAGCAAACTGCGGGGGAGCGCAGCGCGTCTCCGCTTGGCGTTCGTATGGAGTGGGAGCCGCGACCGCTTAACGGAGAGGAGCGACTCTTGTGCGTCGATATAGCGCCTTTCACCCCGGTGGGGTTAGTGTTTACTTTTATTAAATTGTGTCAATTCCGCTGATGGCATTTCATAGCTACTCTGTCACACCGTACGGCACTTTCACGATCCATGGCCGGCTGGCTCTGTTGTTCAGCACCTCTCATGTGTGTCATTCGAGTAAGTGCTGCCTGTCACATCTGCCAGTCTATTAAAGAGCACAGTGCAGGTCTCTGTCTGATAGCACTTTGTACATCGGTCATATTTAATACCTGCTACCTTTCACAGTGCGTCTACACATCCATTTATTATATCGCGCCTTCATTGTTGTTTCTGTATCAATCCGTTATATATTGTATCTGTCTATTGTAAGTTTGTATTTGAGTAAGTAAAGATTCTAAAAATTATTTTAAAAACCTGTTATACCTTTCAAATGTATCTAATATACAGCGCCTTTCACCTGTCAGTATGTAGCACCTTTCACTTATCTATCTATCTATCTGTCTATTATATAGTGCCTTTCACATCTCTCTCTCTATCTATCTATCTATTGTGCATTTCACCCATATACTGTATCTGCTGTGCATTACATTTATTATTTTGGAAACATTGAAGTTTTCAACCCACTGATTTATTAAAAAAATAACTTTGTAATATAACTTTCATGTTTGTCTAATATATATACTGTAGCAATCTAATATGTAATAACTTTTATATTATATAACACCTTTCATATCTATATTGCATTCATCTATGTATCTATTATATTGTATATATTGAATTTCCTGCTTGATTTTGTAAATATTTTAAAAACGAAAACTTTTATACTGTACTTTGTATTTCTAATATACATTTCTACATCTTTCGATATTTTATAGCGCACCTTCCTTATCTATTAATTACAGAGCCCCTTTTTGTGTCTCTCTATAGTGCATTTCATCTATTATACATTCTGTCTATAATATTGTATATACTGACGTTTGTACTTTATGCAATATTTAAAAAAACATAAAGTGTCTATGATTTAGTGCCTTTTACGTCTACCTTGTATTCAGCACCTTTTGTACACGGGTACCAGTCTATTATATAGCGCCTCTCATATCGATCGATGTAAACGTGTCAGCATTTTCTTTCAGGGGGCTACCCGTTACGGTTAGATGTGGGGCTGTCAGGCGTCGCCCCGGTGCCCCCCTTTGTCACGTGATCTCCTAGCAGACACCCACCTCGGTTTCATCCCCGGGGGTGCCACCTGTTCACTTTGCGCGCGCGCGCACGTTGGGGTGGGGTGGGTTGTTACACACCGGCCACTGTGACGGACACAGCCGAGAGGACACGAAGCGCCACGCCTGCAGCCCTGACATCCCCATACTCACAGACCATGAGGACCAGCGTGGGCTACAGGGGACATCCAGTAACATGAGGGTCTTGAGTGGCACCCCCGAGGTCAGGTCCAGCGGGAGCGCCGCATTGCGGCCGGTGAGTCAGCCCGCAGCACTAAGTGGAGTTCTCGATTACGGCGCGAGCGCAGCGTGAATCACGTTGAGTCACCGGAGAGCTGAGGCTTTGCTTAATTTAGCAGCCGCTGCACAATCAAATAAAACATTCATGTGTGCCCCACGTAAGCAGCGCAAGAAAACTCAGGGCACATTTAACTCTTCTCGCTGAGCACATTAAACGGAGCAGGCGGGCCATTAATTGCTCATCAGGGGCCCCTGAGGAGTTTCAGACCACCTTGCATTGTCTTCATTGAACACCTGCTGGCTGACAGCTCATCCTTCCCCGCTTGACTCCACGGTTAGGGTCGCTTACATTCTGTGTGACTCGAGGCTGCTTTTGCTGTTGTGAATGCCAGTTTGGTTAACCTGACCGAGATGATGTTTGGGCTAAACAGGGCATGGCAGGGGGCAGAGCCGCCGTTAATAACGAAGAACGACGAAGTCAGCGGAACTAATAAGGGATTCGCATGCTTACCCAAAACTACCCATTGTTACTCAGAACCACTCGTACCCTTACCCATAACTATCTGGCCAGGTTGGCACAATTTTTTATCTCTGATGTTTAAAAGGCATACTTGTAAAGTTAAAAGGTATTGGGCCACCCAAATTTTCACAGTTGAAAAGAAAGACAGGCTCCTTTGTAAACTCGAATTTTGCCTGGCTCAATGTGGGTAACTTGGTCATAAGGACTGGTAAAGATGGCATACCCCCAACTCTAATGAATGGGATTCACTGTTCTGTTTAAAGGGCACTGGAAAAGGTTAACTGGAGTTGGGCCACCCAGTTTTGAGAAAACAAAGGTTTGATAAATTGCAGTTGAAGTTTGCCCGGCCAAACATCTGTACCTTAACAAAACTGACTGGCAAAGTTGGCAAATTTCCATATCTGATCAACAAGAATAATGAGTTGTTTAATGGGCAATACACAAGGTTAAATGGCATTAAGCTACCCACATTTTCAGTTTTGAGAAATGACCAATGTCTTTATTAAAAGGCAGCACCCAACATGGTTAACTGGGTAAGAAGGACTGGCAATGTTGGCAAACTCCCATATCTAAAGAATGGGATATACTGTTCTGTTTAAAGGGCACTGCAAAGGTTTAAATGGCGTTCATTCACCCAGAAATTGAACACTTTTAAGGAAAGACAGACTGGTTCAATGTGCCAAACAGTCTGGCATATTTGGAACACTGCCATACCTAATTAAAGGGCCCAGGATGCTTAAGGGGCACTAATAATTTTTTTTATTTGTATTACTATTTAATTTAATATTGTTTCTTTGTATCAGTATACTGCTGCTGGATTATGTGAATTTCCCCTTGGGATCAATAAAACATCTATCTATCTATCTATCTAGCCTTTCATCTATCTATCTATCTATCTATCTATCTATCTAATAAGGATTAAATGGCATTAGGTCACCCAAATGTTTACGGTTTTAAGGAGAGACGACCTCTTTTGGTAAATGACACTCGAGTTTTGCCCGGCCCAACACAGGTGACTGGATCAGGTGGACTGGCACACTAGCAGGTTTAATGCATGGAATGTACGGTTATGTTAAGTTTCAGTTTTAAGGAAACTCAGATTCGTTTTTACTTTCTTGTATATGAAGTATAAGGGGAGTATTGGAATCCTCTAAAATTCCATTTTGATGACGTTTTAGACCTCCCTGAGTCCGAAAATACAATTTTTGGAATTGTGTGTCTGTGTGAGTGTGTGAGTGTGTCTGTGTGTGTGTGAGTGTGTCTGTGTGTAAACACGATAACTTGACTTCACTTTCACTTCGCTCAATCAAATTTTTCATACAAGTATTAAGCACAAAACTAGGATTTCTATCAACTTTTGGGCAATTTGCGCGGACCGAAGTGCTGCTTTACCGTTTCTTCATGCAGCTGCTGAGTCCGATTTATTCAACTTTACTTTTGTAACAATTGTTCAATATCTTATTAATTTGATTTGTTGTTGATGGTTCTTTAATGAACGTAATATAAAAATATAATCCTTGTCTTCCGGTTTACTCCTCAAATATCCATCCCCATATCTGAGTAGACGAGGAAGTCGAGGGGAGCGCACTCCCGGGGAGCTGCGGATAAGAAGCGGACTTCAGCCCCGAATGCTCATGAGCGATATTCTTTAGACACAAGGCTATCAAATTAGCCAGAAATGATTTTATTTACAATAACACGTGTCCATTTTTGGAGCGACTTTGCCGTTTTATTTTCTGAAGCCGCTTACCCGCCCAATGGAATGCCAGCCGAGCTCATTGTGTTGGTGACTCGTCGCCAGCTGGTCAGAAGTGCCCTAACTTCTCCGGGTACTACATAAGAGTTTGTACCGTTCAGGCTTTTACTATTTTATTATTACCTTCAGTGTGTCTGCAAAACATGGAGTGCATACTGAGTCGTGCAGGGCTGCATAAAAGAAGCATCAAAACTCACCGGCCGCCTTCCAATGAATGGCACACTTGAAAATGTAGTTCACTGAAAATCATTCGCGCGAAGCATGAAACGTCACTTCCATCACCTTGGACCTCGCCAATAGACGCTGGGCAGGACGGTGACGTCATCAAAGAGAACGCTGGACGGCGCACGGCTCGAAAACCCCGATGACAGCGCCGTAGACACATACAGGTAGACGCCGCATTCACTGTGTTGCCCAGTCGACACGATAAATCAGCGTGTCCGCCATATTGCGAGTGGCAAAGTGCCATTTAAACTAACACAGGTAGACGTGGAAACCGGGTTTTCTGATGAAAAACAGTAACGTTTAAAACAGTATCATTTACATACAAGAGATTTTGGCGAATCGTTTACATGCGATTATTTATATCCATTTATTAACTAATAATGGCAATTATTAAATATTAATAATAATTATCATTAATATTAAATAATTCCTCCCAAATAAGTAACATTTATCGGACTGCCTTCTTCCATCTCCGAAACATTTCTAGACTTCGTCCTGTTCTTACACAACACAGTACTGAAGTATCAGTTAATGCCCAAGTCACCTCACGTATAGATTACTGTAATGCTATTCTATCTGGCATCCCACAAAAACGTATCCATCGCTTACAACTTCTTCCAAATTCTGCTGCCAGGATGATAACCTGCTGTTCTAAATCCACTGAACACATCACCCTGATTCTCTCTCGACTTCACTGGCTCCCTCTTCACTACAGAATACGACACACAATACCGGGTGGCACGGTGGCGCAGTGGGTAGTGCTGTTGCCTCGCAGTAATTAGACCTGTGGGTTCACGTCTCGAGTCTCCCCGTGTCTGAATGGGTTTCCTCCCACAGTCCACAGACATGCAGGTTAGGTGCATTGGTGATCCAAAATTGACCCTAGTGTGTGCTTGGTGTGTGAGTGTGCGCCCTGTGGTGGGCTGGCACCCTGCCCAGGGTTTGTTTCCTGCCCTGTGTTGGCTCCAGCAGACCCCCGTGACCCTGTAGTTAGGATATAGCGGGTTGGATAATGGATAGATGGATGGATACACAATCCTGCTCTTAACATTTAAAGCTCTCCACACCTCACTGATCTCCTCCAGACTGGCACTCCTCTCGCTCACTCTGATTCTCATCAGCAGCTCGACATTCTGTGCCACACGTCAGACTCAGTGCTATGGGAGCTCGAGCGTCTCTCCTGGTGCTCCTCAACTCGGGGATTCTCTTCCCTCTCATATCCGTCAGCTCAATTCAATAACACATTTTAAAACTGCCCTCAAAACTTATCTTTTCAAACTGGCATACCATTTGTGAATTTTGCACTGTTACTGCCAGTTATCTTTGTTTGTTTGCTAATTATTGCTTTTTGATTTATCGTTCTCTTGTTTTAATTTGACTAACGTCATTTAATTTTACTGTAAGGTGACCTTGAGTACTAAGATTATAAAACGGGATTTTCTAATGGCCAAATATAACCAAAACAATTGTTCAGCCTTACCTATGAAACGTAATCCCCCGGGATGTGGTTTGGAGCGTCCAGCGGTTTGTAATCCCAAGCAGCACTTTATTCACGACTTCACTCCACAGCAGTGCCACTCGCAATATGGCGGCGGCGTTGACGTGCGATGCTGCTGGTCATGCGGCGTCTAGTAATTCTGTGTCTGTGTTGAAAACCCCGATGACAGTTCAGGCGTTACACCCACTCACTAGTCAAACTTTTATGCGTGTTTTGTTTTTATAGCCCTTAAAAAAGATAAATCAAACATCTATGATAACACAGGATGCGAGTGTTCAGGGCAGGAAAATAACCTGCGGAGAAAACTCAAAACCGAAAACTCAACCGTCCGTTTAGCGCTACAGCAAAAATGGAAAACAGGTGCCCGTGATATTTCTTTGTCATTCCGGCTCACTGTTTTAGGTATTGCGGGTCATGCCAACGGCCATCCAAGTCACACACTGGGATCAGAACGCAGTGGTGGCCGAGCCCGTGGTAACAAAAAGAAACTCTGCGAACACGGGAAGAGCTCTTTATGTAGAGAAATATGGCAGCTACGCTACGAAGCCGTAAACGAATCCCAGCCTTGGCTTCGTGTGATGGGTGTTTGAAGTTCTGCCACACAGCATCGGGTGTTCACTCGTTTAGGACGCTGACGCCTCTCCGTTTGTCTAACGACGGTGGACGCAGACCGGTAAGCCTGAACTTTTTAATTTTTTTTTTATTATTATCCCGTTCGCTCATTCGAAGGCCTTTCCGTGCGTTTCCTCGGTTGTTCGACCTTTTTCTCCTTTCTTGCGTTTTCTTGCGTTATGCTGGAGATTCCCATGCGTTGATTCTGGTTTGGATGTCTGCTCTGTACGTGCTGATGTTCAGCGTTAGGCTCTGATGGATTAGACGGATTTAATGTTGAATGAATGAATGAACTGGTGAGTGAATGGGTGGAAACACGTTGGGTTTTTTTAAAAAAATAAAGTTCATTTCTGCCGGGAAGTCACTTTGTCAGCTAAAGAACGCCGCTCAGATGACAGTACAGGGTTGTGATTTCTGAATCGGGCTGAAATTGTTACGTCATGCACACTCAAAAAGGTACGCGGACAAGTTCTCTGTTCAGTGCTTTAAACGTCGTGTCATGAGGAGCATTCAGCGTATCCGTCGGCCTTCATGAGTGAATGAACGAAGTTTAATGAAATCCCGGGCTTAATAAATACTTTCCAAGAGTATTCTGTAATTCGTACCCATTATTGTAGTAGTATTATGGTACAGCCCTACTTCTAAAAAAGATGAAAGTGTGACAATTCTAAAAAGAACCAAAAGGAGTCATCTGTAAATGAATAATAATAAGTTGCACTTATAGAGCGCCTTTCACAAACCCAGCGTCGCTTTACATACAGAAGAGGCGGGAAAAAAATCACACAGAAGTCAAAAGTTTGTCAAATTTTGCTATGAGATTTAAAGGCGGAGAGAGTGAGGAAGAAGAGGGGCCACTGAAGAAGCTGCCGGCCTGCCAGGGTGTGTGGGACAGTAAGGAGATGGAGAGAGGGATCAGGGTTATGTAGGGCTCTGAAGGTGAGAAGCAGAATCTTGAATTGAATCCTTGATGGAGCCAGTGAGGTTGGGAGAGAACAAGGGAGTCGTGAGCAGAACGCTTTGTGAGGATGAATGTGCTGGAGCTTCTTTGTAGATTTTATAGGGAGGCTGATGAAGAGACAGTAATCGGTACCAGACATTATGAAACAATGAACCAGAGTCTGAGAATCGTTAAAGGAGAAACATGGACGGAGGCGGGCAATGCTATGGAGATGATAGAATGAAATTTTGGTCAGAGACCTAATGTGTAGCTCAAAGTTAAGTGATGAATCAAACAAAACACCGAGATTTCTGACGATAGAAACGAGCGGGTTTGACGAGTGTACTGTCGGCACAAACAGAGAAGTTGGACGCCTTAGAACGTTGGGAGTTTGGGCCGACCAGTAACACTTCAGTTTGAGAAAGCGATTTTCTATCCATGGCTTAAGATCAGTGATGCAGTCAGTGCAGTGCAGACTCGTATTCAAACACAAACCACTGTGTGAAGATGAGCTCTCTCATGATTTGCCCAATCAACTGCATGTATTTTTGAAGGTTATCTTTGATAAGGTGCCACACGAGAGGGTGGGCATATGACTACAAGAAGTGGCAGTTCAGGGTGATGTTTGTAGATGGGTGCAGAATTGGCACAAACACGGGAAGCAGAGGGTGATGGTGCGAGGAACCACATCAGAACTGGCCGATGTTAAGAGTGGTGACCAGCAGGGGGCAGTGCTGGGGGCTGCTGCTATCTTAATAAATATAAATGATTTGGATATCATTACTGTCTAAGTAACAAGCTGGTTACGTTTGTAGGTGATACCAAGGTAGGAGGATTGGCTAATAATTAAGAATCCATTGAATCCTCACAGAGGGAACTGGACAGCACACAAGCTGGGGCAGATTTGTGGCAGATGAACTTTAATGTCATGTGTCATACTTTACATTTACTAAGAAGTACAAATGTGAGGTTTGTCCGAAAATGGAAAGTCCAGCTTATGAGAAGATTTAGGAGTCAGTGGACTCGACACAATCAGTCAGTGTTCAGAAGCCATAAAGAAGGCTAACTGACTGTCAGGTTATATAGCGCCTTGATGTGTGGAGTACAAGTCACAGGAGGTCCTGCTCAGGCTTTATAACACACTGGTGAGGCCTCATCGGGAGTCCTGTGTGCAGTTTTGGTCTCACCAGACATAGCAGCACAAGAGAAGGTCCAGAGAAGAGCGACTTGGCTGATTCAAGTGCTGCAGGGTTATGAGGAAAGATTAAAAGAGCTGAGCCTTTAGAGTGATGAAGAGGAGACCTGACCGACGTGTTTAAAATGATGAAGGGAATAAGTCCAGTGGATTGAGACGGTGACTTTAAAATGAGTTCATCAAGAACACGGGGGCACAGCTGGAAACTTGGGAAGGGGAAATTTCACACAAACATCAGGAAGCTTTTCTTTACACAAAGAGCGATAGACACTTGGAATAAGTGACCAAGTAGTGTGGTGGACAGTAGGAGAACTTTGGGGACTTTCAAAACTCGACTTGATGTTACTTTAGAAGAATTCAGTGGTTAGGAATTGGTGAGCTTTGTTGGGCTGAGTGGCCTGTTCTTATTTCGATTTTTCTGATGTTCTAATGTACATTTTTTCTGAAATCGATGCCTGCAAAATGTCCCAAAAAAGTTGTGGCAGAGACAGTTTAGGACATATAATGAAGTGACAAGTTGAAATATCAAGGTAACGTGAAACAGGTGAGACCGTCATTTCCAATTCAATAAGGAGTCAAGTCGTAAAAGAGCAAGGATGGCTCAAAGCTCACCAACTTGACAACAAATACATCGGTGGACAATCCATTACTCTGTGAACGACGTCCCCCTACGACAAATCAGTAGGATTTTGGAGATTTCACCCTGCATAGTG
This sequence comes from Polypterus senegalus, assembly GCF_016835505.1. Taxonomy (NCBI): domain Eukaryota; kingdom Metazoa; phylum Chordata; class Cladistia; order Polypteriformes; family Polypteridae; genus Polypterus; species Polypterus senegalus. The sequence goes on along the minus strand of NC_053169.1, from coordinate 102,265,033 downwards.
TACAATATTATTAATTCTTCTTCTTCTTTCGGCTGCTCACGTTAGGGGTTGTCACAGCGGATCATCTTCCATATCTTCCTGTCTTCATCATCTTGCTGTGTCACCCCCATCACCTTCATGTCCTCTCTCACCACATCCATTAACCTTCTATTAGGCCTTCCTCTTCTCCTCTTCCCTGGCAGCTCTATCCTTAACATCCTTCTCCCAGTATACCCAGCATGTCTCCAAACCACCGCAGTCTCGCCTCTCTGACTTTGTCTCCCAACCGTCCTACCTGAGCTGACCCTCTAATGTCCTCATTTCTAATCCTGTCCATCCTCGTCACACCCAGTGCCAATCTTACCATCTTTAACTCTGCCACCTCCAGCTCTGTGTCCTGTGGCACCGTCTCCAGTCCATATAACACAGCTGGTCTCACTACCGTCCTGTGGACCTTCCCTGTCACCCGTCTGTCACAAATCACTCCTGACACTCTTCTCCAGCCACTCCACCCTGCCTGCACTGTCTTTTTCACTTCTCTTCCACAATCCCCGTTATTAAAACGTACAATATTATTAATAAATTTGAGAAATTCGGTCAAGTCGCAGTGTGTAAAGGGCAAGGTCAAAAAGCACTTGTGAAGGTGCATGATCTCTGCTCTTCAGACGTCGCTGACGTAAACCGTCCCGTCCGTGCCTGTGATGAGTATCATGACGTGGGCTCCAGAGTACTTTGGTAATCCTTTGTCACTCGGCACCGCTGCCCCCTGTATCCACAGATGCAAGTTAAAGGATAAGTTTGTTTTTATTCTTCACGTCAAAGTCATTTTTCTTTTCAAACATGGCGCTGCATGAATGCCTTTCCACGTGGACTTGTGTTCCAAAGACTCGCACACCACCAGTGTTGTTTCTTTTTCTTTTTTTAAGCTTTTAGAAGAAGACCGTTTGCTCCCTAAATCCTCGACCTCACTTCAGTATTTATCGGCAGATGCAAAAAGCAGGTAAGTCTGCAGCCCCCCCGTCAAATGAATTCTGTTTTATGGCCTTCATTTGCATCCCTGTGGAGGAACACGGCGTGTTTTGAAATGATGCGTATTTTCCAAATGACACATGAAAATGCCCCGTCATGCACATTATTGTGTTCTTTTCCACAGAAAAAAGTGCTACATGGTAGGTAAAAACGTGTGCTGGCTGGCGGCTTCCCAGCTGCCCTTTCCTCTTTCCAGATTCCTGCAGGTGAGGTCCTGACTTTTGTTTCTGTCCCCAAAGCTTCCTTAGGATTGGGATCAATAAGACTGTCATCGCAGTTGGCCAAGCACACCAGAGTAATGCTAGGACACCCACAAGAACGGCTCCACAAAATGTCTGCGGGTGACAGCAAGTTAGTGTAGTGATTTCTGTCTTTTTTAACTGTAGGACTTTTAAAAAACGAATTTACAGGCCAACACTCACAAACACAGTTCAGGGAAGGCACAAGTTTGGCTGTTTGTTTTTCGATTTTTTTTTTTGCAAAGTCAAATCCGGAGTCTCGCCGCAGGAGTTTAAAAGCTATTACTATTTAGGTCTTTGACAAAGTTTTTTGACAGTTGCTTCTCTCAGACCACATGGATTCATGCTCACTTGCGTGTAATGGCCAGGACCATATTGTTGCCAGTCACGTGTCCTTGGCTCGATGACATCGTGATATCACTGCTTATGATGGCAGCAGGCAATTTCTGGCATTTAAGCTTTGGATAAAACTGGAAATCACTCATCTTTGCTGCCCATTCATTGGAACTCGGACTCTTCCTGGCTTGATGTTTTTGCTTGGGCACCCTTGAGAAGGCCCTCAACCTGCAATTGCTCCATCCTGGGTATGACGTTAATCTGCATGTAGGCCCTCCAACCCGCAGGGAAAAACCTGGGGGGTGCTGGCAGAATTGGCACTCCATCCATCCATCCATCCATCCATTATCCAACCTGCTATATCCTAACTACGGGGTCTGCTGGAGCCAATCCCAGCCAACACAGGGCGCAAGACAGGAAACCAACCCCGGGCAGGGTGCCAGCCCACCGCAGGATTGGCACTCCAGCCACCATAAAAAAACCTCCCACTGTTCCATTCCATCTGAACTGGTGTGGTGCTGAGGTGTCACCCACTGCATGGCTGCAGTCGAGTCCTAATCTGGGGTCCTGAGTTGGTTTGTCATGTGCTGGGCGTGACAATGTGCCATATCAGCGCCCGCTCCTAACCTCTCTCTCTCTCTTTCCTTACACTGTCCATAAAATGAAGAGACCAAGGGCCCATCCATTGCTCAGCTGTGTTTTCTTTTTGTCATTCTTTTTATTGTCTTTGTGAATATTATTGTAGTATTTAGATATTTTTGCCTCATCTTTCTTAATATTTTTAATCAGGAAATTTGGTTCTCTTTATATTGAGCCTAAGGAGGCAGGGCCTCCACACGCTGCAGCTTTAGGTCCGCCGGTGGTCTGCCTTATGGCTGTTTCTGAGACATTTCAGTCTGCTTGTGTTTGTCTTCAGTTCTGTCTGCTGGACTAAGCATTTAATTAAGATCAAGATCAAGGTTCTAGCTCCAGCAGTGTGTGAGTAATTCTGTGATAGACCAGTAACGGCGCACGGCGATAATGATAACGTGCAGTGAATCCACTTAACCTGAGCATTCATCATTTTCAGACTCTTTCTCTGTACGTTTACCATTCGTTTCCTCAGAGGTCGATGCACTTGCTGCTTCCTGAGCAGCCCGCTTCTTCTCTTCTTCCAAGCACATCTTTTCGCATTAAAACTGATTAAGTCAGTGTTTGTGTTGCAATTACTTAGTACGTTTTCCTTCATTTTTCACTTAAGCTGGCCTTTAAGTTTTGTTTTAATGATGTAAGATATGAAGAGGGTGGGGAAGTGACAGCAAAGATGGTAGGAATGAGAACTGCGCCCATACGGGTGTGCCGCACAGTCGCAATGCTGACCGCTGCCGAGAGTTGATTCTACTGTACAATAAAATAAAATAAAAAGAGGAATAACCTTGGGGGTCAATCATCACCCTGAAAGTGGATAGTAGACGTCACGTAGTATACGTGTACCAAATTTCAGGTCAATAGTTCAAACAGTTTGCGAGCTACAGATGATTTAAAATCCTGGACAGACAAACGGACAGGCAGTGTAGCATATTTCTCCATTATAATCAAAAAAATCTTGAGAGACGAGACTTTTTATCCTGCAACGAGATGTGATCTTTTTCAGAGAGACACTTTCAAGTCCCACGAGACGAGACTTTGTGCCAAGAGATTTAACCAGGCCCAGGGCCGGAAATAAAAGACAAAGAGTAGATGACAAAGTAGAACGTCGTAGAGAATTGAAAAACGTTGGCGCGGAACACATGCAGAGCAGGTTAGAGGTAATGGAAGTATGAAAATTCGAAAGTCTCAAAAAAATGATAATAAAGATCGCATTAACGCAAAAACATGGAAATTATTATTTGGCGAAATAACGGAACAGAGAACAGAGAGCGAATATATTTCTAGATTTATAAGTCGGAGACTTGTAGATCGTCTAATTCGTGCTGCCACGAGAATTAAAAGATTTGTTGTTTGATGAAAGTGAAATCGCACAAGAGAAAATTTTAAGCCCCGCGAGACAAGACTTGCAAAGAGATTTGGAGGAGTCCTGCTCACATCTAAAACATTTACAGCCACGCACACGGCTCAATCATTTCTCATTTGTGTGAATGCTATTGTCAGACGCAGTTCATGTAGCGAGAAAGAAACGATATTCACTCACGGGCAGTTATACGTTGCACTGTCACGATGGAATTCCAAACACAGAATCAAAATTCAATGCGATATCGACGAGAAGGTAAAATCAAAAAGAGATCGAATAAATGGACATAGGTGATATGATAGAAGTATGGAGATATTGTTCGGATTTAAACGAAGTCGGAGACTTGTAGATCGTCTAATTCGTGTTGCCATCAGAGAAAAGTCGTGTTTCTTCCCAATGAAGAGGCGTATCTGCGAGAATTAAAAGAGTTGTTGTTTGTGAGCGGCAGAGACGTGAAGTTGCTGGCGTATAGGCTGGCCGGGGTGGGTTGGTGATGGAAGCCCCCTAGTTTATATATATATATATATATATATAAAGATAGCCTTATCATTTTATATATAATAAACTCGACAACTAAGAAACTTTTGTCATTTTGATCCAAAGGTTTATACATTTCCCATCTCCCTTTTGGATTTCTGGCCGCTTGTCTTCTGGTGTTCTGTTTATAAAGTTTCAGGACGAGGCTCACTTTAGGTCTCATTTGTATTCTGAGGCCTAGTTGTAAAGTTGGAGCTTTTCTTTCTGCGTTTGAGTGCCTGGCGAGCGACGACATCCCAGGAGTGTGCTTACTTTCAGTCATTACAGCCAATGGCCTTTTCTCTTTACCTTTATAGACAAACCTGCAGCGTACCTGAGATTTCTAAAAGCATACGAAGTCCTCATAGGTAACTCAGACAAACACAATAGGTTTCATTTATTTTTTATTAAAGTATCAAAAACAGTTTACATACATAGTGTGTACAAATGGTTTAATGCATTTGAGTGGACCTGGACATTTTACCTGAATACAGTAGTCATAAAATTTGGCTTCTGGAAATTGTCATCAACATCTTCTTCAATCATGTTGGACATTGGGAGCACAGAATTCTACTACTACAAGCTTATCGTTTCTGAATACCACAACAGTAAAGACATATGACGTGAAGCTTCCATTCTTATCGAGCGTGCTCCGATGTTGCATGCCGATATGAAGAATGTAAATGAATCAAAGCTTAAAACAAGCATGACGCCTGCGCCATTACCTCTAAGTTACGAGTGTAGGACGGACAGTATCCGACTCAAGAGTCATAGCTTTGTGGAATCTCATTCTACAGACCACCTAACACCAAAGTGTGATCGCTCATGGCTTAGTTTATTTCACATGGTCTGGTGGCATCAATATGCACCAGATATTGTCACCTCTTTGAATTATAGCCTATGCCAATCAAATCGATTATATTTAGAAAAGGAAAAAGGGGGTAGAACTGATAAGACAACTCAGGTGATGGGGGGGGCGATTTAAACTAATGGATTAGAGAATTTGAAACACATTTTGAACGACTGTCCACCAAGCCCAATATACTTCCAGCGTTGACAAAGGAGAGCAGCAAGTACAAGATTCGAACTACTGTACAGAATAATGTCTACACTACAGTGGCATTATGAAGCCCACGCTTCCAGTCCAGTCCATGCTTAGACTACAAGGCCACCCTTCATCTCGCTTTCCTCATTTTACAGTCCATGCTCTCGCTATAAAAGTTCTCAACATTTTCATTTCGTGACATCTGGTCTGCTCTCTCCTTCAGTGATGGGACAAAAAGGTGCCCACCAACTCACACACACACACAGGTACCCCTAAGCCATCAGTTCCTTCAGCCTACAAAAAACAATGACAAAGTGTTGCATTCATGAGATCAGTGGTCGATTATTTAATCACCTGGACACTGATGATCAACTTAAGAGATGAAGACGCATTCCCAAGTTAAAAAATAAATAGTTCAGAGAACAAGACTGAGCCAAAAAGCCTTTTAAATTGTGGTTAGTAAGAAGCGAGGAAATGGAAAACGACTCTACCTATATAGTGCAGAGGGGGGGGTACACAGGACAGTCACATTGTGGATTAAGGTACATCTTTCCAACCAGCAGAAAAATAATATAATAATGATAATCATACGACGCATGTTGTGCAGTTCAAAGTGCGTTTTTGGCCAACAGTGGCAACACTATTCAATTCCCAACTCTTCCATTCGACACATATGGCATTTGGTAAGTAGGTAATTAAATGAACACAAGCTTTGGATTACTTGACCATTTCCTTCACACAGCGCCTGCAGACAAAACGTAACACCGAGGTGCGCATGGAGCTCCCGCAGGGTCTCTTCCTCGCGTGTCTGCTCACAGTAGTCATTTCCAAGAAGGGACGAGGACTTTGTTGTGTATAAAGTGCAAGCTCTCCTGCCTAAAGTGTCAAGTTTCTTCGAGCGACAGAGCGATTCTCTGGCTTTTCACAGTCTCATCGGTATGACCCCCAGTGCACTTCCTAGCCTTGCAAAGCACCCTCGCCAATCTGCTGAAGGAACAGGTTGCGCTCGTCATCGGGGGTCCTGCCATTTTGTGCTCGCACGATGCATGTTGGTCGATGGAGGTTCAGCATGTAGATTAGCTGCTGCTTTTCCGTCTTGAGTTCCTCGATCTGAGCTTTCAGCTCGGCGTTGATGGATTCTAATTTTTCCGATTCCTACAAATAAAAATCACAAGGATTATTGTTATTAATTTGGCAGACATCTTTAGCCTGTGTAAATTATTCAGCATATACGATTATACAATACAATTTATTTAATGTATAGCATAAAAATCACACAAAAAGAGCCACAATGGGCTTTAACAGGCCCTGCCCAGCCTTGACTCTCTAAGAAGACAAAAAAAAACTTCCAAAAAAATGGAAGAAACCTCAGCAAAGGCAGTCAAAGAGAGACCCCTTAGCAGGTAGGCTGGGCGTGCAGTGGGTGTCAAAAAGAAAAGGGGGGTCAATACAATACACAGAAGAGAACAAATCCTCAATACAGTATAACAATACAAATTTTACAAGTACGGAGTAGAATGTAACAGTAGATGATATCCCATAATATGCTTTGATTTGTTTAGAGTCCTGGAGACCTCAGCCATCAAGCCGCCTCCCCCATTCGGCCATTCCACAGCTGAAATAGCGCTAATCCAATGAAAGGACCCCTCTTTCCCACGATTCCTGCGATCCTCCATCAGGGATGACTTTACCTTAGGCAGGCAGAACAACCTGGCAGGTGGGCCGTGGCACCGAGTGCCACATTTGATCATATAAGATGAGCACATTTGAAAGTCTAGTCGTACCTTCACCAGCTCTTTATTAATAAACATTAATTGTGGAGGTCGCTTCAGCACCCCTTTGTAAAACGTCTCTATATTAGCAGCCTCAGTTCTTATTTGCCCAACGCCTGGGGATTTCAGGAAGCCTTGCAAGAATCAAGGTACTGGTGTAAGATTTTTGTAAAAAGTTTAGAACATTTTATACCATCATCTCTATGCTACACCGATCCCTCTCCCACCTGGACAGAGGCAGTGGTGCTGTAAGAATTAGGTTTCTGGACTTCTCTAGCGCCTTCAACACCATCCAACCTCTGCTCCTTCGAGACAAGAAGACTGAGATGGGAGTAGACTCACACCTGGTGGCATGGATCGTGGACTATCTTACAGACAGACCTCAGAATGTGCGTCTTGGGAACTGCAGGTCTGACATTGTGGTCAGCAATACAGGAGCGCCGCAGGGGACTGGACTTTCTCCGGTCCTGTTCAATCTATATACATCAGACTTCCAATACGACTCGGAGTCCTGCCACGTGCAAAAGTTCACTGACGACACTGTTATGGTGGGCTGCATCAGGAGTGGGCAGGAGGAGGAGTACAGAAAGTTAATCAAAGACTTTGTTAAATGGTGCGACTCAAACCACTTACACCTGAACACCAGCAAGACCAAGGAGCTGGTGGTGGATTTTAGGAGGCCCAGGCCCCTCATGGACCCTGTGATCATCAGAGGTGACTGTGCAGAAGGTGCAGACCTTTAAATATCTGGGAGTGCAGCTGGATGATAAATTGGACTGGACTGCCAATACTGATGCTCTATGTAAGAAAGGTCAGAGCAGACTATACTTTCTGAGAAGGTTGGCGTCCTTCAACATCTGCAGTAAGATGCTTCAGATGTTCTACCAGACGGTTGTGGCGAGTGCCCTCTTCTATGCGGTGGTGTGCTGGGGTGGCAGCATAAAGATGAGACGCCTCACGCCTGGACAAACTTGTTAAGAAGGCAGGCTCTATTGTAGGAGTAAAGTTGGACAGTTTAACATCTGTGGCAGAGTGACGGGCACTAAGCAAACTCCTGTCAATCATGAAGAATCCACTGAACAGTGTCATCTCCAGGCAGAGGAGTAGCTTCAGTGACAGACTTTTGTCACCGTCCTGCTCCACTGACAGACTGAGGAGATCGCTCCTCCCCCACACTATGCGACTCTTCAATTCCACCCGGGGGAGTAAATGCTAACATTAATTTTATTTTTATTTTTTTATTACTATTTAATTGAATATTGTTTCTTTGTATCAGTATACTGCTGCTGGATTATTATGTGAATTTCCCCTTGGGATTAATAAAGTATCTATTTATCTATCTATCTATCTATCGATCTACTCGGGTGATCCCAGCCTGTAGAGGAGCCTCACCGCGAGTGTGGCGCTCGTCATAATCTTCACTGCTTCAGTCCTTTGGAGTATCTCCTTCCCTATTCCTAGATTTTGATTTATAGAATGGCCTCAACATTTTGAACATTTTTTGCAGTCACATGGTCATAATATGTGTGTCTGTGGAAGGAAGGCTTGTGGCAGCTGTGCCGTACCCGCTCTAAGGGCCCACAGGCTGGTAGAACTCCCGGCAGGGCAGCAGCCAGGATCAGAGGCCTAGATGGACAGCCTGGAAAGTTTCAAGTGGCCAGATGGTGCCTCAAGTGAGGGCGCCAGGTGACCAGCAGTATGGCTTCAGTCTGTACGCGCTGGAGTGGGTGTGCGAGTGAATGCAGAGATACAGACAGAGGTGCGTCCACGCAACGAGTCAGCCTGGCATTTCCTACCCAGATGGCGTAGGTCCGTATGGCCAGTTCAGCCACTAGCAGAGGCTTTCGATGGTTGGTATTAGGAGGAGACTCCGAGTCAGGCCACTGTGGTCTAATGGGACAGTAAACAGGGTGGGGTGGGGGGGGCACTCAGGACCTAAGTTCATAGGGTCAGCATTGTCACATGTGTACAATCTTACTTGTGTGTGCTAATCAGCGTACATCACATGCCAACTGTCCCGCACCTTCATTAATTAGTAAAACTACCCGACCTCAAAACTTCTGTTTTTCCTTACTAGTTTATTAGGGTGCAGTGGATTGTAACATAAAACTTAGGAGATCTAAAAATCAAAAGCTACCGTCTTCACAGGCCAGTGCTCACTACCTGTTTGATGGTATGAAATACAACTTCATCTCACTGTTGTCCGTCCATTTCTTTACAAGCTTTTCCCATTAAATATCGAGAGTCATGACGGCTGGCCTGCCCAGTGGCACTGCGAGTGGGGCAGCAGCTTTGAGCCGAATGCCAGCTGCACGCCACTTCTCAAACCAGTTAGCCATGAATGTCTCTGGGATGGAGTATACGGGGAGGACCAGCCAGCTCCACGTTACTCCCTCCTCACTGTGAGGCGTTTCGTTGTGCCATCGACCCCAGCAGATTTGCCTACCTTTTGTAAGCTGTCTGTCCTCTCCTTCTTTTTATTCCGGCATTTGGCCGCAGCTATTTTATTCCGTTCTCTTCGTCTTTTCCTCCTCTCCAGTTCCTCAAACGTAGCCTAAAAGAACAAAATTCCAAAATGAGTTCTTTCTGTTTCGGGTGTTTAGGGTGAACGTGGGGGTCACAAATTCACTTCTTAAATCAAAACCCAGTTGGGCCACCGAGGTTTTTACCAATAAAACGTCTTTTTTCAGTTCGCCTCGCCGCTACATTCATTTGACGCTCCATTTAGCCATGTTAAGTTTTTAAGCAATTAATTAAAAATGGAAAAACCATGAAATGTTTTACTGTCACACAGAGAAACTCTAGAATAATAACTAACGGTAAAAACTAAATGGGGACTTGTAAAGAGCACAAAGGGAAACTCTGTGGGGAGTAAATATCTCTGCACACAAATGGAGAATGTCAAGTGTCCTCTGTTAACAGTAATGGCGGTTATGGTGTTGCTAATATTAATATTAAATCCTATTAAAGACACTAACAAACATATACAGACACAGTTCTCAGATTTTCAAAATACAACCTGCTAGAAAAGAAAACTCCATTCAAGGCTTCTCACTAATTATTTAGCTTTCACTTCCCCAAAGGGACCCGACTGGAAGTGCCACCTCATTACGCACCTCTTTCTTTGCAGGTGGCAGGTCTCGCGTCACCTCGTTGCTCACCGTCACGCTTTCCATCATGGAGCTCATTCCACTAAACAGCCGCTTGTTCTGGATGGCAGATCTGAGCTCTTCTTTTACTAGAGGTGTAAGGTTGGCAAAGTCCTCGAAGCCAAGTGACACTGGAGGGGACAAGCAAGGCACCACCGCTGAAGCGCTGATCTCCGACAGGCCCAGTGCAGCATGCTGAAGCATCATAGTGCTGAAACGCAGAGGAAAAGGCGCATTAAACAATCGGAGGCACTTCAGCTCAAACACAAGTGCGGCCGCTGCTGTCGAGACAGCTGGCATTACTGTGGCATCGTTTGAATAACACAAAGTCATTTTCATTTTAAGCTGCCGTTTATCTCAGTACTTTAGTTTTCTATACTGCCGCAACTGAGCTTGACAATAAACATGAGGTGTGTACCTAAAAATACTTACACATATACGGAACTAAATAAATTGACGCACACGTGGAGAATCGCACCGCGCGCGCACACAGCCGGTATAAAGGCCGCACTTTATTTATATTGAATCACATTTTATGGGCATCTACGAACATTTAAAAAACACCAATAGAGAGAGAGAGAGAGAGATAGATTGATACTTTATTAATCCAAAGGGGAAATTCATATTCATTCAATGCAGTGGTCACCAGTCCAGCATCCTGGATTTAAATGGCACAGCCAGCCACTTCCCACGTGCCGTCTGCACCTTCTCCCATTGTTTGTTTCACCACCAGACACATTCGCTCGTCAGTCAGCAACTCTAAATCAGCGCCGTCTCCACGTGTGGGCACCTTGATGGGCTGCTGTGTCCTACCCGGGGTGGCTTCCTGCCTGATGCTGTCAGACTAGGCTCCATCTCCCTACAACCCTGAAGTGGATTAGGTGGGCTAGAGAAGGGGTTTAAGTCATTTACTGTGTGACTACATGAAGTAGACAATTCAAACGTAACCTTACGGGCTGTGAAGGACAATCAGACAAGGGGGTTTAAGGGGGTTTAGGTGAGCAGCGAGGGACGTTACTTGTGTAGAACTCTACACACATTCATTCAGCTGCTTTACTCCTCATTGCTTAACGCCTTCAATTTAAGTGGACACACACTCTGAAAATGAACAAAAACACAATGGCGTGGTCTAACATCTTCAGGCCTTTAGTCCACGCCAGTCACAAACAGACTGGTATTCTGTGCTTACAAAGAAGCTTTAGTGACTCGTTTGGAAAAATTCCCACTTAACACAAAAAAGGGAACTTAAGTTAGCAGAACATTTTAATGTCGTTCTTAATCACAGTGGTTCTTGTTAGTAATGTAGGCCTGTATTTAAAAAAAGAAGAAAGAGTAGACGGGGAACTGAAAATTACACAGCAGGTACAGAATACACACTCACTCACTCAATATACAAGGAATAAAGTGAACACGGGGATAAAAAGAGGGAGGATGAGGAATATACAGGGACACCGGAGAACGGTTATAGTTATAAAACTATAAAGACCTGCCTTATAGGTCATGAATAAGAAAGAAAGAAAGAAAGAGAAAAAGAAAGAAAGTGAACATTTAACTTGAATTAGTCAACATCCCATTGTGGAAAACATACAGACACATAATGAGAGGATGAGCTTATTATCTCATTATACAACATAATAGAAATGTGGAAGAATCCTTGTGTGAATTTAAGGGGTGTTGGCGTGGCTGGCCGTCCCACTTCTTGAGCTTCTGTTCAAAGTTTAAAAACTTAATCGGGTTTCACTAAGATTATATGGAATGTTCTTTGCTTCTGATTGAAATCAATACTAATAAAAAAGCTAAACTTGCCATTTGAAACAAAATTATTATATGTAAGAGAGATTATAATTTGGCTACAACCTTTTGAGATACAATTGGTTACAATTTGTCGTTTCCTTTTTCCATTTAGTGCCCTGGCAGGTGATGTGACTTTCTGAGGGTCACACAGTGTCAGTAGTGGGGTTTGAACAGCAGCACCAATATAAGGTATCGATATACAGATATATAAAGACAAATATTCAAAATACACACATACAAATATACAGACCGGTAAACACAAGCCAATTCTTTGTATGCACTACACTTTGTGAATTTCCCCTTGATTAATAAAGTATCTATCTACCTAATGACACACACTTGATTTTCATTCTTATTCTCACTTTCACACACACATATATAATATGAGTGCACCCACAACATAAATATTTAAATTGTACACACTCTCCTATACTGTATTATCTACAAACATGTTCACATGATGTGTGTTTGTATATATGTGTAGATTTGTATACAGCGTGCACACACACACACACACACACACACACTTTTTTGTCATATTCTCTATGTGAGGACACTATTTTCATTATATAGACACATGTATGAATAATTCCCATATTTTGATATACTGTCTCTGCACACACGCCTGTATACTACATTAATATTTATATACACACAGACACGCACACATATGTCTTGTACATGCGTGTATATTATATGTATGCTCACATTAATATACACGTTTTTATTCTTATTCTCCTATACAGGTACACACACACACTGTTATATTCTCTATTATAATCATTTATCGATGTAGCGCCTTTCTGATGCCCAAAGTACACATTTTATACACCTAGAATATGCCATCCACTCACATTAAATAGATCATCTTCGTATTCTGTATTTCTTTCTTTACTACATACTGTACTATATCGGCACTGCTACACACGCTCAAGTTTCACTTTCACACTTCGATTATTGTGTGTGCGTGTTCGCCTATTAATGTTCAATTACACATCCATAATACATTACGACCTCACTAATTAGACGCTCATACCTTGTGATTTCTTTCACACACACGCACACATTCTCCGTATATCGGCTCTCGATAGCCCCGTGTATTCGTACCATACACGTACACTTTTTCTAGTATTTTCCCCGACACTCGCACCGCCGGTGAGCTCCTCCCCTGCGCCCGGACGTCTGCCTACCTGCCGCCCTCCAGGTGGCCTGACCCCCGGAGCCCATCGCCTCGCCTACGCCGCGCCTGCCAGTGGCTATCCCGATCCCGGACGAGAAGTGACTGAAGCGCCCGACGGTGTGCCCGCCTGTTAAAGCCCAGCCTGGAGTGTCCCGCAGGCGGTTTTCTTTTCTCTCGGCGGGCAGTTCCGGGACGGTTTCTTGGAAAGTCGAAGGCGCGATTCCCAAAAAGCGCGTTTAAAAATTCCCTCGCCTATGCAGAAGCGGCCGTAAGTCCGCCGATGACTCGGGCTCTCCTTCCGCAACATTGTGAAAAGCACCTTGTTTTCAGAAGGCAGGCTGCCGATAAACACGGGTGAGTCACCCGCGGATAAACCCCCACGGAGCACCGAGCGCTCACCAAGGAAAGCACCCGGGAGGAAGTGACAGCTCGAGGAGGGCGCGCTGGCTGCTCCTCGCTCCTGCCTCGGGATCGCTGGAGACTCCTGACCGGTATCTCGTGCTATCTGCCTTCTCGAGTCCCGCTGCCCCTCACGCGTGTCCGGTTCAGGTGCCCGGCGGCTACAAGGCGGCTCAGTTCAATAGACCGGCATGTGAAGGACACGGCGGGGCCGGCGAAGACTCGTCTATGCAGTTACAGCCTTACAGTCTTACAGATCTGTGGTTTAACAGACACGACACCAAAAGGTTATTCAAACTTTATAAAAATCGCTATGCGGTAAGCTGTGACCCCCCCCACCCCACGGAGTGTGTAACGTGCATAGGAATATCTGATGAGTCAACATGGCTAGTGAGTAATCGCTGTTACGTACTCGCAGACATTCAGCACTTCTTGTTGAAAGTCCGCGCGCTCCTTCCACTTCTGCCCTTCGTGGAGCCCCCACGCGAGTGTCGCCAGGCGTCCCGACCTGGTACGTGTCCTCCTCGTACCCTGGACCAAACTGGAATAGCGGTAGGACAAGCGTAGCCCGCACATGTGCTCTCTTCGCTCCCCGGTGTGTCTGTGATGTAAGGACAAAAACTTGTAGGATCGCCGTCCTCCCACTCCCCCAGTATGCTTGTCAGCCCGACCTTCTTCCGGGTGCGCCCCCCGATCGGGACACAGGAGAAGCCCCATTCTGGCGGCAGTCCCCCCAAGCGCGTGCCGAGCTCTAACTTCTTCACCGCGGCTCTCGTACCTACCTAGCGCCCGTGCGTCTCTCTGCGTGCTCGTCGAGTCTCTGGGAGCAGTCCCGTTTATTTCCTCCTCCTCCTCCTCCTCCTTCGTTTCTTATTCTTCTTCCTTCTTCCGCGCCTCCCTCGCTGGGAAGAATACTTTGAGATGTCGGATAAAGGTTGCATCACCCGCTTTATATAGGGCCGCGGGAGGCTCTGGTATTTACTAGGGCTGCCACGGAGGGGGTGAGGGAGGGGGTGACGTCATGCTATTAATAGCCACGGGGCCGCGGCGCGGTGATGCAATCCAGCGGCTCCCTGGCCGTGGCGATCTGCTCGCACCATAACAGGGCACGATCGTCTGAGGCGCCCTGATGGACCGAGTCCCAGTGAGCCAATACCCGGGCCAGTGACATGACATGACGTGCCTGGCATCCGATGATCGTACAGCCGAAAAAAGGGGGACAGGGTCCACGCAGCACATACAAAAACAGACATGTTTAAAAGCACACAGAGGACTGTCACTTGCTGTGTTCAGGTGCTTCGGGAGTGGCAGCGAGACGGCAGGGCAGGGTGTGGGTGAAGGCTGGAAAACGCAGGTAACTACTGGCAACATTTATAATGGAAGCTTTGCCCGTCAGCAGTCCGTTAAGTACAAAATTAATTGAGCCAGACCTCCTTCGGGACAAGTCACCTCTGTGACCGCACTCTGGTTCGAGGGGAAGTTGTCGTTAAAAACGCACTGTAGTGACGTAGAGAGTGCCGAGAACGAGCAGATCCGTGTGGCTTAACGGGACGAGTGTGAAAAGTTACCGGACTTGGCCCGCATAGCCCACTGCAGGGAGGCAGACGACAAGTGACATGTCGGAGTTACCCCAGGATTTGAAACCTCTCCGTCGTATAAAGGACGGCGCAGCTACGTTGTAAGGGACTTTGGCTTGCTATAAAGGTGTCACTTTGAAAGGCACTATATAGAAAAATCGATTACATCTCGTCTGAGTTGCATATTGTAATCTTTTTAGTTAGCCAATAAAAGGGGTCATTTTGCTTGACTTGTCACTAGAAAAATCGAGAAATACTTGGCTTCTTTTGACGTTTCAATAAAGCGAATAAAACAAAGCAATATACGAACAGCATATGGCACTGCTAAAAGATTACAATAATGTTAAAAGGAAGGAGCTTAAATTGAATAATAGTGCCTTAGCTTGGCTTTAGGGTTTCTTCAGTGCTAAAAGGGGGGCGGCGATTGTTGTTGATCTGAGGACACACAAGGAGGGGCAGATGAGCGCGCATTGGACCGTCCGCTTTATTTTAGAGCCTCAGAATCTCTCTGTCTCTCATGTCTCTCTGTCTCTCTGTCTCTCTGTACTGTATTCGTCTGTTTGTCACACCTTCTTACATCTCGATCTACCAAACATGTAGGGCTTTTCTATTTGTATCGGTTTATTTCATCATCTCTCAAACATATAGCGCCTTATCTCTCTATGTAATGTTTCTCCTCGCTTTACATCAAATAAATTGTGCCTCTATCTATCTATCTATCTATCTATCTATCTAATCCTGCCAACTACTCTATCTATCTATCTATCTATCTATCTATCTATCAAAATGTCTGTCCATACTGCATTTCCCCTCAGTCTTATTAAATACATAGTGCTTTTTATTTATATGTATCTATCAAATATATAGCACCTTTTTGTCTCTTTATATTGTATTTCATCCTTCTCAAATATATAGCGCGTTTTTTATTTATATCGGTCTGTAACTATGAAACATATGACACCTTTCTTGTCTATCTATCTATCTATCTATCTGGCACACAGTGTCTTATCCAGATATTTATCTTTACTGTCTTAGAAATATATTTGGTGTCTGTGAAATATTGAAAGGTATTCCCAGTTCCATAACCATTTTTAATTAATAATATAATAATAATTCTCTAAGGCGATCTGTCTCATCTGACCCACTAATAGTAATGACATAATCACGTAGCCCAGTTAAGCCCCTTCTAGAATGTTTTCTCGTCATTAATGGAGCAGCAGACAGCCGTTTAATTCCACATCATAGTACTTAGAAGGTGGCTGACATAAACTCCAAATTAAACGCCGGCGTCGATTAAATTAAACTACACGTATGAATCGATCCGAGGATCGCGTCACTTGCCGGTCGTTTTGTGCTCCCATCACGCCGATTCAGATTCGCACGTCTAGCGGTTTGATGTGTGAGCCTCTCCAAGGCAGTGACGGCTCTGCTGCCCCGCGGATCAGTGCGGTGACAGTTGGACGAAACGTCGGTTATACGCGTGCGGTTCACAGCGGGACGGAGACCGGGACGCGTGGTTTCGATCCAGCGCAGTTTTCATTGTAACATTTTTCACAGAAATCGGTGACTCCCAGACTTCCAAATAACACAAACGAGACTTTCCAGCAGCTCTCGGGCACTTGACAGATCGCCAGTGCTGATGAATAAACTCTTAAACTGTGTGTGATGAAGCGACTTGTCCAAATGTGTACTTTATGGGGCTTCAGCGATAATTAGAGTTCAGCTGAGCAGTCGCCGGTCTTGGGACTTATAGTCGTTCACCTAAAGTTAGTGGCCAGTCGAAATCATTTACTACAACGCAGGAAGATTTCCGCACGGGATTTAAAATGCGAAATACTTAAAACGTTCTATTATTACTTTTTTGTAATATAATTAATATTCTGTTACGAAATGACTCGATTGTATGCTTTTATATTCGGCTTGTTACTTTTCTTTTGAATGCGTGTTTTGTTGTTTCAGTTTTTCGTTTTCTTTTTTATTTCGCGCTCCCAGAATAATGAGAAACGTTGTTTTGACTGTGAAATGGAATAAAAAGAAAAGTTAGCCTGGCAGTAGAAACTGGAGTCCGTCCTGAAGGACAGCCAAAATAAATGTCTTTGAAATCCCGCATCGAGCCATCTATAGATCTGCCTGCCTGTGCCGTTCATTCCTTTCCGTCTGTGTTAATGGCAGGCGCTATATAACACAGCTACAAAGAAATGAAAGGTGCCATATATCTGTCAGTCTGTCCGATAGTTTTTGTCGTGCCTTCCGTTTTTTTCTGCTTATTATTTATTATTATAGTTACTTCCGTTTCTATTTGTCTTGCCTCGAGTTTCTGTTTATCTATCCATCTATAAGTGCGTGTTAGGAACACAATTTTCAGCCTCACGTTTTTTTCCTTTAAGTATGATGGGAAAAATAAGAAGAAGAAGAAGAAGAAGAATGAAAATGACACAGCAACTCTGTTGTTACGCACTTGTCCTTCCGACGGACTCGAGCATTTTGGTGTCCTAAGACGAGATCTGCTCCAGTAGTTTATTTATATTCAGTGTTACACCTGTTGGCTTTTATTTATTTATTTATTTTATTTATTTAAGTACTATTTCAGATGATGACTGGCAGTTCCCTTTTCTATTTACCTGCCTTGCCGCGGTCATTTCGTGCCACTCTATGCCGTTTTAAGGTGTCCGGATGGTGTGACAAATAAAGCCACCTGGCTTGACTTGTCACTTGACTTGTCCCCAGTCCCGTCTCCAGGTTTCATTGTACAGCGTTGGGTCCAGTCAAAGCAAAGGGGGTGGCGGGGGGCTCCGTGGGCACAAGGTTGATGCTACAAAACTGGCGAAGTATGGAGGGTTTGGTTACAAAACTGTACAAACTTAGAATGTCGACGGTCGATTATTTTACCAGATTGTCTCAGAAGCGGACTTTGTTTGGGGTCTTGTTCAAAAAGCGGACGCCACCGATTTATTTCACGGTCCCTAATGTTAAAAGTTAGATCGGGTGCCTGACGTTAAATTTAAAAATCTTAAAATCGTCCTTCCTGTTGTTTGTTTTAGACTGGCTTACCCCGACTACAAACCCTGAACTCAAGGATCGTGGAGGTAAATTGAACAAGACGGCGATGGCGTCCGCTTTTTGAACAAGAGCCTTTGATTGTTTGTTTGTTTGTTTGTTTGTGTACTGCATGTGACTTTTTTTCAAAAGACAATAAGAAATTCCATTTTATCATTTAAATTACAGAATGAAGTTTTAAGGGTCTCTTTGTAAATCTCTAGCCACGCATGTACTGTAAGATGATGATGATGATGATGATGAAGACGACGGTCTAGTTCAGGGGTCCTCAAACTCGGTCATGGGGGACCCCTGTGGCTGCAGGTTTTTGTTCTAACCAGCCTCTGTTTTTAATTGGACTCCTGGGCTAATTACGTGAACTGTTGTTTCCCAGATTCCCTGTTTTGGGAGCAATATAGAAATTAGAAAACGAAGTTTGGTAAAAAAAAAATAAATAAAATGTACGAAGCAGTTCTATGTATTTTCTTCTTTTTAACAGTATTTTCATCTTGATTGTCATTCTACTTTTCTAGGTGTTCTAATTGATTAATTAATCCGTTATTTCCTACTTTGTGGGGCTGACGCTTGTGTTTCTGCTCTGCTTGTGTTTAATTGTCTTTATTAAGATTCAATGAAGGGAGCAAACTGCACAGAGAAAGGGCGAAATAGAATAATAAAAAAGTTAAGCAATGAACTCCATAGCCAAACTATTTCTAAGTTTCTTATAAATGTAAACATCCTGCTGCTGTGCTTTTGTGAATGTAGAATAAAAGATAAATAATCCCAGCTAATTAAATGAGCTCAGTGCTATCAGGTATTGTCACTGATTACGAATCTGGTGGGGACAAAAACCTGCAGCCACAGGGGGTCCCCCAGGACGGAGTTTGAGAACCCCTGGTCTAGTTATAATCTACTCAAAGCAGCTTCATAACAACATACGTGCCATTTAAAGGAATCAATCGGCAAACTTCATACAATCACGACAATCCGTGACAGTCTTAGTTATTCTGGTTATTTTTAAATAGGAGTCTTTGCCAGTGATTCCTATTTATTGTATTCTCGTGTATGCGAATGACGCAATAGAAGTATCCAATCAGAGGTGTCCCGGCGAATGGGGGGCTATGGAGATTTGCTTCAGTGGGCCACGAGCGCATCTCCGAGATGGAGCTGAAGAGCAGAGAGCGATATTTAAGTTTTATTGCAAGTCTATTTGGGAGATGGTTATATTTTGAAATGAATCAGCCTTTACAGATACGTTTAAAAGCTACTTTCCTGTTGCCGTTTTGATAGTTGAATTTTATTTTGCCTTGTCAGTGTCTTCTGTATAACAGTTGGGCGATGATGATGATGATGATGATGACTGTTGTTATTTCTGGTGGTGTTCGAGTTATTGTCGGATTGTGGTTCGTCAGACGTTAAGGCCAAATATCACTAGAATGCAGTGAATTCTTAATATAAAACACTATCATTGGGCAATCGTATTGAGTCCGAGTGTTCGTAGGTCTCTATCACCTTAATATCGTATAATAAAATTGTTTAGATCGCTAAAGCCGGCAGAATAACTGAAATGGTCTCCGGGAGCGCACAGGGTTACCCGCACACCTTCAGAGGAGGTCAGAGTCAAGTGGCCACGCAAAGTAAAGAAATCGATGGGATTAAAGGAGAGGCTCTCGAATGGTCCCCGGAGCCAATTAGCAGACGCGCTAACCGGAACTCTACACACGTGACAGTGTCTGCCCCAGGCGCGGGACCGCACGGCCTTCAAACCCGACTGTTGATTCTGAGCAAGTCAGCCCGCCACACATAAATACCTACCTACCTAAATATGAAGTGATGTGGAAAGGCACCTTCTCAAATGACGAGACACTGTCCCCGAACGAGTCCCTTGTCGTGCCTTTTGTCGAAATGACGAGTACTGTCAAGAAGTATAAAATGCTGGCGCAGGCCTCGCTGCCAACTTAGTGTGTGATCGCAAGTGGACCTCATAAAATATCCTGGGCTCGCTTTGTCGAAATCTTTAGCTAACGGTCCTGTGATTGACACGTTAAACAAGATCTTCATACAAATGAATAAATGACACACGTACAATAAATAACTCGATTAATAAAGAAAAGAAACTTAGATGAACAAAAACTCAATCTGAATCCCTGGAGAGCGCGCCTCAGCCTAAGAGGGATACGCAGGTTGCCGACGTGAACGTCGAGACAGGTCGCTTGTGCCATTACGAGGGTGTGAACGGCGGTCCTCTGCGGAGTCCCCCCTGCTGTCCTCAGGGCTGATGCTGTAATGTTACCAAAGGGTAACGACCTCTGCAGACAGACGTTCAGATCAACGTTTCCCGAGTCGTCCCCCTCATGTTTTGGTGGTCTTTATCAGTGTCCAGTCAACACTGCGCTCTCCCAGTGTTTGTTTAGCCAGCTCCATTTCTTCGGCTCTTTGCTTTTTACACCAAATGTCTTGTTACGATAACGAGGGATCAATGACGGCCAGGCAAGCGCTTCTTTCTTTTCACTTTAAACCTTAGTGCAGCAATAGCATCGCATACCTTTTGTTCCCCCAAGTGGTCGTGGCCCTTAATTCGATGTGTGACCGCAGAGTTCGCGCTGGTTTCCCTTCACACCCCAAAGACGCACTTTTGCCAAACTGGCGACACGAAGTCGAATGACATGTCCTGCCTTCAGACGAGGCCGGCGTTGTGGGCTTCATCTCCCCATCACTCTAAAAACGATTCTTTTGGGCCAACAAAAAAAAAATAACGCAACGCTCTGCATGAAGCGCATTGAGTTACTACCACTTCTCGTTAAAATGACGTAGAACCAACCAACCCAGAACATCGAGTAACCGGAAAATCTTTAAATTACGTTTAAGTACCATCTACTTAAAAAAAAATATATAGGATACACACAAAATTTAAAATTCACTGCACACAAAAATTAAGTTGTCCCAATTAATTTGTTACATTTTAAAAGACACTTTTAAGTTCTAAATACTTAATTATTAATATATTTATTTATATTTAGTTGTGATGATGTAAAAAATGAAGTTGGTGTAATTAGTGTTTTCTGCCTATAATTTTAAGCTTTATCAACAGTGCCGGATTTAGACTTGATAAGCTATTTGAGACATGGGGCCCTTTATAAGTATATATGACAATTGCTCACTCGGACAATTTGTTTTGGGGGCCCCCAAGAAGGCGGGGGTCCTAAGCTATAGCTTGTGTAGCTTATACGTAAATCCTGCACTGTTGATCAAGTTTAATTACTTATTAAATTATTAAAACTACAGCCAGTTAAAGAATGAAAGTGTTGCAAGATGTACCTTTTTTACTTACATTTTTACATTTTTCAACATCTTTTAAAAACTTTGTCTAACAAATAGCCAGACTACAGCAGCAAAAATATAGGCCTCAATGTAATATCCAATTGCCAAATATGTCAAACCTGACTTGTATTGCAAGCTGCAAAAACATTTTACATTCCAGCGATATATTCTAAACTTTAAAACTGGAAAGTAAGTAAAGTCAAAGAAAGATTATGACAAATAATCAGGTATCTTCTCAATATGCCACCAGGCTTACATCCAGTAAAGCAATATTGTGTCAAAAATCCTTAACCAACATACAAACGCAAATGAGAAATCAGTAGAGGCTGGAACGAAAAAGTAATGTTGAGAAAATCTGATAAGATGGACGGCACTAAATTTCAGTAGAGCTATTCAACCTGTTATGCAAAATAAGTAAATGATATTTACTATATTAGAGCAATGGAAATAATGCTCCTCCATCACTCAGATATCCGCTCCTCCATCACTCACCGTCGTTGTTTCTCTCACGTGCAGTATGGCGGGCTGATGTCGTCACGGCGCGCTAAGTGGGCGGACTTTCACACTCATGACGTAGCCGTAGCGTTAGATTAGGTTAGTGAGACGAACTTCAATTTGGTTTTTCAATAAATGAAAAAAGGAATTTGAGTTTAGATTACTTGCAAGTCTAAGCTAAAGTATGTACTAATATAATTCTTTCACGTCAACACATTAAATAATGTTTTTTCAAATTAAAATATTTAATAAAATCATCGAACTTGAATTTTTAACCTAATAGCATGCATTTGATAAAGTGAAGGTCCCTTGAAATGCTCTTTACACTGGTGGTAATGAAGGAATGCTGCTTAAACCCTGGCCATGTGGTCGCGTAGGGGCTGCTTATGGCCGCTTTGTCCAGTTTAATTCGCTGTCACAACCTTGTTAGCCAAGCCTAGTGATGGTGCATACACAGAAAGGCACTATATAACAAACAGGGAGAGGGATAAATGGAAAAGGCACAATATATTAAATGGACAGGCAAATGGAAAGGCACTAGATATATAGAAATAGAAAAAGACACAATTTAAAAGACGGGTAAATAAAGAATGGAAAGGCACTGTATAATAAACACAGAGAAAAACTCACACACACACACATATATTATATACGAGGTGTGAGCAAACACTATGGTGAATGTTTAAATAAAAAAAATGAAAGTAAAAGACACATTGCCATCAATCCCCCTCCAAATACTCGTCTCACTTCGAACTCGCTTACCCCATCGTTTAAGTCCTTTTGTCTTTAGTTCTGCTGTCATGGCTGCCTTGATGTCCTGCACGCCAATCAAGATCCAACATCAAGGTGATGATGATGATGATGATGTTTGTTGATCTTGATGGACTTGTACGAGCTGAGTTTGTACCCAGGAACACTACGGTGAATTCTGCGTATTATAAAGACTTATTAGAGTGTTTAGGAAATGATGTGAGAAATGGGCGAACGGCTTCATCCTCCATCGTGACAAGGCTCCGTTACAAACATTTCTGACATTCACAAAAGTGGACATCTAGAACTGCTTCAGAAAGTGGTAAGAACGATGGGTGGGATACGTGTGTTCAACGCGAGGGGGATTAATGGCAATGGGTCTTTTACTGTAATAATGGTTTGGTTTTAATTTAAACATTCACCATATTTTTTGACCACACCTCAGAGATATATAGATATATATGATGCACTTAATATTAAATAAGTTGATAGAGAGGCATCATGCAAGAGATAAATATACAGACATAAAACAGTATTTCATACATTGATAAAGAGAAGAAGCACAATGTAATAAACAGGCAGGCTGATAGGCAATATTCAATAGACTGATAAATGGAGGAGGCACTATATAATAAACACAGAGAAAAAACACACACACACATATATGTGTATATATAGATGAATGTGTGTGTATATATATATATATATATATATTTACTAGCCATGTGCGCCCAACTACATTACGCATATTAAAGTTGTGTGTGAAGGGCTCGCTGTTTAAACGCGGCTGCCAGTCGTGAACTGGGCCCTTCGTCGCACAGCATTATGATTTTTTATAAGGGAAACAAAATCACATAAGAAAACCCTTGGACATTGATTCGATAGGACTGGCCTACTGTCCGAATCGTAATTATGTGGTGGTGTAGGAGTATTTCTGCTTCTGTCTGTTCACAGTCCGTCTCGTTTTCACAACGCTATCGTTTCCTCTCATGATGTCTTCTCAGCCTTTCTCCAATATTGCAGGTTGCTTTGTGGCAATCCAAAGAGTAGGGCAATATACACGGAGCAATGGTTATAAAAGGGGGACACAAAGGTATCCAGGCTCTTTAAAGCATACATAGGGATCACTTCACTGACATGTGAGCAAGCCACGGTACAACTGTGAGATGCGCAGCACTCGCCGGCCACAACGTAACAATAATAATTTCCAGAACGTGCTGTTACGTTGTCATTCATTGTACCCACTGTCTTTCTTTCATTCATATGTTACGTAGGCACGTACCTTTTATCTTCGGCAATCTCATTCTCTAACCAGGCCTCAGGAGCTGACCAGCGTAACACTGTCCACCACTCCTTTCGTTATTCCGGCACATTCTTGACATCCGTGAGTAACAACAACGTACTAAACTGGAAGGTGGTCTACGCGTGCATGGAATTCGCAGACAAACAAAGATCAAGATCTAAATGAAGATCTCTTTAGTTAATTTAAAGCACACCAATTTGTTTAGTTTGAATGTCTGTGTTTTGAAGTGTGACTGGCGTACTGCAGTCTTCAGTAGTGTAACCCTGGAGGAGATTCTTAATGCAATGCCTATGTTTTAGCTGTCTCTCTACTGCCATCTAGTGCTTCTTCTTCTAATTCATTCGCAGACAAACAAAGATCAAGATCCAAATGAAGATTATATATATAATAAACAGCTGGCCAGACACTAATAACTGTCAGATAAGCAAACAGAAAAGACAGAGAAGTGAAAATGCACTCTCTAATAAATAGGCAGGCAGTATATAATAAACAAACAGAGAGATGGAAAGGCACTATATAATAGAAAAAGACACATTATATGCATTACACATTAAACAGAAAATGTAATAGGTAGATTAAAAAAGCAGCTACGTTTATATGAAAAAACCAAAATATAATAGATTTATTGAAAGATGGAAAAGTCACTATATAATAGACAAACAGATAAACATACATATAGGCCAGGCACTATAAAATAGACTTGATTTATAAAGGGAAAATATTACTATCTATGGAAGAGATAAACCAAAAGATAAAAAGGCATTCTAAATAATGAATAGATAAACCGACAGAAAGGCATCATATAGTAGACGGAGAGATGAAGGCGCTATATAATGGACAGATGAATAAATAACTGGGAGATAGATAAGGAGAGAGATGGAAAAGGTAAACAGCATGAACTAGATAATTTGCTTGATTAAAAAACACCGTAGATACATTTAGAGAAAGGCGCCTTATAATGAATGTATTGCCAAAGAGACAGAAAGGGCTGCCGTGGCAGAATGAAACACACAGACAGACAGACAGACAGACAGACAGCACTTTATTTGACCCGCAGGTAAATCTGGCGCCCAACCAAAGAGCACAAGTGGCACGCAGAGCTGCAGTGAAAGGCTGCGGACCCCACAGCCCTGAATGTACAGTAATGAAGGGGGGTCTGAAGCTGACGAGTGCCCAGACGTGGAGAAACAGAAACCAAACCAGGCCCATGTTAGCTGCAGCCTTCCTGGCCACCTCACCTCCGCTTTACATAAGCGCCCGCCGGCCCCCTGCCCGCTCCGCCGACCTTCGTCCTGCTTTATCTGCCTGCTTGTTTTGCTGCTCCTGCCCGAGTTCCGAGTAGCCGGACACACCCTGCGTGGGCCGCCATGTCAATGCTTTTATCTCGTTCATCCTAAACTGAGCTCTGCGAAGGCTATCGATCTTTTTAAGAAATTTGCACGTGACATTCTGCTGCCTGTTTAAAGTTTTACAAAAATAAACAGTGGCCCGGCTGTTGCTCTCTTGTCCATGGGAATGTGATGATCTTTTGCAGAAGCGGTGTTTACGGTTTTATAATTAAAACTTTGATCCGTCAGCCATTCAAAAAATATTGCATTTCCAAAATATGAAAGTGTACTTATTGTGGTGTTGCGTCTTCTTATTTTTAAAACCTTTTTGTATTCTCAGCAAAGCAGTTAGAAAACTTAAAACAGAAACTAACTGAGTGCATTTCTGCTTGTAAGATACATAAATAACCTACGTTTATTTCATTCAGTCGTTTCGTTTTCTAGTCCAGGTTATGTCTGTGGCTTTGCCTACTCCAACAGTAGGGGTTGTGCCAGAGAGGGTGCCCGTCTTTAAGGGCTGATGCCCATTCATAAAACAAGGCCGATTTAACAGTCGCCATGCAGGGAAACACAGAGGTCGGTGGGAGTAAAACTGGAAAAGCTCAGTTTGATGAACTCCATACCAGTAACTGGGCTGGTGAAAATAAAATTGGAAGACGGAGAGGATGAGCTGGATGAGCCTCTGCCAGGCTGTTCACATCAGTTAGACATAAACTACTGGATATGATGAGTCCTTCTCAGTAAGAGAGAACTTCACTGGGCTCTATTAAAGTTAGATTTTAAATAACATCATGATTGTTATAATCTTAACGTGTTAGTAGTTTGGCTCAATATTGTGTTCAGGGCAGAAACAAACAACAAAAATGTGTTCAAATATTTATTTAAAAAAGACGACATGAACTCCAGCAAGTAAAAGTAGCCATCTGCAGACAGGCGCCGTCGGGTCCCTTCAAAATGAACATTTACACACATGTAAGTCACGTCATCGAAATCATTTTAATATTGGGGGGCTTCGCTCGCCAACCCTCAAGGCCTGCGCTACATGCCAGCCACTTCACGTCTCTGCCACTCGCGTCTGTGGATTTCATTTTCACCAAACAACAAATCTTTTAATTCCCTCTTCATTTTGAAGAAACACGGCTCTTCCCTGATGGCAACACGAATTAGACGACCAACTTAAAGTTGAAATCCGAACAATATATGCAATCTCTTTTCGCTGCTCCGTTATTTCACCGAGTAATAATTTCCATTTGTTTGTGCTGATGTGATCTTTAGTATCCTTTTCTTTGGAGACTTTTGAATTTTCCTTCTTCCGTTACCTCTAACCTGCTGTTCATGTGTATCCCGCCAATGTTTCTGAATTCCTTACGATGTTCTACTTTGTCATCTTCTCTTTGCCTTTTATTTCCGGCCCCGGGCCTGATTAAATCTCTTGGCACAAAGTCTCGTCTCGCAGGACGTCAAAGTATCCCTCTGAAAAAGTCACGTGTCGTCCCAGGATTTTTTTATATAATAGAGAGACAATGTCCAGTTATATTAGAGGTAATGAATCATGGCTGGTGGTTCAAGGAACAGAATTTAGGGAAACATCTATACATCCGCTCTCTCTGTTCATTTATCCTTTTCACTTTCTCTCAGTCCAGCCACCTCTCTAGTCATCCAGCCTCGTATCTGATTCTTGATCCATTTCTCGGTCCTCTCATTTGTCCAAATCATGAACCACCCACCTGTTTGCCATGGTAGGAGGTTCAGAAAACGGAATTTAAGGAAATCCTCTATCCACCTGTCCTGTGCTTTCCATCTCTGTCCATCCATCCATCCATCCATCCATCCATCTCCTCCTCCATCTTTCCATTTCATCGTGTACCATGGCTGGCATTTCATAAAACAGAATTTAAGGGACCGGCCATGCTTCACTCCATCCACCTCCGTACCCACGTCTCTCAGCATCTGCCCATCTCTGTCTTTCCAGCTACCATTAAATCCATCAAACACATCCATTCATTTATTGATGCCAGAGACAGACCATAGAAAACAAAGAGATACTCATCCTTCAACATCACCATCATTCAGTTCCTTCATCTTTTAATCCATCCACCTGTCATGACTGGAAGTTGATACGTCTTCTCATCCATCCATCAATCCATTTCTCAACCCGATTCAGTTCTTAATTCACTCATTTAACTTACTTAGTGAGAGGTTCAGAAAAAGAGTTTTAAGGAAAGCCTCTCTCCATTAGTCTTGCTATTTATCACTTTGTCAATCCATATTTTTATCGGTCCACCCATCCACCCAACTGCTACTCCATCTGTCCATTTAACCGTTTACCACATCGGGTATTTTAAAATATATACATATATGAGGGAATAGCTAACCACCTCCTGTTGTCTATGCCATCTTCTCCATGCATTCATTCATCTCTCTGTCCATCCATCTACCTTTTGAGTCCTTCCATCACTCATTGATGGAGGCTGGTGGTACAGAACATAGAAAACAAGGAAAATATCCATCCGTCAGTGTTGCTATGCATGCACCTCTCAATCCCACCATCTTTTATTCCATCTGCTTATCATGACTTGTTGTTAATGCATCTCCTCATCCATCCATCAGTCTAATTTTTAATTCAGCCATTCGTTTACTGGCCATAGTAGGAGGATCAGAAAACAAAATTTTAAGGGAAACATCTATCCATCAATCTTCAAACTGTCAGTCCAAGTACTTCTTGATCCATCCATCCTCTCATCTCTCTGTCTATTCATTCGTTTCTTACTCCATCTGTCCATCAATCTGCCTGCCTCGGCTGGTATATCGCCCAGATTTCCATTCATCTGTACTCGGGAGTTGAACTTTTCTAGCCTTCAATAAGTATGAGACCAGATCAGGTCCAGGTCAAGTTCCAGGGGGTCATTTAGCTGCATGGGTCAAATGGCATACCCCAAGCCCTCTGTGACTTTATTACATCCTACGGCCCCCTTGATATTTCACTGGGCACTGCCCAGTCCCTGACACGATGCCAGGTCCCAAAACTGAAACTGGAGTCAGTGCCCCACTGGATTTGCCGGTTGGGACGCGTTTCTGGAGGGCCTTCTGAAGCTTCGTCATGTTTGCTTTCTGGATGACAGGAGCTAAACTCTCGCTCGGCTCGCCGCGTCACTTTTTTTGTTTCTTTCGTTTTGAGGGCCTTCATTGTCTCTGCTCACATCAGGAATGCGCCTCTCCCTCTTTCTGTTTTGGGTTTCATTTTTACGCACCGAACAAGAACATTCCTCATTACAGCGGGACTGTCACCTTTGACCTCAGTCAGTGTCCGTCCTCCCCGCCTTTAAAGTGGCCCCTGGACACCGGATGGAGTGTCATGCCGTGCTGGCCACGCCCCTCCCCGTTTTTGGACCGTTTGCTTTCCTGCCGACTTTACGAAGAAACTAACTGAGGGTGCGCTAAACGGTTAAAACCCAACCCAACCCATAACCGTCCACTAAAATGGCGCAGAACTGCGGTGGGCGGCCAGAGAGAGACAGGAGAGAGGAAAACGTGCGCTGAAATCCTCATATGGCGCCCGACTGCGCTTCATTTTCCCATCTGTGAGAGGCAAATCCGTCCCGACATCCTTTATTTTGCGCCTATCGGGACGATCACCCGGATTATACCCTCGTTGTCATGTCGAGTATCGTATTGTCCAGTCGAGTTTCCCACGTGTTCAGTTTCGGGTGCCAAGAACGGACCCCACGTAGACTGATTTCTATTAAAACTGCAATACTACTAACAGTGATAATAATGATGAAGGCGATGATGCCAATAATTTAGTTCGAGGTTTTGGGTCTTATCCGGAACCGTTCCGGTCGGGGGGAGAGCCCCTCACGGGGTAAGCAGATCTCAGTGGAGACTCATCGGAAGGACAAGTGCTTCGTTTGTGCGCCTGCTCGTCTGCTTGCCTTGCCGCGCATTTGATTGCTTTATTATCGCGAGGTGAGTTTATATGAAGAAAGCTGCAGAAAAGAAGACCGATGAAATCATCAGCCGACTAAATTGTTTCTTTGGAGAACGAGAATAGCGATGAGACCACAAAAAGGTCATCGCCATCCACGGATGCAGCTTTAGGCTAACGGTAAACGAGCACAGCGCAGTGGCACACTACGGACGGGACGCCGTTCGTTTACGGGCACTTCATTGGGTTGTCTTGCTCTTCGTAGAACTTGTGGATATAAAGGGATGAGCAAAAGGAGGTTTACAGTTGTGAGTACAGGAAACAGAGTTTATTCTTGTAATATTTACTGATGATTATTATTATTGTTGTTAAAGTGTGCTTGAGAGTGGCAGTCATAACCTGAATGTCTTTTTACGAACAACTGTAAACCTACTTTTGCCCACCACCCCCGTATAACTGGTTCTTTGTGCTTTGAAAAGGTTCCTAACATGTGGACAAAACAAATTTTTAATGTCAAGTAAGTGACCTGCAGGACACAACAGATCAAGAAAAGCTGAAGTGAGCCTGCGTTGGTGCATACAGCGAGAGTCCATTTCAGGAACCCATTGGGATTTCAGAAATCTGTTATCTTTTATTTATGAAACCTGTTACAGATAAATGAAGGCATTTTGTGGAGGCTTCGTGTGGATGGACCTTTCGGGAACCAAAACCGGTTGACCTATGGCATCGCTCTGAAGAACCACTTTGGTACATTTACTTTAAAGAGTGCACGTCGAGTTGAGTTTAGATGGCACTTTTCTAGACATTCAAGACGCTTTAAGAACGAAGCCACCATGCGCAATTTAGTCAGGACATCGGACAAGTTAAAAAAAAATAGTTGAGTGAAACTTGGGCGCCGCAGAAAAAACCCAGGGGTACACGGAGATATAACATGCACAGTTACGAGAGCTGTGAGGACCCAGCGCTAACCGCTGCGCCACAGTGCCGATCCGACGCGCTACAAATCTCTAGTCATTTCCAGGCAGCAAACCGTATAGAAAGACCCAAGAAACGAAACAAGTTAACAATCATGTGGGCTTCAAACGTCAAGAAACCAATGTGCAGATAGCGCTCTGTGACGTCACGCCGTAAAAAAGAGCCGCGCACTGCACCTCGGGGAGGAGAAGCGCAAACCGCGTCCAGCAAGCCAGGGGACGGCGCTTCTCTCACGCGACAAAACCTGCTACCCGATTTTATTTACTTTTTTTTTTTTTTTGCTTTTTGTTTTAAATTTGCGTGCTATTTTCAGCATTTCCATAAGTGAAATAAACACAAATCGGCGCTCTGCCCGAGGGGGGTCCATGCATGTACGCACATTTCAGAATCGGATTTCCATCCGCCGGTAACATTTTGGCCCTTTCACTACTCCGATGAATTTCCCAAAGTAAATGTACGCTAAAAGCGTCTCCTTTATACCTGTTCATATGTCGGGCTTCAAACTGCTTAGATTGGTGTAATGAACTTGTTATAAGCCAATGTGAAGAGTGTGCGTTTTTGTTATTTCTTTATTATTTATATATGACTTATGTATTATACACTGAGATTATAATAAGCAAAATATAAATATAGAAACTTTTGTTCATCTCTTGAGATTCTGTGAAGTTTTAATTTCCCCTTGGGGACAAAAAAGTATATCTGATCTTATGTAATGTTTGGATCGCCAACATTTTTAGGTTTGAGATATAAAACCTTTTTTTCTTTTGTGGACACATTAAGATTCATTTTACATTTTCGTAAATGGAAAGAGAAAAAAAAAACAACAAAAAATTGAATTTTCCATAATGTATTCAGCTACAAATGAACAGATTTTGGTGTAATTTTCATCAGTGGAATGAATACGCCCATCCTGGTCTCTAATAGCTGGCATTGCCCCCTTGAGTTGACATTTTCTCTGCCTGTCTTCCAGTCTGTGACCTCTGTGATGTTTGGGGGTGTCTTGTGTGCACAGCCCGTTTTTAAATCTCCAAACCCCAAGCCCACCAGCATCTCTGATCCAGGCTTTCCAGAAGTCCCGTTTCTGTCATTTTAGCCATTCTGTGGTGCACTTGTTAGTGTGCTTAGTGTCATTGTCATGTTCCAAGGACCATTTCCAGCTGACCGTCAGTCTTCTGACAGATTGACTCTGATTATCCCAAACATTCTAATGAAAATTTCTTAATGGATTCTGTGATGCAGCAAAGGAGCCCCAAACCTGAACATCTCCACCACCATGCTTTACAGTTGCTATCTGGGTTTTCTGCTCAAACGGTGTCTTTGATTTTGGCCAAGTGTCTCTTCTGTAGGTTCTGTGGTTAACTAACTCTGGATTTGCCTCATCTATCCCAGAGGTCCTGGTCTTAGGTGTTAAACCAGAGAGCAGCCCTGATGTTCTCCTCCTAGCACATGTGCCATGTTGATCTGCGTTGTGCAGCCTCTTTCCAGGGGTGGACTTATGAACTTTAATATCCACAAGAGCTACCTGGAGGTCCCGTGATGGAATCCTGGGCTTGTTAGAGACTTGTTTCAGCATCTTGCAGTCTGCTCTCAGGCTCAGCATGGCGGGGCAGCCTGGCTTGGACAAGTTAGCAATTGCTTGAAATCTTCTTTGCTTGTAGATGATCTTCCAGACATTGGGATGGCTGATTTGTTTAGAGATCTTCTTCTTTCTGAAGGCCTCTGAGAGCTCTTTTGGTTGTCGGTGTGGTGGTAACACACACTTCAACAGCAAAGAGCACACCAGTCTAAATGGCTGAGGTTTAAATAAGAGGACAACTTAAGACAAGATCCCCTCTCATGAGGTTTAAATGTGCACCATTTGAGGTGGTCATACATGTACGGATGGACGTATTTTCCCTGTGCAAAATTTGCATTTATGTTTATTTACATTTTCCGATTGACTACACACAGTAAATGTGATGTTATGTATGTTGGAGCACATTTTTATGAATATACTGTTTAAACGAGGATCAAATCTTGACATGTCTACAAAAGAATACGCATTTCATGGGGTGCACTTACTTTTTCACATGGCTGTATATGGACTTGTTAACTTTTTTTTTTTTTTTTACTTAAGCTGACTGACACTGAGTGTGATTAACGCTTTCACTTCAGCATAACCCCAGCTTCAGAATCGAGTAAGAATAGCGAAGAGACAAAGCACGTAACATTCTACCAGACAGCACATGAGGTTGGGGGCTTAGCCCAGCTACGTGACCCCCGGAGTCCGACCAGCTTCTGCACATGCGCTCCCTGTGTGTTTCTTCAGTCCCTCCCACTCCCAGTTACTTCACAAACTGGCCAAATGCGAATGGGTGCCGATGTGTTATATTAGGGGCGAAGTCAATAGCATTGATTATCACAAAATAAATGGCGCTTGTATTTCGTCCAGCTCATGTTTTGGAGCCGCTGTGTATTCGCACGAGGGAGCTTCAGTGGCGTAATCCCTTGATCTCTCTGTCCATTATCAACCATTAAATGCGACTACAACAAAGGGGACGTGTAGAAACAAGTGTAAGAAGAAGCTAAAAAAAACGGATACGTGCAAATTCTTGAACAGTGCTGGGCAATGAATGCCACCGAGCCATCTGTCCTCAGAGCGCGGGCAGCACCCCGGACGGGACGCACCACA
The DNA here is from genome assembly GCF_016835505.1 of Polypterus senegalus. Lineage (NCBI taxonomy): Eukaryota > Metazoa > Chordata > Cladistia > Polypteriformes > Polypteridae > Polypterus > Polypterus senegalus. Next base: position 102,232,224 of record NC_053169.1, on the reverse strand, counting down.
CCACACTGCACCGCACCGCAGGTCCCTCACGCAAACATACATTCGACGAAACAACCAAGTATGACGCACGTGAAGCACATGTGTGCGTCTGTCTTTGGAGTTCAAGTCGTTACGACAAAAGCGATTAAAAGATGAACGCGTCGTTGTGTTTGTTTTGCAAGTCAGCAGCACCGCAGTTACTTTAGGCAGAATGTCTCGTGCATACGCGCAGCGGTAAAGAAAATGGACGTTTCAATATTCACTCAGCTATAATTCTGATTTTTTTAACTTTAAAGAAATTAAATAATTATGACAATTTCACTTACAAATACTCATGTTGTGTGCGGCATCACAGCTGCAGAATTCCAATTTAGAGAGCCGGCTGTCCGGTCACGATCCTCCCTCTCCCCCTCTCTCTCTCTCTGTCCCGTTTACACCGTCTCAGAGCTCACGCGCCTTTTCCCAATTTCAGGGCCCTTCAATGGCGCCCTGTCCACGGCCTGCTTCTGCCTTGTCCGATGTTGTCGGGTTTGGCTCAGCCCGAGCCACCCGCCTTCCTTCATACACCGATATTAACGCCGTGTCGTCTCTTCACGATAGCCCTTAGTCCTTACGAGGGATTCCGACTTCTGGTTTTTCAGGGTTTTTACTCCGAGATCACCGCTAGATAAAAGTTCAAGGCGCATTTGTACACACGGATTTGGCAGGACTGAGGATGTCATCGACCACCAATCTGTTTACATACGGCTAGTGGGAATGGGATTTATAACGAACTGAGGGAAGGGGGGGGCTTCATCTGAAGCGACCACACCTGTGGGAGAACCGAGGAGCTCACAGAATACGTTGCCCAGACTGTCATAGGCAGAGATCTGAAGGAGTCTGACGGGCGCATCATGGACGACTTATGACAAGAAGGTCCCGAGCGACTTTTGAACACAAGCGGAGCCCACTGAACTCCTCCAAAGTTCTAAAACCCAAAGTGTAAACCCTGTGTCAGGCAAACGGCCACGTTATTTTTAAGAGGATGTCAGTCCGGGGGCTGCCTGTAAAGCAGGGCATGATGTGAACCGACAGACTGTGGACCAGTCGCCTCGAGCTTGAGTGACACCAACTTCTGGGTGTAAACGGGTTACCTTAGAAAGTCAGGCCTGAGAGCTAAATAGTAGTAGAGGGATGAGGAAGGAGCTGTACGTTAAATGGGAAAGCCCAGCATACGAGAGGTACAGTCATATGAAAAAGTTTGGGACCCCCTCTCAGCCTGCAAATAATAATTGACTCTCCTTTAAACAAATAAAGATCACAGTGGTATGTCTCTCATTTCCTAGGACTACTGCGGTGTTTTCTGAACAAAGATTTTTAGTGACGCAGTATTTAGTTGAATGTAAAACTGGCTGTGCACAAATGTGGTCCCTTTGTCATTGTGCTGATTTGAATGGCTGTCACTGCTCAATGCTGATTACTTGGTATGATGAGCTCATTAAGCCTTGAACTTCATAGACAGGAGTGTCCAATCACGAGTGGTCAAAGGTATTTAAGGTGGTCAGTTACAAGTTGTGCTTCCTTCCCTTTGACTCTCCTCTGAAGAGTGACAGACAGCATGGGATCCTCACAGCAACTCTCCAAAGATCTGAAAACAAAGATTGTTGAGTCTCCTGGTTTAGGGGAAGGCTACAAAAAGAGATCTCAGAGGTTTAAACTGTCAGCTTCAACTGTAAAGAATGGAATCAGGAAATGGAAGGCCACAGGCACAGTTACTGTTAAACCAACACAGCAGGTCTGGCAGGCCAAGAAAAATACAAGAGCGGCATATGAAGAGACAGGATTGTGAGAATGGCTACAGACAACCACAGATCACCTCTAAAGACCTGCAAGAACATCTCGCTGCCGATGGTGTATCTGTACAATGTTCTACAATTCAGCACATCTGTATGGCAGGGTGATGAGAATGAAGCCCTTTCTGCACTCACGACACAAACAGAGTCGCTTGTTGTATCAAATGCTCATTTAGACAAGACAGAGTCATTAAGAACAAAGTGGAGTTATTTGGTCAGTACAGAAAGCACTTTGCATGGCAGAAGAAGAACATTGCATTCCAAGACAAACACCTGCTACCTCCTGTCAAATGTGGTGGAGGTCCCATCATGCTGTGGGGCTGTGTGGCCAGTTCAGGGACTGGGGCCCTTCTTAAAGTCGAGGGTCAGATGAATTCAACTCAACATCAACAAATTCTTCAGGATAATGTTCAAGCATCAGTCACAAAGTTGAAGTTAGTTACACAGGGTCTGGATATTCCAACAAGACGATGACCCAAAACACAGTCCGAAATCTACAAAGGCATTCATGCAGAGGGAGAAGTACAATGTTGTGGAATGGCCGTCACAGTCCCCTGACTTGAATATCATCGACAATCTATGGGATGATTTGAAGCAGAACGTCCATCAGATTGAACTGAACTTGTGAGATTTTGTATGAAGAATGGTCAGAAATACCAGAGTCAGAGTCCAGACACTCATCACAGGCTATAGGAGGACAGCGTCGAGAGGCTCAAAGGAGCAAAAGGAGGCTCAGCTAAGTATTGATGTCACATCTCTGTTGTGGTGCCCCTGTCTAATTTTGTTATGATGCATATTGCATATTTTCTGTTAATCCAATAAACTTCATGTCACTGCTGAAATCCTACTGTGTCCATAAGGCATGTCAGATATTAAAAGGAAGTTCAGCCAATGAGAAACAAAAATCCAAAGAATTAAGAGGGATCCCAAACTGTTATATGACTGTATGTGTGACAGGCAGCATATACTAAATAAAGGTATGAGAGAGATATCCTGATATGAAAGGCACTATTTAATAAATAGGAAAACGCTATATTATGTGAAAAGCACTACATATGAGATGTACAGTATACATTATATTAGAGGCTTTGTATTAGACAGATAGCTAGACAGTCATGAAAGGAATTCTATATTAAATACACAGATCTGAAAGGCACTATATACTAGATAAACAGATATGGAAAACCAAATGTATACATATGATATGAAATGTACCACATTTAAGACGAATACATGGCTATGAAAGGCGCCATGTTAGATACAGTAGACAGGCGCTATAAATTAGAGGGTGCAGATTTTAATTCTGATTTGTTCGTCTCCGGTGCGCAGGTCAGGACTCCATTTTATGGCTCTCCCTGACTTTTTGCACTTTTCCATTTTTGTGTAAATGATAAAATATGATAAACTCTGAACTTCTTTTGTGCCCTGGTACACACTCTACCTTGGTGACAATGACAGATTGGCCTTCATATGAACAGACTCCTGTGGCGCAGAGCCACCTTAATGTCCCCTGCAGTCCAGTACCTTCATGAGTTCACCGAGTGCACAGACAACGACCAGGGGGCGTCCGGACGCGCTGCACTAGGGGTCTCCGCTGTCCTGCGGTGCACGGTATTATATTCCTGCCTAACTTTCTTCGCCATCTTGTCAGTTGCTGCTTCCCATAAATTTGGAAAATGGAGTGTTTGACGACAAGAAACGCATCCTATTGAGTGAAAGCTCTGAATGTTAAACATTTTCAGATCCATCCATCCATCCATCCATCCTCCTCTTCCGCTTATCTGAGGTCGGGTCGCGGGGGTGAGCAGAGAGGCCCAGACTTCCCTCTCCCCGGCCACTTCTTCCAGCTATTCCAGGAGAATCCCAAGTCGTTCCCAGGCCAGCCGGAGACATAGTCCCTCCAGCGTGTCCTGGGTCTTCCCCGGGCCTCCTCCCGTTGGACGTGCCCGAACACCTCACCAGGGAGGCATCCAGGAGGCATCCTGATCAGATGCCCAAGCCACCTCATCTGACTCCTCTCTACTCTGAGCCCCTCCCGGATGACTGAGCTCCTCACCCTATCTTTAAGGGAAAGCCCAGACACCCTGCGGAGGAAACTCATTTCAGCCGCTTGTATTCGCGATCTCGTTCTTTCGGTCACTACCCATAGCTCATGACCATAGGTGAGGGTAGGAGTGTAGATCGACTGGTAAACTGAGAGCTTTGCCTTACGGCTCAGCTCCTTTGTCACCACAACAGACCGATGCAGAGCTCGCATCACTGCGGATGCCGCACCGATCCGCCTGTCGATCTCACGCTCCATTCTTCCCTCACTCGTGAACAAGACCCCGAGATACTTGAACTCCTCCACTTGGGGCAGGATCTCTCCCCCAACCCTGAGAGGGCACTCCACCCTTTTCCGGCTGAGGACCATGCTCTCGGATTTGGAGGTGCTGATTCTCATCCCAGCCGCTTCACACTCAGCTGCGAACCGATCCAGAGAGAGCTGAAGATCACGGCCTGATGAAGCAAACAGGACAACAACATCTGCAAAAGCAGTGACCCAATCCTGAGTCCACCAAACCGACCCCTTCAACACCCTGGCTGCGCCTAGAAATTCTGTCCATAAAAGTTATGAACAGAATCGGTGACAAAGGGCAGCCCTGGCGGAGTCCAACTCTCACTGGAAACGGGCTCGACTTACTGCCGGCAATGCGGACCAAGCTCTGACACGGTTGTACAGAGACCGAACAGCTCTTATCAGGGGTCCGTACCCCATACTCCCGAGCACCCCCACAGGATTCCCGAGGGACACGGTCGAATGCCTTTTCCAAGTCCACAAAACACATGTAGACCGGTCGGGCAAACTCCCATGCACCCTCCAGGACTCTGCTAAGGGTGAAGAGCTGGTCCACTGTTCCGCCACCAGGGAAAACCACACTGTTCCTCCTGAATCCGAGGTTCGACTATCCGACGGACCCTCCTCTCCAGAACCCCGAATAGACTTTTCCAGGGAGGCTGAGGAGTGTGATCCCTCTATAGTTGGAACACACCCTCCGTCCCCTTTTAAAGAGGAGGACCACCACCCCGGTCTGCCAATCCAGAGGCACTGTCCCCGATGTCCATGCGATGTTGCAGAGACGTGTCAACCAAGACAGTCCTACAACATCCAGAGCCTTAAGGAACTCCGGCGATCTCATCCACCCCCGGGGCCCTGCCACCAAGGAGTTTTTTGACCACCTCGGTGACTTCAGTCCCAGAGATGGGAGAGCCCACCTCAGAGTCCCCAGGCTCTGCTTCCTCATTGGAAGGCATGTTAGTGGGATTGAGGAGGTCTTGAAGTACTCCTCCCACCGACCCACTAACGCCCCGAAGTCGAGGTCAGCAGCGCCACCATATACGGTGTAGACACTGCACTGCTTCCCCCTCCTGAGACGCCGGACGGTGGACCAGAATCTCCTCGCCGTCCAAAGTCGCTCTCCATGGCCTCTCCAAACCCCTCCCAGGCCCGAAGTTTTTGCCTCAGCAACAACCGAAGCCGCGTCCCGCTTGGCCTGCCGGTACCTATCAGCTGCCTCCAGAGACCCACAGGACAAAAAGTCCTATAGGACTCCTTCTTCAGCTTGACGGCATCCCTCACGCGGTGTCCACCAACGGGTTCGGGGATTGCCGCCACGACAGGCACCGACCACCTTGCGGCCACAGCTCCGGTCAGCCGCCTCAACAATAGAGGCACGGAACATGGCCCATTCGACTCAATGTCCCCACCTCCCTCGGGACGTGGTTGAAGTTCTGCGGAGGTGGGAGTTGAAGCTACTTCTGACAGGGGACTCTGCCAGCCGTTCCCAGCAGAACCTCACAACACGCTTGGGCCTACCAGGTCTGACCGGCATCTTCCCCCACCATCGAAGCCAACTCACCACCAGGTGGTGATCAGTTGACAGCTCCGCCCCTCTCTTCACCCGAGTGTCCAAGACATATGGCCGCAAGTCCGACGACACGACCACAAAGTCAATCATCGACCTGAGGCCTAGGGTGTCCTGGTGCCAAGTGCACATATGAACACCCTTATGCTTGAACATGGTGTTCGTTATGGACAATCCGTGACGAGCACAGAAGTCCAATAACAAAACACCACTCGGGTTCAGATCGGGGGGGCCATTCCTCCCAATCACGCCCTTCCAGGTCTCACTGTCATTGCCCACGTGAGCATTGAAGTCTCCCAGCAAAACGAGGGAATCCCCAGAAGGTATGCCCTCTAGCACCCCTCCAGAGACTCCAAAAGGGTGGATACTCCAAACTGCTGTTCGGCGCATACGCACAAACAACAGTCAGGACCCTTCCCCCCACCTGAAGGCGGAGGGAGGCCACCCTCTCGTCCACCGGGGTAAACCCCAATGCACAGGCTCCAAGTCGGGGGGCAATAAGTATGCCCACACCTGCTCGGCCTCTCACCAGGGGCAACTACAGAGTGGTAGAGAGTCCAGCCCCTCTCAAGGAGATTGGTTCCAGAGTCCAAGCTGTGCGTCGAGGTGAGTCCATCTATATCTAGCCGGACCCTCTCGACCTCGCACACTAGCTCAGGCTCCTTCCCCTTCAGAGAGGTGACATTCCACGTCCCAAGAGCCAGTTTCTGTAGCCGAGGATCAGACCACCAAGGTCCCGCCTTCGGCCACCACCAAACTCACAGGGCACCCAACCTCCTTGGCCCCTCCCATAGGTGGTGAGCTCATGAGAAGACATTTTCAGATGTGCCTTTTTATCTTCAGGTGGGTGTGTGTGTTGTGTGCGTGTTAGAGGCAGTGCGCTGGCATTCATTACACTAAGGAGTGTTTTATTTCCAGTTCTAAACATTAGGATCTCCGTGTGTTTAAACGCGGATGTTCTCTCGTTGGGCTTTTGCTGTTTCAGCCTTGAGGTGCCGCGACTTGACGTGAGGCCGAGCCGTGCGCGGGTCGCTTTAAGGGCGCTCGCCGAGATTTCGGCCGTCCTGTCGGTCCCCTTGAGCGCTCGACACGTCATCTTTCCGGGAAGTGAACGCGTCACCCTCGGCTCTCGCAGCCTTTAAAGAGACTGGAAATACAGCGCTCGTGTGCGAGGAAAAAACGCGAAAAGGACATGTTGATAAGGCGCTCGGAGCGGGATCAGTTGCTCTTTCGATCGGAGTGACACACTCGCTTCCAGTAAAATCGATGGGCTGAGTCATCGGGAGAAACTGATAAGCAGCACGCGGCCCGCTGAATAATCGCCGTCACGGGAGCTGATGTAAGACGGCAGCAAAACAAGGCGAGCGCGGCCCGAGGCGTTACGGGAAGGCGGCGCTTCTCTTGGGCTCGTTGAGGTTACCTAAGAAAGCAGAAGTGCAAGTCGCGCGTCATATGCACTGCACTGCATGTGTGAGTGAAAGGCGCTATATCAAAATAAATACGTCTGAAAGCCAACTCGACAGAACTGCAGCAATCGAAACTTGAGTGTATGAGGGGCCACGGGATGGACTGGCGCCCCGTCCAGGGTGGGCTCCTGCCTCCACTCACGTGACTTTATACACGGGTTTGGGGTTGAATGGGCATGCAGGCAGGCAGGACCCCCTTGATGCACATACAGCCACGAAGGTCTGCTTACTGTCCAATGACCGTATGTTGTTGTGTTTCTCCTTCGAGTTGCTCATTGGTAACTCATTTTGTTATCTAGGCATTATGGAAAGGAGTTATATACAGTAGATACAATATTATAATATTACTAATATGTAATTGTATGAAAGGTACTAGATAAACAGCAGGGAGGACTTGCTATAGGCTCCTTGTGACTTGTACAGATTGTGTGTGTGTATAGATATATAGATACATTTGAAAGGCACTATATACAGATGTACAGATAAGAAAGGCACTATTATACCAAATAGACAGATGTGGAAAACACTACATATGAGATTTATACGTAGATTTGAAAGGCATTATATATTAAATAGATACATAGATAAGAAAGGCACTATATACTAGACAGCGACTATACACTGTACATAGATATGTAAGGCGCTATATACTAGACAGCGACTACATTTTACATAGGTATGAAAGGCACTATATACTAGACAGCGACTGTACACTGTACATAGATATGAAAGGTGCTATATACTAGACAGCGACTATAAACTGTACATAGATATGAAAGGCGCTATATACTAGACAGCTACTATACTGTACATAGATATGAAAGGCGCTATATACTAGACGTCGACTATACTGTACATAGATATGAAAGGCGCTATATACTAGACAGCGACTATACACTGTACATAGATATGAAAGGCGCTATATACTAGACAGCGACTATACTGTACATAGATATGAAAGGCGCTATATACTAGACAGCGACTATATTGTACATAGATATGAAAGGCGCTATATACTAGACAGCGACTATACTGTACATAGATATGAAAGGCGCTATATACTAGACAGCGACTATACTGTACATAGATATGAAAGGCGCTATAATATCAGCACAGAGTCCACTGAAATTGTTTCCCGCATATGCTGATCACCACCCGCTGCATGTCGCCACTTCCATCTAAGCGTCATTTTGTAAATCTGCGTCCAAGGACCAGGATGCTGAGCCCCTCGTGTTGTGGGCTCCATTGCTGCCCCTGACTGGCAGCTTTTCCACAGCTGTAAGTTGGCAGTGTCGCTCTGCACTTCTACTAAAGTGTCTTAGGGTGTTGTTTGCTATAGAAAGGCCCTGCAGTGCATGCGGTTGAAGGACGATACGTGACAGTCTGGACCCTGTGATGACCCTGGACAGGCACTATATATAAATACAACTCTTTATGATGATTCAAATCCTACAAAATCCCCGATGTGTCGACTCATCGCGTTTCCATTTCTCAGCAGACTGAATGAGGTTTTGGTTTCAGTTTTCTGTCTGCCAATGGCATGTGTGCCCCCATTCGGCTCCTGGCATTCATTTAATGCAGCATTGTTTCCTGTTTCTGTGTTACTTTAAACGGCCTTTGGGGTAGTGTTGGCCATTGAAAGGCGCTATATCAATGACAGATGACCGAGACCAGCTCTCAAACACACAGGTTGGCCTGACCTTGCGCTGTGCTGTCTCATGCTGGTCGGCCGACTTCTTTTCAGTTTCTTTCTCGGTTACTCGGTTACTCAAACAGGCCAGAAGGGCATTCTCTACATTCTGCCACGCTCGTGTCATGCACATGCCCAGGGACCTCCTCGAGCTCTGAGAGGCGGGCAGGCTGCACGTGTCGTGAGTGAATATCAGAAAAGAAACTGAAGAGGAGAGATGGAAGGCTGCACCGTCATTGGGAGCTTTACAGTCGGCGCTTGGTGACGTGGCAGGGCTCTGGTGGGTGTCTTAGTCCATACAGTGTCCTGGAGTGCCACCTACTGCCCACAGGGCATTGACAGGATGAAATATTTAGCTCTAACCGATACCCACAGAAGAGGAAAAGGAGCGAGACATCCGGTGTGTGACTGGTAGTCCCATTTATGATCCACCCCACGCTGTGATCCAGTCACACAGCAAGCCTTTACTTTATATAGCGCCTTTTTGTAGTGGACTCCACTCCCAGGCACTTTACAGGTACAGAGGTTTAGTAAAACGACTTAGCAGCTACGGTACAGGACACTCAACCTCAATGATGTGGGTCCCTGACTTCTGAGTGACCCACTTAACCTGTCAGTGCGCCACCTGTGGGAAAGAAAGAAGTGAGCACCTTCACGGTGCACTTGTAAAGCATCTGGGGTTGGTGCTGGCTGCTGAAGGGCGCTGCGTGAAGTTGAGGCCCAGAGAGACATGCATTATATTTCTATTATCCTGTTGGCATCAAGCTACAGGAAGAGGTAAAATAAATAGAATGCTTAATATTCAAAAGTCACGCATGTATGGGCTGAGAAAAGGCTCCATACGCTCCGTTTGTTATTCATTGACATTTTTTAACACGAGTGACAAGAACATGCGATATCAAATGTATGATTCATATATTTACTGTAATGTCGGGTGTCTTTGATTGGGTGGCAAAGCATTTAATGGGGCTGCAGGAGCCAATCTCAGCAACAGTGGGCACACAGCAGGAACTCACCCTGGACAAGGTGCCAGTCAACGGCAGTGCCCGCTCTGTGAATGCCCCTCACTTACACTGACTTGCAAATCTTCAGGAACTTGAGAGGGGAAATGAGATGAGCCAGAAAAACAGCAGCAGCAGCCTGGGCACGGGTGAGAACATGCAAACAATGCCCCAGATTGGACTGTGTGACGTTGTGGTCAAAGGAGAAGACGTGCGTGTGTCTTGTATGTGGTTGTAGAGCCAGCGTACGTCTTTATTTAGTGATTTACATCAGCGCTTCTCAGCCTTTTCGGTGTCGCGCCCCACTTTGTGGGTTTGTGAATGGTTGGGGGTTTGGTGGGTATCCCCCTTTAGTGACTCGAGTGTGATGGCGACTCCTCACCACGACCCTATTCCGTTATAAATAATAAGGCGACCCGACCACGGCTTGGGATTTACGTTGTCAGCTTATTGTCAGCTGTTCTGAGGAGACGTGCCAGTTTGATCTTCATGCCCAGACTACACCAGTATCCCATCAAGGAAATGAATGGCTTTATGGAGCCTCTGCAAAAACCTGCCACATTGTCGGCATCGGTGGGTGGTGAATGCGGGCAAAGTTTAGCGTTTTGAAGCAAGTGGATTTGTTCACCATGTCTGTTGTTGATGCCCAGATTGTCACAGCTGTTGTGCACGTCACTCAAGAGGAAGGACTTCACAAAGGGAGGTCTTTACACTACAAAAATCAGCAAAGACGTGCGCTAATAAAAGAGCTTCAGCATCAGAATATCTGTCTGTGCCGGACAGGCAAACACAGAGGCCGAATATTGGACTTGTGACTGAGGCTGACCTTTAAGTAAGGTGGCCATCGTGGCGTCACACGCTGATGTCTGCACCTTAAACATGAGGTAACATCCCAGTGAGGGCGGAAGGCCTGTGACATCAACACAAAGAAACGACAAAATGGAAAGGGGCAGGAGATGAAGGGCTTTCGTTGAAGATGAGGCGGGCAAGTAGACTGTGAGCAGGCCAGACGCACGGCAAAAGTCAGAAGTTCTGAACCCCACAATGACAAACCTGTGAAGAAGTCCCAAAGCTAGGAGAGCAGCTGATAACTGTGGCATTGTGGGCTGTGAGAATCTCGTGAATGGCAATGGCGTCTGTCCTGGTCAGTTAGTTGGAGGATCCTGCCCTGCCGTTAGTTTTGTTGATTTTCTGTGTCTTAGTAAATTGCTTGTTTTTTTTTTTCATTGAAGTACTTAGGGGGCTCTGCCCCCTCCTCACTTCGCTCGCCAACCCCCGGGTGGGCGCTACATGTTAGCCACTTCACGGCTCTGCCCCCTCCTCACTTCGCTCGCCAACCCCCGGGTGGGCGCTACACGTTAGACACTTCACGGCTCTGCCCCCTCCTCACTTCGCTCGCCAACCCCCGGGCGGGCACTACATGCTAGCCACTTCACGGCTCTGCCACTCGCATATCAGGAAGCGGATGTACAATTCAAACAGATTGTTAATTTCATGAGAACTGTCGCATATGCATAATAGACCTGACTATTTTACATTACAGCGAGTAGTTAACCAAAGTAAAAAAGAGTGAAACGTAATAAATTGAAAGAAATTTTTTCATGTTGCGTTCGAGTTATTGGTTGTGTAATCCAATTTCATTCTGTTTAGCTTTGAAATTAACACGCCAATACTTTTTACCTTTACGTTTATCGCATTGAATTTTGATTCCGTGTTTGGATGTTCATCGTGACAACGTGACGTATATCTGCTTGTGAGTGAATTTCGTTTCTTTCTCTCTAATAAATAAGATGACTTTTTAAAATGTTTGTCCCTGTCATTTGTTAATTGTCTTGGCCGAAGCTATTCTAACGGGAAACTGTAAACATTTTAATATGACTGGCACATCAAGATCTCCTTTGGTGTCTCATGTTAAGATGGACTTCACTACCTTTCTTGTCGCCTTTTAAAATTTGACATGTCAGAATTGTTCGACCAATTTTCAGTACAACTAATCTTGTCCTATTGCACAGCCCATCACTCAGACCTAAATTACACAATTACATTACGACACATCCTTCTTTCAACAGTAAGTCGGCCAGTGGAAGACCAGACGGTGTTAACGGTTATAAATATTCTTTGTGAGGTTGTAAGTTGATCTTCCTCACCATCACCACCAACTTTTACAGCAGAGTCTATTGATCCGTCAATTTGTCGTGTAACCGATCGACACTTTTCACGTTGATTCGTTAAAATTCATCGTTTCTCGGTGCTGGGATTGCCCGTGTGCTCATTTCTTCTGTTGATAACCCTTCGGGATGAAATTCTTCGATATGATTTGGACAGAGACGTCTTCTTTAATTGGGAACTTAAAGTGAGAAAAATGTAAAAATTTCTAAGAGCCAAGAGAGCAGGAACTGTGATGACAAAAGCATTCCCACCAATGAGAGGCGAGAGGACCGCGGGCAGAGGCCGTGAACCGGAAATGGGGGAGAGGAGGGCGGGACTTGAAAAATCTCTTGGCGATAGTCTGGTCTCGTCTCAAGATTTTCTTTTATATTCGAGAGATCTATTTGTATTAATTACTTGTGTTAATTATTTTTCTTTAAGTGTATCGTGTTTTGACATTTTCTGTTTGTTTCTTAATTAAAGTTTCTGTTGCCCTCTCATCTGTATGTTGGTGCCCCCCCGGTCCTGCCAGTGCACTGCTGAGATGCCAATAATCGGTCCATCCTGCCATTCTTCTCCTTAACCTGCTTATCCAGGGCAGTGTCTCCTTATCCCAGCAAGCACAGGATGCACAGCAGGAACAACACCAGGGCTTGGTTGCCAGTCCATCATCGGGTAAACGCATGGACACAATGCCAAGTCACCTAACCGGCACGTCTTTGGACAGTGGGAAGAAACCCATGCGGACATAACATTCTTATTTAGAAGCCCACCCGAGACACAAGTGACCATCCATGAGTCAATGTAAACAGAGCAAAGCCCAAACAACCCGGTAATAACAGACTTGTAACTATTAAAACTTGTTGCCCAGTGGCACAGCTTTGTCACCCAGGGTTCATTTCAAATGGGCGCCTTTGACAAGCAGTCTGTGTGAACAAATGAGCCGTTTCTGCTTGAAGTTTCGCATAAGCAACTGACCACGGAAGGTCAAGTCATCAGGACCAGTGGGTGGCCCGGGCCGGGTGCCTTTCCCCGACTTCCGCCCCGCTGCTCATGTGACTGACACGTTTCACAAGTCGCCTCACTTCTTTTTACATAATTCACAATCCTGTCTATCTTAGTTGGCCGTCTGATGTGGGGGCTTATACAAAAGTAGGTGAAGTCATTTGTGGTCTAAGAATAGCTGCTGTGACTCAGCAGATGTTTACTCGGGCACACTCGATGGCATCGGCATGCCAGCACTCATAATGCTTCCTTTATATGTTACTAGTTAGCATGGAGTCATTTGTGCCTCGGGGTCAGCGCTATTTTTAAAATGGTTAAAAGTTAAATGGGGCCGCTGCCTATTCTCTTGTGCCCGCTGGCTGTGTCTAGAAGCCCACTTGTTTTTGTGTGTTGGGCTGGTCGTCATAGCAACCCGTATGATGAGCCAAACAACCCCCATGCGCCTTGAGTACAACACTGGGAATGGTGCCAACACATTGTCTGTTGAAGTGTCAGGTCACATGGGCCGGAGTGACTGACAAGTGGACGTCGCTGGGTGAAAACGCATCAAGGCAATACCTGGCTGTGTTGGTGGGCTTTAATGTCACAGGGCATCACAATTAGTGGTCCTGGCCAGTGTCTGCTGTCAGGTGTAGTCTGGGGCGCCACTTCTAGTACTTCCGTTTACCTGTTCTTTGATTCAACGTTTGTTATGCAGCAGACACGTGTTGGAGAGGTCGTACGTAATGCATTTTGGTTTGATCTGCAGTTGTGCGATAAAGCATAGGTAGCTCCAAAAAAAATAAGATTTATCCTGTGCTTCACCCACAAGAAAAGAGCACAGGAGCACTAAAAGCCAGCATCACTCCCACCGAAAACTGGAAGGCGGAGACTAAGAGAGCCACACCCCTCATCTGCAAAAGAAAAATGGGAAGGTGGAGACTGAGAGAGCCACACCCCTCATCTGCAAAAGAAAAACTGGAAGGTGGGGACTGAGAGAGCCACACCCCTCATCTGGAGAAGAAAAACTGGAAGGTGGGGACTGAGAGAGCCACACCCCTCATCTGGAGAAGAAAAACTGGAAGGTGGAGACTGAGAGAGCCACACCCCTCATCTGGAGAAGAAGGATGCTGCACGTTGAAGTGAAGAGCAATGGACATGCAAGAGGAAGCAGGGTGTGCAGTTTAATTACTACAAGTGATGAGACAACAAGATGAGCAATCGTTAGATGGATACGTGCGAAAGGCACTATATTATAGACAGATACACTGTTGGTCAAACGTCCCAGAACACCCCTATTCTTCTAATTTGTATTTGAAGTTTAAGCTGATGGTTTATATTGCAAGGTGCTGTATAAGAGATGTAAAAGGCAGTACATGATGGATGGATGAATGTGAAAGGCGCTATATAACAGAAGTGGAAGAGAGTCTATATATTTAACATTTAGATTTGTAGGACTTTGGAAAGGCCAGTATGTGACCTACAAATATCTTAAAGGCACTCCATAATGGATCTATAGAAATGAAAGGCACTGTATAATTTACACATACCCTGATCTGCATAGAGTAATACACAGACCTGTGAAAATCACTGACAAATATGAAAGGCACCATGTAACTGACCGATTTTTGAAAGCACAATATAGAAGTGGAATGGTAGGAAATGCAGTAAATAATTTAAATAAATAGATCTCAAAGGCACTATACAAAAACAGATAGGTAAGGTGCTATATAATAGATGCATAGTTTTATAGATGTGAAAGGCACTCTGCCAAGGCAGAGATGGCCTATGAGATCTTTAAGGAGCTCAGTGGATTAACTGAGGGTTCAACTCCAGAATAATTTCACACAGATAGGTGGACGGCTGGCTATCTGACTCGTGTCCCCTCTCATGTTTGTTATGTACTGGTGTGCTGGCTGTGCTGCTCTACATAATCTACTGGGCACATAAACCTTTAATGGAAGAAAAAGACAGACTGGGGAACATGTGCCATCAATGGGAAGTTTGGTTTATGGTGGGGTGTGTGTGCCTGGCCACACTAAAACGGAGATTTGTCTCTCAAGAAGAAAAGAAAGATTCCCTGCAAGTGGATTGAGTGGGGAGCAACTAGGGGGCAGTATGCCCAGCTCCATAGTTTTAGAAAGGAAACAAGGGCACCACCTTCCACAGCAAACATGAAAGGAACTATACATGTGAACAGATGAATGAGCTATTTTAGTGGGCAGTAGCACCCCAACCTGGAGTTAAAGCCCACCTCCTGTGTTTTCAGTTATTCAGAGTCTAAAACCTGCACTGATTTGCCTATCCGCAGACCTAACTTGGTGAGTTACGGGGGTCTTCTGTCACTAGATGGCAGTGAGTTGTCTTTTATCTGAAGGGGCTCAGCCCGGGTTTCATCATAATGGGCCTCTACGGACACCTTTGTAGCTGAGGTCAGATTCACCATTTCTGCCCATTGTGACTAATACCTTGGGGCAACAGGGGGGCAATAAAGTCAAGACCTTGGCCTGTCAGTCAAAGGAATTTATTGAAGACCCTGAAATTGGGGTGCAGGATCCACCAGTTCATTTTAGTCCTGCGTCTTACAGCAGAAGGAAACTGGGAATTGTCAGATAGGGACTGCTGGAGAAGTGGAGGCAGGGGGCAGAATGGCAGCTTCATTCATTCTTGTTTTTCTTTCCTGCTTTTGTGCGCCCCTGGCACTTGTTAAATGTCTCCGTTTTGTTCCGTTCTCCTTTTCTCATTTATCATTTCCTGGTCTTTGAAAGCCCACGTGAAAGACCTCAGTTGCACCTCAGCCTTCCTGGCAGGGCTGCATGTGTCGGCGTGTGGTGCAATCCCTTCAGGAAATTTCAGTTTCTCTGTGATGGAAAAAAGCACACGTTGGCACTCTTTGAGATAAAAACCTGATTTCAACACGTAGAGTGTGGTGTTATGGAGGTGCAGCAAGCACTTGGAATATCTGAGGAGCTGCAAATCAAGGTCGGGCTCTGGGCGTTTATTTGAATATGAATGATACGAGGGTCCCGCAGATGGCAGCACTACTGGACCCTCAACTAGGAGTAGTGGCAGCAGTCGTATGGTCACTCCTAAAGCCAATGCCACCATCCATCTCTTCAAGTGGAGTGATGAAGGAAACTCGAGAAAGACTTTATGCTGAGCTTTGAGTCAAAGTGTTTCTGCTTTCACTTGCAAGATCCTAAAGCCTCGTTTCGTAGAAATGGCTCACGTTCTCTTACCAGCACCCAGAGTGACTCACTTAGTGTGACATACCGTAACTCTTTATGGGACCCCACGAGCATCTTATTTAATTGATCCAGTAATTCAAATGAATGTACAGTAAAAGTCTTAGTGCATCACCCGCAGCACATCTCCCGAGTCCATGTCACCATGTCACCTCCGCCCCGTCCTCCAATCACACGGCACTCTGGCCGTGACATCACCACTCCGCTGACTGGTGTGATCGGACTCCCTGACTGAAATATGAACTGACAAGATCAAGTAAAAGCACTCGGTTTCCTCTCTGCAGTGCTTGGATCAATACTCTCTCATTATCCGGGAATGCCGTGAAGACGACTCGCTCTGCCTTTGTTGCGGCCGCCTTCTCTCTCCTTGAATGCTGAGGGCTGACACCATTTCTTGTTGCTCATGAATTTCTCTGCCTGCATTGAAAGTCCCCGGGATTGAGACGAGGCGGCTGAACGCTGGGTCGTTTAGGAAGATTTATGAACCTTTTTGCGGGCTGTTTGCTGTAGCAGAGAGTTCATTGGTGCGACTGAGTGGACGAGTTCACGCAGCCCTCCAAACACCAGCGGCTAATAAACTCTGTTAGTTTGATCGACTAGCTGTTCTAATGGAGCATGGCGAGAAGAATATTTTACGTTTCTAAGCTTTTAAAATTATTTTGGGTAATATTTTGTTTTCGTTCATCTTTGTTTATGCGACATGTGAGTTGAGTCACATGACTGAAGTCCTCACGCTCTTCACATCACAGGCTGTGACAGTATGACTACGATGGCATGTCCGTGTTTCAGTGTCCCTCAGCTGGGTAAAGACTGAGCAAGGAGGCCAAGTGCTGGGTATCATTTCGCTTTTTGTGTTCTTGAGGTTCGATTCTCTGGTTCGTCCTCGTGTCTTGTGTGTTGACGCCTCCTTTATGTTTAGCCATCTCCTGACTATCGATTGTCTTCTCACAATAACACCTGTAGACGAGCGTTAACTAAATGACTGCGCCACCTGCTGGCTGCTGACAGCATTTACAGCGTACTCGCCCATTGCCCTAAAGTGTATGAGGTGGTGTGTGGGTCGGCATTGGGCCTTCGGAGCCAGTGGTGCCATTTTGGACTTGAACTTGAAATGTTTTCATTTGGAGGGAACCTTAGTGGGCCGACCTTGTACAGCAAGGGTGTCAAACTCCGGTCCTGGTGGGCCGCAGTGGCTGCAGGTTTTCATTCTCACCCTTTTCCTAACCAGTGACCAGTTTTCGCTGCTAATTAACTCCTTTTCCCTTCATTTTAATGGCCCTGTTTTTAAGGATTCAGTCCTCCGAATTGATTCGTTTCTTCATTAAATGACCGCCAAACAGAAATGAGACGTGAAACGAGCCAACAGATGACCAGCTAAATCGGGGCGTCAAACTCCAACCAAATTCAGTCCAATTAGTTTCTTAATGAGAAGCCAATTCTTGCTGTTAATTACGCTCGTTTTTCATTCCATGGCTTGTTGCTGCTCTCGTTCTGCCACAGCAGACATTTCCAAAACTCGATTTTCTGTCTCTCGTTAAACATGCCGTCAAAAAGTTTTGGTGACCTGAGTAGATCAACCTTACTGAGTCCTTCGCCTTCCTTTATTTCCACATATTGTGTGGTGGGCACAGGTGAGCTGCTCGTTTTGTATCTCGTTGTTGTTTGGCTGCTAATTAAGGAAAAAGAAACAACTAAGTGGGCGGAGTCAAGTTAATTAAAACTAAGAGAAAAGGACTTAATTAGCAGCATAAACAGGTCATTAATTAAGAAAATGGTTAGAATGAAAATCTGCAGCCACTGCGGCCCTCCAGGCCTGGAGTTTGACACCCGTGTTGTGCAGGAAGGGCCAGAAAATGGTAGCAGTACTCAAAGACTAACAGACATGTTATTTCTCCAGCGAAAACGAGATTAAAAGTTTTTTCTCTGCAGGTAAAAAAAAACAAAAGCGCATTGAAAATGATCCTTTTTGGCTGGAGGTGTACTTTTAACACCAGAAACAAAGGGTTACAGGGAGGGGCCCGTTTCAAAGAATAAGATCAAGTTAAAATTAGCCTCCTTCCTGGGTCAGTGCGGGTGTTGGTGCAACAGCAGCGTTTAATACAAAATATACAGGAAACGATCAGGATGAATAAGAATAGAAAGAACAAGCCGGTAAAGTGATGATGACACCAAAGTAGGTGGAATGGCAGGGAAGTGAGAATCCGTTGAATCATTACTGAGGAATCTGGGCAGAATACAGCTGTAGGCAGATCTGTGGATGATGAAATTGAATGGTAACAAATATAAAGAATTACAGCTGTGCTTGAAAGTTTGTGAGCTCTTTAGAATTCTCTATATTTCTGCATAAATATGACTTAAAACATCATCAGATTTTCACTCAAGTCCTAAAAGTAGTAAAGAGAAACCAATGAGACCAAAATATTATACTTGGTCATTTATTTATTAATGAAAATGATCGAATATTACATATTTGTGAGTGGCAGAAGTATGTGAACCTTTGCCTTCAGTATATGCTGTGACCCCCAATAACTCAACTAAATGTTCCCGGTAACTTTTGCTCATTCCTGCACACCGGCTTGGAATTTTCGCCCATTCCTCCGTACAGAACAGCTTCAGCTCTGGGATGTTGGTGGGTTTCCTCACATGAACTGCTCACTTCAGGTCCTTCCACAACATTTCGATTGGATTAAGGTCAGGACTTTGACTTGGCCATTCCAAACATGAACTTTATTCTTCTTGAACCATTCTTTGGTAGAACGACTTGTGTGCTTAGGGTCGTTGTCTTGCTGCATGACCCACCTTTTCTTGAGATTCAGTTCATGGACAGATGTCCTGTCGTTTTCCATTAGAATTCTCTGATTTAATTCAGAATTCATTGTTCCATCAATGGAGGCAAGCCATCCTGGCCCAGATGCAGCCAAACAGGCCCACACCGTGATACTACCACCACCATGTTTCACAGATGGGATAAGGTTCTTATGCTGGATTGCAGTGTTTTCCTTTCTCCAAACATTTTATTTTCATTTAAACCGTAACGTCCTATTTTGGTCTCATCCGTCCACAAAACATTCTTCCAATAGCCTTCTGGTTTGTCCACGTAATCTTTAGCAAACTACAGACGAGCAGCAATGTTTTTTTAGAGAGCAGTGGCTTTCTCCTTGCAACCCTGCCATGCACACCATTGTTGTTCAGTGTTCTCCTGATGGTGGACTCATGAACATGAACATTAGCCAATGTGAGAGAGGCCTTCATTTGCTTAGAAGCTCCCCTGGGGTCCTTTGTGACCTCGCCGACCTCGTGCCTTGCTGTTGGAGTGATCTTTGTTGGTCGACCACTCCTGAGGAGGGTAACAATGGTCTTGAATTTCCTCCATTTGTACACAATCTGTCTGACTGTGGATTGGTGGAGTCCAAACTCTTTAGAGATGGTTTTCTAACCTTTTCCAGCCTGATGAGCATCAACAAGTCTTTTTGTGAGGTCCTCAGAAATCTCCTTTGTTCGTGCCATGACACACTTTCATAAACACGTGTTGTGAAGAGCAGACTTTGATAGATCCTGGTCTTTAAATGACACAGGGTGCCCACTCACACCTGATTGGCATCCCATTGACTCGAATTTCACCTTCAAACTAACTGATCATCCGTGAGGTTCACATACTTCTGCCACTCACAAATATGTAATATTCAATCATTTTCCTCAATAAATAAATGACCAAGTATAATATTTTGGTCTCATTTGTTTAAGTGGTTTCTCTTTATCTACTTTTAGGACTTGAGTGAAAATCTGATGATGTTTTAGGTCATATTTATACAGAAATATAGAAAATTCTAAAGGGTTCACAAACTTTCAAGCACAACTGTATGTGCAGGAAGTAACAAGGTTTGAATGCATGATGGGAGCTCTGAAAATTTGAAAGGTAGATGGGCCTGGGAGTCACGGTGGACTGGTCACGGTCCACACCCAGGTGGCATGTAATGGAGGTTAAGGTTGTAACGGCCGACTCACTTTCCGAAACCGGCGGCTACACCACCAAGACTTGTGGCCTGGCAAGTTGAGGACGTTAGACCCGACAATCCGTACTTCCTCCCAATAAACTTTCCCTAATCGACAATCAAAAATAAGCCAAATAACAAACAGTATGTAAAATAATAAAGTGAGTATATATTGATAAAGAATTAAATGAACAAACTCCAAACAACATATGTATATGTCACACCCCAACCAACCCTGACATAACATTCAACCCCAAAAGTGTCCGGCGGAAAGTAATAATAAAAAGAAAAAGTGCAGCACAAAGTTAATATCCAATACCAACACTCCTTGACTCCACACTGAACACAAACTCACTAAGACACACAGAAAGCACGAAACGCACATAAAAGTCCAGAAGAATTAACGGAAAGTGAATAATGTTTGTGAACCTGGTTCAGCTGGAAAAATAGTCCTATGGAAATTACACGGATGAAAATGATGGCCTGCTCCTCTCTCGCCGTGCTTGTCCTCGGTGCGTGGCGTAATCCAGAACCCCGGGGTTTTGCAGTGCAAAGATGTTGTTGTCGGGCGTTGAGAGAGGCAGGTAGACAAAGGTATGAATGATCCGAAGTGGTGCTTTATCCTGTCTCTGTCGCGGAATGGCGGCCTAGTAGAACGAGATTTTTTTTTTCCTTTCTGTCCTTCCGTTTGAATAGCAAATGATCAGACGCAGGTGATGGAATTGACAGGACTAATTATCGTGAGGGGCTACGGTTCCACAGTGTTATTCCCCCATTGTTTCCAGGGGAGCATATTTACACACACACACACACCATATAAACAGGACTAATGCTACAAAAGATGGAACTCGGCACAAAATACATTTACGACGACATTAATCGTGTGGCAGTAGCATCATAGGATCCTGGGTTATGCCGCTCCCCTGGGGTGCAGTACAGATCAACGTCCTTTGGTTTTGTGTTTGAAATCAGTAAAAGCATTCTGAATTTCTTGTTTTAGATGAAACATTCTAAAATTTCCTCCATAATTAATAACCCATTTTAAAAAAAGTAACGCCCAATAATTCTTTAGAAAAATGTACCTTGTCATGTCTTTTGTTTCGGTTTCAAGCAACCGTTGACTTTGATGCTTTTCTGCTGCATCACAACCCATAAGAATATCCTGAATGTCAACTTTTTCTGTGGTTTTGGATCATCGGCACTACAGGTTAAGATGGCCAATGAATGTAAAAGAGGCTTGGGGTGACGAATCCGACACACAGGCCACCTATAAATAGGTAACAGAATCGGGTCAAAAAAGACCCATAAGGCACAGCATTGGAAGACTCTGTAAGGCTTAACACACTGGTGAGGCCTCACTTAGACTGTCGGGTGTAGTCTCTGTCACCGTATCACAAAAAAGAATGTAGAAGTGAGGAAGGAGTCCATCCATCTTCCTAGCCCGCTTATCCAGGGCAGAGTTGCAGTACAGTTGGAGACTATCCAGCGAAGGCTTCTTCACAGCAACATTTGAAAGAGCCTGAACCTTGTTAGCTTTAGCACACTGACATTAAGGCTATGTCCACACTACTACGTTTTTATATAATAACAGATTTTAGACATAAACGATCTCCGTCCACGCCATTGTTTTCAGACTGTTAACTAAAGTATCTCCACCCACACTAAAGTGACCAAAAACGCGCATGATGTAGCCATCGTCGAAGCAGATTAGACAGCACGGGCACCCTCAGCCCCAAAGAAGGCACTCGGAGTCTCAGGACAGGCAGCAGAATCGAGATTTATTGTACGTCGCACATAGAGACTCATGAGTGAGCAGCCACAGGCATCTCTTACATTTATTACAATTCTTACCATACAAGCCATTAATTCCTCCTCATCTGACTCCTGTCATTTGACTGCTCTGATTTGCCTCTAATTAATTCTACCAATATCTCTTACACAAGGGGGTGTCAAAGCCCCCTCAGTCCATCATTTCTGTTTGACATGGCCTATCCTCGCTGCCTACCATTATTTACAGCCAAAGAGTTCCCATTCCCTCTCGCAGCGAGGGGCCCGTCCTTCTCCAGCTCCTCCTGCACGTCTGACCTTTGTCAGTTTCCAGCTCATACAGAATAATAAAAATATGTTGGCAATCCTAACTCTTCAATCTTAATGCTTAGTAAAATATAGCGTCTACTTCTCTCATATGCTTTGTGGAGCTCAGCCCGGACACAGACAGGCACCCAACACACGTTTATTTACAATATATTACTGTTTACAAGGTGCACACACAACCCCAAAGTCCAGGCCTTCTTCACCTCTTCACTCCTCTCCACCAAGCTCTGTCCTTCTCCTCTCCTGACTCCAGCCACTGAACGGAGGGAGGCGGCCCCTTTTATCCCCACCCGGACGTGCTCCAGGTGCCTCCCGATTAGGTTCCGCTGGCACTCCCCTGTGTGGCAGAAGTACTGGCTGCGCACCCGGAAAGCATTCCGGGTGTCCCTGGTCGATTTCCTCCAACACTTCGGGTGTGGCTGAAGTGCTAAGGACCAGGGCTCTCCAGGCATTTGGGTGCCCTCTGGCGGTGACCACGGGCCCCTATAGGGTTGAACTTCCAAGGTCAACTCCCGTGGTCCCCAAAGCCACCAGGGCGGTCGCCCCTCGTGATCTGGAGGAGGCGTAAGCCCTCCTCTGGTCCTCCTGGACGTCCCGACTGGGTATCACCCCCAGCCGTACGCCAGAGCTTATAATACTTTTCTAATACATAGAGAAGCCATTTTTCTATGCCATTCACCTACTCTGGACACACATGCGTCATTGGTAACCGGATGATGAAGTGTCCTCCACGTGATGAAGTGTCCTCCACGTAAAACAGTGACAAATATGAAAAAACAAACATTTTGTTTGGACCGATGATGGGGTGGAATTGTTATTGAGAGTGACGCACAACTACAAGGCGAGCAATATGGCTGAGAACCTGTAATATGCACGAACCAATCAGAATGTGATTAGAGTCATTTTTCAAAAGTCTCTGTTTTCACACCATCACACTGCAACGTTGAGCCATTGTTTTCAGGAATATACAACTCGGGAGAGCGTTTTCAAAAGTCTCTGTTTTGGGGACATAAAATGCTAGGGTAGTGTGGACAAAAGGCAAAAATGGAGATTAATGTCTGTGTTTTCAATGAAGACCCAGTAGTGTGGAGATGGCCAAAGAGGTGACGCGACTAAAGTGTTTAAAATCATGAAAGGAATTAGTAGAGCAGATCCAGCTGTCACTTTAATTAACTAACATAAACATGGGGGACGCAGTTGGAACCGTTTTAAGGGCTAATTTTACACAAGCATTGCAATGTTTTTCTTCACTCAGTAAAACCCAAGACACGTGGAATACAGTAAGTGACAAGTAGCAGAGTGGACGATAGGACCTTCAAATTTCTACTCAAAGTCATTTTGGAGAAGTTCGATGAATAGGGCCTAAATAGCCTGTTCTCATCATGATTGCTCTAATGTCCTAACTTCGAACCGGTTTGCTCACTTGAGTCTCATTACAGTTTAACTCTGAATAACTTTAGCACCGAAAGTGACACAACACTAGAAAATACCAAGATCTCCTTATGTTAATATAAGACGGAACTTACAGATCTTCCAGTGAAATACTTGGGAGGCAAAGGCAAGCAGTGAAGAGTGCTCTGAAATGTCACTATTGTTCACTGAACGTCTAGTAATTAAAGTGACACGGTGTGTGTGTTTAATGTCACTCACATTCCAGGAAATTAAAGGTCAAACAGGTAAAAAAATATCTTGTGTTGCTACAGGGTGAGTGGCCCAGGGGGTGTGGCCTGAATCCAGGAAGTGGCTTTCCAGTGAAGATGAGGAAAAGGACCAGAAAAAGTCCCTGGCTTTCAGGGAAGGAACCCATTTTAATAACTGGACAAAATGGAGAGGAGGTCATGCAGGGTCCACACACTGCAGTCCATGGAGAAGTGGATTGAGTGCGCTGTGGTAACGGAGCAGGAGGGAGCCGCTCAGGTTTGGTCGATCCCCTGCAGGTGTTCTTCTGAGCATGTTGATGGAAATTATGCACCCAAGGACAGGGTTTTGTGAAAAATCACTAGGAAGTAATCAAATCGTTTAATAAAACCGTTCTCCTTTGCATCATGTTGATTTTTGGCTCTCTGAATAATTTCAATGAGTTGTTTTTTTCTTCTTTATACGTCAGGTAGTTTTTTCTTTTTTGTATATTTTCGATTGGTTGTCCTCTTTTTGTATAGAGGCCTGCTCTCTTTTGCCTTAATCATCTCGTTTACTGCCCTGCTTGTGATCTTTATTAAACCAGTAACATTAATGTTTTTGGACCGTTTTGGAATTCATGGTTTCCCATCCTCTTGTCTTCTCGATGTGCTCCTGTCCTCTTCTCTGAATGGTTACTGGGATTTTTGGCCTGTCCCCTGAGAAACTTGTGGCGTTTGTTCTTTGGCCAAGCTGACGCTGGCTCTTCTTGTGGCCAGATTTCTGTTTGGTCCCTCCAGGACTATGCATGAAGACTGGAGGCTTGCAGCACTGGAATCGGTGGAACTTCTAGCTGAGAAGCCATAGTCTTAGACAAAAGCTGATTTCAGCGGCCAGACTCTAAAAATAGTAACCAGCTGGAGCAGGCGTGGGTGTTGACAAAAATCAGACTGAAGGTCAAACCCCAGAGCTGATGAACAGAAATGATATCATAAGGCTGACATTGTCAAAAACATGAACAGGCAGGAGTTCACAATGACGTCATGAGTAGAAACTGAAACTCTGGCAGAAGGACTCAAATGACTCAAAGGACCCAAGGATTGAGCCCTGACTTCTGCTCTTTTAAAACTTCTCCAATATCCTCCCTGGCACTTCAGGACTGTCCTGTAATTAATGTTTCCAGTCTACTTGGAAACAAGGACTGTAATGCCACGGATGGAAAATGGCTGAGAAATGAGTTTCTTAGGATCAGGAGTTGCGAGAAACAAAGAAGAGTCCAAAGTAGAGAGAAAACCCCAAAGAAACTCAAAAGAATTTGATGTTTTGTTGGTGATAAATATGAAACTGTAAACCAGGCCAAACATCGATAAGTAAAAGGACGTTCGGTTGGGCAGCCATCTGAAGTTCTTAGTCCAGAATTCATCACCATACATCTTGGCTGTAGCCTTAGAATTTTGCTTTGAATTCCTCAGTGCTGACCTTTTATACTGGCGGCCCAATGACGTCACGTGACGCGACTTTCAGTTGTCACATGGTGTCAACAGGAGCCATTTCTAACAATAAAAAGACCACCCAAGTCCTAAAATGGTGGTAAGTGTGAAAGACAAAATGGAGGAGTGGGAATGACAAAAACATAATTTAGTTGAAAAACGAGCGCCTTCACAATGAAAGTAAAAATGAAAAAGAAGTACGTACATCGTTAAATTGAGCGTATTCCCAGGCCCCTAGAGGGATACCAAACAATGCAAAACGAAATGTAAAATAAGATAAGGCCACAGACGACCTCCACATGTTGACAACTGCTGCTGCTCCTTTTTTTGCTTTTTGGGGTTTTTAGGTGGACAGAATCCATAAAAGTATCTCTGCATACATTTTGTTTTTTCCTTTGGACATTGTTAGTCTGATTGTGGAATTGTTATCGTTATATTTCTCGTGTTTTCACAGCTCCACGTTGTTAGCAGCTTTAAAATATGGCATGGAGATCAATGCCGAAAAGACCACGTTGATGGTGGACAGTCGAAAACCGATCACCATGAAAATCACAGCTCATGGTCAGGAGTTGGACAGCATTAACCAGTTCAAGTACCGGGATTCTGTCATCAGCGAGGGGGTCCTATCAAGCACTGTGCTGGACAAGCTGGAGCCAATCTGTAGACACACATGGATCAGCCTTAGGGCCAACTCGAGATGATGATTATTATTATTATTATTATTATTATAATATATTCATGTGAATCCTGGACCTTGAGAGCTGAACTACAGCGAAAAATCCAAGTGGTGGAGATGAGGTGCTACAGAGGTGTTCGACTGTGTCATCAACAACGAGTCCAAGTCATCATTCAGTAATAATCAGGCAACCGTGAAGACCTCCTCGTGATAGTCGGGTCAGAGCAGGTTGGGGAGCATATACTGGTACCGCGTGCCACCACACCCACCACACGAAGAAACAGTTTGAGATCCTGGTTGGCAACCCCCCCAGGATGGGCTACCTCAATTTGCTTTGATCCTCAACAGTCCTGACCCCACTGGCGCTCGGATGGTTTTGAGTTTTTCTGAGGGCTCCCCCCATCCCCTTCATAATGCGAGGCAGCAGAGCAGAAAGGCGTCCTTCCTGTCTGTCGTCCCAGAGCTGCGTGAAGTTGTTTGGTTTTTTTTTTAATGGTGGCTGGAGTGCCAATCCTGCCACCAATCCCCATGATTTCCCTGCAAGTTGGAGGACTGCTGGCAGGGCCGGATGCAGTTTGTCATACCCAGGCACGTGATAGGATGTTCAAGTAGTATGGATGTGTCAGAAGATCTAGGAGTCTCTCCAAGGCAGTCTTGTAAGGAACGGTCCAGAGAAAAAGGAGTAGAGGCAGACGGAGAAAGCAGCACGTCTGAGCGGACCCCAATGACGTCTGCTGAAACGCAACAGGTAAGCATGGCGATAGCCGGGTGAATGTTGAACTGCATAGACCGGTGCTGGAGACCCCCTGTAGCTGCAGGGTTTTGTTCCAATCAGCTTCTTTTTTTAATTGGACTCCCGGGCTAATTAAGTGAACTGTTATTTCCCAGATTTTGTGTTTTGGGAACAACATAGAAATTAGAAAGCTAAGTTTGGTTAAAAAAAAATAATTAAAATGTACTAAGTAGTTATATGGGGGGGATCTTTCTTTTTAACATATCCATCTTGATTTTTATTCTACTTTTCCAGGTGTTCTAATTGTTTAATGAATTACTCCATTATTCACTAATTACTGGGGCTGACACTCAAGTTTTTGCAGCCTTTCATGATTCAGTGCTGTTTGCCTGGATGTCGGCTCTGTTCGTTTTTAATTGTCATTATTAAGACACAAAGAAAGGAGCAAACTGCACAGAAAGGACGAAATATCATGAAATCAACAAAAGGGAGTTAAGCATTTAAATCTCTAGCAAAAATAGAAATATTGCTAAATGTCTTATAAATGTAAAAATCATGCTGCAGTGCTTTTCTGAATGGAGAATAAGAAGAGGGGAAAAGAATGGCAGCTCTTTAAATTTGATCAGCGTTCTCAGTTGTTGTCGCCAATTATGAATCTGATTGGAACAAAAACCTGCGGCCACAGTTGGGTCCCCAGCACCGAGTTTGGGAATCCCTGGCGTAGACCCACCTCAACCCCAGCCACTCAAGAGACTTGGCCATTTTCTACGTTTTGTGGTTCCATTTTTAGAGGCTGAGAAGCACCTGGAGTTTCTGAGGTGCTAGAGACTAAAGCTGGATCGTCATAATCAGGAGTTTGGGGCAGAAGACCACCACTGTTGGACATGAAGATGAAGTGAACAACAGGGCAGTTGGGACAACATTTTTTCATGGTTGACTGCCAGGTCAGGGGTAGGTAAGGTGAATGCTGCCGTTGCCTACACACACCAATCCCCACTGCAGCTTCTTCCTGGCAGCCTCGTTTCTCGAGGGTATATTGAGGACATTCGGTCTCCCACATGGTGCCATTGTCCAGACGTACAATGCCCTGCCAAACACAAGCACCATAATAGCATGTGGATGCAAATCCACACCACTGAACACATCTCTGCCACATTTTGCACAGACTGCCCGTTTTTATTGGTGAAGACCGTTGTGTATTCTGACATCCAATGTGATAATTCTCTTTCGTGTTGAAGGTTAATGACTTTTTTGGACCATTTTGTCCGCCATTTTCGCCTTCAGGCTCACCATCATTATGGAGCTCCCATCGTTAGGGCAGATACGCTCATTGTGTGAGGGGCTTGTCCTCCATCTTTCAGATGATCTTTGGTAACAGTTTGTTTGGTTTTGGTTTTTTTTTTGACCCCGATTTCAGGCCTTGATGCTCGTTATTAACCCTTTTTAGGCTTGTCTTTTCTCATGGCTCACTCTCAAACCCAGCCTGGATGAGGGGCCTTGGAAGATGGCTGGATATATAAAACTAGCTGTGTAAGCCCTTGCTGTAAAAAGCCTGGACTCCTACAATCTATTGAAATTTCATCCATCCATCCATCTTCCAACCCGCTGAATCTGAACACAGGGTCACGGGGGTCTGCTGGAGCCAACACAGGGCACAAGGCAGGAACCAATCCTGGGCAGGGCGCCAACCCAACGCAGTCTATTGAAATTGTCAGAAAAAAAACTGAAATGCAGAGTCGGCGGTTTGGTTTTGCAGACGTCCTCGCTCCCCTTTGTCTATCAGCGGCTAAGCGAGTTTCTCTCTCCTCGGAGGTTTCGTTTTCCCGATGTGTTCGCCTCGCTTGTGTATTAGCGGCTAAGCGAGTTTGTCTCCGATTCGTTAACTTGGGGACGCCTTGCCAGCTCTTTGAGCTTCATTACCCAGCCGGCAGCTACTCTACCAAGACCTGTGGCCTGGATGAATTACTGAGGCTATCCCACATATACCAAGCCGTACCTCCAACAAATAATATTTTCCCCTCAATCGATGGTTTAAACACAAGCTCACAAAAGCAGATATGTAAAATAGGTGTATAAATATATCAAATAAAACACAATGACAAAAAAAATGCAAATTCCACGCGTAGAAAATATATATATATAGATATATAGATATGTAAAGCAGCAACGTGAAAACCCCACATATACAATAACAAACCCTCCGTTTGCCCCTGCAACGTAAACACAAATAACAATAAAGAATGAATACTGAAATGACGACGATCGTGAACTTGAGGCCGGGTGTGTTACTGTCCTGTATACGGATGACTGATCAAGAACAAATGGAAGCGTTTGAATCTCCTGGAAAAATGGAACAATCTCATCGTGTTTCCTCGGCGTGTGGTGGATAATGAAGTCCAACCCTGGGGTTTCTGGCGGTGATTGAGCCGAAGTGAATCCGGTGCAATGACAAACAAACTGGTTACAACGTGCAATGTGAAAAATAGCAGGAATTGATGATCTATTGTCATTAAATGAAATCTCCGTCTTTCTCCTTCCTCCTCTCCTCTTTCCCTCCTGATCGTTTAAATAGTAAAGAGTCGATTGTAACTGAATGTGAACGGGTGCTTTCCATTCTGGGGCTGCAGTTTCTCGCTCTCATCCGTCCCCTCTGCACTTACAGGGACAACATTCACTGACGTACACATAACGGACAGTAAACGGGATGATGGAAATAACGCGCACTCGGCACACACACCGAATACATTATTACTATGTAGCTCCGCAGACACACACACACACGTACGCACACACGATATATAATATGCTGCGGGAAGAATATGCTTTAACACTCACAAATACTTCAGATTTGCCCCATTTGATAATCGATGGATAAATCATCCATCATTTTCCAAACTTACTGTATCCTGAGCAGGCTCCCTGGGAAGCTGGAGCCTTTCCCAGTCAGTATCGAATACAATGCAGGAACAAGACCATCGCAGGGTGAACACACAGACGTACACAGTGCCAAACGAGGCCCATTTGTAGTGTTAGGCAGAGTGGAAGGATGTCACCCATTGTTGTCCGTTGTGGGTAATTGCTATTGTTAGAGT
The DNA here is from genome assembly GCF_016835505.1 of Polypterus senegalus. Classification (NCBI taxonomy): domain Eukaryota; kingdom Metazoa; phylum Chordata; class Cladistia; order Polypteriformes; family Polypteridae; genus Polypterus; species Polypterus senegalus. The sequence continues at coordinate 102,202,280 of NC_053169.1, read as the reverse complement.
TTGATGACATGTGTGGGGACTTCGGAGGGGGTCTCCCTTGGTGTCCACAGTGTGCACCCCTTCATTATATACCATGGATTGTAAGGAGCAAGTGCCCCCTGGTATACGGAGCATGCACACTTTTACTTTCACAAATGGCACCCAGTGGGTGACAGCGCCCACTCAGTAACATCAGAATTGTAGGCCTCTACGATGGGCAGGGGGGCCCTAATAGATTGCCCGGCTCTGAAGACAAACACCACAGTCAGTGTAGCATACGTATGAGTTGATTATAAACAGATAGATAGATACTTTATTAAATTCACAAACTCCAGCAGCAGCATACTGATAAAGAACAATATTAAATTAAAGAGTGATAACAATGCAGGTATAGCAGACAGACAATAACTTTGTATAATGTTAACGTTGATTAATTGAAGAGTCACATAGTGTGGGGTCTCCTCAGTCTGTCAGTGGAGCAGGACGGTGACAGCAGTCTGTCACTGAAGCTGCTCCTCTGTCTGGAGATGATCCTGTTCAGTGGATTCTCCATGATTGACAGGAGTCTGCTCAGTGCCCGTCGCTCTGCCACGGATGTCAAACTGTCCAGCTCCATGCGTACAATAGAGCCTGCCTTCCACACCAGTTTGTCCAGGCGTGAGGCGTCCCTATTCTTTATGCTGCCTCCCCAGCACACCACCACATAGAAGAGGGCGCTCGTCACAACCGTCTGAACATCTGCAGCATCTTATTACAGATGTTGAAGGACGCCAGCCTTCTAATGAAGTATAGTCGGCTCTGTCCTTTCTGGTACAGACCATCAGTGTTGGCAGTCCAGTCTGTAATGACTGTAATGGTTGGGTTAGCTCTGACTGGCTGTTGTTTGCACAGCTTTAGGTTATGTAAACTCTTGGACTGAAATACAAGTAAGGTTAGTCGTCACCTTTTACCTGAACATGTAACCTCCGAGGTCATGTGCTCCTTAACTGGCCCATGGTTTATAATAAAACTGTCCATGGTCCAGCAGACCCCCGTGACCCTGTAGTTAGGATATGGCAGGTTGGATAATGGATGGATGGATGACCCAGCAAGCATAGGATGCAAGGCAGGAAGCGTCTCTTCTGTTCTTTGTTTGGTTCTGGTCGCGTTGCCCGAGGTCCACCTTCTACAGGTAAGGTGACCTTTAACAAGCAGTGTCCCAAACTGAACAGGTACGTATCTGCACTGCCTGGTAAGTCTCCGAGACCACATTGGGGAGCTGACTGGTACATTTCTTTCACTGATGATCCAATATCCTGAAATCTTCAAGTATTACTCGACAAAACATGTTTTGCAACTTGAGCCCAGGCCGTCATGTGACCGGGATTTCCCCTAGCGTCTCTGGCTGGCTGTGTTCTTGGTCATGTGCCGGTGACACGAGCCTCAGGCCGCACATGACAGTTACTCAGCACTTTCTTGGAGGGCAGCTTTGTTTTTGCTGGCAGGTATCGATGTGACTCATTTTCACAGGCCGAGGTTGGTGAACATTTTAGAAAGAGAGAAACAGGACAATGGCGTTTTACTTTTACAGATGGTTAGCCACACCGGCAGGCAGCGATCCAGAGTGGCTTAGTATACTCAGAGCAGTGTGTGTGTGAGGATAGCTGAGCTTATTGTGGAGGGGCACATCAAGGTGGACTTGTCTTGCAGATGCGTCCCACCTCACCCCACCAGAGTGCTTGTTTTGGCGTCACAGTTCATGGGCTCAACCAGTAAAACGGGACCCCAACAGTGGCATTGAAATGCGTGTTCCAGTAGGTTGGATTAGGAATCGGCCGCTTCATTTCCAGGTCCCCTCTCTGAAGTGGTCAGTTTTCAATTCAGGGTCAGAGTAATCCTGGGGGGTCCTGCAGTAACCAACCTTAAATAATGAACAATAATTGCATTTCTATAGCATTTATCTCAGTCCTTAAAGTGCTTTACATGGAGAGTGGGGGGCCATTTCAGGCAGCACCAATGTGCAGCAGCCACCTAGAGGACGCAATGGCACTCATTCGTACACCAGTACACTAGGTGGTGAAGGGGTACGAGAGATAGACAGGATGATTAAGGGTCCAGAATAACCAGGCCGTGGTGGGCAATTTAGCCAGAACATCGGGGTACACCCTGCTCTTGTCAATAGGATACCCAGGAGAGTCAGGACCTCAATTCTACATGTCATCTGAAGGATGGGCTGGCACTAGCAGGGACACCAGACAAGTGTCAGTGAGTTCCATCAATTCATACCTCCTTCCACTTTCTGATGCCACCCTCACCATTCTGCAGCTAGACAGATGCTGCTGGGCGAGACTTTGTAACCAACCCCGGATGGGATGCCAGCCCTTCCCAGATGCCATTTGCACACAGTACCCGACTCAGTCACATCTTTCTTTCCACCCCATGGTCATGCAGAAAGCACCTGGTGTAAGGCATAAAGTCACCCAGGACAGGGTGACTTGTCATCAGAGGACCCACTGACATGAACCAACCAGTGAATTCACCAACTGTGAGGGGGGCTGTGACACTTACAGGGAGGAGTCGAACATCAAGTGACTCGGCGTCCATCTCTGAGGGTGGTGACTGTGCCAGGGACACATGGTGACCCCGATTGTACAGAACTCCCATCACCTAAACAGTACAGTTAACATACAGATACAAACTGGCAAGGCGTGAAATCCCCTCCGAATCAATGGCGGCAAAGAGATGATGCGTTTTCAAGTTGGGGTGCCATACAGAATGGAGTGGCATGCACAAAACGCTTCACATATTTGATAAACACCACCAACATCCTAAGGCCTCACCTGCGAATGACTACAATTTAAATGCAGCCTATGGGACCTCCAGATAAACAGTACCATTAATATGGCGCCTTTCTAGACTCTCAACGTGCTTTACAGAGACAGTAGGGGGCCACGTCATACTTTGTCTAACACCATGTCGCTACCTGCCAGCCTGGCTCACCAAACACTAACAATATTAAAAATCTCAAATCAAATTGTGGATGGCACAGCAGCTAATGCCTTTGCCAGACTGACGTCCTGGCACAGTCCCCATCTCTGAGGTGTCTGCATGTTCTCTCTGTGTTTTTTCCTGGGTACATCAGTTTCCTTCCATACTCTAAGGATGTTAAAGATAGATAGAATGATGTGAAAGGTGCTATATGACAGACAGACAGACAGATAGATGTGAAAGGCACTATAAAACAGATAGATAAATAGATAGATAGAATGATGTGAAAGGTGCTATATGACAGACAGACAGATAGATGATAACTTTATTAATCCCAAGGGGAAATTCACAAAATTGTGGGACTCTAAAAAAAAAAAATTCCCATTGTGAATAAAGCTGAGCCATCCAGGCTTGGTGCCATCTCCTGGTGATGTCATAATAAAATGGCAGATTTAACAAATAAATAGGATGTTGAAGAGTGCCACCTAGTGGCACTACAGTCTAAAATGACAATGTGGGGTAAAGCTGCTGTTTTTCTTTGTTCACTTCATTTACTTCTTCTCTGATCCAAAGTATCACTTAAATTAGTCTGCAGATGGGGGCAAGTCTTTGCACAACACCTTGACTATCTCCCACCGGTCAGGGTAGGTGTGGACTGAATGGATTGGATGAAAAATGAAGACGTCCCCACTGGCATACTCGGTGACATGTGAGAATAATCAGGCCGCTCTACTCTCAAACCTCAGGAAAAGTGAGAGCGTATGGCAACGTGAGCAAGGTCTTCAAGACGGCAAGTGTCCGTTAGCTCTGTTCCTCTTCAGCGTCATGATGGAGTACGTCCTTGGGGATACATTGGATAATACCGTGGTTAATAACCTCAAGGACAGAAGTGTTTTTAAATCCACTGATGACACCCTGTCAGCAATAAGAATTTGTCAGCACACTGCCATGGACTCCACTTCATCCCACTGAAATGTCAAGTCATACTTCAGGACTGGCCCAAGCCAACACACCCCCCCTTTTTGAAGACCGTTTAGAAGTTCACGTAGCATGGGCGTTATATCAATGGTAGAATGAGTGAAGCAGTGACATTGATTCGAAACAAAAAACTGACTTCAGTGGCGGTGCCAGCTGCTGGACCTCAGTACCTAACCGGTTCTGAAACCAATGACTGATTACTCCAAAACCAGCCCACCTTACTCCAGCCTCCCTGGTGCTCACTATGCGCCGTTCCCTCTTGATAGCCTTGAAGTCGTGTTGAAGCAACAAGAGGTCACCCCTGAGAAGTTTGCGTCAAGCAAAAAAAGAGTTGGGTCCCACGTGAAGTTCCAAGTACACAAAAGAGTTTAGAGGAGTTTAAGAAACAGACTTCTCAAAGGAGCTGCAATAGCAAGGAGAGTGGGGCCGGCGGACTGAAAGGTGACGTTTATCAAAAATCTCAAAATGTTGTAAAGTTTTTACCGTGCAACACTACGACGAAGTGACAGCTGTGATTTTTGGAGGCACGTGCGGCACCTTTGGAGGCGAAAGGACGTCTCTACGTATCAAGGGCCAAGTCTACAATTCTAGAGTCCATCCCACTCTCTTGTGTTGGTGTAGAACCTGGTCAGGGTGTGCTGTAGGTGCTTGATGTCTACCTGGCTGGTGCCACAAAGACCCAACAAATCTTTGACTATGGAGTTTCAGAGAAATGGCCAGAAGCAAATGACACTGGCTTTCAGGCTGTCACTCGCTCTTTGACTGGGTTGTTTTTTTGGTGTGTTTTTCCCCAAAAAAGCAGATCACATGGTTGTATGACATCTTTGCCACATTATCTAGCATAACGTGTTGCACCGTTGACAAGGACGACTTACCATTTGAAGTATGACACGTGACAACATCCTGCAAATTTAGAAAAGCAAGATTCCTCGTCTGGTTTTACAACTGTTGACGTCACCAGCTGTTGGACTTTAACTTGCATGGCTGCTGGTTCAGTTCCTGCTTCCCACCTTCCAGTGTAATCCCTGACCTCACTTAACTCGCCTGCACTCCAACTATTGAAGCGCCTGCCAACACCTGTAACGCAGCTTCATTATGGATAATCGTGTCTGCCAAACTGATTAAAAAAACTATTACATGAAATCACTGGGGCTAAACCGGGCACAGTGCCCATGAATCGTGTACCTGGACACCCCCAGTGGAGACTATGAAGAACTGCACTGAAGACGTCGTGATCCAAGGATTTGTGTGAATGTGGCCCCACTTAGGATTTATCTCTTCAGATTAAGACTTTAAAATCTTTACTTTTCTCATAGGCCTGGATAACAGCGGAGCCAGCAGGACCTACGAATCACACAGCTGAGGACACCTAGTGGAGACGTGTGGGAAGTGCACTTGAGACAGCAACAGGGAAGAACTTCTTGATCCAATGGTGTGTATAAATCTGAAACCCAGCAGTGTGACTAGAAGTTGATAGGCTCTAGTGCAAAAAAAAAAAAAAACAGAGACATTGAATTTTAAAAATGGCCACAATTAATGAGATATGCCAAGCATATCAGCCACACTGAAGGGCAGCCTTATGGCGTTTTGGGAGTGACAACACTATTATCATTGTTAAAAGACCAGTGTTGTCTTTTTTAAGTTGAAGTTACTTCTTCACAGACATGGCATATATGCATTTGCCTAAAAAAACTGCATTCTAAAGTTAAGTGTTTTTATAAATTTAAAAATATATACATGGAGCCAATCCGGGCATTTTATAATGGAACCTATGGGGCATGAAGCCTCACCAGAAAATAAAAGCCTAAACTTCCAAATACGACCTCTTGCAAGTAGCAAAAGCTTTGAAATAAGAAAATGTGCCTTCTGGGTTTCCAACACGTGTTTGTGACAACAAAGGGGCCCGGGAAATAATCATTCCTGGTGCTACTTTTGCCGAAGTGAGGATACGTTTTGTATTCACTTGTCTGACAGAAGTGGCCTTCCTGCGAGGAATTCTCACTTAAATACTTCACCTACCAACAACATGAGGTAAGTAACGGATAAAAAGGTCATTTCCGGATGAAACGTTCCTTTAAGGAAAATGATAATACAGTGCGTCACACGTGGAGGCATCTGTTTGGTAAAAACACACCTCCATTTTAATAATAATAAGAAAAATCTATCAAAAGGTACCACAAGAAAGTTAGTGAAAGACTTGCCAGTACATTAGCAGCATCTACCGTCAGGCTGTGTGTGTTTTACGACTCCCAGCCTGTCAAAGTCAGAACTCGTCTTTGATGTTGAACTCAGGCTGGTCCTCGGGTTTGAAGCTCTCGTTTGGAGAGCCGTCTTCGTTGAGGATACGCCGTGCCGTGTATCCAACGATGGGGTACTTAGCCTTGTACACACTCACAAAAATGTCATCGAGGGACTTGAGCTGATCACTCGTCAGTCCGGTCTGAAAGAGAGAATAAAACATAAAGCTGCATTGAATAGCCAGGCCGGAGACATCTGGACATACGAAAACAGAAAGGTCTTTGAACATTTAACGACTCGTCAGAGAAAAAGTGAATAGCAAAAGGCAAGCGAAGTGCAAAATATGTTTGGAAGGAAGGAAGGAAGGATGGATGGTCAGATAGATAGGAAAGGCACTATATAATTAATATCTAGTACCTTTTTTACTGAAAGGGGAAATTTAATTTACAGATGCTCAAGAGATATAGAAATGTAACAAAAATACAACCTCCCTCAAAGCTACAGAAGAATTAAACAAAAAATAGTGGTGGGGAGAAACGCTCCTGACTATGCACAAGAGAGCAGTCCCAGTGAGGCGCTGTAAAGTATGAAGGAGCCCAGTCGCATTTCTGGACGTCCTCAGTGCTGGTGTGTCAGAGGATGTATGCCATCGCTCATAATGCTTTTGTTTTATTCCCTGCTCCACCGCTACCTCCAGCGGGTCCAGAGGGCATCCCCGAAATGAGCCTGCCTTGTGGATTCGAAGTGATGTGACTGGCCGGGCACACCACACTGACTGGCACAGAGTTGTACAACATGTAAAGGTCAATTATGACAACTTACACTGCATTGCTAGCACCTCCTTCGTCTTATCTTCCTCAACTGGCAGAATCCTAACCCACCTGTCTATCAGAGCACAATGGAAAAATGATATCTTGTTTTACTTAAAATCAGAAAATAAATCTGATTCACTTTACAAAAGGATCGCTCATCCATTCTTCAGAGTACGTCGAGTGTTTATGAACGCCTCTCTGAACCTGTGGACCCCCTGCCATCATTATTACCTCTGAGAGGTTACTTCATGGCTGACTCATCTGTTTCCAGTACAATGTAAGATACTCTGTCTCACAAATTTCTAATTTATTCGTTGTAATGGAGGTTTTAAAAATCAATCAATCATTTAAACTAGGTTCATATTAAATATTTAAAAGAAACAGATTGGTTTCGACAGGGCAGCATATTTTTTTAATGACTGTTACCAAGTAATTCATCTGTGGTTAGCGTCCCAAGCTTTCTGCTTTTCTCCACCTACGGTTCTTGGTGTAAACCTGACAAGGTGGCTTGACCTGCTCACGTCAACACTCCGAAATGCCTCCCAGGTCTGCTAGTTGTTGTTGCTGTTGCTCTTGTTTTTAAAAGGCAACTGCCAAAAATATAAATACCCAGGCTCACTGTGACGTGTAAGAGTGCTACGTGCTTTTGTAAATGTATATTATTGTTATTAATCGTTTTTATTTGTTCTTATAGTACAGTTGTAAAGTATGAAGTTCTCATGCACCACTGCGTCAAACGATGTAAGTAAAAGCTCAAACGAATGTGACATTTGAAGACAGCGGGCCCACTGCCCCCCATTTCTTCACTGTGTGCCATTCTTTGATGGATGTGCCAGTGTGCTTTGCAACACTGTCGGGTTGAGAGATCCATTTCCAGTTTAACTCTCAGGAAAATGCCTTCATATTCTCTTCAAGCACACTTTGATATGATGCAGAATTCACAGATGACTAACCATAAACCTAAACCTAACTTTAACCCCTGAGGCTGCAAACAACTCCAGAACATTTCCACCACCACCACACTTCACAGTTGGCATCGGGTCATCTATCCAGGGCACATTGTTCCAGAAGTCCTGGTAACTAAAATGTTAACTTCTGTATCGATGGCAGATTTTCAGTACCAGTACCAAAATGGTTCCAAAGCAAATAACAACTCCAGAGCCAGCCGCAGTGCGCACTGCTTCCCTCTTGGCTCTTGAGAGTCGTGAATTCCTGAATACCCATGATGCCAATTGAGAGTTAACATGGGGACTCATTTGGAGAAGCAGAGAACTCTGAGAAAGCCCAGAAGGACACCGGGCCATGCCAGCCTCACGGATACTCAGGGTCGCCAACTCGGCATGGAGCCAGCCTCCTCAGTAGATCCGCTGGTGGTACCACTCAAGACCCCCAGTTTAAATCTCTGATTTTCAACTTACAGTGTCATGGGTCAGGTCTTCGGGTTCAAGGGACATCTTCGCTACCGCTCTCGTGGAGTCTTTGCCAGCCAATGCATTATATGGTGCTCCTCTTCCATAGTAGTCTGTAATGAATTGGAAACAAAGGAAGCTTTCAGAGGTAAAAACAGAAGGTCAGTTCACAATACCTGAACCTGCAAAATGTGGGGGGAAACTTCAAACTGGGAAACCCACCCTTGGAGATTCACGGCACAGTGGCAGCCATTCAATATTAATCCTTGTTCTTTATTTCTTTAGTAGAATTGTCATGACTCATGTCTGATGCGGTTAGGGTGGGCTTCACCATGCGTATCTACGGTAAAGTCAAGTGAAGCTTACTGTCGTGTATACACAGTGCAATGAAATTCTTGAGCTGGTGTCACATGACACGACTTCTAGGTGGAGGGGACTTCAAACTTAATAACTGCAGTCGCTGAGGATGTCCAATTAAATGACAAGTTGGAACAGGAGTTGGAATGTAGCTCAAAGTGCTTTACATATTAAAGAATAGAAAAATGAAAGACATAATTATAAAAAATAAATCAACAACACGAATAAGAGTAAGGTTCAATGGCCAGGGGACAGAAAAACAAAAAACTCCAGGCGGCTGGAGAAAAAATAAAATCTGTGATGACTTACCTTCCTGATGACTTACCTTCCTGCGCCCGTTTGCATTTCACAGCAGTACTGGGCTAACACTAACCCTGACCCTAACCCTAACCTGCACATCTCATCAGGACAGCTGACAAGAACACAATGCGCTTAAAAGAAGGTACAAACAGCGATCAACGTGTACAGTACACACTGCATACTGTACATATATAGGCCAGTTCTGTGTATATAATGACTTGTGTATTTAAAACTTTATGACCGGCACCTTCTGGACCCCACCTTACTAATCCTGCCCCCTCCATCCCCAGCCTTCACCTATCGCCTCGGATTCCTGTGTGGCTAATCATCTTCCTCTGATGAAGACACCTGGCAGGTTATTGAAAGCTTAAGAATAAAACAAACGATTTTAGGATACGTGACTCCTTCTCCCTTTGTGGATCTCTTACCACAAATGTGCAAACCGTAGCACAGACATTTGCTTTTGTTCATACGCACTTTTATACAATATGCATTTAATTTATGCCTAAACGTGACTCACATTTATACAGCGTGTGTATCGATTTATCTTTATATATAACTAGCAAAATACCCGCGCTTCGCAGCGGAGAAGTAGTGTGTTAATGAAGTTATGAAAAAGAAAAGGAAACATTTTAAAAATAACGTAACCTGATTGTCAATGTAATTGCTGTCATCAAGGATTTGATTATCATTATTTCTTTCAATCAGGTGCGTATTTGGAGGACGTGTTGTGTTCAAGTTACATTCCGTGTTTGTCAACCATTGTAAAGATAACAGATTTCATTCATCGAAGTGTTTGCAAATCGCTACTCGTGAATCTAAGATGTTTAACTGGCATTCCCGGTATTAAGTTGTGGATTTGCCTGCGAATATTTAGCGGCAGCATGTCTATGAACGTAATTTAAACTTAAGCTTTACACCTTGCTTTCCTATTGATATGTCTACAAAGGCTTGTTCAGATTCAGAGGTCTGTTCTTTTCTTACCGCATCAATAAGCAGCTCGTCTTCCTCTTTATCTGAGACATCACACACTGCATGCACGGGATTACCTTTCCCAGTCCTGCAAACTTTATAGCGAAGTGGTTCAACTTACCACATTTTTTACACGGTCTTCCTTTAGCTGGACGTTGACTTTCTCCACCGTGTGCTTTGTTTCCGCAGTAGCTGCACTTATGAATATGCGTGTACGCGTCACTCGCTTCATATTCTTTTGCTGCCTTCTCAATTGTGTAATGCGTTTTATGTTCAGCGCTCTTTGGAGCTCTCGCTTGTTGTCTGCGTACTGCGTTCACAGTCAGTTCACGTGAGCCGCTCAGAGTACATGCATCGAAGGTTCTCAGCTGTGCTTGTGCTATCTCGTGCGATCTCGCGATGTCCACGGCTTTATTTAATGTTAGTGAAGACCCAAAACTTAAAGTTTCTCTGGTACTTTTGCTGAGTTTGTGCCAAACACTAGTCTGTCCCTGACCATCTCATCTTCCTCTGCATAAGCACAGTCCTTCACCAGCAATTTTAACTCCGTGACAAAGTGATCAAAAGTCTCGTTTATACCCTGCGTCTTATCGCGAATATCGTATTCATCTTAGGCATGACAAACGCCTCAAAACGGTCATAATAAGTTTTCAGTACCTTGGCTTCCTCCTGGGTGAGAGTCCATGTGTTAAAAATGTCTCTTCCTTTCTCCCCAGTCCACAGGAGCAGGTAGCTGCATTTCTCACTCTCGTCTTTGCCTTTTAGCGGACAAGAAAACATCAGCTCCACGTGCTGTCGGAACTTTTTCCATTCTCCCGGCAGGTTAAGAGAATCCCAGTCAATTTATGGCGAGGGAACTCCAACAAAATTCATGACTGTCCTCTATTCTGACACCATGTCTTGTTTTCACAGATTGTGAAAAATGAAATGATGGCGAGACTTTCTTTTAAAGTATGCAAGGGAACTTTATTTATTACAGCTCTGACATTCACGGCATCTGTGCTCTAAATTAACTTCCATAATAGTAACTTTGAGGTTCCTTTTTCTGGTGCCTTCCTGATGACATAGGTGCCTAAACAATGCCTGATAATAATACATTGCAATGACATAGAAATATTACAGTCACCACCTCGATAGACATCTCGCCACCCAAATCGCTACTCGTGAATCTAAGATGTGTAACAGGCATTCCCGGGATTAACTTTTTGATTTGACCTGCGAATATTTAGCGGCAGCGTGTCTATTGGATTGCTGCTGACGGACGGCCTTATATGGGCAGGCACTCAATTACGTGGGAGGCGTGACGATGAGGGACGCAACTCTGCCTCACACGGCGACCGAGGTGCAGGCTATGGCCGTATATATGTACGTAAGTAGGATTCAGTTATGACCGTTACGCGTAGAATTTCGAAATGAAACCTGCCTAACTTTTGTAAGTAAGCTGTAAGGAATGAGCTGCCAAATTTCAGCCTTCTACCTACAGGGGAAGTTGGAGAATTAGTGACAAGTCAGTCAGTGAGTGAGTGAGGGCTTTGCCTTTTATTAGTATAGATACGCTACCGTGGATGTTCATTTGTCTGTCCAGGATTTTAAATCACCTTTGAGCTGAAATTTGGTCCACGTACACTAAGTGACGTCTACTATCCACTTTTGGGGTGGTAACTGACCTCCAAGGTTATTCCTCTTTTTATATCTAAATATGAAGTGTTTCTTATGTTCTAATATTTGTTTGAGCAGAGGGAGAAAGGCAGCCGTGCAAAATGGCGGAGCTCTTTGATAATCCTCTTTGGCTTTCTAAGGCCACGACTATTGTGTTTGTCCTGAACAGAAGGCAGCAGGGTGCCAGTCATATTCCATGCCACCTTCACCACACTGGGCAGCGCTTATAAAAGAACAGATCTTAATGCTTGGCTGCACTCGGATCGTAATCCGGGTGGTTTGCCATGTGGTGGGCATGGCAAGGCACTGTAATCAGCACAAACTCCCCTCTCTCTCTCTCTCTCTCTCAATGCGCCCCCTGCCTTTATTAGTGAACCAAACATGGCGAGGATGTTGTACTTTCACTGAAATAAGGGATTGAGCTCTTAAAGTTACCCGTTTAGCTCCCAACTGGTTTGGTCAGCACAGCGCACTCTTTATAGACATGTAAGTGGCGTGCGGCGGTGTGGCCTGCACCATGAGACGTGATACAGTATACAAGATTAACATTTGGGATTTAAATAAAGTAAGAATGCATATTTGCACTGAGATACTGAAAATAGAAATGCTTGGATAAACTTCATAAAAAGGATAAGAGATAACTGAGATCTCTGCAGTCAGGAATCCGAATGTGGTTGCTGAATACCAGTGGATAGAAATGTGGCATTGTGGGAAATCGGTGGCGCTTCCATTACCTTTCCCAGAAGTGACGTCAAACACAACGCCTTTCACTGCCATGTAAATCGGACTGCCATCCTAAAAAGAAGAAGAGACACCAAGTTAAAGTTCCACGTGTGCTTTTTGCAAGTCAACTGTCCATTCTTTTCTTTTTCTTCTTCAAGGCAATTAATTTATGAGGGCGATGCTCTGTAAGATAAGAGAGTTTACTCTCGTTTAAATAATAACACCCAAAAATCAGGCCAACGTAGTCCAGTGCTTTTCCGTCCCAGTTTTGGGGTTGGGTTATTTATATTCATATGCTTAGCAGGCAGTTTTACTACAAATGAGGACCACCTAATCGAAGGGGTCTGCTTGTCAACAGACATGACAGTGTTACAAAACTGATCATCACATGTGAAGAGCAAAGAAAAAAAACAGAAGCGAGTTACAATTCCTTGGTGACAAAAACCTAACAACAAATATTAAGACAGAAATTCATTGAACAAGAGGCTCTTGAAACGCCTCATAAGTCTGAATTTTGAGCGGAGGTCGGCGGCTCAGTCCACCTGCTAAGATGTCCACATGAAGAGACTCGCCGCCTGAGATCCCACACCACTAGATGCCACTCATCAGTAGACCCGAGAAGAGGCACAGGACCACACAGCGCTGACCCCCTGGCTGGCTACTCGATATAGGGTGGTCCAGATCTAATTATGCAATTGTCATTACGCTATAACTTATTAAGTTTATTACATAGAAAATCACCCGAAAAATCCACCGAGAAGTGTGCGACCTGACGACATGAAGAATCGTCTTGGCGCCGAACTGCAATCGTCCCCGCGTGAATCAAAGTCATCCAGACGATCTGGACCACCCTGTTGATTGGCATCAGTGAATTCTCACCCGTTATTATCGGAATCTGTGTTATTGTGGGGCGGCACGGTGGCGCAGTGGTAGCGCTGCTGCCTCGCAGTTAGGACACCCGGGTTCGCTTCCCGGGTCCTCCCTGCGTGGAGTTTGCATGTTCTCCCCGTGTCTGCGTGGGTTTCCTCCCACAATGCAAAGACGTGCAGGTTAGGTGGATTGGCGATTCTAAATTGGCCCGTGTGTGTGTCCTGCGGTGGGTTGGCACCCTGCCCAGGTTTGGTTCCTGCCTTGTGCCCTGTGTTGGCTGGGATTGGCTCCAGCAGACCCCCGTGACCCTGTATTCGGATTCAGCGGGTTAGAAAATGGATGGATGGATGTTTTATTGTGACCGCTTCTTTGGGGAGAAAAAGACCAAATGTGAAACAAATCAAACTGCGGCCCCCAGACTTGAGCAGCCCTCTGCTTGTCTTTCCAACAGACTGGGGCAACAGGAGACACATTTAAATAGTAGGCATTCTAAGAAGACTAAACTGTGGGCATCAACACATCAAAAGAGCAGACGGGGTAGTTTGTATTGTAGGAATATGTTGTTATATGCAAGGCAAGCCACTTGTATCGAGTGTTTCCTGGGTTAGGAGACTAGAGATAAACGAAAACCCTTTAATCAAACTTCTACAACGGGCCACTCTGCCCAGTGCCATCCTAAAGATCTGTCCCAATCAGCAGCCGCTGACCTACTACATTAGTAAAACGGACTCGCTGGAGATGGAAAGCTGCGCTTAATTCGGTGAATTTACTTCATTCGCTGAGCGACTGCTGCGGCGTCAGTTCTTATTCGATTTTAGTATCGGTTTGTCGTGGTTGTGATTGGCCAAAGCCTTCTTGTTATTAGGCGGATACCCAATTTGATTCGACGGGGTTTGGCGCCGGTAAAACACGCAGGAATCTCAACGGCGAGACGAGGCTCCCGGCGGCCGCCGTACCTGCTGCCCGTTGTATTTTACCAAATCCTCGTCGGTGAAGAGGCGGACGGGCTTTTTCTCAGCTTGCTTGTATTTCAGCTTTACATCTTCTGAAGAGTAAACCACCACAATAAAGTTAAGTAAAGCGAAGCAAACGTTAACGGAGGAGCTCATTTTGCGCGTAAGTTTAGACACCGCAGCTTCCTGGTCCCAGCCTAACATCAAAAGTCAGTCACACAAATCGATTACCGTTTGCGCTCATTGTTTCTCTCATTTAAAATGCTTTCAGGAATGCATGTTCCTTAAAATATTAGGAATGCGATGATATGCTACTTAATTTTTTATTTTTATTTTTTTTCAAGCATAGTGAATGTAAAATTGCACAAAATAAGAACCTTAATAGGGTTCTAACTCGACGCTCAACTACGCAAGTCTGAGTCCGCCTCGGGAACATGGGAATTGTAGTTCAAATACTTGACTTCGGACTCGTCCTTTTCCCACCCGCCAGCCCTCATTCGCTCGCCGTGGAATGAGGTCGATCGATTACTTAAAACTAGAAAGCGTGCCTTTGAGATGAGCCACGAAACTGGAGTACCCTGAGAACTCTGAGGATTTGAGGGATCATTCGAGGTCCATTACTGCGGGATCTGCCGCGAATCGGCAGCACAACCGGCATTTGCGGCAAACATCCCACGTTTATTTTATAAAGTGGCACCGATCTGTTATTAAACCAGAAACTGCGTTTAACAAAAAAACCAGCAGTCGCTGCGGACCTCCAGGGCCAGTGTTGAAATACCCCTTGCCCTAGACTGCTGTGTTTCTCAATTATGCTGACCTCCTTTGTAAGTTGCTTTGGAAAAGAACATTTGCTAAGCAAATCAAAGCAAATGTGAATTCAAAGGGAACCTTATCTGTTTTGCTTATCATTACCATGTATTGGTATATTTGACATGATCGATGAAGTAGCGGCCTGATACTTGTGTGTCCACCACAAGCCTGGATTAAGACCCCGGTTTGTTTAAAGCCCCCTATGATGCGTTTGATCACACTTTCAGTCGTGCAGAGCGGTGTTTACAGATCTGCTTCGGGTGCGTGGAGACTCCATGGTTTCAGCGAGTGTGGGGTGCAGGTGTTTGGTGAGAAGGCCCCTTGGGGCGCCCCCAGAAGGCCCTGATGGTAGAAACAGCCCCACCCCGCCCATCATATGCGACAGTAAATCTGAGATGAGCTGATTACACTGCCTCTTTTAACCATTTAGTAGCCTTACATGTTTGAAAGCTGTTGGTCACGTGCATATTGTCATTAATTTGCCAGTACCAATTCACGTTCAGCAATAAGATATACTTTTTGAAGTTAAACAAATAAGACCGCAGATTAAGCGACAGAGCCAAACCACAGGTCGACAGATGTGTGTTCTTATTTCTAAAGCTGAAGGTGATGCTGTTTTTAGGATGTGGTCAGAAGAGAGCAGGACGGAGCTTTTGAGTGAGTACAAATAACTTCTTTGTATTTTGTGTATACATTTAAACCATTGTATACTGAGGGAGTACTCATTTTAGGCTTTGATGCTAATGGGGAGCCAATATTTTAAGCACTTTTTTTCCTCTGACTGAGTCAACCTTAAATTTCCTTTGTAACTTTACCGAAAACCGATGTATTACGGAGATCTGCTGTTGTCTTTTTCACACCGCCAGGGACTGCATTCAAAAGTAAGCAACTTAAATGAATTAATATTAGCCCTTGGTTTAAAAAAAATACAAATTCTGTATATAGAAAATTACTTCCACAGTACTTCTGATACATCCGATTAACCGACGGCACCATCACGGAGGCCCACTGTCTTACAAAACTTCCCACACTGAAACCTCGAGAAGCTGTCGTATTCACCCATCACCACCGACTACTACATTTCCCAGAATCCCGCGCTCGTTTCCTGTGTGGCGCCCTCGAGGTCTCCTATTGGCTCGCTCCGATTTGCCTGCCGTTCTCGCTGTCCCAGCGGTTCCCATCCGCCTGCCGCTATCCCGAACTCCGAATATGAGCAACACCACAAGTGTGCAGGCACCCCGACCCTCACTTGACAACGCAGGGGGCGACGTTTAAAACTTTCTTCAGAGTGTGGAGGTGGTATTCGGCACCTGGTGGGGATGATCAGAAAAGAAACCAACCGATCTTACCAGGAGGTATGGTGACATCACTTACTCGCCGTTTATCTAGCTAAGCAAATGGAGGGGCAAAACTTTTCGCATCCCCGGAGGTGGATTATTTCAGCAGAATCTAATGGTGTGTTTACTCGTAGGGTATTTCCTGCAGGGTGCTGCGCAGCGTCTTTCGCGTTATACAGTAAAACTTCGCCATCTCTCTATCAGCCCGGCCGGCCGGAAGAAGCACCCCTGTCACTTGACAGGACAGGACAGGACCCGTTAACATACCCATGCGGATAACAACACATTGCCGACAGTTTGGACTCTCGCTGACCCTGTGGTACGTCCAGAAAACGAGAAGCAGGCGCAGACATTCCGCACTTTGAAAGCGCCCCCTTGGTGACTGAACGAAGCGAAAGTTAAAAGGCTGCGATTTAAGGCGCCGCCGAGGTGAATGTCCCCGCGCGAACAGGACACTTGCGCACGCGCACATCGCGAGTCTCGCCCACGACAGGTTAAGTAGGCAGTTGGCACATCATGCGGGAGCGAAGCTGCGTGCGTTTTGTCGACGGTGTAAAGAAAGGTTTTTTTCCGTTGACAATTGCATCCTTTCTCGGGTTTCGTAGATTTCCGTGGGAGTGGAATTTTAGGGATTGATGGAAGGAGTTTGGAAGAACGGAAGTCGTCGGCAGAACGGCGAAAATGTGCACGACAGTGTATTGACCGGGCGTCTTGGTGATTATCACGTGTTTGAAAATATTCACTCATTATAGACAAAGCAACCTTGTAGAACGGAATTCAGAGGGGTTTGGGTGAGGGGTCTGCATGTGATGGGCACCCTTGGCAAGGGGGCACCATTGGTGGTGGGTGGTTGGTTGGTCGGTCATCTCCCTTGAGGTTTTTTGCCCTTGGACTTTGTATTCTGCACCCTTGGGGTTTCAAGTTGGGAAGTTGAAGGAATTTCAAAGAGACTTGGATTTGTTAATTGATAATCCCGGGTCTTGGGAGATTTTCTGTCTTTATAAATCTCTGGATGGTTGGCCGTGCGTGTCTGATTTTCTCCACCGAGATTGATGGCCCGTTTCTATTTCGGACAACAAAGCAAATGATGGTGGATTGTGGTATGTCCGCCAAATCCAAAGAGTTCTTAAGAAATCCATCCATTTTCCAACCTGCTGAATCCAAATACAGGGTCATGGGGGGTCTGCTGGAGCCAATCCTAGCCAACACAGGGCACAAGGTAGGAACCAATCCTGGGCAGGGTGCCAACCCATCGCAGGAACACACACAAACACACCAAGCACACACTTAGGGTCAATTTAGAATCGCCAATCCACCTAACCAGCATGTCTTTGGACTGTGGGAGGAAACCCACGCAGACACGAGGAGAACATGCAAACTCCACGCAGGGAGGACCGGGGAAGCGAACCCGGGTCTCCTAACTGCAAGGCAGCAGCGCTACCACTGCGCCACCGTGCCGCCCTCTTAAGAAATCGCAGCCCCTAATTCAAGTTGTAGCAAAGCTGGTGGGTTTCAGTTTCTGCTGTCACGCCAGTACAGAAGTCGTCAGCAGCGGCGTCTGATTTTCATGAACACGTTTCGTTAGGTTGACTTTCAAGGGAAATGCATTTCTGCAAAATAATAAAAAAAATGTAAAAAAAAATAGTTTAAATTGTGAATAGTTATTTAGTATTTGCATTCATGAACACAGCCAGTGATCAAGAAATCCAGATTTGAAGAATGGCCGACCAATTTTCAGTGTACTTATTATTCAAATGCCAATGCTTTTGATGTGCTTCAGAATATTTTTATTTTTTAGAACTAGTTCTGTTCTATCAACTGTTACATATTTAAAGTCCTTTATTGTGTTTTAGCTGAGTGAAGAAGCAGAGAGGGTTGCTGCTACTGAGCGCGAACTTCTAGACAATTTGGAGGAGCTCGATTCAGTGTGTGGGGATGGCAGCGCTCTGCCAGGTAAACCTTCATTGCACGTTTTCTTTATATTTCTTTGAGTCTTGCTATATAAGTGGTCTTACATCTTTACTTGCCTAGTTTAAACATTTGAGGCTATTTTAACAGAAAAGGTCAAGTACAGTAAACCACAAAAGTACTTCACCCTTCAGACATTAAAATGTGACTTCATGTGAACTTGTCCACTCTGGACTCCAGAAATCTCGATGCCTGCTAAGTTTATTCCTTCTTTTCTTGCATGGCGACTCTTTGGTGCTTTCACCACATGCCGATAGATGCAGTATTTTATAAAATGTAGCTTTT
This sequence comes from Polypterus senegalus, assembly GCF_016835505.1. Taxonomy (NCBI): domain Eukaryota; kingdom Metazoa; phylum Chordata; class Cladistia; order Polypteriformes; family Polypteridae; genus Polypterus; species Polypterus senegalus. The sequence continues at coordinate 102,183,663 of NC_053169.1, read as the reverse complement.
ACAGAAGCTCAAGTAATATAGAAATATAATAATGAACATCAGCGCTCCTCAATCACTAAAAAAAAAATTACAAATAAAGTTAACAAGAAAGAATTAAGCATACGACTTGACTAAGGATACGAGAGTAGTCCGCCATTATAAAGGCGTACAGCCGTCTGAGGCAGTTTTAACGTAAGTATGGTGACTGCGCTGGAGCGAGTCTGCGTTTTGTTAGACACGTACGCCTGACCTTCTTGTTTTTGGTCCTTCTTTCAGCCGCTGTAGTTGTTATTTATAGCCCAGTGTTTTCATAATTTATAATTCATAATTACTAATTTGATTCATAAGCATGTTTTTACATTTTTTTTTTTTTTTAACTCTGAAGGTTTTTTCAAGCAGGGCAGCTGGTCTGTTTGAAATGATTTAATAGCAGGGCCTAGACATCTAGGGTGGCACGGTGGCGCAGTGGGTAGCGCTGCTGCCTCGCAGTTTGGAGACCCGTCTGGGTTCACTTCCTGGGTCCTCCCTGCGTGGAGTTTGCATGTTCTCCCCGTGTCTGCGTGGGTTTCCTCCCACAGTCCAAAGACATGCAGGTTAGGTGGATTGGCGATCCTAAAATTGTCCCTCTTAGTGAGTGTGCCCTGCGGTGGGCTGGCACCCTGCCCGGGGTTTGTTTCATAATGTGCGCCATGTGTTGGCTGGGATTGTGCCGTGACCCTGTAGTTAGGATATAGCGGGTTGGATAATGGATGGATGGATAGATAGACATCTCGGTAAATAGCACGCTATTCTTGATTTATATTTTGTACAAAAACCCACCAATCCATTTTCCTAACCTGCTTATCCAATACAGGGTGGTCCAGATCTAATTATGCAGATCCAGATCATCAGGATGACTTTGATTTATGTGGGGACGATTCCAGTTTGGTGCAAAGACGATTCTTCATATTGTCAGTTCACATACTTCTCAATGGTCCGGGATTTTTTGGGTGATTTTCTATGTAATAAATTTAATAAGTTCTAGCATAATGACAATTGCATAATTAGATCTGGACCACCCTATATATGACCATGAGAAGCCACAGCGCATCACGGTGGCATTGACTGCACGGTAAGAGCTAGCGGGCTGTCTTTGGGATAGCGCCTGTTCACTGCTGTCCACTGCTTCCAGGAGTGTTACATGACTTACATTTAATAAATACGCTTGGCAGTATTTTAACGTCAGTTGTTTTCATGTCTTTTAGCTGAGGATGATGAAGGAGGGAGCAGCAACCCTTCGTTACGATTCAGTAAAGCATGTCTGAAGAATGTCTTCTCGGTGATCCTTATCTTCATCTATTTACTCCTGATGGCAGTCGCTGTGTTTCTAGCCTATCAGACGATTACGGACTTCATGGATAAACTCAAGCATCCCGTAATGTCCGTAACCTACAAAGAAGTTGACAGATTTGACGCTCCAGGTTTGTGTCCGCGTACTGGAATTGGAAATTAAGGGCAAGAGCATTTAAGGCTAAAGCCGGGAAGCACTTGTTTACACGCCGAGTTGTGGGATCTAGAAAACAAATACAGAGTCGTGAAGTTTAAACAGAAAACCATTAAGAAGTATCTGGGTGTGATACTGAGACACATGAGCTAAAGACTTGAGCCCGATGCACTTAGTCATTCCCCCTCATTTGTCACATTCTGTACGATCTTCTATTAAAAGAAAGTATCAGTTAGTGACTTACAACTTTAAATAGCTTTCATATGCTGATTTAGGCCGTACCGTAAGCCTGCTTAATCTTAGCAGGGCATTGAGGGAGCCAGCGGCTGTCCCAGCAAACACTGAATGTGAGGCGGGATGAATTCCTGGAGAGAGTGCCAGTCCATCACAGGGTTAACACACACACACACACACAACACACACACACACACACACACAACACAGCCCCACTAGGGCCAATTAGGCGTCGTCAGCCCATCGAACCTGCATGGGAGGAAACCAGAGCCCCCAGAGGAAATCTAGTTGGTTTATCTTCTGGGAAATTATTCTGAAAGATGTCAAATGATGTGAAGTGATTAATAAAATGATCAATAAAGTCAAAGTCTAGCCAAGCAATACGATAAATAGAAAATCTGTGTAATAGCTTCAAATGAGAGTATCGTACCATACAATTAACCGTATTGAACTAAACAACACAATTAAAGATAATATTCTGCCTAATTTTTTCTTAATATTTGTTCATGTAAAGTAAGTGTGTGTGTGTATATATATATATATATATATATATATATATATATATATATATATATATATATATATATATATATATATATATATATATATATATATATATATATAATACAGGTGGTCCCCGGGTTATGTATGAAATAAGGACTGTAGGTTTGTACTTAAGTTGAATTTGTATGTAAGTCCGAACAGGTCCATTATTTTAATAAATGCCAATGAATGATGGAGTGTCACCGCTTTCTGACCTTTTTATTATTTCTACTTTATTTTCAATGGTGATGGTTTTTCTCTTCTTTCCTGTATCACCAACACTTGCATCAGATTTCCGTTTCAGAGACATTCTTGAAGGGTGAAGACAAAAGGTTAAGATGCGCTCTTCTGCACAGCGCTATACTGTCCACGCTATCACAGCAGGAAGGCACCCGTCATCAATACGTCTGATGTTCTGACAAGAGACAACTTCCTGCTACGTGCGTAACAATACGAGCAGGCTTGCTATTGAGAATGACTGGGGGCAGCAAGGGGGCATCACCAGCCCACCTCACAGTCACCTCCACTACAGTATACTGCCCGCAGCATCCACCCACTGAGAACGAACGCGGTGCGGCCAAAGGCGGGTAGTGAATCACCGAGGCACATTACAGTGTACCCCCCCGCCGCCCCGTTCACCCTCAATGGCCTCTGTTCAGCCACAACCGGGTCACTGCTTGCAGCATTAGCAGCCGCCCACCGAGAACGAACGGGGCAGCTATGTGTGGTGGGCGGGCGGTTAGTGAAAACCACTTGCCGTCGAGAGCCTCCCGAGGGACACTGCACTGCACGGGCAGCGAAACTGCCCCGCTCCAGCCGCCATCCAGCCACCGCTTGCAGCGTCCCCAGGCCAAATGAGTTGCAGCTGCGGCCCCGTTCGTTAGTCGTAGGTCGGATGTCCGTAACCTGGGGCCTACCTGTGAATATATACAGTATGCCTGTGTGTATATATGTATATTTGAAACAATTGCCCATATAAACCCCTACTCGCATCACTCCCACAATACGGTACAGTACAGTCCTTCAGTCCTACAGATGGCTTCACACATTTGTTGCAGACGACAGTTTCCAGTGCTGTGGGCCTGGTGAACGTTGCTGTGAGTCCAAGGAGTGCTAAGAAAAAGCCCCCTAGAAGGTGGATGGTAGCGCTGGCTATTTCTGGGTTGGCACACTCTATTTAAGAGCATTTTTTGATATGGTATGTTTAATCAAATGCTTTCATTTCTTATTTAATCTTCTCCAGTTATGCCATTATACAGGTTTCCTTTTCATTGCATTTTTTGCTAATATTTTGGGGTTATTTTTGACCAAGACCAAGGTGGCCAGTCACTCGGAGAGTTTTAAATGCTGGGATGTTGCCCACTGTTCAGTTGAACTGTTGAAGCCTCTGAGTTGGCATTGATCCACCAGGTCCAGTTGCCTTTCAGTTATTAATAGTTTATGAGCTGGATTACTGAGAACATTTGTTAACATGTAATAAAATGTATTTTTCACAGCTAAGTACATTTAGTTTGGACTTTTATATCCGTGCAGCACACTAAGTATGAACAATTGGTTGCTCCGTGTTTACTCCAAGTTAGACTCGATTCACCATAAAGTCTTCCAGATTGTAAAACTCTCCATTGCAGCAAGTGCTTCTGTGGCGTGGCGGTTGTGCATTAAGCCCACCTTTAGGCGGAGGTCTCGCTCCAGTTGGTTCACCCTTGTTTCAGTCACGCATGCACCTCCAGTCGGCTAGCAGTAAGCGTATCTTGGAGATCTGAGCGACTGCAGACTCTCTTGTCTTCGTTCATTTTGTTTTAATGTTTTTCTGTCAATTTCTTGTTTAACAGGCATTGCTCTTTATCTCGGTAAGGCCGAACTCCTAAGCTGTAAACACCACTATCACGATCACATTCCTCCTCTGGAGAACCCGGGACAGCAGGGTGCAGTCGAATGCCACACGGAGCAAATCAACTACACTGACCCCTTCACTAATCACACCACGGTAGGTGAATTCAAACGTTTCCAAGTGTATCTCATCACTGATTGTTTTCCTGGAGCCTGTTGTGCGACAGCTTTTTAATTAACTTCCTGGTTATGAGTATCTCTTGCAGTTTGGATCTCCCTTTCATTTTAATAATATCTTAACAACTCATTCTGTTTTTTCATTTCCCTTTGCAAGCAGCGCAAACAAATAACACAAATGTATCTCATACTGGGCTTCAACTGGTTTGTCTCTTCTGTTGATTTTTTTTTTTTTAGAAGCTAGCGTTGATTGTACGTGGACCTCGGGAAGTTAGGAAAAGGGAGCTGATTTTTCTACAGTTTCTGCAAAACAAAACCGAAGAAGACTTCAGTGCTATCAGCTACTTGCTGTTCTCATCCTTCCAGGACTTTCTGTTAAGGTATGGCAGCGACGTCTAATATTCTGCATACACAGTTGGCATAGAGTGAGAAATTATCAGTCTTTCCTTTTGTGTTCTATCACCAGAATACTTTAAACTTGGTATCCAGTGCCAACTGTGACGGGTACACACCGTGCATCCAGAAAGTGCACAGCGGCGCATCACTTTCTTCACATTTTGTTATGTCACAGCCTTATTCCAAAATGGATTCAATTCATTTTTTTCCTCAGAATTCTACACACAACACCCCATAATGACATAAAAGTTTACTTGAGATTTTTGCAAATTTATTAAAAATACAAAAACTGAGAAATCCCATGTCCATAAGTATTCACAGCCTTTGCTCAATACTCTGTCGATGCACCTTTGGCAGCAATTCCAGCCTCAAGTCTTTTTTAATATGATGCCACAAGCTTGGCACACCTATCCTTGGCCAGTTTCGCTCATTCCTCTTGGCAGCACCTCTCAAGCTCCATCAGGTTGGATAGGAAGTGTTGGTTCACAGCCATTTTAAGATCTCCAGAGATGTTCAATCAGATTCAAGTCTGGGCCACTCAAGGACATTCACAGAGTTGTCCTGAAGCCACTCCTTTGGTATCTTGGCTGTGTGCTTAGGGTCGTTGTCCTGCTGAAAGATGAACCGTCGCCCCAGTCTGAGGTCAAGAGCGCTCTGGAGCAGGTTTTCGTCCAGGATGTCTCTGTACGTTGCTGTAGTCATCTTTCCCTTTATCCTGACTTGTCTCCCAGTTCCTGATGCTGCCACCACCATGCTTCACTGTAGGGATGGTATTGGCCTGGTGATGAGCGGTGCCTGGTTTCCTCCTATCATGACGCCTGGCATTCACACCAAAGAGTTCAATCTTTGTCTCATCAGACCAGAGAATTTTGTTTCTCGTGGTCTTAGAGTCCTTCAGGTGACTTTTATAAACTCCAGGCAGGCAGTCATGTGCCTTTTACTAAGGAGTGGCTTCCATCTGGCCACTCTACCATACAGGCCTGATTGGTGGATTGCTGCAGAGATGGTTGTCCTTCTGGAAGGTTCTCCTCTCTCCACAGAGGACCTCTGGAGCTCTGACAGAGTGACCATCGGGTTCTTGGTCACCTCTGACTAAGGCCCTTCTCCCCCGATCGCTCGGTTTAGATGACCGGCCAGCTCTAGGAAGAGTCCTGGTGGTTTTGAACTGGAGGCCACTGTGCTCATTGGGACCTTCAAAACAGCAGAAGTTTTTCTGTAACCTTCCCCAGATTTGTGCCTCAAGACAATCCTGTCTCGGAGGTCTACAGACAATTCCTTTGACTTCATGCTTGGTTTGTGCTCTGACTTGAACTGTCAACTGTGGGACCTTCTATAGACAGGTGTGTGCCTTTCAAATCATGTCACATCAACTGAATTGACCACAGGTGGACTCCAATTAAACATCTCAAGGATGATCAGGGGAAACAGGATGCACCTGAGCTCAATTTGGAGCTTCATGGCAAAGGCTTTGAATACTTATGGACTTGTGCTTTCTCAGTTTTTTTTATTTTTAATAAATTTGCAAAAACCTCAAGTAAACTTTTTTCTCGTTGTCATTATGGGGTGTTGTGTGTAGAATTCTGAGGAAAAAAATGAATTTAATCCATTTTGGAATAAGGCTGTAACATAAAAAAATGTGGAGAAAGTGATGAAGCGCTGGGAATACTTTCCGGAATGACATGTGGGATTCCTGAATTCCCGGGAGTGGGTAAACCCGTTTGGGAATGGATTCCCTAATTGGCTCCAGCAGACCCCTGTGACCCTGTGTTAGTGGATAATGGATGACTGACTGACTGACAAAACAGAAATGTCAGAGTTGGAAAGTCTCGCCCTTCTTCTTTTAAGTTAACATTCATTGGAAGTCCATTTGTAGACGGCCACTAAGCACCACAGTCGTAAAGCCCCATGTATTCTTTGCCTCAAGCCATGTGTGGCATCTTTGTTGGTGGTGTAGTGGGCTTCTCAGGCTGCCATCTTCAGGCCAGACTCCATCTACATTGACGTTGCTGCTTCAGTCTCCTGCACTTTTCTGGTGGGCTCACTGACACACTTTCTATCAGAAGAAGACACGCAGTCTTTGAGAACGCAGCAATAAAGGTGACGGATTTCTATAAGGTCGCTAACAGTAGAGTATGGCCTGTGAACTCACCAAGAGTGCGGGGGCCGGGGAGCCGATGGGCTTCCAGTATTTTCACGACAGGCCAGGGTCCAACACTCCGTCAGCTGAGCTCCGATTCGTTTCTTTTGTTGACAGGCACATTTGATTCTTAGATGAAAAATGTGGGAGAAAAAAAGCGATAAAAATGAAGAAGTGCACATTGTACCTGCCTCGTGCGATGCTTGTAGACACACACACAGATACTCCTCTTAAATATGCCGCGTGTCCCCCCTTTGCTCTGGCAATCTGTAGAACTGATGGGTCTCCCACCGCAGCAGCGCGTCTCTCTGTGAAGAGCAGGCAGTTTAATTTTTAGACGTTCGATGTTTGGACGACAAGTAATTCAGATGACCCGTTGAACACTCGTCATCAGTAAATGGAGTGAGCAGGCCGCAGTTTTCTTCAGACACACTTTTAGTTTTCGATGAAGCAGCTTTACTTTCAGTTTTGTTTTTTTTTCTCTCTCTCTCTGTGAGCCTTCAGTTTTGTTTTTATTCTGATTAACGTAATACTCCTTTAGCCATTTAAATGACAGTTTTAATTAACAATGAGAAACTTGGTCTGTGCCGTCATGAATCTCAGTTCTGTTTCATGGACTAAAGATATCAATAATTGTCAATGCATCAACTGTTTGAATCCTCGTTGCTGTCAACCATTTGCATTTGTTACTTTGTTGTTGTGTGTGAGTTGTTGAAAGAAGCTAAGAAACAAAATGAAAACCATTAAGTAACGCTAAAACAGAAATCACGATTACACTTTCAGCCAAGATAAAGCTCAGTTTATGAAGAACTGCGAAAGCTCCTACTCCATTTGGACTTTCTCTGGTGGATTTCGAACCTGGGTGAAGATGTCCTTGGTGAAGACGATGGAGAAGGACGGCAGTAAGTCAGTCGAGTTTAGACAAGAGGTAAATAATCAGAGTAACGATTTGTGGCTTTAATTTATCAACATTCTTGACAAATAAACAATGAACAAGTCAGGTTGGTTTTGAAGCATAATTTATAAGCCACGTTTTAAATGTATTTAAAGTTTTTCCCACTTGTGTTACAATGCACTTGCTTTTTTTATAGATTTTATTAAAATCAAATAACATTCCATACAAATAAATCAAGTTTTACTAAAATAGGTTTGAAACAAATCAACCCTCCGCCTTTTAATGAGATGCAAAGTTAAAATAAAAAAATGTGCAGTCGACAGAACAGGCAGGAAATATTTGGATGATAAGAATTACAGTTGATACTATGAGGATGACAGTAATACATTTAGAACTGTGCATCGATCTCTCTATCTAATCCTGCCAACTACGCTATCTATCTATCTATCTATCTATCTATCTATCTATCTATCTATCTATCTATCTATCTATCTATCTATCTATCTATCTATGTAATCCTGCCAACTACGCTATCTGTCTATCCATCCCTGGGGTCAAATCCAATTGTAGATAAAGTTGTATCTAATGTAATTCTAATCTAGCAGCACTAAAATGTTTTTCCATGTAGTTGTAGTGCACCGCTGTCTAGCTAAATATTAAAAAGTTCATTCAGAATGGAAACATTTTCTGAATTCACATTTCTGATGAAGAGCTTCAGATTCTAGGTAGTTTAAATGAAATGCTGTCTCTGTAAACTTGATGATGTTTGTGTTTTGCATGTCAGGCCGCTCAGTGCTTTAAGTGCCCGCTAACTGCCAAGCAGCTGTTCTGTTCTACAGACGCATTGTTTTCTGTTTTGTCCACTTTGACCTCTCATTTTCAATGTCACGACTGGCCAATGAATGTGTTCATAATATTCAGTTTTATTGATTTATTGTCAGTGACCGTTGTTGCTAAATGAGTTTCTAAAAACTGTCGAAAACCTTGTTCCCCAATACAGTCATCCACAGGATTCTCTCTCTTAGGTCCTCGTCAATCTAAAACAACAAGAGAAGTAAGCAAGTGAACGTGAATTTAAACGGCCACTCCGCTCTTCCTAGATTGACTGGTATATACAGTATGCTGTTTCTTTTTTCTTTTTGTTTTGTCAAGGAGAGAGAGAAACAAATGACTACAGAATTCATTCTGAAGGAAAGTGCAGGGTTACAGGCACGGACCTAAGAACTCACAAATCTACATAAAACAGGAGCGATTGGGATCTCAAGGCACAGATCCACACATACGGTGATAAGGCTCGTCTCTAAGAGTACTGCCTGTGATGAGTGGTGAACGCTCTCGTGTTCCTTCATTGACCTTTGAGGTACACCTCACTTGGATATCAGGATTCCTACGAGAACAATAAGCAACGTCGATACTTGCGTTTTTTCCTTCTGTTTTAGCAGAGGCAGAATCTCTCTCTGTTGTTTTGATGAAGGTTTTCTGGCCTCGGGAGAGCAGGACTTCAGCTGAATATTCCTCCTTACCTTACATTTTATGTCTTTCTCGTGCTCGAATTAGACCTGAAGTACAAGGCTGTGTTCTCAGTCTAACCGTACAAAGTACCGCACCACAAGTGTGTACAGGACGGGCGTATCGAGCCCGACCAGCAGCTTGTGGAGCTCCGCTCTCGCCGACGTGTGGTGTAGTTGTGTTGATGTGCCGAACATCTAAATACCAAAGAAAAGAACACAGTGAGGCACAGGACAGAGTCGCACAGAACATACATTTAGCTCAGCTCGCTGTTCTTTAGTCTTTTTGAACCCAGCGCTCCACTCGTCTTCTGTGATTCACTTTTCTCAGATGAGTTTTTTAACCCTTGTGGGTTTCTTTCAAAAACACAAACCTAAATGGACGTATTGGCTATTACTAATGTCAGGCTTCTGCACACAGTTTAAGCAGTCGAAACACATTGGCTTACTACGATTGGTTTGTACATTGTCCAGCGTTGGACGTTCTAGCAGCAATCCTCGTGACACGGGACATCACCATGAAAAAGATCTGCTGTGTCAGAGTGATGACACCCCAGAAGAGAAACGCGTTTAGGGAGGAGGAGAGCTTTTATAAAGCAGAACAGTCCAATGAAATTAGGGAGTGATAAATCAATGCAAGTTCCAAGTGGGCCTCGTATCGACAGGGTGTTCAGGATGAGCGTTTTAAATTACGCTTGTTCTGACCTGCGGGGGACGAAGCATAAGGGTGCACGTTGTTTGGTTAAAATGCCAAGAAGAGAAGTTACTCATCGCCTTCATGATTTATATGTCCGCTTCGAATTCCATACAAAAACCGTGCATCTGAAACTGCAGTGCGGGATTCAAGGTGGGCACGTCTGCACTTGGAGGTGTTAACAAAAGTCTTCAGTTTGTGAAATTTACAGCCGCAACGGACAACGTGGAGGAACAAGTGCGAACAAGAGGACTTTGGTTTAACGGAATTCTCTTTCTCCGCAGTCCAGCGTTGTAAAGTACAACGACAGACGACCGGAAGTGGAAAAAACGGATCAGCTGTTTTTTGTTGTTTTTGAGTGGAAGGATCCCTTCATCCAGGAAGTACAAGACGTAAGTTCATCATTCCTTACAACACGGGTGTCAAACTCCGGTCCTGGAGGGCCGCAGTGCCTGCAGGTTTTCATTCTCACCTTCTTCTTCATTAGTGAACAGTTTTGGCTGCTAATTAACTTCTTTTGCCTTCATTTTAATTGAGTTGACTCGGACCCCTTTGTTGTTTCTTTTCTCCTTAATTAGCAGCCAAATAATACTGAGACACAAAACAAGCCGCCACCTGTGCCCATCACACAATATCTGAAAATAAAGAAAAGTGAAGGTCTCCGTAAGGCTGATCTCTCAGCTCACCAAAATATTTTGATGGTGCTGTGGCAGAATGAGAGCAGCAACAAGCCATAAAATTAAATAACAAGTTTAATTAACAGCAAGAATAATCGGCTTCTCATTAACAAAGTGGTTGGAGTTTGCAGCCCCAGTTTATCTGCTCATCCTTCTGCTCGTTTCACGTCTCATTTCTGTTTGGCTGTCATTTAATGAAGAAATGAATCAATTGAGAGAACTGAATCCTTAAAAACAGAGCTATTAAAATGAAGGGGAAAAGAAGTTGATTAGCAGTGAAAACTGACTGGGAAAAGGGTGAGAATGAAAACCTGCAGCCACTGCAGCCCACCAGGCCCCCTGCCTGCCTTACAACAACCACAGCATTTATGTGTTTAGCACCGAGATTCTCTGTTTTAGTGCTTAAAAGGTTTGCCTCTTTGTTTCACGTACTCTGATGTTCTTGTGTCCCGTTTCCGACTGAGCGAGTTCCTTGACATCTTAACTTCCAGAGTCCCTGAATTATTTTCCGACGACTTTGTTACAAAACGAAGCCTTTCTGTCTGCTAGAAACTGAGCACTTGGCTGTTGGGCTATGAAGGACGTCCAGTTGGAAATGGTGGCTTGTTGTTCTACTGACAGCATTCCCGGTCAATACTGGCACTGCCCTCTCATTGGTCCTGGGTTCAAATCCTAGCCAAAGTGCTAGCTCTGTGGAGTTGGCATGCTTGCCATTTTTCTCCAAAGAGAGGTCAGGAGCAGGCACTCATACGGCACATTGTCATACCCACCGCATGACAAGCCGACTCGGGACCCCAGATTAGGGTGCAGCCAAGCAACGGGTGACACCTCAGCACCACACTATTTCAGAAGTCCCAATTCTGCCACTAACCCCCAAGATGGAGCAATTGCAGGTTAAGCGTCTTGCTCAAGGGGCCAATGAAGTAGAGTCACTTTTGGCGTTAATGGGATTCGAACCCGGCAACCTTCCGATTACCAGTGCAAATCCCCAGCCTCCCACATCCCACAGATATGAAGGTTAATGGGCACATCTAATATGAGTGGGAGTGACTCACTTGTACCTTGGCCAGCCTGGCACTTAGTGCTGCCAATCGGTGGCCCCTGTGACCTTAAACTGGGTAAAAAGGGTCCGAAATTGAAAATGAAAAGAGAGAGAGAGGTTAGAAGCGGGCACTGATACGGCGCATTGCCGCACCCACTACACGGCAAACCAACTCGGGACCCCAGATTAGGACCCGAGTGCAGCCAAGCAGTGGGTGACACCTCCACACCACACCAGTTCAGATGGAATGGAACCAGTAGGAGGTTTTTTTATGGTGGCTGGAGTGCCAATTCTGCCACCAACCACCAGGTTTTTCCTGCAGGGCAGGATGCAGATTGACGTCCCACCAAGGACGGAGTTGAAAGAAAATGACGGAATGTTTGTTTCTTTTTAGATCATCACAGCGAATGCCTGGAACACCATCGCCATTCTCTGTGGAGTCTTCCTGGCCTTATTTAAGGCGGCCGACTTTGCAAAACTAAGCATAAAGTGGATGATCAAAGTCAGAAAGAGACAACTTAAGCGCAAGACGCAGGAGATGAATCATATCGGCTGAAAATGGACCAGGAGTTTGTCTTCTCCATTCCGTGATGGAGACCTGATGCTGAGCGCGGTGTCGTCGTCGTCGTCTCCAGCATAAGCTAATGGGAATCAAACTTGGAGACTGGGCTGCTGACATGTGGTTTTAATTCATAGCCTGTGCTGTGTAGATATTGGGTAACATTACGCTTTTAGTTTTATTTTCCTCATTTGAATCCAGTAGATCAGTTCCTGAGTTCATACGCTGTGTGAAGCACTGGACGAGCGTGGAGGAGGCGAGGAGGGAGACGTGGATTTGTCTTGGCACGTTTCCTTCAGGCAGAACATATAGAGACTCAAAAAAAAAAACCAACGCTATGGGTGGCAGAGGTCACCACGGGGTACGCTGCGCTCTTCTGGCTGGCATGATCACCGCTGGGCATTGTGAATTTGATACGCCGATTATTGACACAAGTAGAGCCACTCGAGTTTATTTGGTTTTGTTTAAGCTGAGGGACGAGATCTCCGTCTCTGCAGGGCGGATTGAAATTCCAGGGAAAGGGAAATGACGGATGGGTAGAAGTCGAGGCAGTCAGTGGCGCGGCTTTAGGACTCGATTAGGCAAACGATGAACTCTGAACCTTGGAGGAAAACGCCTCGAGTTGTCGTGTGCCTAACGGAGATGCCGTGACCATTGAATTGTGTGTTTCAGTTGTCCTGACCTGGGGGTGTTTGTGGGTAAAGATGCAAACGACCAGCTGTGGCGTCTTTCAGTTACACGAATACATTTAATCGCAGGTGGCTGCATCTGCAAGTCTGGAGTTCGAGATTTTCGCTGTCCACAAACGGAGGGCCCATTTCTAGAGACTCCTGATTTCAAGGCATTAACAGTTTGACGAGCTACACTGAACTAATCCTTAGCTACCTCACTTTTACATTTGGAATTTCTCAAGAATGTGTACAATAAATGTAACAATGAAGTATTGCTATGCTTTGTGTGTTCATTTGTAGGTAAATCGTCTGACTAACATAACTCCGAATGTCTCGAGCAGTGGCTTTCACTCGGCCAGGGAGTCTTGTGCGTCGCCGCCAGTGTTGGCCTCACGGCGCTGATGGAAACAGAAGCAGAGCCGCGTGACGCCCGAGTCCAAGGGAATTGTGTGCTTAGAATCTTCAGGCATTTCTTAGCAAAGTTAAACTCGCACTCTTGGTTATTCCTGATGATATACGAGACGAGAAGACTGGACTAGATGTTAAAGATATGCATCAAAGCAATGAAGAAGGATTCATTATTGAAAAGCTACTTGACTGGAAGGTGGCACAGTGGGTAGTGCTGCTGCCTCGCAGTTAGGAGACCCATCTGGGTTCGCTTCCCAGGTCCTCCCTGTGTGGAGTTTGCATGTTCTCCCCGTGTCTGCGTGGGTTTCCTCCCACAGTCCAAAGACATGCAGGTCAGGTGGATTGGCGATTCTAGATTGTCCCAGGTATGTGCTTGGTGTGTGCCCTGCGGTGAGCTGGTGCCCTGCCCAGGGTTTGTTTCCTGCCTTGTGCCCTGTGTAGGCTCCAGCAGACCCCCGTGACCCTGTAGTTAGTATATAGCAGGTCGGATAATGGATGGATGGATACTTGACTGGAATAATAACTCGGTCACATCCACTAATTTAGAGTTGGTTTTTATTTCCGTTTCTGAAGCGTTTTGCTCACGACTCTACTAACCATCTCTGAAAACGCAGATCGGGGCCAACGAGCGGAGTTCTGCTAGGACCCCAGTGGGCCATCGGAGGCGTCACTTTGAATTTTCCTTTCCTTTTACAGATGAGTCGCTTTTCTGACTGTGCAGAATGTGTTGTTCATACACAGAGCCGCAGGATTAAGACACGGAGGCCATTTTGTTTCGTTTTTATTCCTAATGTCGAAACGCCTGAGGGATTCTTACCCTTGTGGTTTCCTGAATGTAAATCTACAGAAGTATTAATGAGTGGGAGACTTTAATGACATTGATGTCCGCTCCCTGGTGACGTGGAGATTTTCTTGATGTCCCATTAACTGTGAGTGTAGAGAGATTAAGATGGATCGGGTGAGACCTGCCAGTGACGCAGGCTGATGAGGTCGGCCTCTGGGGTCTCGTTTGCTTGATCAGACTCGTCGTGTATTCCTTCCTTTCCTGTCATGGCCATATTTTTTTTTTTTTATTCCTTCCTTATTTTGGATGGCATCATCACCGATTGAAAGTGGCCGACGCTCAGAGTCTGTTAGAGGGCCCAGATCTCCGTCTACAAACGTGACCAGTTCACTGCAGGTAAGCCGTTTGTAGTCTTTTATCCACTTTGAGTACAGAAGGTGCTGACCGCTCATCAGCCTCGATTCCTTTACTCGCCTCTGAGTTATTCAGTCAGCCGTTAATGTCTCCGTTTGTGTCTTTATTGTAATCGCCTTGTGGCACGCATTGGAGATGGCCATTTCAGAAGAGGAGACGTCAGCTCGCCAAAACAGGACTAGAAAATCGTGTGACATTTCTCTTAGGCTCGGTGACGGCGCAGCTCACTTCACGTCTCGGCGTGGATGATGGGATCATTTATACAGGAACTCTGTAACTGGGCTCGGTGTGCTCTGTGACCCCCAAGCTGCAGGCTGACACTCAATGTCACGATGGCTGCTTAGGGGGCTATAGGACCAACAGGCCTGGGCTCCCTCTAGTGGCCTGTCGTGCACTCATTCATCCCAACTAGAAAACCATAAGGGTGATCCGATAGGGTATTTATTACTGGTTTGCTGCCTGTCACAGCTGGGGGACCACATGCAGTCAACCTTTGTGCGCGGGGACCAGCGTGGCCTGTCCCTGTGCTTATTGTTCGACTGTTGTTATCGCAGGCTGGCTCGTCAGTCCACTAGCGTCCTGCAGAACTGTCCTTTATCTTCCTTGCTTCCTCATAAGTCTACCTGGTGGGCTATGCCTGCCACTGTGCCACCTTGATGGCAATCACAAGCCCCGCTGTGCTGATAGGGTGAGGCAGCACTTTGATGTTCTCTGTAATCTTTCATAAATTGATGTGCACGTAAAACTACACGCGACTCCAGAATAGCCCAGCGATTTATAAACCGGAGTCATGTCACATTACTGGAGAGACTCTTGATGATAACCGTCATCGATACGCCTTGGACAGGCTAACGCATCACAGATGGTGCCGCGACTAATCTAATTCTGCAAAGAGTTGCTGGCCATTCTTTGGTTTCGTTACAAAGTGGTTTTGGTTTTCTGCGTCCTTACTGAGAGTTCATTCAAGTTTGTAAAGATTTAAATGAGTTCATTAATGAGAGTCCTGATCAAATGTCACCAGTACTGGATATAAATAAATTTAGCAGAAGACGAGAATAGCAGAGCAGAGACTGCGCACTAAAAGCTTGAGCTGTGGGCTCAAATGCCAGCGGCGGGCAGGCGGTCCATGTGGAGGTTCTTCTTGGGATTTTTTTTGCTTTTTTTCTGTAGATTGTCCATTTTCTGACAAATTCTAACGGTGTGCCCCTTAAACTCATTGGTGACCCCCAACTGAGGACTGGTGCCTCGTGCAGACTGCAGGCTCTGATGGACGGCTGTGAGTATATAAGTTTACTTTTCTTTCGTGTTACGTAGAACATCACAGGAGCTACGGCTGCTTTAATCAGGTTGTGCCATCCCTGACCTTCAGCAGGAAAAACGGGCGCAAGAAAATGGACAAATGGCTGGTGTGCAGGGCGCTGGGTCCTCATGACGCTTAGATGCCAGTGCTGCACTTTGAGGCCCCACTCCTCCCTGTGAGTAAGACACTTGATTGGCTCGTACCCCACATGTGACAGGGCTGGACAGTACAAAGTACAATTCTGGCAGAAGAGTGGCAGGTCACACTGGGCACCTTAAATATATGAAGTGGGCTCTCGGGGTGGGCCAGTTTGTTCAAACAACTAAAAGAGAAAAATAGCAAAGGTTGACAGCTTTACACGTGTTGTCTGCAGGCGCATGGGGTGAATAAGTGCCTGCTGTCGTCGTTTTATTATTTTTTTCTGTGAACAATCGAAATGAATTTTTATTTAAAAATGGTGTATTTTTTTGTTAAAACCAAATGCACGTCTTATTTAAACCATACAAGCCATCTCACTACCAACGGCCACGTCCACCTCACCCATATCCACGCGTTCAATTGGTTAGCAGTGATGGGTGCAAGGCATGAACTCGTAATGGAGTGGGACGCCGGTCCATCACAGGGTCCATTCCATGTTGTTCATCCACCTGAGCCCACCTGTTCCTTTAAGGGTCACATGTGGCCCATTTGGCCATCAGGACAGCTAAGTTCGTCTCCGTGTCTCATCCATATACTTTTTAAAATGTGTGAAGGTTTCTACTCGACCAAAAAAGGTAAATGTTAATTCTGAGATTGTTCAGTAAAGGAGGACACCATTTTTGAGGTGTAAGGCTGTTCTGGAGAGTGGAGCCTTGTTGGTTATTAGCGTGTCCGTCACAATCTGACTACACGCGGGAGACGTGTCGCTAACGACCCTATAAACCCGTGTGACCCCGCCCAGCATACCGCCCCTAAGCCCTGTGACCCCGCCTCTCAAGCTTCTACCCCTGCCCAGTCAGCTGTCACTCAAATGCTTCTCCCCACCCAGCCATATAAATCTGCGTTACTAGCTGCCCTCTTTCTCCTCCTCCATGCTGTTTTCCTGTAATTTAGGTTGTAGGCATTGGTGATGACAAATGTGTGCTGTGATTTCTTCAGATAGTGTTAAGTAGTTCAGGTAGTTCTCCCTCATTCATCACAGTGCCCAGAGCATGGCGACATGAGATTGCTGATTGACCCACGCGAGTCTGTATGTGTGACAATTAAAGACATTGTCAGCCAATAAAATTAGTGCTCTATCAGCTCAGTGCACACACCTCTAGCATGCGAGAGGAAACCCGACTGTCCTGTGTGATGTGCAAATGAGGGCGAGAAGAACCAAAGAACCCAACCAGCCCACCCTGTTTAATGACAGAGGTGCAAAACTCAGCGCACTGTAGCACAACAGAAATCGGGCGTAACAGTTGCCTTCCTCAAATCGTTTGGCATTCTCAGGGAGTCCATCATGCATGATGGTATTCCTTAGTCTGGGAGCCCTCAAATTGATGTCATCGCGACTGGAAGAAGCATTGGGGCATAGCTTAGGTGCCCTCAATGGGCAGCCTCTTGGAGCTCCGGAATAGGCGACAATCGGTACTGCTAACGCTGGCACCGGGGTTTTGCACATTTTGGCCGGTGATCCTTAAGTGTCCGTGTGTGACACCTGATAAAACGAGTCCACTGTACACAACTGGGCCTACATTTGAACCCAGAGCCTGGGCTGCTGCTGAACACGTAAGAAGAGTTGATTTGTCAAACCTGCTTAATCCAATTCAGGGCCTACCTTGGCGTTACTGAGCACAAAGTGTTCATGTCCATCCACGTCTAACCCTAACCCTAACCCACTGTCGTTGAACTTGCTTAATCCAGTTCAGGCTTGTGAGTCCCTGACTCGATCCCACCAGTATGAAATGTCAGGAATCGAGCCTAGATGGGCCGCCAGCTCACAAGTCACAAAAGCCGGACCCAGGGATTAGAGCTGTGAGGGCGCAGCATGGCCCCGAGCCCCCCTGACACGCCACAGTTTGGTGAATCCTTCACTTGACCAGCCAACATCCCCAATTTGATGACATTTTCTGTCAGAAGAAGAAGATGACAAATAAACTGATGCAGAAGTTAAAAACATAAATTTGCTTTTATTTGTGTTCCAAACCCCACAGGAGGTCTTTCATTACAAACATTTTGCACAAAATTGTGTGTTAACAGATTGGAATGGTGCTGTGATGAAATGTTTAAGAGAGAGACTTGATCAAAGAGGAAGATGTAAAAAAAAAAAACGGAAAAAAAAAATGCAAACTCCCCCCGTTTTATCTTCCCGTAGTGTCGAGATTCCCAGGTGATTGTTTACGCCGAACGGCTCAAAGAGGCCCACCTTTACATCGTGATCCACAACGGTCATCGATGGCGGCACACGCATGTCAAACACTTCACGATCACAAAAAGAACTCGGCCTGAAAATAAATAATGAAGAAGAGGGGGGTCTTAAAGGAGCAAACCTTTTGCCCTTCCTCGGCCACTCGTCGTGGTCTTTGACGGCCCAGCGCAGGCACGTTGAGGTCCCACTCGTCCGCTCGGCTCCTTTAGCAAAGCAACTCAAAAGTGAAGGAACAAATCAGTGATTAGACAAAGTCACAAACCAACATCCTGTGGCCACGCTGTAACATTCAAAAAATAATCTTCATTTCACATAATCTTATTTATAGGTTGCCAAAAATAGTCCACTTTCAATATAGAATTTTATATATATATTTATATGTATGTATACTTTTCACCTATTGGAGTTTGTTTGTTTTTTAATATATATTTTTTCCACACATTTTAAAAATAAGAGTAGAAAACAGATGCCCATCCAGCAGACGTTCTGGTGCTCTTGTGGTTCCTTTGTCATTTGGCACTCGAGTTGTTGTTGTTGTGGATGCTCGGCCCGCCGTGGCTTTGATTTTGCGCCTCCTTTATCCTGAGCTCTTCCAGTTTCCTCCACAGTTCATCTCGCTCCTGCTCCTTTTTCTTCTCCCTGTTAGTGTTAAAAGCAGCCTGGTGTTAGAACATCACGCCTGAGCCTCACCATAGGCTTTAATCGTCCACACGGTCCCACAATGCACCACACCTTACTTACTCCACATGTCTGCGTTTCTAATGTTTGTGTCCATTTTGTCCTTGGCAGGTTTCCTGCTCCAGACCAGCCAGGCCTTCAACATTTCACACAAGTGGAAAACGAACATCTGAATCTGAAAACCACGTAAGTAAGAGCGGACGGAATTCACTTAGAGTCGCTGACATCGGGCCTCTGGACTCGAGAGACAAATCGTAACACAAAAGACGTTTCCACGGTTGTGACGAGTGAGGCTTTCGTCCTGCTCTGGACGGTCTCGACGCTACATGCTGCCATCTGGGGACAAGTAACCCGGGTGCTTGATTTCTTTTCTGACTTTGACAAGTGAGGACTTCCTCTTCAGTTCTTCGTGTTTCACTGTGAGCCTGGTGTGCTGGTCAGTTACTGGCATGTCTTAGGTGGGCTGTCCAGCCCAATGAGGCCTTCTGGGGGACATACACTCGGTGGAAACCGTGGCCTCATTGGGCTGGAGAGCTCACACGAGAATGCGAATGTCGGCCTTGGCAAGCGCAAAATTAATGTCGTCATCATCATCATCATCGCTATTGTCCTTACTGTGTTTTTGTGCTCAGCTCACAAGCTTAATACGTGCAAATTGAACTGAGTTTCCATTGTCTGGGATGCCCTCTGGCTGTTCTCCTGCCCTGAAAAGGCCCGACTTCATCCCAGCAAAATGACAAAACTTTTATAGTGGCTGAATATAGCAGGATGATTAACCATAGACCGTGTCGGACCGAAACATCAAACAGCTCACGGAATGAGAAGCGTTAGGACATGTCGGGTTTGTTGACACATTACCGTTGTCGTTCGACCTTGTAGGAGGCGGTCAGCTCATCAAACAGCGTGCTGTTCATTTCCATTAACGTCTTGAGCACGTTGTAAACCAGGGCTACGATTGTGCTGAAAAAAAAGAAAGAAAGAAACAACATGACATCATGGGTTTGTCACACTGGCTAGTGACTGGACATATACACATGTCACACCGAGTTTTCCTTTCCCACTCTTGTCCATCGCCCAAGCTAGCCCTGCACTCTCCTGATATTTGTGGTAAGCCCACCATGTGATCGACACCCACCGTGAAGTGCCCGCCAGTGAACACGAGGCCTGGCTTAGAGCAGAACCCAAAAATATCAATGCAGTGACAGTAAAAGTAGTTGTGCTCTGCAGTTAAGGGGTAAGCAGCGCCCCCTAGGTGCAGAAGTCCAAATAGCTCTGCTCACCAGAGGTAATCCTAAGATTGGCCAGCAGATCAGTGCGTTGGCGGTGGCCCTGGCAGCTTTACCGACTTTGGATGGGCTATGGAGGTAAAGCAGGAGCTCAGTATACTAACAAATGGTATATTAGTGCTGATCTGTGACACTTTCTGATGTTTTAACTCGCACAACTACTGTCACCCTCTTAGGTCTGAGATTCCTCATTTATTATATTAACTGATGATGCTGAAAAGACATCGGCATGAATGGTACTGTGACTCCTTAGCAGTACTGCTGTTATCGTCACCTCTGCCTCGCTCCCTCCATCCATTTTGTGAAGCTGCTTGTTCGGCGTTTACTAATGCTGCAACAGCCAGAGCCCATCGCGGCCGTCACGTGACGTACGTCCATCCCAGTGCACATAGAAATCCACAGCCATACTCACTAACAGGGAGGTAAGAGGTACTGGGGCGGTGAGCAGGCAAATGCCACATGGAGCGGGCATTGAACCAAGGGGTACCTATGCCTGTATGCTGGCAAAACAAAAACATGAATGTAGAATCTGGTGTCGCTAATTTTAGAATGTCAGGGAGATGTCGTCAGTGACTTTTGGGTCAGTTGCACTCGCCCAGGGAGCCCAGCTGGGGTCACTGAAAGGAGCTGCGTTGAAGAAGCACTCGGCCCACACAGATCTTCATGGCAGCCCTGGTTATGGATGTGCCCGTGATGCTGTGGCCATTAATCGGCCTGCTAGGCTGCTATAGACTACAGTGAAAGGTCATTTTGTGGGCCGCTCCTGTTTGAGTTCTAAAGGTTTCCGCCGTAAACGTTTTGTTACAAAAACAGCCTCAGAGACAATGAATCAGCTTAAGGAATAGTAACATCTGCGCCACGGCCAACCAACAGCACTTCAAATGACATTCTGCATCACAGGTGTCGCCCCAGGTAGGCACATCTGTCCTTTATGTCTGGCCGATCTTGCTGAAGTGCATAGCACTCTGGGTACTATTCTTAAAATGCTACGAGTTCATCCACGGAACGCCACTTTTAAGACACTAATACACGGACACACAATCTCGCTTTCCCTTCTGCCTTTTGCATGCACAGATTTGACGGTTTTTGAAAGGATGTTTTACTTTTGAATGCGTTAGCAGATTGGAAGAACACTTTTTGTTTTATCGTAATCTATACCTCAATGAGTTCATTGCCCAGTCCTGGTCTAATGTCACAAGCGTTCTAGGTGATTGCTTGGGGTCCCCAACCCTAGAGGGGGTCTGTAGACTACATGCACACAGTAGAGCTGACATCTTGGCCTTCTCAGTCACGTCCGTTGGCTGTACTGCACTTGTGATTTTTGTTTAGCATCGAGGACGTCAGAGAACAAGAAGTTTTAAGTCTCAGCATGCAGATAGCTCTACAGCTGAATGTTGTTGTGTACCTTTATGTCGAGTGTCCAGTAAGTACAAGGTACTTACGTTGCATTTCCTCCGATGGGGAAACCCAATCTAAAATGGATCGTTGCTACGTGGGGAGAGAGAGCTTTACGGTTAGTCCCCGTACCCGAGTTTGAAGCTGCCATTGTAAAGAAAGAGGATTTTCGCAAGCCAGGGTCTGAGACAGGGCAGTGACTGTTGAAGAAGAGAGCGCTCCCTGCATTGTAGGAGTGGAAGAATTTCTCCATTCCACCTTCGAGACCGGGGGAGAAAACAACCGTTGGAGGATGACACATCGGGCAAGGAGGATAAAAACCTCAAGGACTACACTCGGCTCCAGATGCAGCAGTTATTGACCTATTGATTTGAGACAACTCATAAATCAGCCTACACATAAAGCAGGTCATACATTAGACTTAGTGATTACTAAAGGACTGAAAGTTGATATAAAACAGATCATTGATATTGGTCTATCAGACCATTTTCTTCTACTTTTTAATATAGAAATAATGATAAAAAACACTCATGAGAAGCATATTGTTAAAAACGCTTCTTTGATTCGCAGCAGCTTTAAAACTTACAAACATTTTAAGCAATCAGTCCGTTTATAGTGCCAGCTATAATAGCGAGGACAATGTAAATAGTAAGGTGGAAAGATTTAATTCTAAAGTGAGAGCTGCTGTTGACATAGTTGCACCTGAAAAGACAGTGAAAAAATCTTCTAGCATTGGTATACCATGGAAGACCCAAAGAGTGTCTGATTTAAAGAGAACATGCCGTAGAGCTGAGCGTCAATGGAGGAAGAGTAAACTTACTATCCACCACGAAATATTAAAAGTCAAAATAACAGAATACAATAACACTGTCCGTCTTGAGAGACGCTGCTATTTCTCTAATATTATAAATAACAATGCTAGTAATCCTAGAGTCTTATTTTCAACAATTGATCGCCTACTAAACCCAGGTAGCTCAAAGGAATGCCTCCTAAGTGCTTCCAGTGAAACCTGTGAGGCTGTCGCTGTATTTTCAATCAAAAATTAATGATATTAGAAATAACATAGTATATCTCCCCAACACTAAGGATCCCCTAAACCCCAACATCCTGTTATAAACAAATTAAACTCTTTCACTAGGATAGATTTACCTGATTTACAAAAAATAATATCTCAATTAAAACCCTCCACCTCGCCCTTGACCCGATACCAACAAGGTTTTTCAAAGAAGTATCAGGCGTGCTAATTGATAATGTTCTTGACATAGTAAATTGTCACTAGATACTGGGGTCTTCCCAGACTGTCTTAAGACTGCTGTAGTTAAACCCCTACTTAAGAAACATAATCTTGACCCTCGCTCTTGAAAATTTTAGACCCATCTCTAACCTGCCCTTCTTAAGTAAAGTTCTAGAGAAGGCAGTCATTATGCAGTTAAATGACCACCTAAATAAACATGCTATTCTTGATAAATTTCAGTCAGGTTTTAGAACAAATCACAGCACAGAAACTGCACTCGTTAAAGTAGTAAATGACTTGCGGGTAAATGCAGACAGAGGCCATTTATCTGTTCTCATCCTCTTAGATCTGAGTGCTGCATTTGACACCATTGATCACAACATTCTTAGAAATCGCCTTAGTCAATGGGTGGGCTCTCTGGCAGTGTCTTAAATTGGTTTGAATCCTACCTGACAGGGAGAAAATATTTTGTTAGTTGTGGGAATTACAACTCAAGACACATGATATCCAATATGGTGTTCCACAAGGCTCTATCCTGGGTCCGCTGTTATTCTCAATCTACATGCTTCCGTTAGGTCAGATTATCTCAGGGCACAACGTGAGCTACCACAGCTATGCTGATGACACACAGCTGTACTTATCAATAGCACCTGATGACCCGATTCTATTGATTCACTAACACAATGTCTGACTAGTATCTCAGAATGGATGAATAGTAATTTTCTCAAGTTAAATAAAGAGAAAACTGAAATTTTAGTGATCAGCAATAATGGATACAATGAGGCTATTAGAAATAAACTGGATACATTAGGATTAAAAGTCAAGACGGAGGTAAAAAGCTTAGGGGTGATTGTTGACTGTAATCTGAATTTTAAATCACATATTAATCAGATCATTAGGACAGCATTTTTTCACTTAAGAAACATAAGTAAAGTTAGACCTCTTTATCACTGAAAGATGCTGAGAAATTAGTTCACGCGTTTGTTTTCAGTCGACTAGATTACTGTAACGCACTCCTCTCAGGACTACCCAAAAAGATATAAATCGCTTGCAACTAGTGCAGAATGCAGCTGCTAGAATCCTAACTAGGAAAAGAAAATCAGAACACATTCTCCAGTTTTGATGTCACTACACTGGTTACCTGTGTCATTCAGAATTGACTTTAAAATTCTGCTTATGGTTTATAAAGCCTTAAATAATCTCGCCCCATCTTATATATCGGAATGTCTGACACCTTATATTCCAAATCGTAACCTCAGATCCTCAAATGAGTGTCTCCTTAGAATTCCAAGAACAAAACTTAAAAGAAGTGGTGAGGCGGCCTTCTGCTGTTATGCACCTAAAATCTGGAATAGCCTGCCAATAGGAATTCGCCAGGCTGATACAGTAGAGCACTTTAAAACACTGCTGAAAACACATTACTTTAACATGGCCTTTTTATAACTTCATTTTAATCGTAATTTAACTTAATCCTGATACTCTGTATGTTCAATTCATCATAACAACTATTCATGGTGGCTCTAAAATCGTACTGACCCCTACTCTCTTTTCTGTTTCTTTTTCCGTTTCTTTGTGGTGGTGGCCTGCCACCTCCACCTACTCAAAGCTTCATGATGCTCCAACAATGATGGACGGATTAAAAGGAAGAAGTCTACGTGACCATCATCATCATCAAGCCCTTCCGTGAGAACCCTAAATCCAAAGAGGACTGTTTCATGTTGCTGAAGTGCATAGCACTCTGGGTACTATTCTTAAAATGCTACGAGTTCATCCACCGGAACGCCACTTTTAAGACACTAATACACGGACACACAATCTCGTTTCCCTTCTGCCTTTTGCATGCACAGATTTGACGGTTTTTGAAAGGATGTTTTACTTTTGAATGCGTTAGCAGATTGGAAGAACACTTTTTTTGTTTTATCGTAATCTATACCTCAATGAGTTCATTGCCCAGTCCTGGTCTAATGTCACAAGCGTTCTAGGTGATTGCTTGGGGTCCCCAACCCTAGAGGGGGTCTGTAGACTACATGCACACAGTAGAGCTGACATCTTGGCCTTCTCAGTCACGTCCGTTGGCTGTACTGCACTTGTGATTTTTGTTTAGCATCGAGGACGTCAGAGAACAAGAAGTTTTAAGTCTCAGCATGCAGATAGCTCTACAGCTGAATGTTGTTGTGTACCTTTATGTCGAGTGTCCAGTAAGTACAAGGTACTTACGTTTTCGTGCATTTCCCTCCGATGGGGAAACCCAATCTAAAATGGATCGTTGCTACGTGGGGAGAGAGAGCTTTACGGTTAGTCCCCGTACCCGAGTTTGAAGCTGCCATTGTAAAGAAAGAGGATTTTCGCAAGCCAGGGTCTGAGACAGGGCAGTGACTGTTGAAGAAGAGAGCGCTCCCTGCATTGTAGGAGTGGAAGAATTTCTCCATTCCACCTTCGAGACCGGGGGAGAAAACAACCGTTGGAGGATGACACATCGGGCAAGGAGGAGGAGGAGGAGGATAAAAACCTCAAGGACTACACTCGGCTCCAGATGCAGCAGTTATTGACCTAGCGCTTGATGAAAACACTTCTCTCAGAGAGGAGATCCTCCAGCTGATGAAGTGCCGGTTTGCCATTCGCCGTTTTGGCCCAGACAGACACATTTGCTTTTCCACAAGGTAAGATGTCCACCAGACAGGTGGTGTTGTGTATTGTAGCATTGAGGCGGATTGGCACAAGGGATGGATTCTCTGCTCTCCACGTAGCTCACTATCCTTAAAAGGTCTGCTTGCCTTTTGCCGCTCTAGTTGGTAAAGTGCGTCCGACTACGGAGAGTTGCCATTTTTATTGGTGTTCCTGCTATTGTCCCTGGCTGACTTGGCTTGTCCAGTGCTGTTGCAGTATTAAGCTTACATGCATAGTCACCTGTCCCTCTACAGTTTAATGACAAATTATTGAAATTCTGTTTTTATAAAGAAGCCTGATGTAATCACATATAGTTGATGAGTTTCTAATGCGTCCGGATCTTGTCATCGTAATTGTGGATGTAGCTTGAAACCTGACGTTTGAAGCCCTTCTCCTTTGCAGCTCCTGACGTTTGCCACAACGTTTGAATAAAGTGACTTAACCGTATGTCTGGGCACGTCTTGAAGCGACTGGCTGAAAATTGCCACCGCTGTCCGTGTTGATATCGGCGCCAGACGTGAAGCAGCCGGCTGACACCAAATGAAGAAGAGCGTGTAGAGCGCATACCGTAGGGCCAGTTCTGAACAGTTTAGTTTTGAATGCTGCTCTTCAGTGACTGCAGGGGCAGAGTGCTGTTGTGGCCGCAGCATACGTAACTAAAAAAGGGGAGTGGAGTACTGAAATGGGGGCTTTAAAAATGATTGCTTAAAAAAAAACAAAACCAACAAATACACAACGAATATTAATCAGTAAAACTTTAAGCAACCACTCAGTCCAGCACTAAATAAGTGAAACACTCAATAGAAAGAAATGCAGCAACACCTACGTGTTCCAGTGCTCTTTGGAGATCCTGTAAAGGTTACCAAACATGATTGGCAGGATTTTGTTGATGTTTTCTTCAATGAGACTCAGGATGTACTCGTTATTCCAGAAGTATAAAGCTCTTTCTGCTACCTGCAGGACAGGAAATAGAAGGAAGGACACCTCAGTGCCTGAGCTGCACACTGGCTTAAATGTGTAGGAACAACATGCTCAGTGTGGGAGGCGCTATATAAAGACTTGTTTACTACTGTTTTGTAGGCCACCATATATTTCAGGATACCGCCAATGCCACTCGACTTCTCTTTCCATCCTTCTTTCCTTCTCACCTCTCACAGGTAGAACCATGGAATCAGTTAAGGAAAAGATCGAGCAGGAAAGGGAGTGTGGGTGAGCAGTCAACGTGAGGTTATGTGGAGAGGAGGTGTTTGACTAATATGGTGGAATTGTAAGAGGAAACAATAAAAGCAAACAACCGGAGAGCTGCAGATAAGATTACTGATCTGAATTTGCAGAAAGCTCTTCATAAAGAGATCAGTAGTCAAACTAAAAGAAGTGGGAATTCAGAGTGTGTATGTGGGTACAAAGTTGACCAAAACAGTAGGAATAAAGGGGTTGTGGCGAGAGAAGGTCATGAGTGTCCAGCAGGGTCAGTGCTCTTCTAAATATAATAAGACGATCGTGCCAGATTTGCAGATTACACCAAACTAGGAGCAGCCAAATCCTCACAGAGGCGCCTGGGCAGCACACAGGCTCGGGCAGAGTGGTGGCGGATGAAATGAACTTACATTAATACTTCAAGAATTGACATGAAAAGTGTTAGCTCTGAATACCCAATGGGAGGTTTGAAACTTGAAAGTCCACCTTAAGAGAAGGACCTAGGAGTCAAAGTGGACTCGTTGTCATTATTTACATCCAGGAGCCTTTCAGAAGGCCAATAGGATCTTCGCTCATACAGCAGCCCTGAAATCTAAAGTAAATCTTAAGGACCTTCACAGCTCCACTTGATGCCATTTTGGAGATCTAGAACTGGGGAGTTTGCTGGTCCAAATGGCCTTTTCTTCTCAAAATGATTGTAATGATTACTCCGGTTTGCCTTATCTGGCCTGTTCTGAATTGTCATTTTTATTTACTGAGAGACTGGCATTGTGGTGTCCTGAACTTTTTCAGCCATGTCTCATTTACATCACTTCCTACTCAGTTTTCTTTATCACCATCCAGTGTGGTTGAGGGACAAAAAAACAGTCATGGTCAGGCCAGTGCAGGACCATTCCGGGGCATAAGTAAAGGTACATCACCACTTTGGGACCCCCCCAGCCCACACATAGAGGGCAGTGGTTCAGAGACACGTTGCTGAGGAGACCGGAAATGACTGAAACGGGCCTGGGCCACAGCGAAGAGGCGAGTCACTGCACATTCATTGGTTTGCTCAGACAGGAATAAAAGGGCAGTCACAAGACTGGGGGTCCAAGGCCCATTGCTTGATTGAGTGTGTGTGATGAGAAAGCTGCGTGAAGTAGTCATCCGCAAAAGAGGCCCAGACATGACCAGGTAGGAAAAGATAATGTCAGACGAGTCTGCACACGTACAGGGAAATTCTGGAATGGCCCACCACGGTGTTCATACTAAAAACGCCACTCTTGAATGTTAAATAACATAAAATGACGCCCCCAAATATAAAAAGATAATAACCAGGGGATGCTAAATCTAAAATGAGTTGAGAAATGATAAATGGCTCGAAATACGAGATGAAAAACAAATAAAGCAAGGACACGAGTCGATGCCAGTGAACAGAGAAATGTCAAATGGTGGGGCTCATCGACCTCGTGACTCATTGCTTGGTGTCTCGACAGGTTTAGACTTTTCTTTCTAAAGTATGTGGTGACCGGTTAAAGGCACAATATATCATATAAACCAGGATCCTTATTGACAGGTGTAGTGACATATTATGGACCCCAAGACCTGTGCATTCATTTTCCACCCCAGTTATTTATCCCAAAGCCACCGCGTCATGACAACTTAAAAGGGGCTCACCTGAAAGTGAGGATTGGAGACACACTTGGCTATCTGCTTAAACAGAGGTTCCTGAATTTTTTTAAACTGCGTCGGCTCAATCACATCAAGAACTTCTTCGATTTCACCTAAAAACATGACCTTTTTGGGAAGAAAAAGAAAATAAAAGTCACACAAAGTAACAAATCCATCAAAGCCTGACTTGCAGTTTGAACAGGCCACACCATCACAGACAAGTGTGAGAACAAGGGGGACACAACTGTGACTTTATAACGGAGTTTTTGTCTTTACTGTAGAAACTGGAGAGGACAAGTGGCCTCATGCTTGACTGACTTCCTCCCTCCCTTCCTTAAAGACGTCCTACTCTCTGATGGGATTTTATTGCACCTTTACAGAAGAATTGCACAATGCTATGTTACGTCATTCCAAACTTGGCAGTTTTTTTCCGGAGGTTCTCGGCTTTTCAAATAAATTGGGGAGGTCTCTATTGGCTTCCAAGAAGGCCTCAGAGAATCGATAAGCCTGTGGCTGGTGCCATTTCATCATAGCAGTCAGTTTTATAAATTCTCATTTTGCTATCTTCATGACAAACAGCACACTGCAATTCTTATTCGTGCCAAGCAAGATAATAAATAAAAAGGGAAGGTGCAGTCGTAAAAAATACAAGTGCCAACAAATCTCACATACAAGAATGTGCAGAATGTGGTGGGGAAAAGTATGACAACAGCCTTAGGGGGGTCAAAGAACAGAAGTGACGGTTCAGTCAGGCATTTCATGGTACTCACCCCAAAAGAAGGAATCGACAGACCGCCCTGTGCTACGTGTTGATAAACAGACAGCATTGACAAATCATATAGGAGAACCTTGGCCCTTATGAGGGTCTACCCTGTGCACCTGAGGAGCAGCAAATTCAGCTTAACACTAGAATTACCAGAGCCTATGAGAAAGCTTGTAGATCCGGCCCACCTTATATCCCATCGCACCTCTCCGTCAGCGTCTTTTGTCCTGTAAATGTGCCGATTAAGACAAGCAGCAAGCAGCTTGCTATTCCATTCCCCCCAAAGCTGCAGAACGGGCACAAAGTTCTCCGAGCTCATGCCTTGATTATCTGGGAGTGAAGTGCTGGAGTTTTAGAGTGGAAATAATAGATCATTATTTGGAAGGCATGCATTTTATGCGTGTTCCATTTCTACAATAATCTGTGTAAACACATCGTTAAAACAGAAACGTTTTTCATATTTTAGTAGTAAATGTTACAAAATGTTGGCATAAACTATAGAATGTGTGAAGCCTGAAGTCCAAAGATCAAATAAACACTTTCAGAAAAGGTTCAAGGACGATACAACAGCTTCCATATCGTAGTGGTAAGATTTGCTGACTTGTGATCAAGAGTCCCCGGTTCGATCCTGACTGCCTCCTATACTTGCTGTTTTCAGTAGCGAGCTGCTCTTATTGTTAATGTTATACAGTACACACATACATTTGGTTTGTGTCTGTAACAGACCGTGTACATTTATAGGACTTGTAAAAGTTACCGCTTTTTTTTCTTTTTATTCTCTCAGTCACCATCACAATACATACTACCGCCCTAGAGATCTGACACTGTTAGTTTTTATTTGAAACTGGGAATAACTGGAGATGTGAGTGGTGTTTTGAGGCAATGGAACTGGACATTCTGATCTGGAAGGATAAAAGCTGACACAAAAACGCTGGTGAATCTGCCTTCTTCGTATCTCACCATCACTTGATTTTATTTAATTCCGTTTTAATGAGTGTTCCTGCTCACGCTGAATTAGTATGCACCTTATGGTCTATGATGTCCAAAAAAAAAAAAGAGACATAGGTATATATGATATTTGGAATTATTAATTTTATGACCTGTATGGTACATTTCGGAAAACATTGTAATACAGATGCAACATTATTTATATTATTCATATTCATTCGCATAACATCTTGCACTTGTAATAGGTGAGCGTGTGTGTGTTTCACCAAACACCCCACCCAATCTTGCCAGTCTCCATGCTTGCTGTATGGTGGAGTTTCTTTTGTACTCCAGGACATGCAGAGGAAAGAATACAGTCGGGTCAGTTCAGCGCTATATGCAATCATCAAATTCAAATGTTAACAGTTCACACACACGCAAGGTCTGTTCTTCCTACGTTTACGACGTGTGTACCTGTTGCAATGCACACACTTCTATCTATGCAGTGGTTTCTACTACATTGAAAGGGCACTTGACACTGACTCAGTTTACTTTCCTGGGGAAGCAGCTGTTTTGGAACAGAAGCTTGTCGATGTTGCCTTTTCTAATAAGATGCGACAACGAAGTTCCTGTGCAAGGTGAGCCATGAACACTCTTCTTTTCTCAGTGGACCCCGTGCATGCCTTGCACAGTACATGTGCGTTGATCGCCACCAGGTCAAGCGTTTTATAGCACATAGCAACTGGCCACCTGCATGTTCCTGTCGCACTGAATAAGCTCACGCCTTCTGGCACGATGTCAATGCAGCATGAAGAAAAAAGAAAGAGACAAATATATGGGATATTGGGTATAAATTTATTGTACTTGTAAAATTTTGCTTTTTTCAGTTTTATTCCCTCAATCAATATCACGTTGTACCCCCCTACTTGATCGGACTCTAAGTAACAGTGCCAGCGTAAATTCACACCCGATCTGGTGCTGTTTGTTTTCAAATAATATTGCATTAGTGCGATGATGTTTTCTGATTTTACTATTCAGGTCATAAAATAATTTCTTCAAAATGTCACATATATTGTCTCTTTCTTTTAGGTGTGTAATAGAAACCACAGCACAGAGAGAAGTGTGTACATTGCAACAGGTACACATGTCGTAAATGTAGGAAGGACGGTCCTTGCGTGTTAATATTTGAATCTGATGATTGCATATAGTGCTGAACTGACCTCTCTGTACTATTGTTTCCTCTGCATGTCCTGGAATACAAAAGAAACAAAATAGAGCAATGTGGAGACTGATAAGATCGGGGAAAAAAAAAACACGTGGTCACTGATTACAAGAGTAAGATGTTATGCGAATGAATATGAATAATGCTGCATCCGTGTTACAATGTTTTCTGAAATGTACTATACAGGTCATAAAATGAGTTATTCCAAATATCATACTGTATATACCTACGTCATTTTTTTTTTTTTGGACATAATAGACTATAAGGCGCATACTAATTCAGCATGAGTATGAACACTCAATAAAACTGAATAAAATAAAATCAAGTGACAGTGAGATACGAAGAAGGCAGATTCACCAGCGTTTGTGTGTCAGCTTTTATCCCTCCAGATCAAAGAATGTCCAGTTCCATTGCCTCAAAACACCACTCACATCTCCAGTTATTCCCAGTTTCAAATAAAAACTAACAGCGTCAGATCCGTTTAGTATGTATCGTGATCGTGACTAAGAGAATAAAAGTGAAAAAATAACACGGTAAGTTTTACAAGTACAGTCCTATAAATGTACACGGTCTGTTACAGACGCAAATCAAATGTATGTGTGTACTGTATAATATTAACAATAACAGCAGCTCACTACTGAAAACAGAAAATATAGGAGGCAGTGAGGATCGAACCGGGGACTCTCGATTACAAGTCAGCAAATCTTACCGCTACGCCACAGAAGCTGTTGTATCGTCCTTGAACCTTTTGTGAAAGTGTTTATTTGATCTTTGGACTTTAGGCTTCACACATTCTATAGTTTATGCCAACATTTTGTAACATTTATTACTAAAATATGAAAAACGTTTCTGTTTTAATGATGTGTTTACACAGATTTTTGTAGAAATGGAACACACATGAAATGCTTGTGTTCCAAATAACGATCTATTATTTCCACTCTAAAACAATTCACTCCCAGATAATCAAGGCCTGAGCTGGGAGAACGTTGTGCCCATTCTGTGGCAGTGGGGGATGGAATAGCAGGCTGCTTGTCTTTATCAGAACATTTACAGTACAAAAGACGCTGATGGAGAGGTGTGATGGAATTTAAGGTGGGCCGGATCTATGAGTGTTCTCGTAGGCTGTGGTAATTCTGGTGTTAAGGAGGCCATGTGGGGGGTCTGGCCTTAACAATAAGATAACTTTGCTCTGATTTATGTCAGATATTTACTTGTTAAGGTCTGCCATTGAAACCACTTACCTCTTTTTGGCTGCATGTCTTTGGCCAGAATTTTAGGAGCCCTCTAATAACCTGCAGAGTAAAGACATTAACATAATGTCAGTCAATATAGATCACAAGTGACTGGTCCTAAGCAGTTTATTATGCATATCTTAACTCAAAGACTGCTTACACGTAGTCTGTACACACTTTAGTATTTTATGTGTCATGATGAGTATCTCTGCTTTATTCCTGACAGGGGAGGGCAGCAGTTTGACCAAACTTGTTCTTACCCTAGTCAATAGCCTGGCTCTGTCTGACAGCTCGTTTAAGGGGCCGATGAACAAAGTGATCTGTGTTTGTTTGGGGAGACTGCATGGGGGCAGATGTGGTGGGGTTGGCTGACAGCCTTATTATTTAGTAGGTTGAAATGGTAGCCATGGGGTTCATGATTTAGGGTGAAATTAAACCACAGGAGTGAGGATGTTTGATGAAAATAAACGACAATAACACTCAGGCGCCGCCACGAGTGGCAGCCTTTCCAGCAGCTCCATGTATGACTTTATCTTTCTACCTTTTTCTCTATTTCACTGATCACTCCTACCACTTTCTTTTATGTGAACTCGTTCCCTGGACACTTTTCACTACTGTGAATTTCCCCTTGGGATTAATAAAGTATCTATCTATCTAAAGAGTTTAGTATGTAAAATAAACCACAGGAATAAATACTTTAAACCAAATATGGAACAAAGGGTGACGAAATACTTAGCATGAACTCACAATCACCAGATTAATGGCAGTTCAGGGTGAAAAGGAAACTACAGGAGTACCAATCTTAAAGAGGAATAAGGGCTAAGGAATGCTATTGAACAATTAAGGCTGGTTTTGGGTGCAAAAGAGGATTAAAGATGTAAAAAGTGAAGAAGCCAGCAACAATTACTGAGAGATAATTAAACACGGTTAATAATATTAAACAATTCACACTAAACTATCATAAGATTAATCGATCATTTCAGGCCCTACTCAGATGGGATTTAGTTTTACACCAGGAGGTGGGATATCAGCTTAAGTCACTCTTACTGCAGGACCTCCTGCATATCCGTCTCAGTAAAGATTTTGGAATCTTTTACCTCCTATAAAAGCTTGGTAGAAGACCACAGTTTGAACTTCTCCTGTGCAAATCAACATGTCAGTAAAACTTTCAAAAAACGTGTCCACATTCTGTGCAACCACGCAGGTCAAGAAGTCAAATCTGTGGACACAGGAGCTCCAAAGGCAGAACTCTTATCGGATGACTCATGTTTGTGGCATCTTTGGATAAGTAACCCACCTGAGCCTTATGGATCGAGATACAGGGGACGACGCCTCTTAATGCAGTCCCTGCACTGTCGTTTCAGGCATTCAGTACATTCGCCACATTTTGTCCATCTTCTAAACGATTCCTTGACAGAAGAACGTTTCTCACTCAACTCTTTAAATATCCCAAACTAAGCATTTATGCTCCATTTGCTCAGACTTGATTTGGTGCCATCGCTCACCCCAACCATCAGCGATTGGTTATGGAGCTGCAATGTGTGTAACTGTTTTGAGGCGACAGTACTGCGTAACCACAGAAGGCCTCTGTAATTCTGCCAGACATATCTCATCCCATGTGAATCCATGGTCAAAAATTAGTGACCCTATGTGGTGACCGTGACTTCACAGACATGCGCCCTGAAATCCCGACTGAAGAGGGCTGTTTGGGGGATAAGTGAAACCGCATGGAGAAAGGATGTGCGTGATGAAAAATTAATAATTAATGACAGTTAAACAAACACATGGTGGTGTTTTAGGGTGAAAAAGAAACCACTTAAGTAGGTGTACAAAGTGAGTAATGGTAAATAATGAATGATATTTAAATCGAACAATTAATGATAATTTAGGGTGAAAAACAAACCAGAAAGGTAAGGGTGCTGTAAGGTGAACTAACAAATAAAACAAATGCGAATTAATTAAAGAACAAATTTCACAATCTTTTAATGTGAAACAGCAATCCCAGGATTAATGAAAGTTTAGGTAAAAGCAAACCCACAGGAGTAGGATGATCAAACAACAATTACTGACATTTAACAATTAATAAGAGTTTACGGAAGGGGTGGGCCAAGTTGTCAGTAATAGTGGTTACAATGGGGAGCATAAAATCTGGGGGTGTCCAGGAACTGACGGGGGCTAACATGTGTGAATGACAAACGTTATAAGCCATTAATGGTGTGGTATCTCAGAGTCATGGTATTGAAACGTTTACACGCCGTCACAGAATTAACGGCAGGTTAGCGTTTGAGGACAATTCTGTGATTCTTGAGACTTTAAGTATAATAAAGGGACATGTAAAGCAAAAATGAGGCAATGGGACCAAAGAGATCTGAAAGCTATCAGACTACCGACATTTTAATTTCAGATGGAACTCATGGAAGGAATGAAAATCGATGAATGAGATCAGCAGGACGAGTACTCACCGGCTCCGTAAGTGTTGGGTCTTTTTCCAAGAATTGCACTACACAGTAAGCCAGCTGCAAATAAAAAAAATAAATAAAATGCACATCAGTAAGTGAAAGAACTGCATTGGAGAATTTGAACAAGACGCTCAAGTCTGCAAAGGGTGTTTCACAAAAGAGCAGAGAGATCACATCTGTTCAAAGCCCGTCCCTTGCTTTAGCCAGACTAGTAACGCACCCCAATGTTACTATGCACGAAGTAAGTGAGAATTACAAGAATAGCACACATAATGACCGCTAACGTTCTGCAAATATCGCATCCTGCTTTTCTATAAAATAAAGCAGCTGTGGACCCCCTCAGAGGGTCTGCTCCCTCAGGTAGCTGACCAGGCCTGTGCACATCCCTTCTACACCCTGCATGTTGTCTTTCTGTCAGCAGAGGGCACTGCTGCTCACGTTTGATTAGCATTGGCCTTTCCTTTTTCTTTGCAGTAATCTTATTAAGAAATATCGTCAGCATATTATCTTTAGAGGTTTAAGATTAAACTCTATTTATAGTAATAAACCATTTTGAAAGCCCACTGCCACGCAAATCAATGTCCTTGAATACACGGGGTGCTACCTGCTCATTTATTAATTTTTATTTTCAGTGAGACCTAAGGAGCATATTCTTTGCATCTCGTCCTCTTCTCCTCAGCACAACACTTACAGGAGGTGGCCAGGAGCCCAGCAGAATAATCAGCTGAATGTATGAGAAGATAGAGGAACAACACAGATACGCTGATTTATCGGGAACTATTGAGCCCAAAAACACAAGACCCACCTTTGACATTGAAGATGAGCTCCTCGGGCCTTCGACTGACATATGAAACACAAGAACATCAATCAGTTTTCTCAACATGTGTATCGACTAAATCATGTGACACGGCCGTTCACCTACACTAGGCAGTTGTGTATCGGCGGAAACGGGAAGAGGTCACCTCCGCGTTAGACGTTCATTTGTAGTTTGCATTTACACACACAGCACAGAAATGGTGAATACAGTAAACAAAAATTGTTTTGTTTGGACTGGCGAGGAGTTGGAATAATTATTGAGAGTCTGCACGAGATGCCGGCTTTACTTAATGCCCGAGCAACATGTGCATGGTGCCACAGTAAACAAGAATGAATTAAAATACGGAGCTTTAATGGGAAACACAAATCTGGGAAGAAAACCAAAAATGAAATGCGACTTACTGATGTCTCGCCAAATAGAAGAGTTGCCGGTGGCTGTGGGCTGCTCACTACACACCAGCAGGCCGGACTCGGCTCTTGACCGATTCTATGACACGATCGGCTTGGTCATTTCATTTATTATCATCATCATCTCGGACATGTTGGTGTCAGGCTGTTAAAAAGTGCTATCAGCACGAAAGGTTTCTGAAAATGGCAATTTTTAAAAGAATGGAAGGTGATTCGGAGGTTTGGCTGCTGCCTTCTCTTGACATTAATAGGAAAGACACACACCGGGGGCTGTCTGTCTGGATTTTCCTTCCACATTGCAGTGCTGAATGTGATACATTGATGGGCCCAGTCTGAGTGTGGATCCTCTGATGGACTAGTGACCCCCATTAGGTGCTGGAGCCCACCGGAGGCAGGTTTCATAACTGCAGAGGGCACAGCAGGTCCACATTGGTGGAGCTCATCTGGGTTTTCTTCAGTTCATCCACTTCCCACCCTTCCCTAAATGGTTGGTCTAAAAATTCCCAGAATTAAAATAAAAAACAAACTTTATTCTAAAACTGACAGCAATTGCCTTTAAGTCCCTGAGGTGTAGCAACCTGCCCAGCGCTCCTCCTGTTCCTGTACTCATCCCTTATGCCTACTTCGTTTGTTTTTTTCTGAATTTCTTCCATGGTAGGAAATCTTATTCCATTCAGCCTCAATTTTAATTTTGGGTACAAAAAGAAGCCACAGGGAGCAAGATCTGGCAAATGTGGGAGATGCAAAGAAGCCACCAGTTTGTTTCTGGTTAAAAACACTTGAAAGAAAACTTGGAGTGTGCGGCGCAGTGCAGTGCGATGCCAGGGAGCTTTGGGCGCTCCAGTTCAGTGTGACGCCACTGATGAACAGTCTGTCTACGGGAACAAACGGTTTATGAAGGAGATTGTCATTGCCTTGATGTTCCATTTGTCCTAATGTACATTTTTTTTTTGTCCAAGTCACACGCACAACTGTAGAATAAATGTCAGAAATGTGCACTCGGTCACCTCAGCACGATGACACTCAGCAAACTGATTATTCAGACTGTAGGAATACAACATCTGCCAACAAATTCAATAACCACACTTTATTCCCCTGCTATTAACTGAATGAAGAGATTATTGAGCCCCCTCTGCCCACATCTTCGGGGTCTGCCCCAGAGATAACATGAATATTGGCTCTCCAAGACCTTTTAATGCTTAAACCAGGAACGGAAAATGGACTGACTTGTGCAAATGTGGGAAACTGCCTTAAGAGGGGCTTACCTGAGCGTGAAACTGAGCCAAGCCTCGTGCTGTGTGCATGGGAATGAGCACCTTCATGAGGAACTGCTTGTGCTCCGCTTTTAACGGAAGTGCAAAACCGTTGATGATGCTGCAATGAATCAAAAAATGAACATTAGCTTAAAGATGGGAGGATCTAGAAGACACTTGAGCTGCCCTGCTGTTCATCTCTTACAGGACCCCCAGTTCTCCTGCATTCAACCCCAACATCATAAAATTTTATTTATGTACTTTATTTGACCAGGACAAAAAAACACAAAAAACTGACTGGGTAATATCCATGAACCAACCTAAGACAGACAAACGAGAAGGTCAGCTGACCACCAAGACGTACAAAATCCAGAAAACAAAGGGGAAGCGAGCAGCACAACAGGACCTGATGGCTCAGCAAAGGCTTAAGGCATCTTTGGCCATCTCATAGGCCATGTGTAGCAACTGGTGCAGCATCAGTGGGCCCGGCCCTTATGGCTCAACACACAGTGGATTCAGTGCCTATTCAGAGCCCTTCACTTTCTGCACACTTTATTGTGTTGTAGATTTCATTTGAAATGGACTTGTAATCTACGCTCAACAATCCATAATGACAAAGTGAAAAAGTTTTTAGAAATGCATACAAATGTATAAAAAAAAATGAAAAAGACTGAAGTCTCTCACTTCTAGACATATTTAGACCCCTAATTTGGTATGTTTGGGAGCCATTCCAGCCTCGGTTTTTCTTGGTTGGTCCGTACAAGCTTTGCACACCTGGATTTTGCCAGTTTATTCCATTCTTCCCAGCAGATCCTCTCAACCTCCATTAGACTGGATGGGAGGTGTCTGTGAACCGCCATCTCCAGTCTTATGGGGTGTAAGTCTGGGTCACTCAAGCACATCAGAGACGTGTCCCCAAGCCACTGTAGTGTTGTCCTGGCGGTATGCTTTGGGTCACTCCAGTCTGAGGTGGTGTGTGTGTGTGTGTACTCTAAAGCAGGTTCTCTCCAAGGACTTCTCTGTATTCATCCTCCACTCATTTCTGACCAGTCTCCCTGTCCCCACAGCACCAACCTTCACGGTATGGATGATATTAGGCAGGAGACGAGCAGTGCTTGGTCTTCACCAGACAGAGTGCTTGGAGTTCTGCCCAAAGACTTCCAGGTTTTGTCTCATCGGACCACAGAATCCTTTTCCTCGCATCTCAGAATCCTTTACTCTGGAGTGCCTTCTGTCTCTCCACTTTACCATAAATGCCTGACTGATGGAGTGCAGCTGAGATGGTCGTCCTTCCAACAGGAGCTCTCATCTCAGCAGAGAACTTCTAGAACAAGGTTAGAGTGACCTTGGTGTTTTTAGTCTTTCTTGCCCACTTACTTGGTTTGGCCAGGCAGCCAACTTCAGGAAGAGTTCTGATGGATCCCCACGTCTTCCGTTTCACAATTCTCAAGTCCAATGTGTTCCTTCAAACACTCAAAGCTTTAGAAATGGTTTGATCTCCTTCCCTGATCTGTGCTTCACCACACTTTGATCGTGGAGGTCTACACAGAATGTCCTCGGACTTCATGGTTTGGTTTTCGTCCTGCCATGCAGTGTGAATTATGGGACCCTCTCTACACGGGTCCACCTGTCCCTTTCTAAACTACGCCACTTTGCCACAGCTGGAACCCAATCAAGTTCTAGAAGCATCTCAAGGAGAATCAAAGCACACAGGAGGCCCCTGAGCACAATCTGGAATGTGACAGCAAAGGGTCTGAATATTTCTAGGGATGGAAGATTTCAATTTTTGATTTTTTAATAAATTTACAAACCTTTCTGGTCGCATGTCACTTTGTCATGAGGAGTTGTTGAATGAATGATTAATGGGCGTTAAAATAGAAAGATAATAAAAAAGAGGAGCAGAGCCCAGGAAAGAGTCTTGGTAAAACGATACCAACTGGCCATTCATGTCAGTGGCTGCTAAGTGTTACAGAATCGCAGTTCTCATCGGTAACTCTTAAGATCTGAACTTCTCAAACACATGGATTCCTTTCCAGGATTCCGCACGGCCATCATACCTGCCTAAGATCTCCAGCAGCTCTGCAACTCCATTGAAATGTTCCGTCTCGTATATATATCTGCCAAAAAAAAAAAAAAAATTATATGTAAAAGTGACTCCCACCCCTGACACAAATACCGAGAGGAAACAAAAGCACATCTGAGAGGTTCATTGAGCAGCCTTGTAAAGTGAAGGATGCCATTCTAATCCTACCGGTGCTTAACTAAGCAGCACCGCCATATCTGCCCTGACCTTTCGTTCACATCGTCGTCTCCATTCCAGCAGATTACGCCCCAGCCCACCCCCAACCCCCCTCCCCACTTACACAACACTATCTGTAATTAAGCTCCGCACTGATTCATACTCGGCTGACCTACTTTCAAGTCGCGCCATCGGCTCCTTTAGCTCTGTGACGTTCGCGTGCTGCTCCCACCGGCTCACTTTCAACTGCTGCGGTCCTGCTAGGAGTGAGGGCCCGCACAATGGGGGCCAAACTGGATTCAGTAGGTTCAATGACAGGGGTGGTGTGGGGGCCTTGATGCCCAAATCCCATGACCAATGTGACTGTGTGGGTTTTCCTCCCACTTTCCAGAAACGTGCAGATTAAGATAATTTGATACTTGTAAATATAAAACATTAAGGTTACGCCTAAATTGGCTACAGGTGAGTGCAGGGGTAGCACAAGGGTGGTCTGCAGTGGGATGGCCTGGCATCCTGTCAATCAATGCT
Source organism: Polypterus senegalus (assembly GCF_016835505.1). NCBI lineage: Eukaryota > Metazoa > Chordata > Cladistia > Polypteriformes > Polypteridae > Polypterus > Polypterus senegalus. Next base: position 102,143,586 of record NC_053169.1, on the reverse strand, counting down.
TGGTCTTGACTTGTGCCCAGTGCTGCCAGAATAGGCCTCTGCACTCAGCGGAATGTTAAGTCATGTCATAGCTGGCCTAGCTCTAATCCTGTACCCAGCCTCTGTCCAGGAGTGCAGGAATAAATGCTTCAAGTGTGGCTAATCCCTGTCGAGGTAGGCCATGGAGGGGTCGACATGGGGATATCATAGAAAGAATGAATGAAAGATCTTCTCACAGAATAAGAGAGGCAGCAGAAAGAGGTGATGGCACAAAAGGGAGGAGTTGGGCTGGAGAGCAGAAGCCAACTGGCAGGGATTTGACCATCACTGCCAAACCACCGACAGGATTAGGGCTCAAAGCACCCTGGGAAGGTCGGGCACCATCTGAAGACATCGACTCTGGAGCAAAGGCCACAGTAGCTTAAAGAGTGACGTCCTATTAGAATGTATTTAAGAATGAATTGACCACTTCCATTTACGTTTGAAACCCATTTATTTATCTTCATATTGTTTCAAAGTCCATTCAAGCTTGTTGGATTTGAGTAAGTGACGCTCCTGCCATGATACCTGCAGACATTCAGCATTAGATGTGGGATTATGCTTATGGTTATTATGGCCAGTCAGAAACAAATTCATTTAATCAGATCACAGTTACGTCAAGTCGTGTATGCCTACCAGGAGCAGGTAACGCTGCACAGTCATGTTTTATTAAGATGGGAACCGCTGTGCAGTTTTTCATTCAGCGCAGACTCTCGCACTTCTGCTCCTTTTCTAAAGCCGATGCCCGAGTTGGTAGGACAGTCAGGTGGTTCAGTTAAAGAGGCTCCGCGTAGCATCAACCCTCTGAGGTCTACACAGGCTGAAACCTATGCTGGAGTTTGGTGTGGGGGAAGCCACTTTCTGTTCTGGGCCTCAGATGTTGGAGAATCCACACTACTGCCTTATCACTTAAAAATGGGGTTTTTAAACAGAACCAATCTCAGTCTACACTAGCATTTTTCACACCGTTTACTAAAGTAGATCACCCAATGCTAAAATGATCAAAAATGACATTCACTGCATGTGCATCAGGAGAAAATTCCCAGAAGTGATGGTGATGCTGCTGCTCCTAGTCGGGATTCATCACAAAACAGTAGTAACCAATAAATGATTTGCCTTTTTCCGCACATATGCAGCATTTGAAGTGTACAAACCGCAGTTTAGACGCACACAGAAACCACTCCACTACAATGTGGTTTTCTGACCAATCAAAGAATGAGATGTTGCAATGAGCTCCCATCCAATCAGGGAAGGGCTACATAAAAAGCAAAAGCAGAGTCAATGTTTTCAAAACTCGCCAAGTTTATCAATCCCAACTGCAACAGTGAGGTGGCATTTTCAAAAGTTTATGGCTTTAGGGGGCATTTTTCAAAAGTCTTTGTGGTCAAAAATGCCGGGTACAGTTGTGCTTGAATGTTTATGAACCCCTTAGAATTTTCTATATTTCTGCATAAATATGACCTAAAACATCATCAGATTTTCACTCAAGTCCTAAAAGTAGATAAAGAATAACCTGTTAAACAAATGAGACAAAAATATTATATTTGGTCATTTATTTATTGAGGAAAATGATCGAATATTACATATTTGTGAGTGGCAAAAGTATGGGAACCTCTAGGATTATCAGTCAGTTTGAAGGTGAAATTCGAGTCTGGTGTTTTCAATCAATGGGATGCCAATCAGCTGTGAGTGGGCACCCTGTGTTATTTAAAAAAACAGGGATCTGTCAAAGTCTGCTCTTCACAACATGTTTGTGGAAGTGTATCATGGCACGGACAAAGGAGATTTCGGAGGACCTCACAAAAAGAGTTGTTGATGCTCATCAGGCTGGAAAAGGTTAGAAAACCATCACTAAAGAGTTTGGACTCCACCAATCCACAGTCAGACAGATTGTGTACAAATGGAGGAAATTCAAGACCATTGTTACCCTCCCTAAGAGTGGTCGACCAACAAAGATCACTCCAAGAGTAAGGCGTGTAATAGTCGGCGAGGTCACGAAGGACCCCAGGGGAACTTCTAAGCAACTGAAGGCCTCTCTCACATTGGATAATGTTCATGTTCATGAGTCCACCATCAGGAGAGCACTGAACAACAATGGTGTGCATGGCAGGGTTGTAAGGAGAAAGCCACTGCTCTCTAAAAAAACATTGCTGCTCGTCTGCAGTTTGCTAAAGATCACATGGACAAACCAGAAGGCTATTGGATGAATGTTTTGTGGACGGATGAGACCAAAATAGGACATTTTGGTTTAAATGAAAGGTGTTATGTTTGGAGAAAGGAAAACACTGCAATCCAGCATAAGAACCTTATCCCATCTGTGAAACATGGTGTTGGTAGTATCATGGTTTGAGCCTGTTTTGCTGCATCTGAGCCAGGACGGCTTGCCTTCATTGATGGAACAATGAATTCTGAATTATATCAGAGAATTCTAATGGAAAATCTTAGGACATCTGTCCATGAACTGAATCTCAAGAGAAGGTGGGTCATGCAGCAAGACAACGACCCTAAGCACACAAGTCGTTCTACCAAAGAATGGTTCAAGAAGAATAAAGTTAATGTCCTGGAATGGCCAAGTCAAAGTCCTGACCTTAATCCAATCGAAATGTTGTGGAAGGACCTGAAGCGAGCAGTTCATGTGAGGAAACCCACCAACATCCCAGAGTTGAAGCTGTTCTGTATGGAGGAATGGGCTAAAATTCCCCAAGCCGGTGTGCAGGAATGAGCAAATGTTACCGGAAACGTTTAGGGGGGGTCACACCAGATACTGAAAGCAAAGGTTTACATACTTTTGCCACTCACAAATATGTAATATTCGATCGTTTTCCTCAATAAATAAATAAATCAAGGTTAATAAAACTTTTAAATACGAATAATCATTGTTCTGTAATTGTGAGCCGGGGGCTTCCCTCTCCCTATAAAGGATTACCAGCTTGGCTCCACTTAGGTGTGCAGGCAGAAGGCCTGCTTGTAGAGTTTGGGGCCGAGCAGATTGGGTTTCTAAAAGGCTAACCTACCGTAAGAATATGTTGTTGATCTGTTTCCTGATGAAAGCTCGTAACCCCAGGAACTTCCCATAAATCCGATGAAGTACAGTCTTTAGGCAGTCTCGCTCACGTGGATCTTCGCTGTCAAACAACTCTAAAAGCTAAATTGAGGTGGAAACAAACATCAAATTAAAACAATTCATAAAAGATACATTCAGAGAAAGTTCAAGTTGAGGGCTGGCGTCCCTGACTTCAGGCTGCATCTTTGCTTGTGTGCTAAAACAAGAAATGAATCCTTTTTGGATGCCGACACAAATGTCTGCTAAAACTGCAAAGTGGTGTTTAATCTGTAAAGCTAACAGCTTAACATTCAAGTTCAGTGCTCCGTAATTATAGGATGTGTTCGCGTCAGTGACACTCTACTCCCCACTGTGGTGCAGCTGCACAAAGCTACGCTCACATAAGAAAAGGATATGTGCCTGCTAAAAAACAAAACAAGACAATTATTAAAACATGGATAAAACACATCAGGTGGAGAGGACCCCCTGGAGACAAAACTCCCCACACTTACCACCGGTAACTCAGGACAGTTACCTTCTCAAACGGTTTGGCAACCGCCCCACCGAGTCTTAGACATCGACTCTAATTACATTTCCCGAACGCACAAGCAGCTCGCTCGCGAGGATCGTTCTCACGTTGCTCACATGCACATTTCTCCATATCCTCCTTATTGTCACGGAGGTAGAGAAAGGATTTTGGGGAATACTGGATGGTAATATCCTGTTTGCAGCGGTAGGATGATAATGCTACGAGATTTGTTTTACGTAAGGAAGAAGGGAGTCACGAGGTCAAATCATAGCACTGGACGGTAGAGACGTGATGCATGTTGATTAGCATGGGATCCTGCGAAAGAAATGGTGACCTGGAATTAGCAGTCAGGCTCAGAACCCCAAGGTCCATGTGATCACGTCACAGGTCTGGCTCAAGTCGTCAAACATTTTATTACACGTGTGTTTTGTTCTGAGTTCTTCGCTTGTGGCGATTATACCGACTCACAAGAGACAGTAGATAGGAGATGAAATGAATCAGAACAATCGTACCTTAATGATCAGCTAAAGGTCAAAACCAGCACTCAAGGGGACCTTCCGTCAAAGGAAAAACGTGATTGGAGAAGTCGGAGTCGTAAACAAAGGTGGGGGATTCAAAAAACCAGACAGACTACATAATGAACTTTCAGTGCAGCAAAATGAGCTTGGACGTCCTAGAAACATCTGGGTGACCTTTGTTTTACCGCCAGACTGACGTCACAAATGAGCGCACCCAGGGGAACTCTGGGCAAGATCTCCATGGAGATGGCAGAAACACAAACTTAACATAGCACTTTCCTAAATGGGAAACCAAAATGGTGTTGTGACAAAATTAGATTAAAAAAATGAACTTTCTACAAAACAGGTTCTGGACAGAACAGAATCCCACAATAGAATTCCTTGCGTCTCAAAAGCATATCCTTATACAGACGAATAGGAATTGTACAGGAATCCACACAAAAAAAATCATTAAAAGTTGGACATCATAATAGAGATCGACTTTGTCACCTCGTCTTGTCACAACTGCTCCCAAACAGTCCCCCAGACTGAGTTTTACTCGATTATGTTGACCTCCTCTGCAAGTCCCTTTGGATAAAGGCATCTGTTAAGCAAATAAATGCAAATATTCGACCCTTTATACCATGAACGAAAAACCCACTGCATGAATGGATGGATGGGTGCTATCCTGCTGATGACGCTAGAAGCAGGTTTGGTATGCTAGACTGTGATTTGGTTTTTCAAAGACAAAGGCATCTGCAGCTCCAGTGTCCGCATGTTGGAATGCCTGGTCACTTTGATGCCGAATTTCGATGAACTTGTTGTAGCAGCTGTCATTTATCTTGTTGTTTGTCTGCACCGGTTGATGCTTTCTGCTCATTTGTGTGCATCTGTTTCTAAAGGAGTCACTTTGGTGGGAATGATGATGGGCATGCCTGCTTAAACGCTTCTTGTCAGTATTCCTGTAGGTCAAAACGAGCAACACAAACACGTGTTTGTTGTGTATTAATAATTTGTTTATGAAGCCACATAAATACTTTTCAAGCGTGTCTTGTCGCCATTTTTTATCTCTGTATTTTGTGCCTCCCAGAAGCCACCAAGCGGTACTTTAAGAAAAGTCAGAAAAAAATTGCAAAAAAAAAAAAAATTTATGAGGAAGGACCAGGAGAAAAGATGAGGTCAGAAAATGAAGCAAAAGGTCAGAGCGGCAGGCTATCCTAACAATTCGACAATAAAGAAATCCAATCTCGGATGAGGTTCGATTGCGCCAGGCGCGTTTAATGCGGTTGACATCTCTGTCATGCCATCTTGGAGTAGTATGGGAAGGATTTCTGTGACAATGGACAACCCTCAAAATGGCAACGGCCAGAAGCATAGCAGAGTGGCAGCAAAATAGATGGGGGGGTGGGGGACGACAAACTTCTAAAAATGTAGGGTCAAAAAAATGAGTGAAAGGATAAGTAAGCAGAAAGGAAGTTGACTTCATCACTAAGAAGAGGTTGGCTATCCGAATACCAGTGCAACCCCAGAGTTGAAGGGAATGCCCTTTATACCAACATTACCGACGAGTGCATCCTGGGGAATTCAGGTTATCTGTTTCCATGGAGACGATCAACACCACGTTCTTTGAATGATGGCGCCTGCCAACAAAAACAATGTGAGTTTGAGGTAGAACGTCAACAGAACAGGAGGCAAAAAAATAAATAAATGGACCGCCAATTCAGTTTCTTGGTTCTTCAAAACACCACAAAAGGCGCACAATAGTCCTGAACACTCACTAGAACAAACATGACAAACGTGTAAGTACCGGCGGCCATGAAGACCGTGTTACACGAGCGCCACTCAGAGTGGACGTCAAAGTGCCGTAGGTCGGGGGGATTAGGCCCACCACTACCTTCTGTAAGAGCTCATCAGACACCTGGTGACTTGTTGGCACAGCTTCTGTGGGCTACCATAACTGGCGTCTCCTGTTGACAGACACGTCTGAGTGTCCTCACTTTTGATGGCACCTGACCGTAACGTCTCGCTATGCTAGCTTTAAAATATGCCATAGGTTAATTCTTTTGTTTGTTTTGTTTTTAAACAGGCGGCCATTATGTCATATCGGACCCTGTCAGCTGACTCCCTCGACCGCTACCTGCCCACCGCCGCACAGAAACGCAAAGAACAGAGGAGTTCAAACGTTTCAGTTACAGGCCTGCCTTCTGAGAGCCGTGTCAGCATCTCCTGTGAATGGCTGGATGGAAATGGCGGGCACTCAGTTGCCATGGAGACCAAGCCACACTTCTTTTTAAAGGATCGTTTCTAACAAAAGCCCACTGGCAGCTTGTTTTGTGCGTTTCAGCCTCGCTCTGCCAACACTGAGCACCAAGAGTCACAAGCAGAAGTCTCAAAGGTCGCCTCAACGGTTTTAAGCAGGCCCGAAGGACAGGAGCCACCAGTGGCCTTCATCTTGTTGGGTTTTATTTATTTACTTTATACCACGTTTTTTACAAACTATATTTAAATGGTCATGGAGATGGACGTTTACCAAAAACCAGGGCCAGAATACAAGCGGGGTCAAGTTAGAGCAAACAGAATTAAGCCCAATATGACAACAAGTCGAGTAAAAGGTGCTAAATCACAATGAATGAACCATAAGAGAAATGAATCTGAAACTGCGGACGACCAGGAAGTGTGGGATGCTGACCTTTGGTTATGGGGTTTGATCCTTGGCTCAGATTTTATTTTTTATGTAATATTTTTGTTGTGTTGGAAATATATTTTAGTAAACTTTGTTTGTGATTGCTTTCTATTTTATTGTTTCTAAGTATTATTGCTGACTTATTATCCCTTACTAGAAAAAGGGGACCTCCGGTCCTGCCGAGAACAAAGCTCCATTCTCAGCAGGCTGCCGTGCCGCATGGACCGGATGCTTGGGGTGCACCGGGGCTCTCATTCTTTCTCTTCCTATCCTATAATCGGCTTCTGATATTTGCTTCACTCTCGGATGTCGTCGCTGTCCTCCTTTTTCTTTCTGTCATGATGAGTTTCCCTGTGCAGTTTGCCATTGGAAAGACGTGAATCCTAATAACTTCACAGCGGTTGCCGCTGGCCACAATTTTCACTTCAACAGCATGGATCACGACATGAGCTTTCAATCTGAGGCCAAGATCAACATGAAGGTTCAAGGTCCTGTGGTTTGCTAGTAAGAGCCTGACAGTCGGACACAGCAGCATTTTATAAATATATGTGGTTACTGTATTATGTTAATTAGGTATTCATAAATTATTTTTTTCTCCTTTTTTTATGTTGGGCCTAGGGGGCGGGGCCACCAGATGCTGCTGCTTTAGACTCCACCAAATTCAATTCAAATGAACACAGCATTTTCAATACTTAATCGCGGCTATCAAATCAATTTCTAGCGGAGCGTTTAGCCTCCATAAATCACTCAACCGGACGGCCATTTGCCAGAACTCACTAACCTCACGTATGATTTTCAGCATTTAGGACTCCTGGCTTTCGACTCCTTGCTCCACGCCACATGACTTGGGATCATCTCCTGATCTGCAGATCGATCGATGCTCCACGGTGACGGGCAGCCAAACTGTGTGGAGCTCGGGATAGTCTCAAGGCGCAGCAGGAGTTCATCGTGAGGGATCTGTGTAATCCGCCATCCCCTGTGACTTCCTCAGAGCAAACGAGATCCAGTAATTGCGGCCATTAAGTGTGTATGTGTGAAGTCGAGTGATGGGACCCCCAGTCTGTGCTGGTCTGGAGCTCAAGACTTCATGCCTTGCTTTAATGGAGACCCTGGTCTTTGTGTCACTCTGTGTGTGCACATCATGTTAAAGGAGAGTACCCTGTGGGCTTGGGTCCGGTATCTCCATATCTTATTTCCTGAAATTTTATAAAACATAAACCTCAAGTGAATGGCACTCGGTACCAGCCTCCATTACCAGAATGAGGAACTCGAAAAAGACAGAAGCAGCCAGCAGATTTTCAGGACGAGTTCCTCTGTGCACACAATGAAAGAAAATAAAATATGGAAGTTGGCCGCTGAAGTGGCAAATAAATCAAAGGATTAAACGGCCGCGCACTTCGCTTGGCTATAAAAAGATCCACAAGTATGTGAGGGAGATTAGGATGGCATGCATGCCTACTTGTGAAATCGAAGCGCCAGGCCTTTTAACTTTGCCTTTCATGTGTTTTTTTTTATTTTTAAATTTGCCATTACTGCATTTACGTTTTATAATCCCCATAATCCATCAGTTTCTGACAAAAACGCAGATCCCCGATTACATAAAAGACAATAATTCTTCAGCACCACATGCATCTCTTGTGGCCTCAGACTCCTTGTTCGTTTCCACAGAATGGTCTGGAATGATTTCCCCACAGGTGAGATTGTGGTCTCTGGATCAGCCTGCATCCGTTGGAAGTTGTTTCACAGCCCAACATCCGACTCCTACCCCACCATGTGCACCATCTACAGCTGTGAGGGTTGGACTTGGGCCTTGTCCACATTCACACCCACTTCCTTCTTTTATTCATTTTGGACTCCCATCACGGTTAGGGGGGTCCCCCTAAAAACTGTGACGTTTCTCAAAATACACCCTAAATTAGATGGGTTATGGAGGCCCAGTGCCCATCCCTTGGTTGGCAGCAGACAGCTGTTGATGTCAGGGCGGGAAGGCAGCGGTCTCTGAATTCTTAACAGGTCGGACAGCACGAGTTGCCATCAGGTAGAGTGGGAAGCACATCCTTTGATAAGCCCCTCAGAACAGTTGAGAAAGAAGACATAAACGTTCAATGCAAAGGATTAAGCAGAGGAGCCCCATGCGGGCGTCAGTGCTCACCTTGGTGTGACAGCGGTGGCGGGTACTGTGACATCAACCACGCTCAACCTCTAAGGGCACCACACATCTGTTGCCGCTCAATCTCATGCATTGCCACTGCTCCGTAGGCCTCTCAGATTTTTGACTCAGAGGTGTCAGTAGATCATGGGCGTCACAAGATAACGAGAAGCGAATCCACAGATATCAAGGATTCACTGTGTCTAACAATTAATGGGACGTACTAAACAAAAAGAGAACTCCACATGAGGCAACGCCTTCAGAGCAACAAGTGCCAACGGGGCACAAGACACTGGGGAGCTGATGGACACCACGTGATGGTGACTGGCGTATTTGTTTAATATTCAGGTGGGCTTTGCTGTTGGCCTCATTCCATCCCTCCCTCATTTTCAAAGCTGTGCCAAACCGTTTATTAAGTCGTCACCCCTTGAAAGTCGAGGTCTGCCACACCGTAATCAAGGCAAACCGACGGGCTTCTTTCTGTGGTGTGTTTGTTTGTTGGCAAATTTTTGTATGCTCATTTTTTATTTAATGGTCATCTCACTTTATGGGTTCTCAGAGGAGCTGAATATGAATTATTATTATTATTACTTATTGATATTAATTTCATAACAATTTGTTTTTCTGTTATTTTTTTTTGTTTCATTTTTGAGGCCAATTTCTTTTTCCCTGGGCGCCACCATTTTGTGTTGCTGTCCCAGAAGTTACGTGTTTGACTTCACATTCACAGATAACGAGTTTCCCACATTGTGCTTCTGAATTCCTCACTAAAATTCTTGGGTTTTGACGAATGACTGGACTGATTTTAACTTTGGTATCACGGCTTGCTTTACATTTCCTCTCCTGGTTGCCCCCTTTAGACTTGGCAGCCTTTCCTGGTACAGGACTAACGTTTTGAGAATGCTGTTGCCGTTTCACATTTTTTAAAACCCAAGCCTTACTTTGTGTGCCGCTATGAATCTGAATAAGCGAGAACAGGCAGACTTGGATGTCCATACGGCCTGGCAGGTTGACATGATGCTGGAAGTCGTTTTATGTTTCGGTTTTACTTCATTTTCTTTGATCTTATTTTGCAGTCCTACTTCTTCCAGTGTAAGGTATTGGAAAGCACATGAGCAGCTGTGAATGGGATGGCCCTCACACACACACACACACACACACACACTCATGGGGCCACTTTAAACCCACCAATCAATTTAAGCTGCATGATTTCAGATGACATCCAGATATCTGGATTTGGGACCACCATTGTCGTCAGTAGAACATCCAGACTCCACACTGATGGTGGACAGCGAACTGCTCTGCTGCAGATTCAGATTGACTCACCGACTCCCTAAGGTGGAGAGACGGCTGCGTCTCAGCTCACCACAATTCCTGATGACAGGCAGGCCGGTGGGAAAGAGAAGCAGCTTTGATGTCCTGTGGGATGAAAGTGTTTTTCAGGGGCACTTCATGTGTCTGTCTTTACAGGGGGGTGCAGGTTTAACTGTTCTGCATCCATGACGGTGGCCAACTTTGAAGAAGTGACTTGGGGGAGGTGGTGGTGGCATCAAGTCAGCCTGTTCTACTTTGTGGTTCCTCATTTTCTGTGGCACTAATATGTCACTTTTCACTGCCATTCTGCCCTTACACAAATGTACAAAAAGAGAATAGAATTAAGTTCCCCTCGGACTCCGGCACAGGAAAAGACACACACACGAAACGAAAGGGCAGCAGCAGCACCTCGGCTAACGCATCCTCTGAGAATGAGGCTCTTTTATCACAAAGTCAGCATCAAACACAACATGGCACAAGTTTAAGTCTGTAGACGGCTGTGCTCGTCGTCGTGCAGCCCTCCTCCACGGGGCGGCCATCACCCGTCACTGAAATCATGTGGGATGGTGTCTGTGGTTCTTTATGTGAAGAAAAACGTTCTAATATTTGTGCAAACTCATGCCCTTAAGTTTCCATCTGCATCCCCGTGTTGTCACTGACAGTGTGTGTGCTGTGGAGAGGGAAGTCATACGTGGGGCCTTCACACACACTTCTGGTTAAACTGAAGAGGAACACTAAAACACAGATTATAAAGACAAGAGACGGGGCCACTCCTCTGATAAACCTCACTGGCCTAGGGCGAGACCACCAGGCAATCTCCACAAGGATCCTGGCTCAGAGATGAGCAGCGCAAGGTGGCACCAGAGGCCTGAATGTGCAGGCAAGGGATGACACAAAGAAAAGATCATTGGAGCCGCACGGAAGAAGCTGAGGAAGACCATGGAAGACGGAAGCATTTCAGGGCAAACAAGGAACGAGACGGCATAAGCCAAACCATGGGGACGTTAAAAATATGCATCCATACTCCGTATACTCAATATACCTCCAGTAATAAAGTGTCTTGTAACGAACTAAAGCCCTGGAGGGCATCTGCTTCATGAACTGACACCTCATCGACGGCACAGCAGCGGGTGCTCAGGGGTCCACAGTTCAGTAATCTAACAGCCCGTGGGAGAAAGCGACTCTTGCGTCTGGTCGTTCTCTTGTTTTATGTAACACTAATGTTCAGGGCTGAGGGATAATCATCAGATTAAATGGCATAAAAACAGAGTGTCTCATTCCTGATGTGGTGCTACGAAAAATGAAACAGAAAAAGGAAAGGAAGTCTGATGGGCTACCAACGGTGAAGCACCAAGAGGCGGAGAGAAGGCTTTATGTTTTTTGTCCAAAGGAGAAATTCAGAACTGACAGAAGCTCAAGAAAAACAAGCCAACAAAGAAGCACATGCCGCTCAGCCTCAATAATCCATCCAGCAGCACTTTCTACGTCTGGTCAGTTGTCGCCGTTCACAGGACCTTCGCCGCCATCGCGCCTCATCAGTGTGGGCCTGGTGATGTCGGCGAGTCACTCGAGGCCACGACTGCGACCTTTCGGTACTTTCTGGTACCCACGGGCCACGTGGACAGATTGGCGCTCAGCAATTCAGCCCCAAGCTAGGTATGTCACTTAAGGCCACAATTTGGTCCACACCTTTTCCCTGTGACAAGGACCCCAGAAGCAGTAAGGCGAAGGCTTTCGATGTCACTGCTTTGTTCCTTCTCTCCACTTACTGGCACAGAAGACGTGTAAAGGCCTTCAAGTATGCCTGCCACAGCTGTGGCCCCCACAGAGTTTGATTTCTGAGCTGCAGGGATGACAATAAACGGCTTACACAGCTGTCTTTTCTCCAGACACGTTGTCACGCTTATTTTAATTTAAATAAAGATTTCTAAACAGTTGGCGTCTTGTGATGAATTCTATGGTAACAGAATTTCTGTGTGTTTCGTTTTGTTCTGCAGCATCAACTGCCTGCCTGTTTAACACCTCGTCTTTACCGGCCACGGTAATGTAAACCGCACCGTGCTGCTGCTGACCAATAGAAGCCTTACGTTTACAGCTGGATGATTGCTTTTCAAATAGCACTCAGATTTTCGGGTGAATACCTAATTATTCAAACCTTCTCGCCCCAAATTAAGTTTTGAACTTGAACACTAAGAGTCTGGGATTAAATGTGAAGACTCCATCTGTTTTCTAACCTGCTTATCCGGTTCACCATTGAGAGGAGGCCACCCCGTTGGTAGCCCCTAGCTTGTCTCTAGAGCGTGAACTCATAGAAGACGACAAAAGAATAGAGACAACTGAGAGCTAAAATAAAAATTTAAATCACAACATATTCCACGCTTTTCACCACCAAAAATCTTTAAAAGCCCCCAAAGAAACCCTCCTTTTACCAAATCTCATGTTTTGCCTGTTATAGCACGCTGGTGTCGAAGGATTATTGTGAGGTAAAAATATAAATCAGAAGATGGGTAAGTTGAGCGAAACATCAAAGACAGACAGGAAATCGGTCAAAGCCAGACAAGGACAAATGGGAAGGCAACCAAAACACGATATTAAGAAGTCAAAAGTCATAAAAACCAAAACGATCAAAAACCAAAAATCGCATTGCAAGCCAATGAGATTTGGAGAGCAGACCAAGGAAAGAAACGAGTCAAAACTAGGAGATCAAAAAGGGCACAATGGACAAGTCGAAAACAAGAGAGAGAATTGGTAGCAAAAGTTTAAAACCACAGCAACAAAACAAAATAAATAATCAGGAAGAGGAGGTTTGGAAAAACAGATTTACAACTCGGATCAGGAAATGAACTTTCTTTCGATCTTTCAACCGGTAGAGCGATCACTACCCTCAAGTCACGACCTCAGAGGACACGCCCCTAGAAACACGGAAGCTGTCTTAACGATGAGTGTCCAATATGGCGGCTGAAACTGAGGGGGGAAAAAAATTAAACAACTAATAGAGCAGAGAAGTGAAAAATCGCAGAATGGAAAAAAAAAAAAGAACGAACGAACGAACAATCGATAGAAAGAACTTTATTTGTCCCCAGGGGGAAATTTGGCTTTTTACAGAAGCTCTTTACATGAAACAAGTGCTACATAATTCAAAAAGATTGAGATAGAAAAAATAAATAAAGAAAATATATTATATACAGTATATATATATATATATACACAGTATATACAGTATATATATATATATATATGTTACATAGTTTACTGTCAAATAATGCAAAGAGTATGCCACATGTGTTTCGCCATTATTTGGGCTCATCAGGCGTACACACTCCACTGCTCCTCTTGCGAGGATCGAATCTTGGACGTCAGCATCAGAGATGAAGTGCCTTTACGCTGCGCTACGGCGTGTAGTTCGTTTATTTGACAGACTGTAGATTGGAGTAATTACATTCATAGCATCCGTGTTCTGAGTCCCGATCTGATTGTATGGGTGGTCACCTACCAGGTAATGCATGTGGTTGGTCTACCAGTCGGCAAACATCCGCGATGGGGCCTCAGAACACGGATACTATGAATATATATATATGGTCCATAAATATTTGGACAGAGACAACTTTTTGTCTAATTTTGGTTCTGTACATTACCACAATGAATTTTAAATGACACAACACAGATGCAGTTGAAGTGCAGACTTTCAGCTTTAACTCAGTGGGGTGAACAAAACGATTGCATAAAAATGTGAGGCAACTAAAGCATAGATATAGATAAAGATTCCAAATCATTACAACTTGAAATTGAAACTAATTACGTTAGAATTCAAGTTCAACAAGTGTTACCCACCAAGGAAGAGTCTGTAACGAGACTGCGGCCAAATTTATTACATCCTGAGAGGTAATCAACCCGACGGTCAGGTGATGCACAGACCTGCGTTGCATTCTGGTGCTCTGTGCCCACCCTCGGTTGGTAGTCACGACCAGAACACGCCAGTGACGCAGTGAGATACACTGATCTAGTGGTGCAAACTCAGCTGTTTGAAAATCATCACTGCTAGCGACAAAAGACTGGAGAGCTTTTAGTGCTGTAAAAGGCAACTGTGCATGTGATTAAAGCAAGGCCAAAAGTCTATATCAGGTCTGGTAACATGAACAAACCCAGGGTCCTCTTAGAGCATTAAATACCCAGAGTGGAAAATAAAATGGCCTCCGAAAATCTAGAAGCAGGCTGACATGACAGGAGCCCCAGCTCAGTCAGCAGCCCAGGTCCCCATTGAGATTTTTTCCATCATTCATTACCCAGTAAACCAGCGCCCCCCTCATGACGTTTGCCACAGTTTGACTTTCGTCTTACTAAGTGCGACATGAAGTGCGACACTCACCTGCAGAACAAATTTCTGGTCGATAAATTTTTTTGCAATAGTTGGCTGAAAATCCGGATTTTCCAAAAACCTTAAGAAAAATTCGTACACCAGCTGTAAAAACAAAACAAAAAAAATTCAAGTTAGTGTTTCTGGGGTCCGTTTGTTAAAGCCTGGTCAGATGTCATATCACAACATCTGGTGATCCACGGGATGATGACAATGCAACAAATAAAGCGGCAGCTCCTGATACTACAACAGAAGGCCAAAATAACGTTAGGAACAACATGAACAAATAAAGAGAAAAATTCAAAATGAAAATGAATGTGAAAATCACAGGCAGATAGGTGGGGCGCATGTGCTGATAGTGAGTACCCACCACACGACAAAGCACCTGGATTTGGACCTCCACAAAAGTAAAAACAACAAAAGCCCACAATTATAACATTTTGTACCAAGGAATTGGGACTCAAGTCATTATGAAGATTTATTATGTTAGATTTCGCCTTTTGTGTAGAGTTCTTTTATATTCCTTTGATATTTTTATTTACTTAAATTTCTTTCTCTATTTTTGTATACAGTGGACCTTCTTGATTAAATCAATTCAACATTTCATTTAAGGCTTTGTTACCGTTGACCAGGGGTTTGCCAGTTCACCTTTCCATGTGTAATTAGGCCTTTTTAGAGTATTTTAAGTCATTAGGAGCTCTTTGAAGTATTTAGGCCTTTCCCGAGTTTTTCATTTACATTTCTTTGCTTTGCAGAACCATGGCTCTCATCCAGAGCAAGGTGCAGTGCAGGCTGGGAATGAGGCGATACCTCAAGAGGAGGAATTTCAGGTTCTCAGCGTTTCATTCACGAGTGGAGGAGGAAGGGAGCAAGAGATAGACAGAGGTACTGGAGCGGCACCGTGAGTCATGTGGACGTTGTACCAATCAGTCGTAGGGTCGACCTTCATTCCTACCCTCAGCTATGGCTGCATACTTTAGGCAAAGACTGAAATGAGTTTCCTTCGCAGTGCGTCTGGGCTCAGCCATACGGACAGGGTGAGGAGCTTAAAGCAGAGCCATTGCTTGTCCACATCACGAGCCAGTCGAGGTGCTTTCGGTTTCTGATTATGATGCCTCCTAGACAGCCCCCCGGGTAACTGGCAGGAGACCTCGGGGCAGATCCAGGACACACTGGTGAGATGATGTCTCTTAGCTGGCTTGGGAATGCTTCAGTATCCCATTGGAGGAGCTGGAGGAGGTGGGAAGGGAAATGAACATCTGGGTATCTTTCCTCAGACTGCTGCCCCTGCCACTTGGAGCTGGATAAGCAGCAGAAGATGGATGACAGACACTTTCATCCAAAGTGACAAAAGATGCCAACATAACCAAGTAAAAATCAGTCTGGGGGACTCTTTCTGAGACCTAAATTTGCTCCAGTGTCCTTTTTATTAGCCTTGCACCTACCCCATAATCCCAGAATCCTGGATTGGTATAACAGGGTCCAGCGCTGAATGAATAATGTGGGTGTGCCCTACAACGACAGACTCTAGGCTGGTTCTTAACTTCACATCACTTCCTCCTCCTCCTCCAGGTGACCCCGTATTTGCAGCACAATGGACCTGTGAGTTATCTGCATCCTAGCCAAAGCCATTTGCCCACTGGAGTGTGACCAAGCATCAGTGCTGTGCATTCCGCGATTCTGTGCAAATTTTGCAAAAATGAAGTTAGAAAGGCAGCAACAGAAATGGTTTAAAAATAATCTATGGCGTCCAAATGGCTTCACATTTGTTTTGTATTTTGCTGCAGGGCGTCTCGTTAATGCCTTTGTGAGCACACAAGTCAGCTGACGCCTCGGTGACGTTGCTGCGACTCAGAAAGAGAAAAGAGAGAAAGAGTGTGGCACGAATGAGAGAGGAGGCAGCCAAAGGGGTGCCACTCATGAGTGTGACTGGGAGGAGGCGTTTAGACAGAGAAGGAAAGGCAATGTAAGGTTCTGGACCTCACCTGCATCTCAAACACGTCTCCCTGAACAGCAGTGGAGCATTTCATAAATGAGTTGGATGGGGATCGAACTCGGACTGCTGGGTTGCAAGGCCAATTGTTCTGGTGCAGTGTTAAAGCAGACTGTTATCTGATCTGAAGGCTCGACTTTCATTCTGCTGCCTCTGCTGGTAGCCGAGCGAGGAAAGGGGCAAATGAAACAAGACAAGCAAGCACAGCGGACATGGGGCCAACTGATGTGTCCTTCTTCGAGGCATCACAACATGGGGCTACCTAGACCAGCAGCTTGAGCTCCATCCCCAGTCCCAGAGGATTATCGTGAGCACTGAAAAAAACAAAATGGAGATGACAAGGAAGCGGGCTTATTGTGGTCAAAAGACAAGCGAGGTTCAGAATACTGGAGGAGTCAAACAAGAACCAGTAAGTGGGATCCAGAACACGAAATCCTACTGCTAGGGCAGTGTGTCCCAACCTTGTGGTGTCATTAATTGATAGCGTGTTTGTAACCCACCGGACGGGTGGTGCCCTCTGTGAATTTAGCGGAGTCATCAAAGCTGGGGTATCCCGCTTGTGACCACCAGAGCGTCAGAAGGCTCAAGCGCGATCCTCCTTGGTGGTCATCAGAGCAGGGGTTGGGGTTTTGTCCAGGATTAGTCACGATCCACCTGCGACGCTGTGGCTGTATATCAGAGCAGCGGGTTTCTACTGGGGTCAGCCGTAGCCCACCTGCATGTTAGGCAACGCTGCTCTACAGCCTACTTGAGAGAACGCTAACCGTTGAAACAAAGGTTTATGTACCGTCATCACTATCATATCTGCCGATGTCACCGGCACGACGGACCAACTCGCCTAAGGTAAGAAAATGAAGATGTTAACAAAACAAACTTTTCTAATTACAAGTCATAAACATGAAAATTATGCCAGAAATAGACTGCCCATGTGTTAAAGCTATACGTATAACAAACGTTAACGCTACACCCCACTGCTGTCGCTGCCTCAGAGGGGACACCTCCCCAAGCAGAGACAGCAAGGCGTCTAGTTTAACGCCCACCTCAGCGCATCTGAAAGTGACAGATGTGAGGCCCGTGACGTCGTCTGAATTAGAAAGCAGAACAAACGTGAGATTTATTAAACAGGCTGGAGGTTCAAAGTACGAGATGTTGGGCTTCAAAGCCAAATCTTCAGCTGTCAAATGACAAAGCCTCGAAGGAACACAGAGCAGCCGTCAAACATTTTCTATTTTCTTCCCCTCCAAGTGTTTGCTTTAATTGTTACGTGACAAACCCTTTGATCAGCGCGGCCCTCAGTCGAGCGCCTCCAGGTTTTCTCTTTTCACTGATTTTGTTCACGGCATTCTTGGATGTCTGTTCTTTTTCCCCCTTAATGACTCTGTGATATTCCTCATCATAGTGAGGAAGCAGAGGCAGATGGCAAGGCGAGCTGGGCAGGGTGTGCGGCTTCACTCGGGGGGGACCGGCGATGGAGAAAAAACAAAACGAGGGAATGTGTGAATCTGCTGGGGTGCTTCCGCCATACCGGTGTGAGAGTTCACGGAAACAGCTTTGTGTTTCTTTGACTGTTTGTGTCAGGATGTGCCATCCGAGTTCTTCTCTTACCGCGTCTATCATGAGCACCAACATACCATTCATTATTATTCATGATCATTATTGTTAAGTGGCAGGGTGACCCTCACAGTCCCAGGAGACAATCCGAGTCCTGAGCCATTTGGACGCTGTTTCCGTGTTCAGGCCTGTTCTCCATCCCTAGACATGCATGTTATTTAAATTAGCCTGATTGTACGGCAAAGTAAAGGATAAGCTTGGTATTTTCCGAGTCAACAGTTATTTCTTCATGAATGAGGTATTTATGCATTTGTCACAAAACATGGCGTTCTAAATCAAATCCTATAAATCTGAAAAATTACAGAGCCTGTCCTGGCTTTTTAAAATGGAGGCCATGGAGCACAGAGCCCGACTGGAAAACATGAGTCTGAAAACTTGCTGAAGATGGATGTGCACCTTGAAACAGCAACAGTTTTGAAATACGAAAACATGCCTTCCGTGTTTCCAATGCTTGTTTATGACAATAACGGTGGAATTAATTGTTTCATCGCATATTCCTGGTACAGTTTTTCTCAAGGTTAGGATACATTTTCTATTTGCTTGTGAGATAACAGGGGCCTTCCTGGGAGAAATTCTCACATAAATACAGGATTAAATCCACACGACACCAAGCATGTGGCACACAGATTACTGTGATTGTATCCTTCGAGAGAAAACCCTGCGTCTGTTATTGAGGAGGAAAATGAGCGCTGATGTTGTGTGCACAGCTGGACTTCTTTTAAAATGGCTGACTCTCATAATATTGGAGGGTTTTTTGTTAAAAATTAAATGTATAAGCTATTTTACAATGCATGTGTAATCGCGACACACGGATTACTGCTCAACGAACTCCTTGGCTTGAAAAATAGACTTATTTGGTAAATTCTGGGGCTTTTGTTTTCCGTTTGCTCCGCGTAACTTCCATTATAAAATGCTGGAAGAGGCTCTGCTTTTTTTTTTTTTTTTAATTTATACAAAACACTTAACTTTTGGAGATCTAAAATGCTCACAAACATATTTTCAGATATCCTGAAATATACTGGAGGCAGAAGATTTGGGAAAATGCATTTGAGATACCTAGAAATGAACAGCATATCATCTTCAAATGAGAGATATCCTATAAGGAAAGAGTTTCAGGTATCCGTCATTCATTTTATGATGTCTTAGGTGCTTTACCAGATACCTTAAAACGTACCATGAAATGTTCATACGGCTGCTTCTACTGCTTCTGTATGAGTTTGACACTGGACTGAGGCAGATTCCATTATCACCATCATCATCAATGCTATGGTGTGAAATTTTTAATACAATAAATATTTTGTATGTCTTTATTCATAACTTAGACAAAGCAATATAATATTAGTCTTATATCATTGATAGGAACAGCGGTGGTTTGATATTTGGCTAACTAACCCCCAACCCGTTTTAGGACTTTGTAATTTTATGACAGGGTCAGGGAGATGTGCCTAAAACCAGTCTGAGAGGGTCCTGCAGAGAATCACTTGGCAATCAACCCCCACAGGAAAGCTAAATCACCCAGCTGGCAAGCATCAGCTCAATAAATGGTTTCTGGGGGCAGGTGTGAAAGGTTTTGTGTGCCCGCATTGGTCTGAAGTACTGTATGGCTGTTCTGATTGGTGTTTATTCAGAGGGCATTCTGTGGCATGATGCCCTATTGGTGCAAGGATTTGGACACAGAATGCACAAATTTGGTTGCTTTACCCCTCCCTATCTCTCTCTCTCTGTCACCCTCATGATGACCATAAGGGTCGATTAGCACAACTCGGCAGCCATATTGAGATAGGCATGCGGCTCGTCCTAAAGAAAGCCATACAATAATACATTATGTAAGTTGTGACTTAACTCTTGCTTGTCTTTTACTCTGTGTGATTACCTGAGGTTATAAATGTAGAAGGGAAGGTGGGGAGATATTATAAAGAACAATACCTTAGGAAGAGTGGCAAGTCTATAGGACATGAGGCCTTCTGACAAAGGCTACCCATTAAAGAATACAAGAGGGGAAAGGAGAGAAATAGAGAACAAAAAATTCATCATCCTGCCTTGTGCCTGTCACTCTTAGAGAAGCCTGAATTCTCTGACCAGCAACTGAATCAAGCTGTCTCTGGAAAAGGATGAATCAATAATAATAATATGGCCCCAGTAACCTTAAATTATGTTTAACTGCTTCCAAGAGAAGATGGATGAGTTATTATTATTATTCTTCAGCCTTGTGCCTAATATCTTCATTATAGGCTCCTTCTAACCCCAAATTGACATTGGATAAAAGATAATAAATAATTATTATTATTATGGATCCTGCACCCCTAGATCAGATTTATATAGTTGACTCGGTTATTTTTATTATGATTTATCTACTAGCCCACCCTTTCCTGGTTACCCTCCACCATGTGTGCCCTCTGATGAACTGGCATCCCACCCCAGTCTTGTTCCATCTGCTCCCTCGTGCCCCAACCTCCCAAACCCAGGTTGCAACACCACAGGGTGGTCTGATTTTGCTCGTACCTGTACATGGGGCCATGACACCTCAAGCGTGGGCTCATCCTCTTCTGGGTCGAAGTCTGGATTGTCACTTGGAGGAAGCGTTCGAAAAATGTTGGTGCTGATCTATAAGGGAGACATAAATGGAGGTTGATGAGTGACAAAGGTCACTGATGAGAGGACACCACACCTTTTTGTCAGAGTGCTTGTCCGTTTCTGCCAATTTTCCAGAAGTTCCCTATTGCCCTGAAGTGCTGCAGACATTTTAATTCTCAGTCCCTCGTATTCTCATTTCACAACAGCAGTGCTGTGACGTAATGGTGACATGTCACAAGTGCGCTGATCACAGCCCAACACTCACACCGGATGAAGGACTATATGGACTCAAAGGCCTCCTGTCTCTGCTGTTCCATCATCCTCCAAACAGAGCTGTCCCATCCTCCATGGACCTGGGGACAAAACCAGGAGGAGAAGGTGTGTGTGGGGCTCAACTCTTTATCCCCAGAACCTGTGGCAGGTGGTGATACCCATGCTCGCCCAGGTGCACCCAGTACGTCAACATAGGGACCAAAAATGTCACTCTTGAGCTTTCCAGTCCACACCTTAACTGACAGACCATATGTGGACGATAGGAGTCACAACTGAAGGACTAAAGGGCCTAGTTTCAATTCTTGGTTGCCCGATACATCGCTGTTGAAGAACTACAGGCCACTCTTCTTCTCAGAACTTCTTTCATTCAGACACACTGGTGGGCTTGTATGTGCCAGCTGCTCATTTTAGGTTCTCTCAATTGGGTCAAGTCAGGACTTTGACTCCAAAACCACTCAGGTGTGGAGCTGTTTTTGTGATTTTCCACCTCGTTCTGCTGCATAACTGAGTGACACTTCTGCCCTTTGTCTCAGACAGATTACCTGAATGTCTTTAAATTCCTGGTTCCTTCAATAATGACAAGTATTCCAAGCATCTCCATGCCAGCTCAGCCCCATCTCATCATAGGTCTGATAAACACCAGGCATGGTAGGCTGTCTCATATAAACAGAGTCCCACCTTTGACTCGTTTCTCATTATTATCATTGGGGATCATCCCAGCGTTTCCTGGCATTGCGGTTTCTCTTGGATGGCAGGAATTCAACTTTGCTCCTTTCCCAGGATTCCCATTTCTCTTTCTTAACGCTGACCTTAGCTGAGGCTGGAGAGCTCCTTTAATGAGTCATCAATGTGCCCTTGGGGTCATTTTGGGAAGACGGACTGTTTGGGGTCAATGGCTTTCACTGTCACTTGGGTGCGCTGCAGTCCCAGAACGTTGGAAATATCCTTGTCACCCATTCCTTACTGGTAACAACTTTCTTCCTCATCTCTTCTGGAATTTCCTTTCTCCTAGAAACGACTCTGAACTAAACAGTCCCAAATCATGGAGTTGCAAACAAAGGCTCAAAATGTCAACTAGAAAGGGATACCGCCAAGCCCTGCCAGTCACATAAAAATGCAATAATGAATCTTTATAAGCAAAAGATTTATTTTCAGAAAAAGCTGTTAAACAGCAAAGCTGCAAAGAGCACAAAAAGCCCAGCTGAGAAGGCCTGAAAAGGTGTAAAAATCCAGTAATTCCCAAATAATCAAAGTCAATAAACACAGAAGAACTTACCACCACTGTGAGTGCATTCAATGAACCACAACGGATTGCTTGTTTGCCCAGCCCTTACAGGGATGAGGGTACTCAGTCACATGAAGTGATGGGCAGGTGGTCCCGTCTCATGGGAAACCACCACCAAACTACATAGAACCTTGCAGAACATACTTTGACACATGAAAATATATAAATAATCCACACTGACAAAATAAAAGAGGAACACAATACACAAAGATGAGCCATTTGAACCCCAGCCTTTTGGGGACAGGGGGACACAATAGAAACCCCGGGATGACAACTTGACTCTCGTGACAAGGGTCAGTATAAGGTGTGATTTAGGTTTAACGTGGGGTGTTCAATCAGCTGTGTTGAATTATCAATGAGTAACTGAGGGGGCAATTACCTTTTCACACAGCGGTGTTGGACATGATATGGTATGGTATTACGTGAATATATTGAGCAGCAAATCAGAAATTGTGTTATATATTTACTGTGGTCCCTTTGTCTAACATGACATTTTGTCTGAAGATCTGAAGCCAATCCTTGTGACAAATATACAAAAAAAAAAAACAGAGAATAGCGGGACAGGAGTGAATACTTTTTCACAACACCATATTTAATGAACACTTGTTAGGTTTTACATCTTCTACTGTGTGGTGTGCTGGACCCACCAAACCAACAAGCTGCTTAGCGAGGGAGACTCAGTTTAGGGGTGCCCCCCGGACTCCCAGGTGGTAGTGGCGGAGGAGAGAAAGGAGATAAAAGTGAGTGCCGTTATGAACAATGCTGCACATCTTCTCTGTGACACACTCACACCAAGGACTTGGAGCAGCAGAAGTGTGTCAAGAAATGCGACTGGAGGGTCCACCATACCTACTGTACGACAACTTGCTATCCGCCTGTACATCCGTCACCTTCTACCCACACTTTCATGATTCATCACACAAAGCAGCCATTCGATTTGATGGGGGCGCCCCCTGGAGGACCACTGACCTCTACCCTTTTGTGCCCCTTCTCTCACATTCTCAGACCTTCTTAGGCCCAGTTTGAGGTGTTGGCTGGCCTACGCATGTGGCAGGAGACATCCCCGATCAGGGTGCCAGTCTATCACAAGGCTCACTCCCTGTCACACTGGGCCAGTTTACAGTCGCCAGTTAGCGTTTCCTACACGAATTTGGGGATGTGGGAGGAAAACAAGAATACAAAGTTATGTAAATGTGTGGCAGAATGTGCGGGATTTGAGCCCAGGACGCCAGTTATACAAAGCAGCAGGGGCTGACAACTGCACCACCTTGCCACGTTTGTGCCCCCAGGGATAACATATTGGAGGTGGCTCAGCAGTAGCTCTACTTCTATCAGTTCCCGGAGGCTGGGCTCGGCGGCCAACTAGGCCATGGCCTTTCTGTACCCCTGTGTGTTGATCCCGGTAAATCTCAAAGAAGTGTGCCCCTTAAGTTAATTAGCAACTCTACATTGGCCACAAATGGACTGGCCCCCCCTTCCAGGATTGGCTCCTGCCTTGTGCTTGATGCTGCCTGGACAGGATCTGACCACCACAACCCACCATCTGCACGAAATCCACCTAAAGGAATGTAAGGACATGACCTTCTCAGGGTTCCTTGTCAAATCCACCCCTGAATGGCCAAACGAGGAACGCTGTGGCCCCCCCCCCTTCACATCGCCAAAGTGAACTAGTGGCACAGGGACGACTTTAAAATAGAAACACGTATAAAAGGAATGGAAAGTCTCTAAGGCCTCTGAAATCTCATTCTCGAGTGTCACATGTCCAGAGTGCAGAACAACTGCCGCATGTCCCAGCCCTCCCCACCCCCAGCCCCCCTGTGCCCCAATGCCGGATGCGTCTCATCCTCAAGGCGGTAGACTCGTCCTGAAATTCAGCGCCTTGCAAACAACACAAAAAGAATTCTAAATCGCTTTGGCTCGTCTCCTTTCACTCACCAAGACGTAACCCGAGAAGCCCGGATCAGCCGCTCGCACCGATCCCCATCATCTGTCTTCTGCTAAATTAAGACCTGCTTACCATGGCCGTGATGTCTGGGTAGGACGCCTCGACCAGCACCCCCCGGTTTGTGGACACATAGTCCACCAGCTCATTCAATGTGGCCCGCTTGATTTCTTTGTTCTTCAGGTCTGATGCCGAGTCCAGGAAATCAAAGAGCATGCAACACTGCTGAAGCTTCTGGCAGAAGAGCTCCTGCTGCTCCGCCGTCGAGGCATCTGCAAAAAAAAGGAAAAAAGTGCTGAAAATGTGGCCGGTCCGGGCACATCAGATGAAATGGGGAGCCGCCGGTCACAAAGCGACGTCCCATCCAGGGTTACCCTCCCATTGAGGATCGTAGGTAGCCACCCTAACCAGGCCGACCTCCACTGCCCAGGTTTATGGAATCTCCTCCCATTTACAGTGGGATTACCAGTACTATGGCCAGGATTGAGGACCTTCATCCCACCCAAAATATCTTCACTGTCCACTGTATCATCATCCCATCCATGGCTAACCCCGCAGCTGAGGAAGGAGGACTGTCATCCAACATGCACTGCCCATGCCCATACAGGAATCACTGACTGGCATAGTGTACTGGCACCCCATTCAGGATTCCAACTATCATGGCCATCATTGTGGGCATACCCCGCTCCACTGTCTGGGATTGTGAATTATTATCTCATTTGGGATTCCCACCACTATGGCTACAATTGTAGACCCAGAGATACACCACACTCTCTGGGATATGTGGACGGTCATCCCACTCAGGGTTGTCACCACTATGACCAGGACTGTGGACCACCTTACTGTCTATGGCTACCTCAACAATCTGGGTTTGCCAACTATCATCCAGCCTACAGCGACCCCCACTGTCCAGGATTGTGGGCTGCCGTCCTCGCTGTTAAGGATTCAGGATTCCTACCACTATGACCAGGCTTCAGGACCACCATCTATCCCACGTCTAACACCACCATCCATAATTTTTGTGCCATCCATGCATTCAGGATTCCCACCACTTTGGCCACAACTGTGGATCCCTTGCCCATGGCTACCTCCACTGTCTTGTGATTGCCACCATTCTGTCCAGGATTGTGGACTGTCATCACACCCAGAGATATCCCCAATGTCCAGGATTTGTGGACCCTCATGACACTCATGATTGCCCCCAAGTATGGCCAGTGCCCATCGAGTCGTGTGACTGAGACTCGTCTGTGGGCCTGAATACCTCGAGGCAGCTCCAGGTGTCAGGTTTGACACACTCCACCTCACGTTTGTGGATCGTGACATCAGTCTTAATCCATACTATTTTACAAACAGAGGAGAATGACGACTGAAGTGACTCACATGGGTCACTACAGCGAACTGCAGAAAGGAACTTGACCACCACCCCTGTGTCTCGAAGGCCAGTGCATTGACCAGGTCAGCACAAAGACAGAGGCTGCCCGGCTCTCATATGGACGACAGCACCAAAGATGCAGATGGTGGAATGAAGAGGGGCCCTTGGCCACAAATGCCATTCGTTGTACTTTGCCTGAATTCCCAAGAGTCCTGTCTCTGGGCCACCAGCTGGTACGTCATTAATGTCCACAGATGATGATTAAGAAATTCAAAAAGGGACCCTACTAATCGCAACATAATGGAGATGGCAGCATGCTGCTCAGTAAAGTAGTCTCCTGGTTTGAGCTGCCACGTGTCTGGGGTATGACAGGAAATCATAAAAGGCGATCCAGGAGATGCGAGCCAACGACACAAACCAGCGAGCCACGACGCACGTCGACCCCAATAAAGTAGCACAGCCACAGACGTGATAGAAACCGCAACAAAAGGCCCAAATCACCAGCTCCTGAACCCAATGCCTCAGCCAAAATGCACAAGACCCTCAACTGTTGATATAGTAGGAGATGACCAAGCGAGACTCAAGACGAAGGTGGGCGGTCACATCAGACACCACCGCCCAGATCTGCAGGCGTCTTCCTGACACGTTTTCAAGTTCTGTGCGGTGGCGGCCGTCGCCTCTCCTCCTGAAATCAAAGCTGCGCCTCTTTTTTGGGTCTAATCCCTGTTAATGCGGACAGCTGCTGCCCTCAGTAATGACAGAGCTCTCGGAGCAGGTGTCCTCGCTGCCACACTCCCGCCAATGGCAGCCATCAGCCCAACTTGAGAAGGCCAAAATGAGGATATAAAAAGCAGCAAGTGAAGCGAGAGTGGCTCCCATCGACTCAGGCCCCAAAAGCAATGCTAGCCTACCCATAACAGAGCTCACTCCAGACAGCTTGATCTTAAAATCTACCGGCCTGCTTCGGCCTACACGGGCCTAAAAAAGGAGTTTTGGCTTTAAAATACTTTAAAACTCCCAAAATATCTCAAAGCATCTCTCAAGGGGATAGGAAACCGCTAAAAGAAATTGGCTTGAGAAACAGTCCACAAAAGGAATCTTGATAAACGAGAATACTTATTCAAAAATAGAAACTGTAAGAGACAGCTCAAAAAGGAGTTGCCTGAAAGGTGAAGAAGTCCCAATACACCATCACCACAAACCAGTAAATCTAATGTGTGTCTCATTGTTATTTTTGAATTTTCTTTGAAGTTATGTCCTTTAAATGCCCGGATATTCCTTGTGTGTTGTGGGTCGAGCCTGAGGAGGCGGGGCCACCCTGACACCACTGCTCCACAGCCTGCCCCCTGGCTATTTAGAGCTGGAGCGGAGAAGGTTCGGGAATCGGAGATCATTCCGTTTGTGTTTGGAGTTTTTGTCAGCATTTCTATTTTCGTTTCATTCCTTCTGGTTTTGCTGACTTCTTGTTTCTGTCCAACAATTCTTGATTGCATACTTAGGACTGCCTTGTGGGAAACTCCTTCTGGCTCTTAGCAGGGGTTTACTGTGATCCTCCTGCTTGTGGGGCTTTGCTTTGTTTTGGGACATTTTTGTGTTCTTTCGCCAGCTCTCCTTGTTTAACCTGCATGTCATTGTTTTAAGTAAGCTGCGCTGGCGAGTCGTGGCCTTGACCTGTTTCTTGGTTTTTTTTTTGTTTTGTTTTGTGGGGGGGGATTGTCGTCTCACATCCGTGTTTGACATGTTTAGGGCTCTACTACACAATACCATGCAGAAGACAACATCCACATAATGGCTCCAGCAACTTCAATGCATGTGATAAGAGGTCTGTGGCGAAGCGCGATTTTTAAATTAGGCTCCAAAGGGCTGTGGGTGTGGGTGATTAGGGCATTTGGCTGATTGCACATTCACATATAAATACGACTTGGTCAGTCAGGTGCCTTTTTAAAACCTTTCTGGTTTGTAGTACCTCCACCCAATCAGGTAGTGCACGAGTAGCCTGCACGACAGGAGGAAGGAATCAAAATCAGATCAAAGACTGAGGAGATCAGAACAAAAGATCACATCTGGGGCCAGCGTTGTCAGCACATCTCCAGTGGGCACAGAAGCCTCAAAACGGGACTCTAGAGGGATGGAATAAAGTTGCTTGGTCAGACCATTCCAGGCTTTGACTGAAAGATCAGAATTTGGACACAAGTACCAGGAGCAATGGAGGTGCCACCCTGGCTGGTGTCAATAGCAAAGGCTGGCAGTGGCCTTGTGATGGTGAGGGGCACATTGAGGCTACTAATACCCACTGAACAGTTCATCCTGTCCTGGCAGGTCATTTCCAGCATGATGATGATGTAGCATGTCATGGGAAACACATTGTCACCGAATGCCACACATGACAGCAAACTTATATGGCTTCAGTAGCCTTCACGGTCCCCAATGCCATCGATGAGGTGCACAGGATATGGTGGGACTGCATGGCCACCCAATTTACAGCAACCATACGTGGCACATCCTTTTAAGGCAATGGTAGAACATTCCAGGGCAACACGTCAAGCATCTCGTAAACTCACAGCAGACAAATCTGTGCTGTCCTCATGGACAAGGCGCCACTACAGAGATGTACCCAATAAACTGGCCTCTGGTTTATAGAGATAATAAGTGATGCCCCCGATATAGGCAGGATCAGAAAATGGCTGTTTAGCTTTGAGCAGTGTAGCCCTCCAGTAGTTGGGGTCCAGCTCTGCCCCTACCAGCTGTGGAGCCACCAAGCAATTGCTTATCTTGCACCAGTGACTGGTAAGTTGTGTCCTCAAATGGAAAGAGTGCAAAGCAGGTGCCACTTTGGGTGACTGGCATGGCATCCCCGATCCGCTTTTAACCCCGCACACTCACCGTTCTAGTTTTTAACTCTGAGTACCGTTGGACTGACCTCACCTCATCATGCCAATATCTTCAAAGCCACTAGCGGTGTTCCTATGTGTGCCACCACACATCTGCCCCTTTTGGAAGCTGACCTCACCCTTCCTGGCAGCGCTGCTTTGCTGCCGACAAACAAGCCCCCTAGCAAGAGACATTTGCAAATGTTAGGAGCCACTCAGCAGGGACAGGAGACCAGGGAGGAGCTCACGTCAACCTTCAGGACTGGCATTCTCAGAAGTGCCAACGGATATTCATGGAAACAGCTGGCACAGCCTCTCTTTTTCTGCTGTTTGTGTTTCCAGATATGTGGCCTGGTGGAGCCCACTTTTGGGTCCCCATTTATACATTTACTGTACCCGACCAATCCTGTTACAACATTACAGACATGGAGGGAGAGGTCAGATTTAGAATTGTAACTGGTACTCACTTTCAGGCCTCTATGAAAGCCACTATATCATATATACACACATACCTACAATATGCATAATAATATATATATAATAAAAAATATATATAAAATAATAATAATAATATATACATATATTTTATATATTTATATATTATACTATATATATATATATATAATTAAAAAAATGAATAAATTGCTTGTTATTTCCATAAATGGTCGCCAAATCTCCAGCCTCAGGACTTCACCAATGGGGTCGATGGGAGCATTTGCCAGGATGGGTTGAAGCACCACCCCTTTTGACTTTTTGTCTTTGGCCCCACCCATCTGTGCCTGGTGCTTTGCCACATGGATTATGCAGTCATATGACCATCGTGGGGATGGCACCGCTTGAGTACTCGTGTCGTGTACCTCCGTGATGGCAGCACAGTGATTCTCCACAGATGGTTTCCTGGGTTCACATCCCATGCCTGTCTATGCACAGTCTGCATGTTCTCCCCATGTCTGGGGGGCTTTTCAGCAGTTACTCAGGTTATCCTCCCAAGTTCCCAAAACCGGCTCAGCTCTTAAAATTCTGTCTTTGTTTTGACAAATGTTTCACTTTTCATAAATCATGTTTTTGTAATGTTTGTAATTTTACGCATGTCCCTGCCCTTTGGAGGCTCTCGTCTCCCTTTCTTGAGCTTCGCCTCTTTGCCTGTTTTTAGGTCTTTTTGGAGTATTTAGGCCTTTGGCCTTTATTGGGGTATTTCGAACCATGGACCAGTTTGGGCCTTGTGTGGTGTGTGATGTTATGGTTTAGGTCTAATGTCACACACACAACCAGGGCATATTCAGTACCGCCGAGCCAAAAACCCTGCACTCAGCAGGCCCAAACCATGAATGGGATGCTTGTCCATGATAGCCAACCCTCACCAGACCCCCAAGACCACCAACTTTACTCCTACTAAGCCCACCTTGCCCTGCCTGAATTCAATTCAAACCCCCAGCGTCACCCAATCCATCCACCCCGTCTTCAGTGGTCGATTATCAGATTTAGATTTGTGGCAGTGTTGGTGTTTTGGGTGGGGTCTATCCAGCGTCTATGAACAAGCCCTGGCGGGGATGCCAACCTATCACAGGGCAGTATGAAGTATGAGTACACCTGACCTGAACACGCTGAGAACACGCAAGCTGCGCACAGATTAGGACCCGTCAGGCTTGGAGTCCTACAAGCTGTAAGGTGCGTCACTAGGCTTCCTTTAATATTTTTTATGCTTCATTTCAATTGTGTGCTTTATGTATTTATTTATTTATTTTTTTATTTTTTCATATAAAAATCGAGTGGCGGAGACCCTGCTCTCCCACATCAGCCGAGCCGCCAGCCAGCGTGCAGGAAGTGCAGATCAAAGGGCCGCCTGGCAGGCTGTTTCAGTTTCCATGCCTGTGAAGCCCCTCTGGGCGGACATCAAAATGGGCCGCAGGTCACTGAGGGAGCAACTCTGAAGACACAGAGATCTCGGAGACACAGAGGCGCTTTACGGCGGCCGGCAGACACTCCTCAATCCAAAGGAAATCGGAAGGCGTGGGAGCGGATCGGTGGACTACAGTGGGGAAACTGAACACACAGGGAGCCCGGGTTCAAGGCCAGAGAGATGAACTGCGGCCCACCATGGGCTGGGAGGAAACACAGAAGTGGGCCATGTAAGGATGCCGATGAAGGGGCGCTATATTGGGAGTTTGATAATGGAGGGGCACCATACCAAAGTAAACCGCGTGTCACGCTTGGCAACGGAAAGGCGATACATGTAGCTGCACTGTGTGCCATGTGGGCTTGTTAATGGAGGGGTGCTGTGTAGCTTTGTGAAAGGGCTTTGTGAAAGGGCGCTAAGCCGTGTGCCACGAGGCTTTGACAAACTAAATTGTGGGTTTGTTAATCAAGGGGCGCTATTTATAAAGTGTATGCCATGGGGTTTGATTAATGGAAAGGCGCTATATTAAATAAACTATGGATGAGGAGGGTTTGCTAGTGGATAACAGAGTGTGCTTTATGGGGTTATTAATGAAGGGGTGCCGGGGCTTCAAAACATCAGCGACAAGCGCATGAAGTGAGAAAAGTGACTCCTGGGATAACTAGAGGGATGGCACTGACTAAAAACAGACCCTGTGCTCTATTTAGAACAGTGGGCAGCAGATAAGTTGGGGGTCAGCGATGCCCCTCTTATTGTATCACCGAGTCAGCCACCCCACTGCCAGGCTTTAAAAGCCTCATTGGCTCGGCGCACACGGGGGGTCCCGCAAAGTCGGAGTGAAGTGTGCCATGTGGGAACACAGACTGGCACTTAGTGGGGATTAAAGGTCCCAAGGAGGTGATATCAGGCTGGGGAATGGAAGACATGAAGGCGGGGGGGACGTCAGGAAAAGAAACTTCTGGAAAAAGAGCAGTGCAACGAGATGACATCGGTGCAAGACAGGTGGCTTCAGTATGAGACAAGAGAGCCGCTTAAGGGGTATAAGCATGCTGATCATACCCGGGTATCAAGACAGACATGAACGACAGAGATAGAAATGAAAGGCACTATATAACAGATAGACAGATAGATAGATAGCGTAGTTGGCAGGATTAGATAGATGGATACATACATACATTCATTTCAAATGTGTACAAAGGGGTGGCCCAGTGTTTGGCACTGCCATCTCGCGGCTTCACAATCTGAGGTTCAAATCTTTAGCGATGTCTGTACAGACAAAGAGAACGAATGGCAGCCTGACATGTCTGCTGTCTCCATCTGCCTTGACCATGGATGGACAGATTGGACACTTGAGAGTACTGGCTCAGTGGTTAGTGCTGCAGTCTGAAAACTCCAGAGTTTTGGGTTCAAATCCTTATTTAGTTTCCTTAATGGACAGATGGTTGGCCAAAAGAGAGGAACAATACAGCGGTTTGAACTGCAGCCTCACAGCCTCAGGTTTTGGGGTACAAATGCCTTCTCAATGTTGATCAGGAATGGACAGATGGATGGATGAACAAGGGGCACAGTGGTCAGTGCTGAGGCCTCACAGCTTGAGTCTATTGCTACTCAATTGGTGGACCTAATAATCTGGCCTCTCAGGGTATTCTTCTTCATCTTCTTCTTCAACCTTCGGCTGCTCCTATTAGGGGTTGCCATAGCGGATCACCTTCTTCCATATCTTCCTGTCCTCGTCATCTTTCTCGGTCACACCCATCACCTGCATGACCTCTGTCACCATATCCATAAACCTTCTTTTAGGCCTTTCCCTTCTCCTCTTCCCTGGCAGCTCTATCCTTAGCACCCTTTTCCCAATATACCCCTCATCTCTCCTCTGCACATGTCCAAACCAACGCAATCTTGCCTCTCTGACTTTATCTGCCAACCTGAGCAGACCCTCTAATGTCCTCGTTCCCAATTGTCTCCCCAGGTGTGCCACAGTGGGTCAAGTGGGAGTTGAACTGGCCCACACCACAAGCAGGGGGAATTCCATCTGGAATCTACCAAGGACTGGCACTTTACAAGGTGGGGCTCAAGCATGTGATGGCCACCAGAGGGAGCTGCAGATAGCCAGCCACAGGACTGCCAGAGGGTTGTTCCTGTTGTCACTGCCTGCCAGAGTTGGGGACAAGGGCTCGGTGGCAGGAGGAGGAGGAAATGACAGAGTAGGCGTGCAACTGTTGAACTCTGAAGAAAGTCGACTTCATGAAGTTGAATGAGCTTGAAGCAAAAGTGCTGCAGAAAACTAAGGAGAAGAACTTGTAGGGACCTGGTCAGCCATAAAGAAATAAGTGAAGTGTTGAGCAGGAGTGTAACATTGGAGGCCAAAATCAAGCTGAGGAAACTGTTCAGACATATTTGTAGGATGAAGGATGGCAGAGTGAGTGTGTTTATGTGCACTTCAGCAAACCGGTGATTCACTGAAACCCACTTTTAATAATGCCACGTGCCCCCCAAGAGACTGCCCCTCCCCCACCGAGATACTATGCTTGGAGAAAGCCAGTAACGCACATAGATTTCTTCGCCAGTGGTTCAGTGATGTGGCCATGTAAACCCTTAACAGGGTTACAGTTGGGGATTCTGCAGTTTGTCCACCTGCACATGCGTCACACACACATCCAGCAGCCTCCAGTAGAGAGCGGTGAACATGTCCACACAGATCAACCTCCAGAGGTAAAGCTTGGCCGATCGCATTGGGTTTGCTCCTGGTCTCAAGATGTTGATGAGTTGAATGTGCAGGGCTAAGCTTAGCAGCATAGCTTCAGGAGACGAAGGTTCGGTTACTTGTTTTCAGATTCGCGTCAGTCACTAATGATGTCTCATCTTTTTTTCTGTACATTCTTATGACACCGGAGCGTTTTGCCAAAGGAGAACTCCACAAGTGGACTCGTGAGTGTAAACGGAGTTAAGGAAACACATTTCTGCCTCAGCCGGGTTACTTACCTTATCATGGTTTTGAGTGTGCATTTAACAGGAATGCTTGGAAGTGCTAAAGGAACAAGAAAAAGAGGAAGACATAGAAGAAGGTAGTTGGACGATATCCGAGAACTTGAGTCCACTTGACTCGAGAGGAATGGACACTGGTCAAGATGGAAGGCTCCCACCATTGGGGGTCCATAGGACTATGTGGTGCAAAGAAGAAGATGAAAAAGAAGAAGAAGAAGAAGAGAAGGCAGATTCATCAGTACCAGGACAATGCCAAACCAAGGAGCTGGGCAGAGACTAGAGGCAGAGCACTCTGCCAGTGCCGTCTACCTTGTTTAGAAGGTCAGCAGGTTTAGACTTCTTGTAATGACCAGCACTGAAGTGGGCACAGCTCTCCCAGGCTCACCAGTGCCGCTGTTTCCCCAGACATCTGATGGCAGCCCACAGCTCTCATTCTGTTCTCACAAACCTCTGCCTGTGATCGGTGGAGTCCATCATCACTGACTGTAGTACATCCTGGTATGGCATCTGCTCGGCTCAAGAGGGAGGTGAATATGGCCACATGTTCACGAGACACACCACACTCACTGCCAGGAAGGATAAAGAGGGTTAATAAAGACTTCGTCCATCCTCTTCTCTCTCCTGCAGTCTGACTCATGGAAGTCACACCCAGAGACACAGGGACAGTCGTGAGATTATTGAAGAAAGTGCCAAGTCATTCAGATCCCCACCACCCCCAACAATTTTGATTTCCAGACTGTCATCTCCATAAGGTTAATTATGGGGTGGATCCACCTATATTTTGCAGAGATAACAATAAGGTGGGACTCATCCATCTTTGTGTCAGTCCTTTGTCAAACCTGCCTACCCCCAGGTCGGGGGACGAGCCCACACTGTCTCTGCCCTTTCGTCCACTCGTTTTAAATCCTCTACAAGAAACAAAAAACCACCAACACCTTTAACGGCACACAGCTACAGAAATGTGAGGAATTCAAGAGCGAGGAGCTCAAGGACATTCGGATTCTTAGGAAAACATTTACCAGGAGCAGTTAATGGAGTGTGCGGTGTAAGGAACCGAGTTCTTCATTAACCAACAGGCTCGCTCAAGTAAGACAGAAACATCCAGCGTGACGCCCGCCTGGGTCAGGACTCTCTGGATCTCTCAGAGGAAGGCGGCAACAGTAGCCAGAGGGTTGTGTTCTCCTCACGTCCATACTTGCCATGCCCGCCTCCTCGAAGTGTGCCGACAGTCAGTCGAGAGCCCTGGGCCTTTGGCGGCTGACACGACAGCAGCAGCAAATTTTCATGTAAAGAGCGATGATCAGCGAGTCAAAACTTCTGTCTGCCATATCTGAGATGACTACCCGACCACAAAGTGCAAGAAGTAGCAGAATTGGAGTTGTACCTGTACTGATACGGGACTCCGCTTTCCAAGTGTCTACACCTAGCAGGGCGACGCGGGCTGAGCTGGGCAAAAGCAACTACTGAGCAATAAGGGGAGACTTCTGTATAAGACACAGAACACGTCCAAAATGAAAGGCGTTTGTAACCAATGACTTCTTAAGATTTCTACTTCTCTTATTCGGGAAAGTGTTGGTGTGTGCGATATCGGCAAAAAATGATATATTGATATTTACTGGACGATAACAAAACGATATTTGGCATCCTTTAAAAACGGGCGTGTAAAAGTCTTACTGATTTAGCTTGTCCTTGTTAATAGGATAAACATTGTAGCTTACTAATTAGATTAACGGAAACAGTTAAGGAACATGGGTCTCATTAATTTACTTAAACTTGAAGTAAAAATAACACAAAAAAAACATTCAAATTACCAGCCCAAGTATTACTGAGATAAAACATTGCCAGTGTGAGTACACCATTTCAAGGAGGCCCAGAGGATTTCCACAAAAGACCAAGTCAAGCAAAATGACCCCTTTGATTGGCGAACTAAAAAGATGACAATATGCAGGCTTTCAAGGCAACTCAGGCCCCTTCTTCAGGCGAGACTGCATATTGTCGTCTTTTTAGTTAGCCAATAAGAGTTGTCATTTGGCTCACTACACTCACTCACTGCATTCATAATGGCGAACACTGTGGAACACCCTAGATGTCGTCTTCTTCTTTCAGCCGTTCCCGTTAGGGTCGCCACAGCGGATCATCTTCCTCCATATCTTCCTATCCTTGTCATCTTGCTCTGTCATACTCGTCACCTGCATGTCCTCTCTCAGCACATCCATAAAGCTTCTCTTAGGCCTTCCCCTTCTCCTCTTGCCTGTCAGCTCTATCCTTAGCACCCTTCTCCCAATATACTCAGCTTCTCTCCTCTGCACATGTCCACTACACACAAAAGGCCAACAAGACTACTGTAATGAAAATACATTTTAAACAGACACTTAACCTCACTGTAAACAAGATACGACTCACAATTGAACTACGGAGCCTGAACGTTACATTCTGCCGTAAAGTGAACCGTGCAGCATACAAGCAACAACAGAAATCTCACATGCTGTACTACTGTGTAAAAATACAAAGTTCTGTCAAACACCCCATAGGATCAAAAAAAAAGATTGCATTTGAAAACAAGCTACAAAAAAACCCAAACCTAAAACATTTTTAAACAAATTACTAACTTCAGATTCTGTCCAATATTGCACAAAGATATCAGAAAGAATCAAACAATTGTGAAATTCTACTTGAGGAAATGCACCAGTCTGTTGGCCGTGTGTGACGTCAGAGCAGCACGGTTACCCGTTACAATGCGTCCTCCGGTAGGGAGAGCCTACTCTGCCTGAGCTGGGGATGCCCGGCCACTTTTTTTTTTGCAAGTTTCCCAATTTGAGGAAACATACCGCTTGTGTTTTCTACCACTCCGGTGGATTGACAGGACTGTCCACCTCAGGTATCATCAAGCAGCTCCTGATCCCTTTTTCAATGGCAGTGTGCACAGACCCGCTCTTATTTTGAAATAGCTGCCCAAAGACTTCTTTTTTTTCTTTCCTTTCACCCAGTCGGGGTCGGTTCAGATCAGTCTGAGAGAACAGTTAGGATTGCCGGGCAGGCACGGCGTCTCTATTCTGCTTCATCATTGCTTGAACATTGTCGTTATTACCGTACATACTTTATACGTGAGGCGGGATGGGACAGATCCGTGCGAGTGTTTTACACCAATGACCCCACCCCAAAGATGGCTTGCGAAATAAAACACGTGTGACAGGTATATGCTTCTTATGGAAATAAAAATGATCAGCAATAGCACTCGGAGGGGTCTGACATAGCCCACATGACTAAAAGTTGCATAATGTGACATCGGCTTTACACATTATCCGAGAATTGTATAAAACGATTTGAGATTGTGAAGTTCTTGTTGTCTTCAACTTCTCCTTTCGACTAACAACGCTGAATTTGGAGTTGGGTTTTGGGCCTCACCTATGATTTTGGACAGACGTCTGACTACACTTTGTGCCTGGGTGGTTGGGGTCTCACAGCTAGAGTGACAGGTGGCCCTGCACCATTAGGCTCAGCATAAACACGACAAGGCACAGAACATGACAGACTAATAAAAACATACCGTTTTTACTCGTGTACGACGTGCACCCTAATTTTTACAAAGAAAATCGCGAAAATCGTTTTGCCCCGTGTACGACGCGTGTTGTGATTGTATAGGAAGCGTTTAGAGAGAGAGAGCGCGAGCCCAAGCAGAAGAAGTAAACATTACAGAATTACATTTCCTTGTGTATGACACACGCCTGATTTTCTAATGCTAATTTTCGGGAAAAAATGTGCGCGTGGTATACACCTAAATACAGCAATATAACATGATAAAACAATACTCTTAGAACAATAAAACACACAATACCAAAAAAAAAAAAAAATTCAATAACAAAAAGTGTACAGGATAAGATTTAAAGAAAACCCACCAAAGTCAGAGAGGAAAGTGCAACACCTTAACAGACAGACAGACAGACAGACGTGTATCGTGACTGAGGCCTCTCACTGGAGTGTTTAGTATGCTCTTTGTTATTTATAGCCTTCATTCTTCGCCTCCACTGCCATCGTAGAGTTATTACGGGACACACGGAATGACATGCCCTCCACTCTCCGAGGTCTTGTACTGCGGCCAGTGCTGAAAGTCAAGTGTGACCCTGACACGGCTTTGCCCACCTGTGGTGTCACAATATATAACTGCTGGCAGCTACGCACCTCCTCTCTGCATTTAAGACAACATCTTAAAGTTCTAATTTAATGGCAGCACCGGGGCTTTGGTGGGGGATGAATTTCAAGTCGTCTGCTGAAAAGAAAAGTAGCAGAGCAAGCAGGAAGTCAAACAGGATGGGCAAGCAGGGGAATCCGTTGTGTGTCCAACAAAGCACGTTCTACTAGGAAAAACCGCCATGAGGCAGGAAGACGCACTGCCATCCACCTCAGCAACTCACCAAAAGCACGCACTGAGATTTCATAAAGCCTTATCTGGCGGCAGTGGACAAAGGCCGAGCCGTGGGTGTAAGCGAAACACTCAACAAACCCCTGACAACTGACTGATTAAACACGATGGGCTGAGGCGCAGGGAGGAGCTACTAGAGCAGGCACAGAGCGATAGAAAGGCCACAAGAATACAAAGGGAGGAGGAGGAGGAGGAGGAGGAGGCCACTGAGCGCAAGAAATGCAGCTCTGCAGAGACAGATTAGAATATGAATAAATAAAAATATACATACACACGGCCGCACCGTCTCACAGCACCTCCTTCAGTCTGGTGGCGCCAATCTCAGCTGCACCGAGTGTAGAATGGGCAGCATGTGTGTAGCTACTTACTGTACGGATATGCAGACAGACAGGCAGATGTAAAAGGCACTATATAATAGAGGGATGTTTGAAATAAAGGAGACACAGAGAGAGGATATGAAAGGTGCTGTAGAATAGATATTTAAAACACATATACAGTATAAGTGTATAGACAGGTAGATGTGACTGGCTCTATATAAGATATGGGATATGAACGCAACTTTACCATAGAGATTACCACTAAAGCAGCCCTTTGCCCATAGAGATTGATAGATGGGAAAGGCACTTTATAATGACAGCAAAGCACATGGACAGGAGATGAAAGACACTATAAAAGCCACATATTTAACATAAAGTAACCTTTTGGCTAGCTAGATAGCGTAGTTGGCAGGATTAGATGGATAAGATAGATAGAGATAGATAGATAGATAGATAGATAGATAGATAGATAGATAGATAGATAGATAGATAGATAGATAGATTAGTTATAAGTCACGTTGTCACGATGAACGTCCAAACACGGAATCAAAATTCAATGCGATTTTGACGGAAAGTTAATTCCAAATATTGTTTTTACTGAAGTTTTACAGTAAACGTGTAAGTTTAAAAAGTATGTGTGGGTTAATTTCAAAGCCAAACAGAAAGAAAATGTATAACGGAACATGAAACATAATTTTCTTTCAATTTATTACATTTTACTATTTTTTTACTCTGGTTAATTACTCGCTGTAATGTAAAATAGTTCTATTATGCATATGCAACAATTCCCATAAAAATATCAATCTCTTTAAATTGTACATCCACTTCCCCATACACGAGTGACACAGCCAGTAAGTCGCGAGCGCGTAGCATCCGCCCAGGGTTTGGCGAGTGAAGCTAGCAGGGGGCATAGCCCCCTAGTTAAAAATAAACTTGCTTTTTGCCCATAAGGATAGACAGAAGTGAAAGGCACTATATAATAGATATTTAAAGTAATCAGTTGGCTGCTTTATCTTTACCGTGGACATTGCCTCTCTGGACGCAGTCATTCCTCATCGCCCTCGGACAAACTTTCCACAGACATCCAGTCCACAATCCTGCTATGCCAGTATCTCCGCCGGCTGGGTGAGGAGCATTTCTTGTCTTCCTCCCCAGGCTTTGTACCAGACTGCACAAACGATGCATCGATGATTGTGTTCCTCGTAGACCAGAAGCCAGCTGCAGAAATTCATTTCTGATTTTACGAGTTTCCATCCACCTGTCAGGTTTATGTTTAATTTTTAAGCCTCCCCTGAGGTATTGTTGTTCTATCCAGGGAACCTAAATCTCTTACCACCTTCAGATTGGAACTTCCGTTTGAAAGTCTTTTGTTCTCTCTACAGGTGTTATGATTTTGTGTGCTTTGCGTCAGTGGTTTCCATGCAATTGTATCCCAGGATGCTTTGGAACAGTGCGGCGATGATGTCATCAGCGTGACTATATAAACTTCACTCAGACTGTTTCAGTTTTATCAGAGATTCAGACAGTTGACTGTGTCCTTTTACAACTTGTTTTTGGTTATTTTGGTTTCTTTGACTGTGACTTCCAGTAATGACCTTCACTTTACTTTTCGAATACATTCTTCTCCAGTTTTCAGTCTGTAAATTCTTTTATAATGACTGCCTCTGTGGACAACACACTTTTGAGTGCTGTAGGTGTCAGGCCTTTTCTAAAGTATTTAGGCCTTTTTGTGTGTGTAGGCCTCAGGCCTTCTTATGAAGTTTGGCAGGTCCAAATGACCACAGCATTTAGTCTCCGTTGTTCACACAGCCTGTGTTCTGTAGTACAACAAAAATGAAACATCAAACAGACATCTGTGTTGGCCCCAGTGTTTGAGGAGCCTCACCTTGGTTTGCTCAGGCCAGAACACTTGCTGTCGTATTGGCTGTTCACGCTCAGAAAAGTGGCCACCCCGACGATAGAAACTCACTACAAGAAAAATCCGAGCAGTTGGATATTGTCATCAGCGGTCACAAAGAGGCATAGTGTGGCCTGAATGAGTCACTGGGGGTGTCCCACTGCACAAATGACAGTTGCATACACTACGACTGTCCATAAATCGCCATGATTTTCTTAAGATTATGCAACTTATGCAAAAACTGGAAGTAAAACAAAACAAAAAGAAAAAATCGCAGCAAAAGCCCGGTTGTTGTCATTGTGATTTTTCTAAGCATTTTTTTTGTCATTTCAGTTGGATATATTTTGTGTTTTGGATTTTTCTTATTCCGCCACCACTTCGTGTGTTATTTTTTTTTTTTGGCTTGGTGCGGCCATATTGTTTTCACATTGCTATGGCTACTGCCAGTCACATGGTGTATTTAATAGGCACCTCATACCTATGAAAGATGGCAGCACAGCACGTCTTTATTTTGATATTGGGATAAGTAAAAACTGCCGCTTGGAATCTTTGGACTTGATCTTTGACTAAGTCTTTTGGATTTCAGTCCTAATCTTCCTGGCTTTTTAACCAAGACCCCAGCATTTTTTTGTTTTGCCCTTCCAGTTGCCTTTATCAAAACTGTCCCTTTCAGGAAACACCTGCCTCCTGACTTTGGGCAAAAAAAAACTGGGAGTCGTCAACTTACTGCACTCTATGTTTTGATGTGAATTTTCAAAATTGCCCCCCAGGTGTTATTTTCAGGTTTGCAGTTGGGGACCCTCGATTGGCCTCACTAGATCAACTGGCACAAACAGCACCCCAAAAGAAAATCAGGCCATAAACTCCAAGCATCACCTAGAAGGCAGTCAGCCTCACAAAGCCAGACGTATAACACAGTCGATACGCCTCGGGACAGCCATGAGTGAATTCTGCTGAAATGTGAGGGGGGACAATTAGATGTTTCACAATTCAATGTCTCATGAAGGTGGAGCTCTAAGTAGGGTTTGGCGAGAGGCTGGGGCTGCTACTGAGCCGGGACGCCCAGGAGGACCAGAGGAGGGCTTGCATCTCCTCCAGACCACGAGGGGGCGACCGCCCTGGTGGCTTTGGGGACCACAGGTACAGAGCTTTGAAGCTCAGCCCTGTAGGGGCCCATGGTCACCGCCAGGGGGCGCCCCTGTGCCTTTGGAGCCCTGGACCGGTTGTGACAGAAGTGCTGTTTGGATGAGGACCGGGGACACCCAGAGTGCTTCCGGGTGCGCAGCCGGCACTTCTGCCACACTGGGGAGTGCCGGAGGAAGATCGTCGTAATGCACCTGGAGCACATCCGGGTGATTATAAAAGGCACCGCCTCCCTCCATACGATGGCCGGAGTATGGAGAGAAGGAGACGAGGTCTTGGAGGAGGCAAGGAGGCGGCCTGAAGAAGGAAAGGCATTTGTGTAGTTGGCCTGGACTTTGCGTGCACTTTTGTAAATAGCTTGAATGTATAATAAACGTGTTGTGGGTGAACCAACGATGTCCACCTGTCTGCGTCCAGGCCGGCTTCCACAAGGAGCAGTGATTTAAACAGCAAAGACCACCGGTGCTCTGCTCAGCTGTTTCAAGTTTAAATTAATCACATTAATTTCTCTGGTTACAACACAACAAATAAGACATAGCAGCACTTGAGGAGGATAGCCAAGTGCATCCCAGGACTTAAGGACATGACAGACCCAGAGAAAGCCACCTGACTTAGTCTTGAGCAGAGAAGACTGCATGGGCACCTCATCCAGGTCTTCAAAATCCATCGATCGATCGAGTAGATGCAGCAGATGTCTTTCAGCTTAATGTGAATGATGTACGTTGGAGCAGATGAGGCAGCACCAAAGAAGACACTCGGAGTCTTTGGACAGGCAGCAGAATCGAGATTTATTGTACGGCGCACATAGAGACTCATGAGTGAGCAGCTTCAGGCATCTCTTACATTTATTACAATTCTTACCATAC
This sequence comes from Polypterus senegalus, assembly GCF_016835505.1. NCBI lineage: Eukaryota > Metazoa > Chordata > Cladistia > Polypteriformes > Polypteridae > Polypterus > Polypterus senegalus. The sequence continues at coordinate 102,101,554 of NC_053169.1, read as the reverse complement.
AAGCCGTTATTCATCCTCATCGGACTCCAATCATTTCACTGCTCTAATCTTGCCTCCAATTAATTTCTTACACAAGGGGGTGTCAAAAGCCCCTCTCTGACCATCATGTCTGTTTGACGAGGCCTATCCTTACTCCATACCAGCTCTTTGCTCTAAGCGAGGGGCCCGTCCTTCTCCAGCTCTCCTGCACGTCTGACCTTTGGCTTCATGAACTATTGGTGGCTTCCAGCTCATACAGAATAATAAAAATATGTAGGCAATCCTAACTCGTACATCTTAGTTCTTAGTAAAACATAGTGTCTACTTTTCTCATGTGCTTATAAAACTTTTCAAATACGTACAGATTGCCAATTTTAAGAACACATTTCTCGAGAACATGGGTGGAAATTATGGGGATGTGCATTTGGGACTGGAAAGAACTGGGGCATCTGAAACAAACTACCAAGTCATGAGGCTGAAGACAACCTGTAAGAAGAATCGAGAGGGGATACTGGGACAGCTGAGCCATTAGCTAAACCAACGAGGGACAAGTGGGCTGAATGGCCTCATCTCATTTGTCACATTTCTTACGTTCGTAAGTCTGACCGATAAGAAGTTATGATGGATAAACTCTCCATGGCTGAAAAGTCTCCCAAACAAAGAAACAAAGAAATGCGTCTCGTGTGTACGCAAAACGCATTACACACAGCAGACTAAAACCAAACACAACCTGAAAGAAGGGAACAACCGTTCTGCAAAATCAGATTACTTTTGAGCGCTTAAGTACTTCACTGGACCGCACTGCCAGCTCCAGCAGCGTGTCGTCACTCACACACACACACACACACAATCAGGTGCCGGTGAACAACTACATTAAGGCAGGAAACTGGCGTCTTAAAAATCCACGTTTACATGTGCAAGTAACCTTCTTTATTATTATTTCGCCTTATAAAATTCTGGAGTTCTCCTTTGGCAAAACTCTTAGATGTCACCAAACTGAGCAAAAAACCAAAGAGTTAAACGTCATCAACGGCCGCCCTGAATCAGAAAATAAGCACGAGGCCTGTGATCAGCGTGTTGTGTTTTATAAATATGCTTCGTCGTATTTAAAGGATTGCATGCAGCACACTCTTTTCTGCTTGCTGTGCGACTGAGCCCTGCAATGGAGCAGCCGACCAGTACGTGGGCTTCTTTTCTTACACCCAGTGCTGCTGGAATTAAAATAACAGCGGTATTTATACTTCAATAAGATATGCGTTAGGTTAACTTGCTATTTTAAAAAATAATCAGACTACTTCACGCAGGTTACTTTAACTTACTGCCCTTGAGATTGAGTTCGAGTTTACCACTGGACGTTCAACTTAGCAACATAAATTCAGCAGTTTCTGACATACTGAAACAGACTGTTTCATCAGGAGAAGGAATGATGGGATTGTGTGAACAGTCGCCTCTGGAAATGTATCAGCCTGTGGCTGCTAATGGAGAGTGCGAAGCAAATGCATGTGCAGGCTGAAAGAGTGCAATGGACATGCGCAATGTCACTCGGGGACACAAGGGGGCGCGTTGCCGACGGTAACATCTTCCTTTTCTTCCACAGCCCCGAGAAACCGCCCACGGAGAGAAAGAATAAAAACTCCGCCCCCTGCCGTTCCCGCGGTTGTAAAAGCGAGGCGCTCCCGGCACGGCACATCTCATTCTGGAGAGAGCAGACCGATGACTTGAGCTCCTCCCTGAACTTAATGCACGTGAGACAAGACTGAAAAATCCTCGTGTTTAGTTCCTTTGTTAACCTGTTTTTTGTTTTGCCACTTTATTTGTTGTGCATTGAGCGCCTGTTTCATTTCAAGGACCAATTCGTGCCCCAACATTTCCTCTGTGTATTCCCTCTTTCAATGACAAAAGATTACAAAATCCTTAACAGTAACCCAATTATGGGTTTACATGGCCACGTTACCCAATTTCCTCAAGTTATATGGGAGTTTACCTAGCATTTTGGAAATCGGGTTTCTATGAATACTCAGTTTATTGAAGCCCATGTAAACCCAGTCATGTACGTGCGCCAGTGGATCATCCTCCAGGCTCATCTGAGGTATGTACTTGCACCCTGGGTCGAGAGGGGTGCGCTGGCACAACCTTATCCTCTTTTTTTATCCTCTATAATCCCGAGAAGATACCCACTGCAGGCAATTGACCCACCGCTACATATCCCATGATTCCCGGAGGGTAGCATCACTCGTTACGGGAACACACCGCAGGACGGAGCTCCTTCCTAACACGTCTTCGAGAGGCTTTTTCAGCTGTGAAGGGTTTCTCAGGCTTCTTTGAACTGCTGTTTCCATTAAATGGGGATGACCAGCTTGGCACCCCCACATTTCAACTTGTGGACCTGCACAACCTTCCAGCGACTACAACATGCTAAATGCTGTTCACAATTAAGAGCCTACAGCTGGAGTCAACGTGAGGTACAAAGAATTGGTAGCTACGGTCACAAAAAAAAATAACCGCACACCACCTAACTGCACTAAACGGCATGCCATCATATCGAGTAAAAAAGGAGGTGAAGAGCGCTTAGGTGAAGTGAGGTGCTTTTGCAATTGATAATGAAGAGCCACAGGAGAAGCAGATTTTGGTACACAGTACAGTGGAGACCAGTGACGTGCCGAACGTCACTCCAGCACAGACCGCCACATCCCCTGTAGCCCTGAATCAGCCTGTTGCTCTTCTCTGGACCTTCTCCAGTGCTGTTATGTCCTGTTTGGAGACTAAAACTGCCTACAGGACTCCAGACGAGGCCTCACCAGTGTGTTATAAAGCTTGAGCAGACCCTCCTGTGACTTGTACTCCACACGTCAAGGCGCTATATAACCTGACATTCTGTGAGCCTTCTTAATTGGCTTCTGAACACTGGCTAGCTGTTGATAATGTCGACTCCACTATGACTCCCAAGTCTTCTCATAAGGTGGACTCTCAATTTTCCAACCTCCTATCGTGTATTCAAACTTCACATTTTTACTTCTTACGTGTCACACTTTACATTTCATTGTTCACAAATCTGCCCAGACCTGTCTGCTGTCCAAGTCCCTTTTTGATGATTTAGCAGATTCTCAATTATCTGCCAATCCACGCATCTCTGTACCATCTGCAAACTTAACCAGCTTGTTGCTCGTATTCCTATCCAAATCACTTAGCTGAAGCTTTGTCATTTTTGTCAGTGCCAAGTCTTTTGTTCAGTTTCTTTTTCAATTTGTTTCGCTTGAGTTTTCAGTTGGACCCCGGACATTTAAAATGCACAGACTGCAGGGGTGTGTTTTTAGGAAGAAATCGTGTGGGCGAATGGAGACCTTTCAGCGGTGGATTTTGCTGCAATTCACTACAAACGTTTTAGCGAGTCGTCCCCAGACACGCATTCGCATTCGAGAACCCCATGAGATGATATTGAAGGCAACAGAAATCTTTTGCCAGGACTCCAATTTTACCAGGACACAAATGACGTCTTCCTCTGCTGACTTTTTTTTTTTGTCTTAACCTCCACACGCCCTCCACAGTTGCTGCTGGTTTGAAATTTCAATAGTGTTCGACACGATGACATATCAGTCACTCTGTGGCCACTTCACGTCAGCATGTGGGAGAACCTTGGGAGCAAAAATAGCAAGTGGTGTGTCACAAATGACACTTCTTCATGTTACAAGCACAGTTAGCCTGACCTGACCCTCCAGTTTGGGAGTAACACTATAACGGGTATAGCTGTGCCAGGCGGCACAGAGGCTTACAACAAGCTGAATGGCGGACTGTTAACTTTACTAACTCCGCTTCACTTACAGCCTTAAATCAATCACTTACTGAGACCGCTCAGGATAGCGGAGGAGCCGGCAGTGGGCAACACACACTCACTCACACACCTGTGCTCAGTCATGCCAGGCCAATCACGTCTTTGGAACGCAAGAAGAAAAGGAAAAGAACTTGGACATGGGCAGGATTTGAACCCAGAACTCTGGATCTGTGGCTGAAGATGCCATAAACCCAGAGAGACCCACAGGTCCCACTCATCCCTGCAGTTATCCAAAGCGGAGCCACACTACAGGAGCACAGCCATCTGGAATATGTGGTGGGGGTTCGTCTTTTCCTTTCTTTTTCCCCAATGAGAAGGGGGGTCCAAATGCTACCACCTGTTGGCCTGGAGGTTTGACCAGCCTCCCGACAGATCCCAGTGTGCTAGGTGGCCTGCCATATGTCATCAGCAGGACTCCCTGGTTGAGCCCACCTGGTGCATCTGACTAGAAATCGGCGCCATCTAACTTTCTCAAGCTGGCACACCTGTCCAGGGGAGTTTCCTGCCTTGTATTCAGTGCTGGGACAGGCGGGCGTTAGAACACACAACTTGGGGTCCTAGTGATTCCTACACTGACACCGGATGATGCGACTCCCCAATTGGCATGAGAGGAGCTGACCACTGAGGCCCAGAAAATCTCCATGATAGGAGCCGGGCATTGAGCTCCATGCGCACACACACACACACACACACAAGATGATTCATCACCTTTTATTCTCCCTCTACAATCATTCCCTATAATTTAACATTTCCGGGATCTGCCAGATCCAGGAGCACAGGGCCTTCCAAGAGGTGGACTTCCCTCTCGCCCACCGACCATCCGTCACCTTCATTTCTTAACCCAGCCAGCTCGTCTCTCCACCATCCGCCTTCCTCTCCCGTCGTCTTCCTGCCAGCTGCTTTTCTAAAGGACCCGCTTCTTGCGTTCCTAAGCGACTAAACTTGAACACTCCCAGGGTAAATGATTAAGCCGCCATGCCACCTCAGGCACAACTTCTCAACACTGGATTGTTTCTGCATTCTTCTTTAAAAAAAGGGGCAGGACACATGCAAAAAAAAAAAAAGAAAGAAAAAAAAACAGAAAACGTGCAGGTCTGTCCAGATTTCGAGTCGCTCGTCCTCATGACAGGTGTGATTCGGCCACTGCCCAGTACTCTTGAAGCGGTTTGTTGGCCTCCACCCTGTGAAAGGTGCTATATAAAGATAAACGAGAACACCACCGCTGACAGCAAATGGGCGGCTTGTGGCCCGCAGATTACTGCATTAGGCGGCTGCTCTCGTCGTCAGTTGAACTTTCATTTTTGATCATCAGTTCCGCGCTTTGCGTCTGTGCGTCGGGCCACAAACCTCGGCTTAGCTTCTCAGGCTTACCCTTCACTAAAGTCTCTCTGTCATTCAAAGTACGTGGGGACTCCTGAAATCCTCTATTTCTGCTTAATAAGCACCAGCATCCCATTCAGGGCTGGACCCTGACTTGCCCCAAGTACCCCTTGCACAAAATCCCTCGGTAATGGACCAACAGAGACAAATCAAATAGTAAAGATGGCCTGGCATCCCACCCAGTGTTGGCTCGGTGCCTTTGGGACAAGCTCTGCCACTCTGCGAGCCTGGAAAGGACTAACTGGATTTAGAAAATGGACAGAGAGATGGATAATAAGAAGAACGACCCCGAAAAGGACTGGCATACCTTCCAGGGTTGACTCCTGCTTTGGACCCAACGTTGCTGTGACAGGCTAATGGCTGCCATGGTCAATAACAACTTAGAACATTAGCTCTGTCTCTGCATGACCCTGCGGTGGGCAGAATGCACCCAGAAAATGGAGGACTGGATACCTTGACATTATCATCATAAATAACAACAACAACATGGCATCCCATCCCATGGCACTCAACTTGGACCCAGTGCTAAGGTCAAATCAGTGCACACTCCTGTGATTGACTAGTAGCTTCAGAGAATGGATACTTCTCAATAGTCAGGGAATGAACAGTATGGCACTTGCCCTGAACCGACTGACTGAACACCACCAAAAAATTTTCTAAGGGACCTTCCATTTTTAGCACTGAAATGAGCCCAATAAAGTCTAAACTGTACCATAAAAAGCTGCTCAGTGAAAAATGACACAGGCCACGCCGGAAGATTAGCCACCTTAATGAAGTGTCATTGTGTCTATATGGTCGCTATGCCTCCGTCATTCCAACATGTGGTACATCATAATCATCAACACTGCTTTTACAAATCCCATACAACAAAGACATATACATTGCATTTGTCACTCCAACAGATGGCACATCACAAATGTTAACTCTGCTTTAATGAATCCCATAACAAACAGCACATAACTGAGACATGTGCATTGCATTTTTCATTCCAGGAAATGGCACACCACAAACATCAATGCTGCTTTTACAAAAGCCATACCAAGCAGCATATAACAGAGACATATGTGTTGCATTTGTCGTTCCAAAAGATGGCACATCACAAATATAAACTCTGCATTTATGAATCCCACACCAAATCGCACAGAACAGTGACATATGTATTGCACTTGTCATTCCAACAGATGGCACAAATGCGAACACTGCTTTTACGAATCCCATACCAAATGGCATATAACAGAGACATACGCATTACGCGGTCGGTGCACTGCAAACGTTAACACTGAGCTCAGTGTTAATTACTTAGATTTCAACCCGTCACAGATGGGTGGCACAGCCAGTTACTTACTGTTTGGCTGAAATCTTTACCCAAGATGGCTTACAACATCTGAGATAGAGTTGGTTACATTTCTTTTGTTTTTCCACTTTGAGCACAGGCAAGTGAATTGACTTGCTAAGGGTCACACTGTGCCAATAGCAGGATCTGTACCCATGACCTCAAGGTTTGAAGTTCAAAGTGAAAGCCTTAACCACTATGCCACACTGTCCGCTATGGTTCTCTTTGATGCTGTCAAATAGAAAGCCCCCTTGACTAACAGGAGAGCTCACTTGGGCTGCAATGTAGGAAAATGGCAGCCACCAGAGGAGTATGCCAAACATGTTGAAAAAGTGTGGTGTTTAAAGAATACTCCTGGCTAATGGTCCAGCAGGTAAGTTGGCACAAGGGCTTGACTGGCAAAGACAATTTAGGCTGGAGCAAAAGAGAGACTAATGGGCAAGTGGGTGTGCCAGGCCACCTGAGAGGCAAGAGGGGACCTTCAGGGCTGTCTTTTTGTTTTGCTCACCCCAATACTTCATGCTGTCCCTTCAATTATCTCAGACTTTCAGGCCATGTTTTTGAACCTCTTGAACATTTCACTAGCCATGAGGTCAGTAAGACCAGGGGTCCCAGGACTGCCAGCTCAGTCCTGTCAATTGTTCACCAAACAATGCTGCTAACTGCCTACGGGGTCCTGTTCACTTCATTAGAAGAAGACTGTCCTTGGTACCTTTATAAACCTCTTCAATAATGGCACAAAAAACCGTTTGCCATGTATAGCACCATGTGCTGGTGGGCGCCATGATTAACGCTATACTAACCCCATGATTAACGCTATACTAACCAATGACACGAATGCTTAGAATTGGCTTCTAATTTAGAGATTAAATGGAAAGATCAACAGAGTATGACGGAGTAAAGTAGTTGTGTTTTGGACGGCCTGGCTGGTATGCCGGATGAACGCGATGGCTTCACGACGTGTGACAAGCCACTTCCCGGAGACACCGTGCTGCCGAGTGCCCTTCCGTCTCCCTTGCCAGTCTCGCCAAACAGGGCACGCTGTCCTGGATGGGGCGGGGAGAGTCGTTCATACTGAAGATCGCTTCATTTTTTTTTTTTTAATACACAGCTGGGGGGTGGCGACGTTACCATCGCGATCGTCTACATTTGCGGCCACAACAAAGCGCTACATTGGCAGTAAATGGAAGAAGCCAGCAACGCTCTGATCGTGTGCTGTTTAGGCAACATTTCAAAAGTTCAAATGTACGAGGAACACTTGACGGGCTCGATGTTATCTTGTAACTGAAGCACAACACCGAGCATTCGACAGATCTATGAAAGAAACCCTCTTTCCAGCACGAGCCCTGTTCGGGCTTCATATTTTTTTTTTTCTGCAACCAAATTAAAGTGAGGAGGGGCTACGGTGACAGTGGTGACAGCACCCGACCGTTGATGTTGGGCGGTCTAAACTCTAAAGAAAAGGCAACCGACTAACAGAACCCCCCACCCCTGCCTTCTCCCACCCAAATCCGGTGCCCGTACGGTTAAGCTCACCCCGAGATCACACGGGTTCACTCCCTTCCGAATTCTTTCTTACCTTTCAGCTGCGGAAGAGGACTCAACTCGATCACACTGTTTTGACTCCGGAACTGAGACGAGCCCTGCGAGCGCTTCTGCCTCTGCGCCTTGCGCACGGATTTACGGGTGAAGCCGTCCACCTTCTCGGCCGCCGAGATTGCCGACATTTTCCACCGGGACGACTGTAAGCTTGTCTCCGATTCAGGGCCACCAGGGAAGAGTGCCGTGGAATGCCAAAGTCCACCGCGATTGCCGAGTTCAGGCTCTCAACAGATCAAATGACGCCTTTATAAATCCCCCGATAGCGCCCATTGAGCAGATCCCTGGGGTGGTGGGGGGGCTGGATTTGTTTTGATCCGATCCGTACACGTGCGGGGCTGGCGATCCTACACTCGGCCAGTCGCGGCTCTCTTCTTGTCGCCGATGATATAACCGAGATTGCAGCCGCACGACACCGTGACCATATCTCTGCGTGCCAGATCTACAGGTTGCGCGAGCAGATCCTCAGGAGAGCGGCGCGTTTTGGTCAAACCGATTTTCCCTCCTTTCACGTGCGAACGGTGGCCATGTGAACGGCTGCGCGGTGTCCGGATTGCCTGCAGCTGCTGTTTATTCGCAAAGGTCGGAAGAAATTCGAAGCGCAGCCCTCCTCGCCGGCGGCCGAGAGACAACCGGCTCCCTCTCGGAGCAGCTTTTCGTAGACATGCAGCGTCGTTCGCACAATCGTCCGCTGACAGCTCTTCCTGCTTACTTCCAACTTTGTTCTTAATTAATTAACTTCAAATTCACAAGCGAACGCCAAAGGTCTCCTCCCACTCCGCAAACGAAAAAAGACGCACAGTTGACACGGAAGCCACAAGCCCGCCCTTCTCTAGCGGCGGTTACGAGTGACAATCAAAGAAACCAATCACAATGAGGCTTTGCAGATGAGGGCGTGCGGCAGGCCAATTCGATTCGCAGTTTTGTGTTTTCCGGTCTACCCGCCCTTCGCTTTGCAAAATGATAGGCAGGCAAACCAACGAATTGAACGGTAGAAGAAAAGGCGGCGGTCCAATAGAAACTTTGCATTTTGCAGGCGTACAGGGTTGCGTGTCCACACTAAGTGCGCGTGGATGTGAACGACTGCTGTCGCTTTTAATGCCAAACGAGTTTGAGGTTTCAGCGAGCGGTTTTGTGGGTGCCACTCGACGGCGGACTCTTTACATAAGTTTAGCTTGACCTCTGGATGGTGGTCTGAAGCATACGCGTGACCTGAGGCTAAGCAGCGTTCGTGAGGTAATAAAATCCAAACCGCACACACGAGGTGGGTACGGTAAACTCCCTAGATGGGGAACACAAACCGCAAGCCATTGTCTCGAATGATCGCTTGGATGGCACCACCTGACATTTGTGGTGTTTCTGTTACGTTTACGTTTCTGTTCTTTTCCCCTTTTCGATTGTACTTGATGGTGCCTCTGGCTTTACTCTGCCATTAGCATGGCTGTTAAGAGCCATTTTAGAAATTTGTTTTAAGAATTTTGCTTTATGCATCCCATCACCAAACATTCCCGTCGTTCTGGCTCGCGGTAGTGAAGCTCGTCTCCCACATTTGGCCCCCTCGGAGATGTTGTGACAATTTCACTGTTATTTGGTAGTTTGTTTCAACATAGCCTACGTTTATTCGAAAGCTAAGCAAGCTGACACTTTTATCCAAAGCAACTTAAGCACGAGCTCCCCATCATTTAGTAAACGTTAGTCTTGGGGTCGCTGTGCAAAACAAAGTTGATCAGCGCAGTTGAAGAGCTCTCAACAAGATAAAAGTCGAGCTGTAAAACTGCATTTAGGCAGGAATTCACCAAAAAAGAGGGTCTTCAAGTAGCCCTTAAAAACACTGAGGGGGTCCGAATTCGGAATGGAGGTGAGCAGCTCGCTGTGCCAGCCATGAAGAGTCTGGATTGACATTCAGTGCCACACAGAGCGCAGGTTGTCGGCAGCCCTGAGTGGATGACCAGGAGCAGAGGATCTCACAAGAGTCTCCGTATACTGCTGTGTATACAGATGCTGACCCATTGACTACTTTGGAGGCCTGGCATCAATGTGCTGCTTCAGGGAACCAATGGAATGATCAGAAAAAAGGAGTGACGTGCACTCAGTTTTATGGAGTTTGGTTTGATGAAAGTTACAAAAATACATCATGAAAGTAGCCTGACCAAGTAGAGTGTTGTGAAAAAATATTTGGCCCCTTCCTCATTGCTTCTGTTTTTGAGTTAGTTACACACACGGGAAGTGAAGAAGAGAGTGCAGGCAGGGTGGAGTGGGTGGGGAAGAGTGTCAGGAGTGACTTGTGACAGACGGATATCAGCAAGAGTGACAGGGAAGGTCTACAGGACGGTAGTGAGACCACCTATGTTATACGGGTTGGAGACGGTGGCAGAGTTAAAGATGTTAAGATTTGCATTGGGTGTGATGAGGCTGGACAGGATTATAAATGAGGACATTAGAGGGTCCGCTCAAGTTGGACAGTTGGGAGACAAAGTCAGAGAGGTGAGATGGCGTTGGTTTGGACATGTGAGGAGGAGAGATGCTGGGGATACTGGGAGAAGGGTGCTAAGGATAGAGCAGCCAGGGAAGAAGAAGGCCTGAGAGAAGGTTTATGGATGTTGTGAAAGAGGACATGCAGCTGATGGGTGTGACAGAGCAAGATGACGAGGATAGGAAGAGATGATCCGCTGTGGTGACCCCTGAAGGGAGTAGAAGAGGCCTAGTGCTTTTTTAGAAACCTTGTAGTGACAACTTCACTGTCATGGTGAGGGTTAATATGGAACCAGCTTTAGATTAACAGGCAGTGGAGTCGAAATATCAATGAACTTTAGTCACGTACCTGAGTGAGGAAGTAAGGTGCTGGGTAAGTAATCCAGGTGCTGTTTAACTTTATGACATAAATATGTCAAGTTCTACTCCAGTTCCCTTTATCTAGTAATACATTTTGTGTAAAGATCTGAAGCTATTTGCTGTGACATCTATTTAAAACAAGAGGATGTCTGGAAGGGGGCAAATATTTATTCACAGCACTTTGGAGTGGTCGTCCCACAGACAATCCGCTTACTAAAAACGCACTGCATGTCTCACCGCACAGCCGCCGGTTCAGTCGGTCACTCTCTAGTGAAGCGGCAGTACGCGTGTGAGGGCATCTCCAGCCGTGTCCCTTAGCAGCGCATGCTTGCTCGCAGTGATGCGTCTCCTCGAGGCACACTATGACCTTGCACCTACAAGCATGTCACTCTTAAGGAAGAAAGGAGCTGTGCAAATGCCCCCCGGCTACCATCTGAACGAGGCCAGCCAGATCACCTAGACAGATTATTGAGCTCTTTTCCTTTGAGAGTCTCTTTCACATGTCAACACATGTCGTGTCAGATGCCATTTGTGAGATTCACTTGGCTTCTCCAGCAGACGAGTTCTCTACATGTTTGTGCACCAGAGATATGAGAGATTATGTAAGCCGTCCATCTGCTTGGTATGAGGTGCAATCCAGATGGAAGTGCAGGAAATCTGCGGTCAGTCCAAGAGACCCTCACACTTAATGGTCAGCACAGAATCGCTAACAAATAGTAGGACAGACGTTAAAGGCACTATATTATAGAGGTGGATGGGAAAAACACTCGGTAACATAGATAAATGTGAAAGGCACTCTATAATTGATAAATGTGAAAGGTGCTACCAAGTAGTACATACATATAGATGTGAAAGGCGCTCTATAGTTGACAGAAGGCATTATACAGTAGGTCGTTACTTCTGAAATGTCCTATACAGTATAATAGATGTAGATGGGAGTGACATTCTTCAATACACAGATGCATGTGAAAGGTGCTTTATGATTAATAAATATGATAGGTGCTATGGAGTACACACATACAGATGTGAAAGGCGCTCTATAATTGACATATGGCAGTTTACAGTAGTAGGTCCTACATATCAGAGATGTGAAAGGCGCCGTATGATAGACTGATAGATACAAAATCTGCTATATGACCGATGTGAAAGGTGCTATATAATAAATATGTAAGACAGTCGGTCTGATGTACAAGGTGCTATGTAGCAGAAGGAAAGATGAACACATGAAATGTATAATGTTATAGACATTGATATGAAAGGCACTCTATAATATGTAGAAAGAAGGCAAAGGAGATGTGAAAACCTCCATATTATTAAGAGAGAGACAGGTGTGACATGCATGCATTAACAGAGAGAATCGAAAGGCACTATATAATGGACAGTTACGTTTGATAGACAGTTATGGATGTGAAAGGCACCATATGACTGATTAATAGGTACATAGAAATGAAAGGCGATAAATAATAAAGCTGAAATACACGCTGTGACAAAAGGCGTCAACACCTGACCCGACACAGACAGACACGGGAGGCACACTTAGAAAAATAAAAGTGCTTTTACTTTGTCTTACTCTTCGCCTGAGGGCAACGCCCAGTACTTTCTTCTTCTTCTTCCTTTTCTCTTTCTTTCTCCACCACTCCTCTCCAGCAAGCTTTGTCTCCCACCTCCTGACTCTGGCTGCCGGAGTGGTGGCTGCTGGTTCCTTTTATAGCCCACCCGGAAGTGCTTCAGGTGTTTGAGGACCCTTTTCCGGCTGCACTTCCCGGTGTGGTGGAAGAACCGCCCACATGGACTCAGGAACTACTGCAGTGCCCCCTGGTGGCACCCCCGGATCCCAGAGAACTCCATCTCCCACCGAATCCGAGGCACCAGTGCCACCCAGGGGGGCTGCTATCTAGCGTCCTGGGGGAGGTACTGATCAGTCCATGTCTCTTCCCCCTGACCATATACAGAAGAGGTGCACTGGCCATCCGCCACAATGCTAACAGTCAGACAATAATAAATGGTCTCGGCTCTTATGGCTTTGGACTGCAAACAAGGAAGAGAAACCATGAGATCCGAGGTTAACCTAAATAGAAATTAATAAATTTATTAAACAATAAAAGTCTCAAGGGAATACAAACCAATGGTTGGTCACATAATAGAAAAAGGAACTACAAGGAAATGAGGCCGAGAAATACAAAATACACATGAGAGGAACAAACAAACACAGCCAAGAAAATACACTCAGATAAATCCCAAAACTTGTTGTTCAGACATTCTTGGCCTCGGTCGGGGGTCTCTGGCATGTGCTGGGCTGCCTGCCTGCTCTCTAGTGTCCTGTGGAGGCATTGCATGCTTCTGTTGAGGCTTTCATCTCTTGCTCAGTTGTGCTAGTGCCCCAATCTGATGCCCTTTGTACTTGACACAGCGCCCCCTAGCGACCTGCCATCCCCCTGTATTACTGTATTTGCTTGTGCACAACCTTTCTGCTAAAGTGTCCCTCTGTCCTGGAGGCCGGTCACAGGACTCGCTCCTGCCCTTTACCATCTGCCCACCTAGGCATGCCTTCACAACAGCTTAGAAACCCCTGCCTATCTGTTAGGATTGCCCCTCTGCATTTGCCTTGACTGGTTTGGACCCCTTTCTATCTAGTGGGTGTCTCCTCTGAACCTGCCTTCATATTTGTGATCCCGTCTGTCTGGCAGGATAGTCACGGTGGATTGGCCTTGACAGATTTGGAGTCCTGTCTGTCCAGTGGGTTGTACATATTTGAACCCCTGTTTATTCAGTAAGATGAACCCTCTGAACCTGCCTCAATATGTTTAAACCCCCGGTCTATCCCTGTGGACCTGCCTTGACAATCTGAGCTCTCTGTAACGAGTGGAGTGACTGTCCCATTCCCAAGTGCCTAATTTGTACCTCTGAACCTCCTGCTTTTCTACCTGTGCCAGTTTGCCCTTCTCCTTTTGTTGGCCCCTGGCGTCTTTAATCCTCATCCCCTCAACCTTCAAATTGCACCAAATTGGAGCTCCCTCTAGTGGCCTCTGTGGTCCCTGCTTCCCCAGTCCTTTGGTGGATCTTGCAGCCCCAGGTCTCCAAGGCTGTGCCCCAGCAGTCTGTTTTAGGGGTGGTCCTGTGTGCCCTCTGGTGCTCAGGAGGTGTTGCTGTTTTCCTTCCATTTCCTTCCAGTCCTCACTTTGTCCAAAAAAGCTAGTCAGGGATCTCTGGGATGTGCTGGGCTGTCTGCCCTCTAGTGTACTGGGGGTGGCATTGTATGTTTCTCATGAGGCTTCAGCTCTCTCACTCAGCTGTGCAAGTGCCCACTACCTAATGCCCTTTGTGCAGGGCACAGGGCCCCTTAACAACCTGCCGTCCCCTGTAATGGCTTGTGCAGAGCCTTTTACTGCTGCCAGAGTGTCCGTCTGTCCTGCAGGCTGATCACAGGAATCGTTCCTGCCTTATACCATCGTGCCAGCCGGGCACCCCTTCACGGCAGATTTTGCTGACGTTGTCATGCACTGTTATGACTCGATGCTTTGCTTATTGGCCATCAGCTCTCCCCACGTTGACGGCCCACCGTATTTGTCTCATTATGCAAGCTCCTTCTTGGTAATGCCAGGCTTGCTAGTCAAATGAAGCTGGAGAGAAGGCTATTATTAGAACTTCTGTACGGCTCCAGTCTTTCTCTGCATTGCTAATCACAGGCGCGCGGCTGTCAGGGGAAAACAAGTGGGCACCTCCAGGGCTGGGCGAATGAATGGGCACCCACACGAGCGCAGCAATATGTTAATAATGACAAGCGGTCCGATCACAGCTCTAATGTTAATGTGCACAGACCGCCGTGTGCATGTGAGCATCCATGTGACGCGACTGCATACATACAATTAAACACACAGAGGCGTACATTATCACGGAAAGCCACAGAGAGCTACACACACGTGAATGTACACGAGACACTCAGACCCCGAGCTTCCACCTCAATACATCTGATGTGCACCCAGTGGCCAGTTTATTAGGTACACCTATCTAGTGGGCCTTCAGAACGGCAGGGGTTTGTGTGCCCGTGGATTCTACAAAATATGTCATGTGCTAGTCAGGAATGCTGTGCCATGTGGAGATGATGTGCCAAGCGCAGTTGCTGCAGATCGGATGGCTCCACAATCTTGCTGCCAATGGTCCTATGCCCCTCATCTCAAAGAAACTCTGTAGAGTTGAGATCTGGGGACTATGCAGACCACTGAAGCCAAGTCCAGCAGCACCAGGCGCAGTGCCAGTAGAGGGCACCAGGCCATCACAGCTCCCGCTGACGCACACGTAGAACCGGTTTGGGGTTGTCAGTCCACCTGAGGTGTGAATCTTAGGAATTAAGAGAGGAGGTGCCATATGGACATGGGGAGAACATGCAGACAATGACCCGGCACAACGTTTGAAGGTAAGACTCTGTGAAGAGGAAGTGCAGACCAGCGCACTATTGTGCCAGCCACACACACCTGCTTATACGCAGATATACATAATCATGAATATGTACAGAGTTGTGCAGCAATAATCAGGACTCAAAGGCACATGTACAGGTGATAGTGTTAGAAACACACACGTGTAAAGCATTAAAAATGAACAAATGCACATTACGTATAATGATTTGAAAAACTAAGCACCTCACCCCGGTGTCTTGTCGTAAGTGACAGTCCACTGATCCTCACCGAGTCCTTCACTTCTGAGCAGATGTCATTGACTTTATTCACCAAAAAAGAGTAAACCTGCAGAAGGTATGTGTGTAAAAGTAAGTGCACCCCAGTGCCTTAGGACCCTGTCGCCCCCTCCCACCTATGCAGCTTGAGCTCTTTGATGCCTGAGCTGACTCTTCTGGAGACGTCACTCTCTTAAGGTCCCTCAGCGGGACTGCCGTCAGGGCTCTGAATAACCCAAGTGCGGTGTCTGTTGTCAAATGTAGAGTTTGTGCAAAGGGGGTGAAGACATTTGCAGGTTGGGGGCTCCAGGACCCCCACAAAGGCAGACACACCGGTTAGTTTAACACAGTCTAACAGAAAGCCCCCCTGAAGTGCCGAGTGCAGGCCCTACCCGTTGTGGCTCATCCTACTGACCACTGAAGGCGACCTGCTGCACTCAGGCCAGTCTGACGGCCTACTGAGCGGAAATACCTGAGCGCAGCGGTGCCCTCGGGCCCGCTGGGAACTGTTGAGACCCGCTCGTAGAAAATATGTGATGGGCGAGACCCGACGGGAAGGCGTGGGCTGCATTACCAGGAAAAAAATGGAAAAAAAATCTGGAAAAATGAAAGCCCAGTACCCTCTTATCACTGACTGGCATTCCATCCAGGGGTTACTTCTTGTCATGTGACAAAAAAAAAAAAGACCAGGTGACCTCAAAACAGTAGGAACGTGGAGTAGATCATAGATGGATACTGTTCATCCTTCTGTTGGACTGAATGCAGTTGAAGTTGACTGGGGTGCCCATTAACAGTCACATTTACCAAGACATGTTTCGAACTTTGAATGTCATTGTCAGGTAAGGTGACAACACTGGCTTCATATGCTGTGCCTAGTTCCTTTGTGTGCTCCACGTGTTCTCCCTGTGGTGCCGGCTTACAGCTGTAAAATCCAGGGTTCAAATCCCAGCTTGCTCATTGTCAGTGAGGAGTTACTGCTGCTGACATGCCTCTGTAAATTCAGGGTTCAAATCCCAACCTCTATGGAGTTGGCATGTGAGTTGGTGCAGCTGACTTGCAGCTGTAAAATTTGGGATTCATATGCCAGCATAGCCACTGTCAGTGTGGAGATGGCATGTTCTTATCATTCGTATGTGATGCTGTAACACATAATGGTCAAAAAGGAACAAAAAAACGAACCCAGACCAGAACTTCACTGGTTTGCCTCAGATACGGGCCTCACCCCAGGCAGCTTGGTCCCCAAACTCAACACGCAGGCATTGATGTCTTACAAAAGCCCAAAATGGAACAAAAGAAATGTGACAAACGAGAGGAGGCCATTCAGTCCTTCACATTCGTTTGTTTAACTAAAACTCTCAAATTCACAAAAATGCTCTTCAAGGGAGAGGATAATTGGAAAACCTCGGGCTTGAAAAGGCAAAGACAAAATAGTATCCCGTTAATTAAAAAAAAAAAAAAATCTTAACAAAAGCACAAAAAGAAAAAAAAAAACAAAAAGAGTCTGCCTAAAAATACAAATGCATCCAAACAACAATCAAGTATCAAATCAGAAAATGCGTACAATAAACAATTCTCACTCCACAACTCTCGATGACGCTCTGAGGGACTTGTCACCTCAACCTGAATATAAAGGCTGGGGGCGGACCCAAGTGGAGATATCATGGGGGCCCCGCCTCTCTGAAAGTACCTCCCACAAAACACAAGGAATGTGGTCAGGAGACAACAAATACACAACACAAAATGACCGAATAATATTTCAATGAAACAATGACTGCATCACAACACATGACAATAAAGGGGACCATTTTGATTCCTAGCCTGGTCACTTGCTGCTTTTTCTTTCCGTGTCTGTGTCTTTTTTTTTTTTTACCTCCAGTTTTCCGCCCACATCCAAAACACAGGCATGGTAGGCCGATTGGTGGCGCTGTGTGGGCCTTGTGGTGGGTTGGCTCCTGCCTGATGCCAGTGTGGCCCTGGATGACAAATGGCCTCCATACTCACACTGTACTCTCTCTCTGCTGCTCCAGTTTTTTGTTTTTTTTTTTGTTTGTCTTCTGCCCATTTGCATCACATGACTGCTAAATGACCTGTGTTGTCTAGCAACAGAGCCAGATGGGGGAGGGGTCAGAGGCTAACTGAAGGGCGGAGCTTAGGCTGTAATGAGACAAGAGCAATACAAATGGACTGCAGGTGAAACTTTTTAAAAATGTATTTATGATATTTTTCTATTTATGTACATTATATTTATATTCTTTCTTATTAGTCTAATTAGTCTTAATGTCAAACAAATGATTTTACAGGATTTCTGAATGACCTGCCAGTTACTACACCTCCTGGTGGCCAGACTGCAGAACTGTATGATTGTTAATAAAATCCTGGAACTTAAAGCTGCACAAGCCCGACAACTCACTTGAGCCAATGGAGTCCTCCTTTGGTTCACCCCCCGGGTACCCTGTGAGGTGTGAACCGTTTGTGGGGAGACCACCTCTTTAAGTTGGTTCCCTGGCTTGGATTTGCCAAGGAGAGGTGGACTGAGTAGCTTGTCGCTGTGGCGTGTGTGAGGGAGAGACTGGCGGAGCTCGTATGGAGCGAGCCCACTACGGTAGGTATGGGCATTGGCAGCAGACCTCCCCATATGGTACCTTTGTGGTCATCCCTGGGGACTCCTGGCAAGCAGCTGAGCTGAGAGCTTCGGCATCTATCACTGTTATGAAAATATTGTAACACTGTGTGTGTGTGTGTGTGTGTGTACTGTATACAATATATCTGTATTGTGAACTGGCGAAAATAGACCAAGGGTACCAATGAAATGTCGGGGTGCCAAACAGAAGCAAAACAAATACAAAGGCCCTCAGCACTCAGATTTCTATGGCTTCAATAGCCCAAAGGCACAGCTCTTCAGTGGGTGCTCGGTCTCCATTGAGGTCCGGGTCCAAAATGAGCGCCTCCTTTTATGGAATCTAGGATGGAAGGGGCGGAGCCTTCTTCCCAAAACTGGTTCATAGGTGTGCATACTTGACAACACGCACAAACATATATACACAATACCAGGGAGCCAGATAGCAGCTTGAACTGGGGCCCAGTATGGGTCCTGAATGGGGTGTCACACTAAGAGGCCGTCCTCTGACGGTGAACTCAACAATTGTAGTCATTTCACTGGTCACTAGTGGGCAGCAGCAACACTATCCCATTGCAATAGTTATGGCTCCCCTAAAGACTTCTGGGAACTGTAGTCTCTGTGCTTCCTGGACTACTGCCAGAAATACTAACTTCATCAGGGCCTCCACCTCCTCACATCACGCCACGTGAGCTCAGAGCCAGGGGAGGAGCAGAGACGAGGGCGCACCTGCAGCGAGGAAGAGGAAGCCAATGCAGAAAAGAAGGGCAAGGCCAAGTACAGTCTATGAACAAACGGGTTAGACAGGCCCATAAGGTTTGATATTTGGAATGTTGCTCCTTCCATTTTACTCTCCAAATGTTTATTTGATTTCTGTAAATCACCATTTGTCTCTATGGGATTGCACTGGTCAGGTGTGTTTGGGCTCAGGGCACACCTCAGATCACCTATAATGTGGGCCATAATAAAGAGCACGTGAGGGTGCTAAAACAAGAAAAGAAACCTGTGCTTCTTAGCGCTCCGTCTCAGGCGCTGGTCGTCAACAAAGGGACTGCCTCCTTCCTGTCCTGGTTGGTTTTGTGGCACTGATACCTAGAAGGGGTGGGTCCTATTGGCATGGACCCGGAAGTGATGTCACTCACTTTCCATTTGAGGTTCTCCTGAACTGAGGATACAAAGAGAGATTGGTAAACAAGAGTGCCCCCCTCAGGCAGGTGGTAGTGTTTACCAGTGTAGAGCCCTGAGGGTGCCTGACAATTAATATATGTTTGATGTTCAAGGAAATTTAGTGCCAAACAAAAGACAACCGGAATCAACAAGACGCCATTTTTAAATGATCATTTGATTTATCGAAGCTAGAACGTTCCCCAACACCTGTGTCAGCCACCGTAGACCATTGCTTTCCATCAGGTACGTCTTTCAAACTTTTTTTTTTTTGTCTTTTCTTGCACTACGCAGATTTTCAAACATGCAGATTCCAATTCTGTTAACGGTTTTCCTGACTGGAACTGATTTCATTTGATCGAGTTAGTTTTGTGTGTCTCTCGTCAGCATTTTGTGACGCGGTTGCCACTGCGTTGCTTGGTAACAGCCCGGGAGGAGAGTAACTGTGACATCACAGGGTTGTGGGTATAAAGCTCGTGACAAACTCTTCTTCATCATCATCATCATCAGAGTTCACAGAGTGAAACCTAAGCACGTTGTACTTCTGATTGTGTCCTTGGCAAACCAAATCCATGCAAGAGATGAGGGCGCACTTTGATTTAGAATTCAGACTTTTGGCTTGACGACTGCGTCTGACTTCCCGGTTCCAGATCTTTGCCTGCTGTCTTCTTGTCCGCATATCATTCTTTTTCTAGCGGAACAGTCACAGACACTCAACAACTGATCTCGGGATGTCGCCGGAGTTGGAGTCGGCCATCCATGAAGTTATTTGGCCCTCCTTTGAGCTCCAAGATGCTGTTATAAACACGTGGGTTGGATATCCTCTACCGATGCATCACTAAGTTCTACTCCCGGTTATTTTTGAATACAGCTCATATTTAAAAAAAGACAAATATGTAATTACGTGTCTCACTGACAGAGTAAATCAACAAACAATGTAAAAATACTCCGACACTGAAATGCAGAGTCCCCGAGTGCACCTGAATGTTACGCCATGCCAACATTCTCCAACATGTCAGCTAGTATTCCCCGAGGAGGGAGGGAAAAAATTCCACAATGGAAAGTTTGGGTAACCTTACACCTTTCACAGGCCATCTCATCATCGTCCGCAGTGGGCCCAGCTTAGTCTGCGCTTATCGGGGAGCGGGAGATATGCGCTGGCTGGCTTATTGCCGGGGATCAGCCCGATTGTTTCACATGGGTTTACACGCACTTAACGTACGGATTTCTAAAATAAGTAAACCTGTAGGAACAAGGCCATTATCGCATCAGGATCGCTCTCATGGGAAAGCAGCCTGACGTCACGCATCGCGTCCCTCTCCGTCTCAAATCCTCAACACGCGTAGACCAAACGGCAAAAAAGGAAGTGAACAATTCCCTTGTTCTTTTGGGGTCATCTTGCGCTCTAATTTTTGGTTATCAGTACTGCGAATCAGGAATCCAACGTTAGCTTTTGCAATTACAATCGAGTTTTTGTGTTATTATTTATTTCATTTTCACCCTTTAAGCCTCCATCTTGGATGGGTGTGTTGGACGCCTGTCGGTTTCTAGGGCTGCTCTGTCATCTTTATGCAAGTGACTTCAGAGCTCGTCACATCGAACCAATAGCACATTGGAGTCGAAAGTCGCTCAAAAAGATCGCTTCCTTATCCGAACTTACACATTCCAACACAAACCTTTTTTTTTTTTTGCCTTTTGTAATTTGTAGAATCTCCGATTTTTGATCCTTGCCTGTACTTTTCGACTATTACTTCTAATTTGAGTTTCATGCTTTGGTTTCTGACTGTTTGCGTTTCCCAGTGTTGACCGTTTTTTGGTGCTCTTGACTAACCTCTCACGTGTATTCCTAGCCTCACAGTCCGGCTGCCACCCTGGCGAGCTTCTGGGTGGAATGCGAATGCTCATCCAGCTTCACTTAAAGGGAGATTTTCTCTCACCTTGCTGACTGCAACTGGTAGGGTCTTATACCACACGCCGGCGGCAGACTTGCTCGGGTCTCGCTTCCCGTTACGCTCACACCCCTTCTAAATGATCCTGGATGAGCCGCCCAAAATGTCCCTGGTGAAGTGACCTGCCTTGATGAAAAGTAGCAGGGGAAGTAGAGTAACAGGACCAGGCCGAGGACCACCAGGAGGTGGAGAAGGCGAAAAATCAAAATCGTAAATTTTAGTTGAGGGTGTAACTGCAGTCTGCGTATACCCAAATACCAAGATGGACCACCACCACCACTGTGAGCTGCTGTGAGTAACAGCAGACACCAAATGAAGGCAACCTAAAGAGCTTTTTTAATTACGCTGCCGCGTGTTATTGGTTACGGGAGTTGTTGTTACCTCGTGACAGCTGAACATCATTGTGCCATCACTATTAAAGATGGTGGCTCCATACACCTCGTTCGAGTCTCTGGATGTTGAAATACAAACATACGTTTGGTTGTTATTATAGTGATCCCTCGCTATATCACGCTTCGACTTTCGCGGCTTCACTCTATCGCGGATTTTATATGTAAGCATATTTAAATATATATCACTGATTTTTCGCTGGTTCGCGAGTTTCTGTGGACAGTGGGTCTTTTTATTTCTGGTACATGCTTCCTCAGTTGGTTTGCCCAGTTGATTTCATACAAGGGACGCTATTGGCGGATGGTTGAGAAACTACCCATCAGAGCCCGCGGTTAAGTTCCTGGGTGCCGATTGGCTCAGCGACGGAGTGCAGAATTCAATTCCGCTTTGTGTTAACCAGGAAATCTTGTCTCGTTCATTCAGCATCAACGTGTTTCACTGTGTACAGAGTTAAGTTTCGTCAATGAGCTGCTCGATGCCTATTCTGAGATGCCGAGCGACGAAGATTTGGCCGAGATGACCAAGTCAGCGAGTGAGGAAGATAAGGAACAAGAGGACTCGGCACAGGAAGAAGACGCCGGCCTAACTCTCGAGCGTCTCGCGACCATTGTAGGAATGGCAAAAGATCTCCAGATATTGGTTAAAGAATGGGACCCGTAAATGATTCATTCTTTGCAATTTAGAAATGCTCTTGACAACGCCATGGAAGTGTATAAAAACCTCCTTACGCAAATGAAAAATCAGCGCCAGCAACTACCCATCACGATGTTCTTTACCCGCAAAACACCACCGAGTACGCTGTCAGTGGAAGAAGAAACTCCAGACAACAACGATGGCGGTGCTACACAGTCGCCTGAAGAGGCTCCTTTAGAAGAGCTGTGACGCTCTCCTCAGTTAAAATTAAACTCCTCGTTATCGGAAGTCGTCGAGTACCCATAACTCACTTTCTACGTACGTTTACTGTAACTGTATACTATTTTTCTTGCATTGTACGTATTTATTGCTGGAGGCTTGTCTATCGTAATGTCTGTAACATATGTGATATCGGAGACGCTCGATATCTTATCTATAATATTTCGGTTTTACTGTATATAAACAGTGTGTTTACGTACATAATTTCAACAAATCTTACCTAATATCTAAGAGAATATAAAGGGTTTATGCTGTATAGCTATGCGGGAAATGTTTATCAGAGTGTGGGAGAGTTTATAAGGGCTTAAAATATATAAAAATAACCATCTAAACATACAGTTTTTACTTCGCGGTTTTTCACCTTTCGCAGAGGGTTCTGGAACACAACCCCCGCGATCGAGGAGGGATCACTGTAGTACTAAATCTCGTGATGACTGGAATTGAATTAACTCTGGTTTTCATTCTGCGAGTCTGCGCCGTATCTTATTGGTAACGGAGCGCGTTGTCAGCTTGTGACGGCTTGTGGCAGCCGGAAGTTGTCATGTCGGCGGTCAGCACAATTAAAAATGGCGGCACCAGCCACCTCGTTCGAGTCTCTGGATTTATGTTGAAGATGAATGTTCACATGATAGCTATCGGTCCTGCATCTTCTACTTGTCAGGAGTTAACAGAATTCAATTTTCGGTTTGTGTTTTATTTTTATTTATTGCACCATATCTTACTGGTAACGTTGCCCATTGGTATCTTGAGACGACTGGAAGTTGCGGCATGGGGTGTCCCTGAGATGTCACTATTAAAGATGGTGAACCGCCTCGTTTGAGTCTGGTGGTATAAAAACAAACTTGTGTGTGGTAATTTCAAGGTGTCAGAACGTCTTTGACTCCGCTACTCATTTTGTTCACGTTTGTTATTGGTATCAATGCCCATTGTTACCCCAGGACAGCCGGAAGTGTCACATGGTTGTCACAGTTAAACACAGCAGCACCACCCACCTCATTCATGTCTCTGGATGTTTAAAAACCAATCATATGAGTGGAAGTTTTGTGATTGTTACGACTTAATTGAGTCCACTTTTTGTTTTGAACTTTGTTCACGGTGCTGGCCAGAAGTTGTGACACGGGATGTCTTGCGGTTCTTTTTTGATTGACTTATTTTTTTATCTACCGTTCCATACGTTAGTAGTAATGGTGCCTTTTGTTACTTCAGGATGGACAGAAATTGTGATGTCTTTGGGCCCTCACGCTTAGAGATGGCATCCGAGTCTGTTTAGGTTTAAAAACTGAATGTTTGCGTGGTACGTATTCCTTGGTTAAGACTTCTTAGACTTGGATTCTCATTTGGTTCACGTGGTTCTTCTAGGATTATTACACACGCAGAATAAAACGGCAAAAAGAGAACACCGCTTTCTTCTACAAACTTGGCTTTTTCTTGTTAAACTTCAGTTACTTTCTGTACCGTACAATCGCGAGGCCGGACGCGACGGCATTTCAATATCATACCCTGGACGTCCATCCATTTTCTAACTCACATATCCCAGAAGCACTGTGTGCAAACCCCACCATACAAGACTAGAGACCAGTGAATGGTAACCTTCTCCAGAAAGAATATCAATGGGCGCTTGGCGAAAATGGCAGGAGCCTCCGGGTTACCTCAAAAGAAGTCGGTGGACAATACGGTGACATGACGTCGCTTAAGAGGATTTAAGGGATGACAATACTTTGGACAAAAAAGAGACTGTCCTTCCGCTGCCATCTCAGCTTGCAAAATGCGGAAGTCTGCTTCATTCCTCTGTCTGGTTTTTAAAATAGCTTCACATATTCAAATCAGGCCCTTGTGTTGTCCCGCCGGGAATTTGAGTGACTCGCTTGGGGTGCCAACTGGAATGATGCCAAGCTGCGAGTGCTGCTCTCATTCTTTGTCTCCAGGACTTTGGATCATATAAAGAAAATAAAATAAAATGAATCGGTGGCACCAGCATTGGACAGAGGAGAGGACATCTCACTCCCTCGTTTAAGGTTGGATACTCAAACCTTCAAGTCTACGAGATCCAATGGAAGGTTGTAGTGGGTGGGGAGTCCAACCCCCCCCAACCCCCCCCCATCATGAGGTTGAGACACGCGCGAAGGTAAAGGGAACCAAAAAAAAAAAAAACTCGTCAGGCAGCTGTGTGATTGTATATAGTGCCTTTCATACCGAACATAATATAAAGTCACTCACCAGCTACAGGACAGCGAGACCCCATTC
Source organism: Polypterus senegalus (assembly GCF_016835505.1). Classification (NCBI taxonomy): domain Eukaryota; kingdom Metazoa; phylum Chordata; class Cladistia; order Polypteriformes; family Polypteridae; genus Polypterus; species Polypterus senegalus. The sequence goes on along the minus strand of NC_053169.1, from coordinate 102,076,657 downwards.
TCAGTCACTCAATACACACTCTGAGTGTTGGGGATGAATCTGGCAGCTTTGTCAATTATATAGCGTCTTGCAGTTTGATCCATGCGACTTAACCAGTTTAAGAACAGAGAGGTCAAGGGACTCACTCAGGGTCACACGAGGAGAATGGAATCGGCCACCTTGTGATTTTATATAGCGCCTTTCATACTGAACACGACATGAAGTCACCTGTCACCTATGGTGTGATCACATGTGCCGCGACTCAATATGTTTTACACTGCGATTAGACTGGCAGCTTGATATAGCGCCTTTCAGTTTGAACACCACCCCCGCTACCTTAACCAATGTGGCGTCATTCGTGTAATTAACAGAATTTGAGTTACAAATGTGACCTGCAGCTGGACGCAGTGGTGGGCTTATCCTGCACCTCCCACCATGGAAAACAAGCGGGACCACCTGACACGCCTCTAAAAACCCACCTTTATGAAGCAATGTGGCCCACCTAGGGGTGAACATGTCGAATATCCCTTGTTCAACCCTCCATCTCCGCCCTACTGGTCAAAAATGGAAATGATGCCTGAGAAGAGCACAAAATTGACTTGTTCATCCTCGAATCACGGTGACCCTGAGCGAGACTCTTCACCATCTTGTGCAATACCCAGGAGAAAACATACCATGCAAGACGCTATATAAAACCAGAAAGGAGTCCGCTCGACCATCTTTACAGACTCCCTGTGTCAACCCGAGATGAGATCTGCTCGACATCTACATACCTGGAGTTTGGTGTCGGACTCTAAAGGCACCATATAAACCCAAAGGGGTGCCGATTCAATTGCTACCACTGACCTGGGGTGAGGCCCTCAGTCACTGGAAAATATGACAACACGTAAGCTGTCAGGTGACTTTACAGGGTTCAGCATAAAATTTACTTCTCACCGTGTGACCCTCTGCGAGTGCCTTTACCTGCTTGTGCCATGCGTTTAAAAATGTACAAAATCATACCATTACTGTTGAAACTGAAAGGCGCTATATAAACGGATAAAGCTACCAGTTCAATCACTAACACGCACGAACTGTATGGCACTTAAGTCACCAAAAATGTGAGAACACCACAACTGTGCTGTTGACTGACTCTAATGTGTTCAGTATGAAAGGCGCTATATATCCAGGTATAAAGCAGCCAGTTTGGGTCTCTACAACGCCTCTACAATTACAGAGAAGACACCATACTGGTGAGGTGACATGGAACGGTGCACAAGGGCCAGCCTTCAAGGCGTCAGCTGGCTCAAACTGAAAGGCGCTATATAAACCTGAAAAGCCTACTGGATCAAACTGAAAGGCGCTATATTAGCCTAAAGACCCTGCTTTAACGTGCTCAAACTGAAAGGCGCTATACAAGCTACTAACTCTCCAGCTCCCTCACCAGCACTGCCCCACCGCGATACCCAGGGACGTGAAATCGCACGTCTCGCTAGTCATCCAACTGAAGAGGCACCTGCCGTGATCATCCCGATTTACGAGGTCGTTTCGTTTGAAGTTGTTCGGTTTCCCGTTTTCGATTTGATTACGTCATATTATGTGAATTTCCCCCTGGGATTAATAAAGTATATATCTATCTATCTATTAAACGTCTCCCGGTTTATTGCGACACAATCTTACTTTTTTCCGGTGCTTGTATCACTACCAGGCGCCCGTTGAGAAGGTTTGGATTCCCACATGCAGCGGTGGGGCATTCCCGAAGTCCAAACAAGACCCGCCTTAACAGGGGGCGGTACCGTGAAAACCAATAAGAAAGAAGTAGGGCGTTACTTAAGGTAAAACAAACATATCTCTTAATGCATTTGGATTTTATTGGGTCGTCTGGTTAGAGCCATCCCGATGGCTCCGCCCCTTCACGCAGCCCGCGGCCTTCTCGGCCTGGTCTCTCTCAGGTCCGGTCCGCTACCGCGTGACACATAAAAGCGACTTCATTTAGAAACAAAGTAATAAACCAAATGTGACGACAGCACAGAAAACGAAGAGCAAGTCCTCTCAAATGAATGTGCCGTTATAAACGTCTTAAAAACATCCGACGGAAGCGCCAACTCAGAAAGGAAACGGCAATGCAACAAATCTTCCGTGCTAAGGTGCTGAGGAAACGGCGCGACGTCCCAGCCCGGTGAAGATGAACGTGAGTGCGGGGAGGAGCTCCAGGCGCGGCCGCCACAGTGCATTCAGTGCTCGTTTAAGCGAAAGGGACTCGCGGCCGCTCCTTCATTCGGGGCTGATCTTTTGGAAGTAGCAGGAGATCTTCTTCATGGATCCTGGGGTGCAGGGAAGCTGGAGAGGAGAGGAGAAGAGAAGAGGGGGAATATGAAGACAAATTTAGAAAGAATAAAACGAGGCTCCGAAAATCTCATAAAATGAACTTTTAAAGAACTACAAACATCACGTGCTTATTATCACTTCAGGTGAATCGGCCTGGGACGGGACGCCGATCTAGTTGAACTGTCGCACATTTAATGGAATTCACCCCCTCTCCATATTTAAGTAATTTTGATTGATTGATTTGATAACATTTAATTAGGATGCGAATTTTAAACACAAGTCAAACACTTTACCACAAACAATTCAATTTCTTTTCTTATTTCTCCAGACCTGCTTCTCCGCTTTGGGGGGTGGGGGGTGTAGGTTTGCCTGAGCTAACTGGATTGGTGGGCACATACTCAAGGGGCATCAGGGGGTTTCCAGAATGGGCCATTCCAAAAACACATTCCTTGTTTTGCCATTAGGTGGTCCTGTAGGCCAAACAGAATATTCAGTTTTTATTTATGTGTGGGACTTGGGTGACAAGATGGGGGCTTCAGTTTGAGATCCCACATTGTGTTCACAGCCCATCATCTGCTACAAGCTGGGGGTGGGCCGTCCATCAGTCCCAGTGAGAGTGCGGGCACACAGCAGAAGGGGCGGACATGGAAAGAGCCTGACTGGCCTTTAATGACAGGCGGCTGAGTGGGTAATGGTGGATTACAGGTTGGCACTGCTATCTCTCAGATGGCACTGCCATTTACTATACATGTGAGCCTGAATGTTCTCACTGTGCCCGTGTGGTAAGCACGTCAATGAACACTTTGTTCAGGTAGTGTGGCATTCCATCCAAGGTGGGCTCGGACCTTTTGCCCAAGGCTCTGGCCTCTCTGCCATCCTTGAACTGGATTAAACTGGTTTGAAACTGTCACCTTCAAAATGTGTATGTTGTCAGGTAAGAGGCACCATACACCCTACATTAACCCAGATATTGCCAATTCAACCAGTTGTCATATTTTAGTGGCCCACATGGCAGCTCTTCTCACCACTCTGAATGAAAGGACCCCCCGGTGAGCATTGAACACCGTATCCACACTGTGTGTTGGCACTCCCACCACTGAGCCCTCGCCCAGGTTGACAGAGGGTCTGTGAAACCTCAATGGGCACTGGGCGTCAGCCCCACCTAGTGGTCACTGTGGTTACTGCGCTCTTAAAGGACCAGGCTGGTGGGATTCTGGCTTAGAGCTCGCATGGCGCAGAGCCCCGCATGCTGCCCTCTGTTGCCCGGGAGGTGTTCTGACTTTCACTATTTAGGTGGCGCCTCAGCCATTCTTGGGCCCTGCTGGTTAGGCTGACTTCTAGTGTCCTGGGACCCCCCTAACCGTTCTCCTCCCGCTGTTTGTCCCTTTTCCTTTTTTTTTTTTTTTTTTTTAAGCCTGATTGCCAACTTTGTTGTTGGGCAAGAGCATGGAATTGTGGGAGATTTAACCCTAAGGTGCTGGAGTCTGAGGTGTGCTCTGGTGAAGCACCCTGTAGGGTACAAGCAAGCCTCCCAATAAATTGGTGCCACTGTCAGGATACCCCCAAAGTAAGGACTCGTTTCCCACCATATCGAAAGGTGAACATACCGGTGACACTGCGGTTTTGCCATTCAGCCCTTTGCTCGCTGGACTTCTTCGGTTCGAGGGGCTCCCCTGCCCACCTTTTAGTCTGTACCCCATGGCTGACAGCCAGTTTGAGCGGCCAGGAGAATTGTTCTCCTTATCTGATGGTCTGTGTCCATTAAAATGCTGGTGGTCTTCTAGAATCTTCTCCGTGGACTCCTTGTGGACCGGGCTGCCAGGGAGTGACCGCTCCTCCTCTTCCTCCTTCTCAGCCTTGGCCGTGCAGCAGAGTCCCGCCATGTCTCGTCTCCTCTTCGCCACGGGGTCCAGCTCCCGCACGCAGTCGCACTCCTCTGGACAGGTGCGGCCCGCCGTCTCACTCGTTTCCAGCCGCCGCTTGGCTCTCCTCTCCGAGACCGGTGTTGTGAGCGCCCGGCTCTGTGCCAGAGGACTCAGGACCCTCCTGGACCGGGGGGTACCTTGGCTTGCAGAACTAGAGGGCGTGGCGTTCAGCGTCACCCACCTCATGAGCGACGGTGATGAAGCAGTCTGCTTAGGAGTGCTGGGGGCGCTTTTGGGGCCCGGCGGGTGGATGGGCGTGCTGGAGGGCTGGGGCAGGTCCGCTCTGCTGGGGGCACAGGCTGCAGCTCGGGGAGAGGAGATGGTCGCTGGGCTCACGGCGAGTGGAGACGCCAGGGTCGTTTGGTCAGACGGAGTCATTGGCTCTGAAAGGGAAACATGAATGTGATTGACGGTTACAAAAAGAAACGAAGAAGGTGGTACAGCTAAAGCTGCGGGCACAGCCTTGGGCTGCTGGGAAAATTTGGATTAACAATGCAGACAGGACATGAAGTCTCTGCTGAGCTTTAAAAACGATTTAATAATCCAACCACGCTGAGCATCGGGGTGCCAATCGGCTCACTGATGGGCTGCCAGTCCACTGAGTCACATTGTGCCAACCTGCACATCTTTGGAAATGTGGGAGGAAAAGCAAAGAGGACACCACATACTGGAAGTGGGTGGGATTTGAACCCAGAGCCTAAACACTAATAGGGTGCCCTTTATACGGTACCCATGTTACGTGGTAGCCGTCCAAGCTCTAGCACCTTTCTTACCTGTCGCGCTCTAATTCTGTACATTGCTGTTTATCATGGCGCCCTGTTGCATGCTGGTCCATCATGCCAGTTAGACCCTCGCTGCACTCATCCCAGCACAACTGCTACTGGTTGCCCACTGTGCCGCTCTCATTTAATAACTTGGGAGTAAAAGCTTCAGACTGCTTTACCTGAGCCCTTGGACGTTTGCTTTTTGCTGGCCCAGCCTACCAAGTCGGTGGCCCTCAGGGTGGTCTTCTCTTCCTTTGCCCCTCGGTTGAGGCGCCAGACGCGCACAGTGTTGTCATCCGAACAAGTGGCGATCTGCAAGAAACAGGAGCGGGTGGTCAGAGCTCGGCCACATCCACAAACTAGAATAATAAGGCATTTTATTCATATAGCGCCTTTTCCATGCTCAGATTCCTAGGTGCCACTTTCACCTAATGGCATTCTCACACGTCACCAGTGAACAGAACATGCGTGCCTCTGGCATGAAGGAGCACAGGGACAGCATGCAAACTGTACACAGTGACAGGGGGCTGCAATTTGAACCGAGGTCCTTAGAGCTGCTAAGCAGGAGCCAACCGCTGTGCCATCAGGCACTCATGTGCCCGTGCCGCTCGTGTGCGCTCAAGTGTCAGCTTAGCATCACATAACGTGAAGCCACAACTCTGTTAACAGCCGAGCCAATGCGGAAACCACAAGTCACACGTTCAGATCCCAACCACTGCATTCGAGCATCTCAAAAACGCTGACCGAGTAACTTTGAAGGAAACGCGTGAATCATTTCACGAAACAGCACAAGTGATACCCTTGGGGGGTCCCAAAAAATAACATCTCATCGGGGGTCAGAACCGTGCTTTTGTTTTAATCAGACACCCGATGTCCTCTCACAGTGGGACCCACCAGACAAACCACAAACTATCGGCTCGGAGCACGAAGTTGGCGATCTTGTCGTCTTTGCCGCCTGTCACTCGGCTTGGGCTTGTGAGAAAGAACTTTGACCAACGGGAGTGGTGACACTTTAAAGTGCGCTGCATAATGAAGTGGCTTCATTCAGAAGTGCTGATGAGCTGCCTCATCTTGTTGGCCGAGCTGCACTGACTGAAAGTGTCTGTCATTCCAACAGATGGTGCATCAAACATTTGTAGTAATGCACCATCTGTTGGAATGACAAATGCAATGCATTTAGTTCCATACATTACCCTAGATATTCCAACAGATGGTGCACTACACATGTTGATTACTTCTATTTCTACTCATCTTAGCTGGGTAGCACAGCCAGTACATAACAAACACCCACTAACACTCAGCGTGAGTGACTATTGGAAAGGCGCTATAAAAGGAAGACATTATATGAGAATAAAGAGCCCATCTTCTATCGTAAGCATTTTTTTTTTTTTTTGTCAGGGACTCTCGTTTAAATTTTCCCCTTACTGACCTTCGTGAAGTCAGTGGGACACCAGGTGACAGATGTGACCTCCTGACAGTGGCCCTGAAGTAATATGGGGGGGCTCTGGGGTTCTGAAATCTGTGAAAGAGAGGAAAGAGAAAAACAATTAGCAACGCCAGCCACTTCTGCCAACCTCTTAAAAGACTGCGACTGCCTCATGCTGGCCCCTCAGGTTGACCCCACAGCAGTGATGACTGGGCCTTCTTGGTCATCTCATCTAAGGCCTTCACACCTCTCCGCAGGTTTGCCCCCCCGGGTGGGCTGACGGAGCCGCCCTCAAAGTGGCGAGCAGCTCCCACGACTCACCTTCCAGATGTACGCGTTGTGGTCACTGGAGCCGCTTGCCAGGAACTGGTCATCGGGGCTGACGCTGGACTTCACGTAAAAGGTGGAGTTGAGGTGACCACTGAAGACGGCCACTGGGGACACAAAGCAGAAAATGGAGCACGTGAGTCAAGGTGCTGGCCACTAATTGCATTCTGGGTAAAAAAGGGCACTGCCCGGCCTGTCCAGTGAAGTAGCTGTGGCGGTAGGCCCTTGGCAGTAACCTTGAGGCCTGCTGCTGATCCACCATTGGCCGCTACAGTCTTGTGATCAGCTTCTAGTGTCTTGTGGGAATACATTTTGCGTGTGGCGCCATACAACATGAACACTGGCGTAGTCGCAATCCTGTAAACAGCTGGAGCTTCTCATTTTCAGAGTCAGTTTGAAGCCATTACACCATTAGGGGCCCCCCCATTCCAGAATTATCCAAGCTTTGGTACTTTTATTATTTAAGTGGGCTCACCGCCTGTGCCATGGTTGGCACCTGCCTAGCACTCAAGTGCTGTTAAAAAAGGCTCCAACTCTCCACACTCACAAATCAGAACAAGATCCATCCATCTATCCATTATCCAATCCGCTATATCCAACTACAGGGTCACAGGGGTCTGCTGGAGCCAATCCCAGCCAACACAGGGTGCAAGGCAGGAAACAAACCCTGGGCAGGGTGCCAGCCCACCACAGGGCACACACACTCACCAAGAACAAGATGCTTAAGAAAATACAAGAATGGATGGAATATGCACCCCCCCCAGAACTGGGCACTTTTAACACATCCAACAGATGAGAGCCCCCCACTAATCTAAAGCCCAGAATGCACTGCACTGATGATAGCCACATGGGATCGTTCAGATTGTGTCATCGTTTTATTTCCATTTAATGTAATTGACAAAGTGATCAAATCTGTCCTGGTGCTGCCATGACCCCTGGTGCCAGGGTGACGTGACCCATCAGTGAAACTCACGGAGACATCAGCATATGTGGTGCCTTTCCAGACACAGAGGGAGGATAATAGAAGTGCATTACACGCCATGGAGTGTGACGAAAAAATGGGGTGGACAAACGGTTCATAAAGGCCACCGAAAAGACAGAAGAGTTTGAGGGCCGCAAATGTTGCCTTCATTTTAAACGAAGCCCTTTCAGGCGAGCTTCACTGAAGTGCCCTGCCGTGTGTAGGCGGATTAACATCCCGCTCTCACAAAAACCTGCCAAAACACCACGGGTGGGGATTTCCTTCCTCGGCAGCTGCTTCCTTACAGATGTGCAGTCTACACAGTGACGGCAGCGCCCCCTGCTGTTCAAGGAGACAGCAGAACACTACAGAGCCGTGAAATGCACAGAAGTGTGTGTGTGTGTGTGTGTGTGAGAGAGATCAGGCAGTCAAAGAGAACACAGGAGCAGACAAATGCACTGCCTGTCCTCGAAACAAAAAAAAAAAAACCTGCAAGTCAGGGAATTGTGGGTAATCGGCTTAGCTTTCTGCACAACTCAGAAAAGATCCTGTGCACAGTTACGGCACTGGCGTCAAAGTCAAAGCGTGGCTCTGCCTCGTCTGATGGAAGGGGCAGCTGAAACCAACACTCTGCCCACTTCTGCTGTCTGCCTGCGCCCTAAAAGTCGCCATCAAGGAGGGAGTGGACAGTGATGGCAGTACAAGTAGAAATAATTCTAGACTCCAATGGGGGGGGAATCTGCCTGGCTGTTGCCAACGGAATTTCATTTAGGATACCATAACATTATAATATAGCACCATGAAGTTAATACCCGATGACCTGATCTGCTGATATTTCAAAAAGATTCCTAATATTGTGATGGCCTTGTGTTCAGATGTTATATAATACAAGCATACGGAGAGGTAGAGACGTCCATGCGTAGATGTGTGTGGGTACTGAAGCACAAGTGATGGCTGCCAAAATAGAACTGCAAGTCAACTCTGCTGCTCCTCATCTTCTGTCTTTGGGTTTAATTGCAGCTGCTCTGCTAGAATTGTGATGGTCTGTAAATGATTCGGACACATTGGGCCTAATGAAGCTCATCAGCAGATTTCATAATCTTGCTGCAGGAAAATGGAGCTTTATGGGAACTTGTAGGCACTTCACAGCAGGAACAAAGAAAAAAGTGCATTAAAGCTCCTTGGTGTTTCGTTAGTAGACGTCATTACACGTTAGCTTGAGCCTGACTGACTTGGGTTTAACCGCAGTGACACAGACTTGTGAGCCTGACTGACTCGGGTTTAACCGCACTTATATAGACTTGTGAGTCTGACTGACTCGGGTTTAACCGCAGTGACACAGACTTGTGAGCCTGACTGACTCGGGTTTAACCGCACTTATATAGACTTGTGAGCCTGACTGACTCGGGTTTAACCGCAGTGACACAGACTTGTGAGCCTGACTGACTCGGGTTTAACCGCAGTGACACAGACTTGTGAGCCTGACTCACGCTCAGGGTTAATGCCAAGGAGGTTGGAATGCATTAGAGTAGTGTAGAGAAGTGCTGGCGGGTAGAGCCCTCTTTGCATCATGTCCTTTAAATTTACTAAATCGTTGTCTCCCAGGCTATTACAAGTAGTACGGTAGCAAACACAGTTGATGTATGTGCATGGAGCACCATAAAGCACGATATGGCAGAAGTTAGAGACATGGATGTTATAGAGAGAGATTGAGTGAATACATCATGTTGTACACAGGCACATAAGGGAGCATCTGCAAGGTGCCACCTCTACCCCAAATGCCCAAGAGGGTATGACCACTAAGGCCTCCTTGCGGAGGATGAGACGCGAGATGAACTCTGATGTCCCTTCCGGATTTCACCTGTAGGTCTCGCCTCTCCCACCCCAGGACCTCTCTAAAGACGTCTGTGTTCATTTTGTAAACCCGCAACCTCTCACTGATGATCAGAGATTCGTGAAGAGTCCGCAAACCTTGCCTGAAAATGGCCAACAGTTGCCTAGCATTTTCTTTTTGATTTCTCTCTCATTAAACAAAATGTCTGGATAGACCCCAAGCCTGAACAATGTCCCCTCTCACTCCTTGTTTCTCGATCATCACACATTAAATTCATAAGACAGTAGACAGAAGAACCAAACATTCTTGTGGCCGTCAGTGTGCATCGCATGGCTTGCGGGTCTTCTGTTGTATGCGGGAATGAAGGACTACAATGCCAACAATTAGGAGCACAAATGAAGTTGAGAAGATCAACCATCAGATGCTCACCAAAAGGAGAATGACAAGCGTCCACTTACCAGGCTCAGTTTTCAGTCCAGCCATGTTAAACATATAAATGTTCTCATCTGTGCAGTTGGCAAACAGGCTTGAGCCGCTGGAGTCCAACACAAGACTGGAGAAGCCTAAAGCAGGACATGGCAGAAAGGACAGACATCATTAAGACATTTAGGACTTTCCATCTTTCATTCTGAGCACACATCGTCACACGGGGGATAGCAGCCATGTGTGTAAGCAGAGGGGGACACAATGGCTGAGCTGGCTCTTCATTATGGGGTGTATGGGGAGTCGAGAACGACGTCAGGGCTCCTGAGATCCGCTCTGCTCGCCACACTTTTCAGAAAGAGCCGGAAGGAAACGTACCTAACTTCCGCAGGCTGCTGCCAGGGTAAGGATAGGACTGGAGGGGAACGGGGTCCTGCAAGTGGGCTGTGTAATTCTTCCTCAAGTCCCAAAGCTTGAGAACACTGAAGAAGAAGAAGAAGAAAACAAAGCAAATTCAAAATTGATTCAATGAAAACACAACTTTATTTTTTTACCAAAAGAAAGGTCAAATAATGCTTTGCTGGAATAAAACTGCAACTTCTTTAGCAGCATTTGTTACTTGTTTAGGATCATTTTGGGGATCATAGGAGGACAAGGACGAGGGACCGATCTGATGTGAATCTGGCAGAGGGCTTTGTGAACATTAACCCCCAAACTGCAAAACACAAGGAAACTTAACATGGCTGCAGGTTTTCATCCCACCCACTCACTCACATTAAACTGATCACATCAGGCCTATTAACGTTTCTCACACACTTAGACGTTTGTATTTTTTGCCATATGTTATAAGGCAAGAGATGGAGAGAGAAAGACACACAGATACACAGATAGAACCATTTGTTCCGAGGGGGAAATTAATCTCTTAAAAGAGCTTCTGTAAAAAGCCAGCCAGGCAGATACACACACAGACCCTCAAATGCTTAAAAAGAAGGAAAAAACTCTGATTAGCTGTGCCGGTGAGGCACTACAGAGGCATATTGCTGGTGGTATAAAGGACTCCCAGTCGTGTTTCTTGATGTGCTGCTTAATGATTTGTTGGCTGAAAGCCCACAGTGTTGGGGTGTCACAGAGAGAACATGCAGCGTTGTTCATAATGGCACTCATTCTCTCCTTTGCTACGACCACCAGGGGTCCCGAGTGTCTCCCATAACTGAGCCTACCCTTTTAATTAGTTTGTTGATTTGGTGGGTGGCACGGTGGCGCAGTGGGTAGTGCTGCTGCCTCGCAGTTAGAAGACCCGGGTCCTCCCTGCATGGAGTTTGCATGTGCTCCCTGTGTCTGCGTGGGTTTCCTCCCACAGTCTGAAGACATATTGGTTAGGTGCATTGGTGATTTTAAATTGTCCCTAGTGTATACTTGGCGTGTGGGTGTGTGTGTGAGCCCTTCGGTGGGCTGGCGCCCTGCCTGGGATTTGTTCCTGCCTTGCGCTCCAGCAGACCCCCCGTGACCCTGTAGTTTGGATATAGCAGGTTGGATGATGGATGGATGGATGGATTTGGTGGTCCAACACACCACACTGACCAACACAGAGTTGTAGACGATGTGAAGGATGTCACTACCCATGTTAAAGGGACGCAGTGTGCGAAGGATAAAGAGTCAGCTCTGCCTTTTCTTCTGTAGTTCTCCTGTGTTCTGAGGCCATTTTAACCTGTCATTAATGTGGACCCCCAAGTACTTGTAGAAGTGGACCACCTATACATCCACTCTGTGAGCAGTGACTGGATATGGACGCTCATTGGTGTGGTGAAAGTCGATAAGCACTTCCTGGTTTTTGCCGAGTTCTCCCCCAGCTTCCTCTCCTCTGTCTCATCCCCCTTATCAGCAATATAGACCCCAGTATTATATTAATCAAGGCACACATTCTACAAGCCATTTTGGTTTTCTCACAGTTAACACAGATATGATAACACAAGCACAGTAGGAACAGAGAAATATATGGAATGTGAATGGTATAATTGTGAACTGAAGTGATAAATTTAAACTACCATTTAGAAAGAAAAACAGAAGAAAAAAAATCATGTGAATCAGGAAAGAACAATGCGGGAAAAACAGATGGCAACAGTTCTGATTTCTTAATGGACACTGGGTAAGTCGTCACTTTAAATTACAAAAAATAGAAAATGTGAATGAAATAAAAACAAATAAATACATTAATAATGCAAAATTATTTTAGCCTAAGGCTGCAACATAAAATGTGTAAACATTGGGGGGGGCAGAATAGTTTCAGAAAGCACACACACACACACACACACACATTGAATAAATAGTAACATCCCATATAAGCTTAGAAATGGAAGAAAAAGCACTGGTGTAAAGAACAGAAGTATGATGGGAAATGTAAGTTTACAGACCCGTCAACAGCTCCAGCAGAGAGGAGCGAGTGCTCGTCTCGCATCAAAACTGCAGTCACACTTTGCTGAGAAGTCTGGGAAAAAAAGAAAAAGAACAAAATGACTTTCAGTAAAACAAACAATTCTCTGGTTTAGTCAGAACAATAAAAGGCCAAATCAGACGAATGTCCACTGCTGTGACTGAAGCCTGGAGTGTGGATGTGGTTGACATCACTGAGCCTGGCGTTTTCGCCGCATGTGTGGGTCAGAAGTCACAGCTGTAGTGGGACAAACACATTTAAACAGCAGTGGATGACTGCCCAGGGTTCTCTTAGTGCCCTCTGGTGGACAAATTCAAACACAAGTTGCCACTGTGCTCTTGGACATTTCAATTACCCATCGGTCTGGTGTGCAGTTTTCTCCTAACTAACATTGCAGTTATTGCCCCACTTTTTTATTTTTTTTGTACTTCTTTAACAACAGAATCAAAAATATGTAGACATCAACACAAAACGTGTCCAGTAAGGATTACGAGTCTGCAGGTCACCTGCTTTGGCAGCCACAGAATTTCACCCATCTTTGTTTTGTTTTGTTTTTGTTTTTTTTTTCCTCCCTGAATCTTTTATGAGTTACATAAAGTGAAGTGTTACATTTGGGACACAAGTGACCTTTCCGATGCCATGTGATGAAGTCACCTTCCGGACCTCAAAATAAAGGACATGAATAACTAAAGACACGTCCAATGCTCTGCGCGATGTTCGTTTATACATTCTGTTCAGTTGCTTATTAATTAAAAACAGGAATTCACAACTAACTAGACTCAAAAATCAAGATGAGCACAGCGCTGCTTCAGCACGCCAGAGTCCTGGTCTCAAATCCAGCCAGCCATTGGCTTCCTTGTGTTGGTGTTGATAGCCCAAGGGGTCACTGACACCTCTAAACTGGCCCTAACAGAGTGAAAAGGAACAGCAAGTCCCCCACAGGCCTCGCTCGGTCCGGTGTTGGCTCTCTCTTCAGTTCTTTTGGGGGGTTTGTAGATTTATTCTCTTTCCAAATGAAAAGATGGTTACTTGGATTCTCTCTAAAAGCCACCACATAACACAATTTGTGTGGCTTGTAACCGACGCCCTTAAAAGATGCCAACATGCTTACCGGCTGTTTCTTCTTCTTCTGTTTCAAGGGGGTCTCTTTGCTGGGCTTGTTGTGGGCACCACTGATCTGCTTCACATGCTTGTAAAACCCGTCTGCAGAAAGAGGAACACACTGTACCTTAGTGCACACTTTGCTCAGGCCACCCCCCCTGCCACATTGCCACTGAGGATGATCTGCCATTTGCTCAGGATGGCTAAGAAAATGTATTCCAGCAGACAAACAGACTTGGAAGCAAATGAAGATTAAGAGGGGACGTGATTGAAGTGTTTAAAAGTATGAAGGGAATTCGTGCAGTGGATTGAGACGGTGACTTTAAAATGAGTTCATCAAGAACACGGGGACACAGCTGGGAACTTGTGAAGGGGAAATTTTGCATAAACTTTAGGAAGTTTTCCTTTACACAAAGAACGATAAACACTTGGAATAAGTGACCAAGTCGTGTGGTGGACAGGAGAATCTGAGGGACACTCAAATCTGAACCCGAGGTTATTTTGGAGGAGTGGGGTGGATACGATTGGCGAGCTTTGTTGGACCGAGTGGCCTGTCCTCATCAAAACAATGTTAATATTCCAAAATTAGAAATTCAACACAAAGTGTGGAGACAGAGATTACTCAAGAAGACTCAAAGTGGGATGAAAGCAATTTTATAATTTTGTTAGGTGTTGACAAAAACGTAACAGTAAAAATGGCTGCTTGCATCAGCCGGGGAATGTACCCACAGTACTGGTGCCAAAATCAGACAGAGCACTATCAGAGAGACCCCAGTGAGGACGGGCAGGAAAATGAATAATTCATGAAGGACACGGAACATGGCAATCAGCTGAAGCCTTTGATTAAACACCACAGGTTTTATAAAGTGGTCTGCAGAGTTATGGCCATTCAATAAAGAAGCAGACATGCCGTGCTGTGCCATGTAGTGGGCCTGTCTGTTAGGTAACCGAGTCCCACAGGACAAGGGAGTTTGCTTGCATCACATGCACAATCCAGAATGACGTCTTACCTTTCTTACTGCATCGCATGTCCCAGACCATAATGTTGCCATCTCGTCCACCAGTGCAGAAGACGGCTGAAAAGAAAGAAAACAACGGGATATTCAGTGTGAATTTAACAAAAAATGTGATGTGTCCAGCATAGGACTTTACCAGACATGAGCTGTGATCTTATCAGAAAAATATGTGGAATAAGTGAAACAAAAGACATCTAATGACAAATGACAGTATGCTTCAGCTGGGGCACCACAAATGTTGCAAAAAATTAATAAAACCCAAAACTCCCAGAGTAAAATCTACTGGGCTTCTGATGTTTTACCGCGCCAACTTGACAAAGCTTCATTCTTAAAAGATCATCTTCACTGACTCGCACCCTGACTAGCGCAGGCCACGTTCAGGATGTTTAAAACTGGTAAATCTGTAAACTCAAAATGTGTCTGTAGGCGCACACACTCACTCACTCACTCACACACACACACACACACACACACTCACAATAGCAGAAAGTTGCATTTTAATCCCAAGGGCCCAGAGTCAGTTTTCAAAAGTTCTCCATTCCTGCCCCAGCAGCCACTTAATCACATTACAAACCACCCGACCGCAATCGCCGTTAGCTGTCATTGCTTAAAGACACAACCACTTAAACACGTTCTGATGTCTGCTTATGAAAACTCCTACTATACTCTCGCCGATTTGCCATGGGTGCTCTGTAACGATGGTCTTGGCTGGTGAGGACACGATGTGGCAGCACTGGAAACTTGGGAAAAACTAAAAAAAAAAAAAATAAAAGCAGCTCTGGAGACCCCCTTCTTCATTAGCGTCTAATCCAATGCGGGGCCGTGGGATGGACAGAGCCGATTCCAGCAGCACAGGACACAAGGCAGGAGGCAGCCCTGGACAGAACGCCAAGCCATTGCCAAGCACACACACACACAGTGCCAATTAGCAATTGCCAGAGTCACCAAACTCTGGAAGAAAATCTCATGCAGGCGATACGCAAATGCCACACTGACAGGACTGGGCGCGAAATTCAAACCCAAAATGCTGGATTTGGGGAGCAGCTGAGCTAACCACTGTGCTGCTACTGAGGTGCCAACCTACCTATGCCAAGGAGTCTGAAGATTAAAGTGTCACAAATGAACATTATTAATAATATGCAGGGGGCAATGTAAAGGTGGAGATCTCAACTGGGGAGAGACTGGTCACTCTGAGTGGACTTCCAGCCCCCAGGTGTTTAATTATTAAGGACACTGATTTTGCTTCGCAAGAAATTCAAACAGAAAGAATGGCAGATGCCTTCAAACCAAGACTTACCCTTTTCTTGCTTTGCAAAGGCGACAGATTTGAGGCTGCACTGGTGCCCCTTGAAGATCCCCAAGAGCTCACTGGTTTTCACATCCCAGAGCTTGGCAGTCTGGTCTCCAGATGCCGTTACCTGTGACCAGAAAGAGGCATATGAGTGGGAGTTCAAACTGGAAATTCCTTTAAAATCTCCCCTCGACTTTCTCAAATACTCAGATGTGGGGATGTTTGAGATATTTGAGGAGTAAACCACAAGACAAGGATGATATTTTTATTTTCTGTACATTAAAGATCCATCACCAACAAATCAAATTAATAGTATACTGAACAATTATTATAAAAGCTAAAGTACCACTTCCAGTCAGCGGAAACAGCTACAAAACGTAGATTTCTATCAACTTTTGGGCTAATACTCGTATGTAAAATTTGTTTGTCCAAAGTGAAAGCAAACTCAAGTTATTGTGTTCACACACACAGACATAATTCCAAACATGGTATTTTCGGACTCCGGGAGGTTTAAAACGTTGAGATTTCGATGAAATTGAATTTTTGGACAATTCCAATACTTTGTATACGAGAAAGTAAAATCTTTTCTTGTTCCAAAAGACTTATCTATCTACATGTTCCCAGTGCACGGCTGCCATTACTCGGGTAGTGTGGCCTACCTACCGCCTGTCATAGTGGGCTCACCGTGAGGGCTCCACTTAATGTGCTCATTTTCACAGGGCTTAGAAATACCAAAATAATGACATTAAAGTTGAGGACTGAGACCGTTCCTTGAAATGGTGGCGGGTGCCACTAGCACTCAATAGCTTGGTAACCTTCTCCTCCTCCTCCATGTGTATCTTTGGTGTGAAGTGCCCCTTTAACTAAATGTCCACTGCATTCTCAATTCATTCTAAAGTAGCACAGGCTGCCCCTTTCTTAATTGTGGTCCTAAGTTTTAAACCCCCCTGTCCTGTCACATCTTATCCTTGAATTTTTAAGACTGAAAAGATTTGCCCCTTTTCATCATTTTTTTTATTGCTCAGACCCAGCCTCTCTGGACAGCACAGCGATGTCCTCCTCATGACGCACAGACACAACTATGACGCCTTTCATTGTAAAGCCCACTGAAGGGGGACTCACACGGACCCTCGCTATAAACTTTCTACTTTGACTTACCAGTTTATGTTCCCCTGGGACCCAGGCAATATCGAACACCGCGTTTGAATGAGCCAGCCACTCTGCAACAGTAAAAGAGAATTACGAGAATTATATTATTATGTTGGTCTGATCTCGAGGTGAGCCACTTTATTGGATTCACATCAAATTTAGCAACCTAAAATCACTGCTGGGGAAGCCTCCACACACAACAAAAACAACATCAACATTTATTTCTAGAGCTCATTTTCATACAAATAATGGAGCTCAAAGTGCTTTACATGATGAAGAATGAGAAAAGAGACAAAGTAAGAATTAAAATCAGAGAACAGTAATTAACATAGAATAAAAGAAAGGTCCGACAACACCCTGTGATGTGAATGATGGCTGATCTACAACAAGAAGGTGAGGCAACTGGGTCTGAACTTCAAAATCAGGACAAGCCCACCCTGTGCTGAGCACCACACACACACACAAAAAAAAATTTTAAAAATCCATTTTCTAACAAACTATTCAACGTTGCTATAGAAAAGTTGTCATGCTTGGGTGCCACAGGGTCACCTTTTGAGCTCATCAAAGCTGAGCACTACCACTCCAGGACACCAGGGGTGTGATTGCTAACCACCTTGCCTCTTTTTCCACCCACAGCTCAGAGAAGACGTCCAACGAGGGCAACCGACTCCATCCCGTCTGGTCCAGGAGCTATAAAGCCAGGAGGAGTCGTCCGAATCACAAGCCTGACCTCCGTGTACAAGCATCCTTGTGTTAGTTAGCCAACGCCTAGAGAGATTTCTGTTCCATTGAACGTTTGCTATTTTTGTTAAAGACCTTCTCGAGTAAACAGGGGGGCCTGGTTGGCACCCCAACACTTTGTGCGAGTTATGTATATTTGCTGCCTGCTTCCATTGCGGATAGTGAAGATCTACAAACACCAGGCTCTCACCTATTAGTCATCTATGGTGACTGACAGAAGGGGTCCTTCTTAAAATAGAGAGCTAAAAAGAAAATCTACAGAGAATGAGTTGTTTCTCTTCTAATCATGAAGGCCTGCAACCATCATGGGCATAAGGCAGGAAACGGCCTCAGACCGGGCACTGCTCCATCACTGGGCCCCCACAATCTACTGGGGCCACTTGTACATGTGTGGAGATGTAGGTGGCCCCCTTTACCTGGCCCCTAGGACAGCATGCAAACTCTGCAGTGCCAGCCATTGCACCACCAACATGAAACACAAATGAGACAAACAGGCCCCAGATTCTGAGACCCCGGGTTCACATAACAGGAGACACAAACCTTTAAGAACGGGGGTCCTGCATGCTTCCGTGTCATACAGCCTTATGATTCCTTCTTCATTAGCAACAGCCAGGACGTGCTGGATTCCCTGAGCTGAAAGGGAAGAATGACAAGACGTTAAGAGGCTCCATGGAGAGAATGCTGGGAAACGAGTCACACCTTCTACACCAAATCAGTTCCTGTGAAGAAAAACTTTGTAACATTTGTGTGAAATGAAACACTCGACACATTTCCAACTGCCTCCCAGTGTTCTCGAGGAAGAGTTCATTTTAAACTAACAGCTGGAGTCCACTGTACACATTCCTGTCAGACACTTCATTTGTGTCACCTCATAATCTCCAAGGTTCAGCTCGTCCCATCTTTCCTCACAACTCCTACCTGTCAGTCCCAGAATTAGCTCAGCTGCTCTTCTCTGGACTTTGTCACAACATGGAGATCAACACTGCATCCAGGCCAGGCAACAACGCTGGAATAGGGGACTGACTTCCTGACGGCTGTCCCAGTGGCACCCACAGAATCCAACAGAGTAGCCCGGCTCATGAACCGCAACTCCTGTGCTGCCCCTCTCGGATGTCCAAATAGGAAGGTCTCACCAAAAGGAATGCAGCCTCCCGCTGTCCCTCCTTCCTTCTGGTCTCCTGATCGGTATTCTCCTTCACCCAACCATTACTCTGGCCTCCCGGTCCTTTAAAAGAATTCCATCTAACCCTGCCAGGACACCGGCCCCCCATGCACTGTCCGGAACACAGGCCCTCCATGCCAGGCTCCTGGCTGAAACAGGGAATGCCACGTCTCTCATCCAGACCATTTGTTAGTGTAGGTAAGGGAACGGAGTCCATCTCAGCTGGGATGCCAGTCCATCCATGACAGTAACTTTCCTTGACTTGAACTGCCCACATTCGGCGCTGTATAACTTAACATCCTATGGCCTTCTTGATCGCTTCTGTCCCACCATGGATGTAGATAGTGACCAGTCCGTTATGAGTCCCGGGACCTTCTCAAGGTGCACAGTCCAGTTTCAAACCTCCCATTGTGCATTGAAATCTTAACGTTTTTACTTCCTGGCTGCAAACCTTTATAGTTTCTGTCATAAAATGTCATCTGCTCCATCTTTGTTTCTGTGCTATGTATACTAGAAATCCATATATTAAAGCGCCACAGTTAGCATGATATTTAATATCCGAAAAGACTGCTTCCTCCCACATCCCAAATACGTGTATTAACTGGTGGTGGGCGCTGTATGGCGGCATCCCGTCCAAGCTGCGGCTCCAGGGATCTCGGGACTTGACAGAAATGTGTTCGTTTACATTTATTTTTAGACATCAGATGTATAACCGCCGCACATATAAGCGCTGGGTGACACACACGTATATATCGATTACTATAATGCGAGACAATCGCCTTCGATCTTCCACACGTCGCCCATTCCCCGCTCACCTGATGAGAAGGTGCACCCGAACGGCGGGACGACGGCCCCCAGCTCGCCATAGGAGATGTGCTCATCCGCCCGCGCGCACTGGTAGCCACCAAGCAGGGAATGCAGAGGGAGCCGCGGCTCTGTTCCTAGAAAAGAAAAAAAAAAAAACCTGATCAACACAACAGGAAGTGGAGAGATCGGGAGGATCCGCTAGAGTGACGGAGGAGGGTGGCGAATGGCGACCGCCAGTGTGCAGCGCATTCACGACGTAAATATTGCGCTCGAAATTTGGAAGGATGGACGCATTCAGTGCTTTGATCAGCTGCTGAGGGTCCGATAAAATCGTCTACTCGTCTGGTGGCGCCCGCTAAAATAATCGGAAACACCAATAATAAACTTCTTGTACACATTCAGACGCGCTGAAACACAAGCAGACAAGCACTTGTTTAACCGCAGTTTATACTCTCCCCGCTAAGCACCTTGTTGCACTGGGAAGCAAATGGCAGGACGGTGTGACTGAGCTTTGGCGCCACGCATTGTAATCAGAGTGATGATTGTCTCGTTTGGAAGTAATAAAGTCGCTTAACGGGGACAACTTTTGGTAAAAAAAAAAAAAATCAAATGCATAATAAAATAAATAAAAAACAGGAAACATGATCGCTATGAAATCGCTGTGCTTTATGGTCGTAGCGCCATAGGCTCTAAGGGGCTCGATCAACAACCCCCTCCCAAATAATACAAAACTTAACTAACCGTTACATTTGCGGCTGGAAATTCCTCGCCCGACGATAGCTTGAAAAAGCATCTTTTAATCTGAAATCGGTGCCGAATGCCGTGCCTTCGTTTTGCACAGATCACCTCCTCCACTCAGTATGGCCACGCGCTCCCCGCTCCCCTGATTCAGAAAACTCCCGCGAACCGCAGAAACTGTTTGCAAGACAAACTCCCCGCTAAAATGACGTCCCGCTCTATGATTGGCGAAGTGGCGGAAGTACGTTTCTCCCCCGCCCGCGCTCCTTCTTCCTTTCCGCCGTTTTTTCCGAGGTGGACATTTCCTGTCGCGAAGGATTACTGGGTAAAGTTACCGGTCTTGGGCATCTCTCTAGTTTGCTACTGTTCGGTAGCGGAGGAAGTCGCGGATGGCGTTATCGACAACTCGTTCGTTTTTGTCCGAGGCTGGTTATGGAGAGCAAGAGCTGGATGCCAATTCTGCTCTAATGGAACTTGACAAAGGTACTTGTGTATTTTGGTCAGCTAGAGTGACAAAGGACCCGATGTTTCTTATCACCGTTTCTCGCAGTTACCTGTATTTTCTGCACCTGGCTTGTCTTTATTAACGTCGATACTGTTCTGTGCGGTCTTACAGGGCAGCGTAAAGACGCGTTTTCTTCTTTTCCTTTTCCAAGTGAATGTCTCTGAAGCATTTCACCTTCGTGCACGCGTTTAAAGCCGTACGAAACAAAGCGTGTGGTCCCGAAAACCTGCGGTTTAAGTCCCGTCCACTGGGGCCAATGGTGTACCCGACGAGATTATCAGGCTGCGGTTACAATTCTGAATAACAGCGTCCCGTCCAGGCCGCGTCTCCCAGCGATGCTGAAGAGCCGCAGCTATCATGTTGGAGTTTTAGGTTTTCGAGGTTAAAAAGTGGCCGATTTTAAAAACTGCTTTATTCTTGGTGCTGAGTGCATCCTCAGTTCTGTTACTTGAGGGGATGCTGCCGACTTCTGGATGACTGTTTTGTGTACTGTCATGATTGTTCTTTGTGCTCCTCTTAAGTATGTGTAGTGTACTTCTAATAACGCTAGTTTTCAGTTATATTTGGACTTGTTTTCATGTATCTATAATAGTGCCTTATGTTTAATACATTACTGCTGCAATGTATTAAACATATGTAGTAAAAGCATATCTAAAATAGTTCTGTATAAAGAGTTACATTTTCAAAACTGTATTTTTAAAGATTTGCACCTCCATTTTAGAAACTTCAAAACCTTCTTGAACAATAGGTGTATGGCCCCTGTAAGGAATGGTAATAAGAAACTTTTAATATGGTGCTGCCATACACTAACATATCCAGTGATGCCCACCTCCGATCCTGGAGGGCTATTCTTGTTGTTAACTGAGCCCATTATTTAATTGCATGACTTGTTGGTGCTCTCAGTTTGCCTCAGCAGACATTTCCAAGATGATTGATTTTTTTTTTTCTTTTTTTTTCTAAATGCGCTAACCACTTTTGTGGAGTGGAGCTGTTCCATATCACTAAAAATTTTATCTAACTTTTTTTTCAAATATTATCTGATGGACAAGTATTACTGGTCATGGTTGACACATTTTGTCTTTTCTTTAGCTGTCAAAATATTTAAAAAATATTGAGAGTTCTGAGTCTTGGTTACCATTAAGGAAAAAGAAGTCAATTAGAGACAAAAACTGATTAAGAAAATTAGTGCAGCAGTAGTAGGCCTCCAGGGTTGGAGTTGTGTACCCTGATATACACCAGACAACTGGAGTGTGAAGTGGTAGTTTGTTTGTTTCCCCAGATTATTTCAGTTATTTTCAGAATAGAAAATGCCATCTGTGCCATGCAAGTAAAGCAATAAGCCGGGTATTCCAAATGAGACAATCTCTCCTATACTGGCACCCAAGAAATGTATTATTGTCGTAACATCTATTATATTTTTATGCTATAGAAACAAAGGCTGTCTGTGAAGCGTCAGCGTTGTTGTTTAACATACCATACTTTCTTAGAAGGTTGGCGTCCTTCAACATCTGCAATAAGATGCTGCAGATGTTCTACCAGACGGTGGTGGCGAGTGCCCTATTCTACGCGGTGGTGTGCTGGGGAGGCAGCATAAAGAAGAGGGACGTCTCACGCCTGGACAAACTTGTTAGGAAGGCAGGCTTTATTGAAGGAGTAAAGTTGGACAGTTTAACATCTGTAGCAGAGCGACGGGCAATAAGCAAACTCCTGTCAATCATGAAGAATCAACAGCATCCACTTAACAGGATCATCTCCAGGCAGAAGAGTAGCTTCAGTGACAGACTTTTGTCACCGTCCTGCTCCACTGACAGACTGAGGAGATCGTTCCTCCCCCACGCTATGCGACTCTTCAGTTCCACCCGGGGGAGTAAATGCTAACATTATTCAAAGTTATTGTATGTTTTTACATGCATTGTTATTATGCTTTAATTTAATATTGTTTTTTGTATCCGTATACTGCTGCTGAATTATGTGAATTTCCCCTTGGGATTAATTATCTATCTATCTATCTATTGCAATAACTACTTTTTTTTAGAGAGAAGGTTGATGTACCACTCGGCACAGAATTTGCCTTTTGAAAAACATGAAACTTGCCTTCCTAGTGGCATCCATATAGACATGAAGAAGAAAAAAATAAAACTCTGTGATAACATTAACATTTTCATAAGGAACAGTAACATTTACTTCATTTTAGAGTGGACATTAATAACTGCTTCAGTTAATTCAGAAGGTTTTACTTATACTCACCATACATAAGGAGACACATGTCAGTCACCGAAAATGTTATGTCTGATTTTGGTTAAAAAGTTGTATGGCTCTGAGGAGAAAAGGATTTCTGGAGAGGTGTTTTGGATCACGTCCCGTTTTCTCCCAGTTACATTAACTTATCTGCTCCTGTAAAACTGGATGAGTTTCTTTGGTTTTATAAAGGGTCACGCTAACTCTCACTGAGGTTTATTCCTACACCAATGTCTGTATTTGAACCGCCATAATTCTCAGATAATTTGAAATGTGCATTCCTTCCAGAATGTTGTCTGTGCTCCAAATGTGCTGTGTTTCATAAATAACAATATTAATATCTTTATTTTTGTTTCCTTCCAGGGCTTCGGTCTGGAAAACTTGGAGAGCAGTGTGAAGCAGTAGTTCGTTTCCCCAGATTATTTCAAAAGTATCCCTTTCCCATTCTAATCAACTCCGCTTTTCTTAAGTTAGCAGATGTTTTTCGACTGGGGTAAGTATAAAATGGCAATGCCTATGCATATCTCCTTGAATATTACAATTAACTTATCATAGTGAATTATTGAGATTCCTAAAACAATTCCTTCTGTGACCCTAGGTAAAGGTGAGTGTGGATGCAGTGGCATACAACCCATCAAAGCAGTATGTTTGTTTCAGCTGCAATCATGTTACAGTTGAGTAGGATTTACACCCAGAGTGCTAAATCCAGAGGACAGCAGCACTGAAGGAAACCCTGAGCCTTTGAACTATAATATGGTGTGCATCTCTGTAAAGGACAAATGTGAGCATGAACCAAGGTTGTGATGCACATTTAAACAAGCAGGGTAAAAAGATTAATTCAATGTAAAGTCAGCAATATGGAAGACAATAGCAACCAACTCCAGCTGTGTAAAATACAAAGTGCAGAGTCCTGGTGAAATATATCCTAACAAAAGCAGGAAACGTTATTTAACAAGGAAATCAAAATGGAATCCAAAAAGAGACAAAGAACAGAATTTAATTTAGACATATAGTATATAAAACTCCCACTGTTCAGTGTGGTACTGAGGTGTGTCACCCATTGCACGGGTACACTTGGATCTCAATCTGGATGGGTGCGGCAAAGTGCTGTAATCGGCACATGCTCCCAGCCTCTCTCTAACTCTCATACAGTATACAATATTTTACATAGTTTTAGTAGAATTGCTGATAATTAAGATTTGATGGGTGATAGGAAGCAAAGTTCAGGAAGCACTTGGGGACTTATGCTGACACAGCATTCACATCTTCAAGGCAATAAGCAAGTATGTACAGAGGCAAATTTCTTTCATCAGAGTTGTCAGTTCAGACGTAGCAGCACTAAAAGATCTGCAAAACAGAAGTACAAAGTGTGTTGCTGGCTGTAGAGTTTTAATCAAGTCATCGGTAAAGTCCCATTCTGTACTGGGCCCATGAAGTATTGTTACTCTTTTTCTTTATCTTTGCATATGCTGAGTGGTTTACTGTTATCCCTACAGATTCTTTAAAGGAGTAGATTAAGACACTCACTTTGACTAAGGTTTAATCAGAATATTCTGAGGCCTGACAGAGTCTCTTAGTGCACTATTCAGCCAAACTCCATCCCTTTTCCAAAAGAGAGCATTTATTGTCCAGAAGAGTGTTTTGGCTAGATAAAGAGGTTGTTACCTATGTTTGTACATCAAATGGTTAAATTATATTGCTGTTAAACTCCTGAAGTAGTAAGAGAGAAATTTTCTGACAATTGTAACTGTATTTTAGTTTCCAATCAAAGCTGATGGCCACAGGTAAGGATGGGAAAATAGACTGAGCAGCATAAGCTTTATCTATGTACCTAGCACTTGCTTCAGCAACACGGTCTAAACAAAATACATGGAAATTCAGCTCCAACACTGATTAGTTGGTCAGTCTCATGATCACCTCTCCCTATAGAGTTAAACAAGACTATGAGGTGATCGCCCCTTACCTCAAGGGAACAAACCACTCTTTTCTGGGGGAAGGCCTAACTACAATATTTGTGGTGCTAATTCTCAAACGATATCTCACTTGGCTGCAAACCATTCCCATGCATAACAGAGATCTCAACCTGATGAGGCCCAGAAAACATTGTCTGGAGACAGAAGAGGTGCAAACTTTAGATTCCCAAATTCAATACTCTCTAAACCATGGCAGTGGGTGGTTCATGTTATTCTTATTCCTTCCTCTTTTTAAATAATCACTGAACATGACATCCAGCATCCTTTTTTTGTTTTGTTTGTTATAGAAAGTTACTGTATTTACCACAGTCTTTCATAAGCCACTTTGAAGAATTTCTCCATATTAAGGAATGGTTCTTGCCTTGCACCAGATACTTCCAATAGGAGCCTGAAATTGGTTAAGCAAGTTTGTGAATGAAATGCTACTATAGGCTTGATTGGAAATTCCATTATGTTTGTTTTTCATGTTCCTTTAAGGTAAGGAAATGGTACCTACAGTATTTAATTTAAATCATTATTTCAACTTTGTGTAGGAACAACTTTCTGCGGCTGTGTGTGTTGAAGGTCACTCAACAAAGCGAGAAGCACTTAGAGAAGATCCTGAATGTGGATGAGTTTGTGAAGCGAATCTTTTCAGTGATTCACAGCAATGATCCCGTGGCTCGAGCAATCACTCTCAGGTATGGCGAGCACAGCCACATAGACTCCATAAGAAGTCAAGTCAAATAATGCATGAGTGTGACTTCAAACACTTGTGACTGTATACAGTACTCCCATATATCTATCTGTCTCGCAGTATTATTGTCTGCTGTATAGTATTTGTCATTGAGTTAAGTATAACAGTAAAAGTGTTCAAAAATGTATATTTTATTTTATTTTTTTTCACTTTGGTCATCTAATTTATATTCTTTATTTCTGAAATTATTAATTGACTGGCTTACCCTTCAAGGTCAATTCTTGCCTTGCTTCTCTGGCTGCTACTGCATACTCCATCTTCCTATGTTAACCTAATAAGAAAGTCAAGGATGGATGAATGGATAACATTTTGTTTTGCCCGGTAGTATCTGCGCTATTTATTTTCCTAAATTATATAGTTGTAACAAACCTAACAAAGCTTCGTAAATAGATAACTGTTTGTTACATCTGTTTTAGTCTCAATGGCAGAAATGTGCAAGCACTTGGTGGACTTGTAGGTATTTAAATAGATAGCCACTATAACAAAAAAAAAAAAAGTCAATTCCAGAGGGTAACCAAACCTTACATTTTACATGTTAATTTTTTAACAGCATCTTAAAAAGGTTTTTTAAGACAGTTCAATGAAACAAAGTTAAGATGAAGAAGCTTATGGTGTTTGGTTATATAAATGGTCAACATGATAGTGCCTATTGGCTTCCACGACAGTGATGTATGTGAATTAAGGGAGAACTGTGAATGTCTAGTGATGCTTTCAGGTCATGCTCTGAACACAGAACTTAGTCATTAAAATGCACCTTTCTAGGCAGTAGTAGGAAGTGGCTGAACAGCCGGGTTATGTGTTAAACACCCTCAGAACTTGACAGTTGCCAGTCATTCAAAACCTTCTCTATCAGTTATAACCTTTTTTTATTTCATTATAACCTCTTTAAGAAATTATCTAATCATTAATCTTCAAGTACATGGTTCACTATCAATTTGAAACGGTTTTATTGATGTCTGTGAGAATTCTGAAGTCCTGGGTTAGGTCTGCTCAAGGCTAAACAGATTTAATTCCATGCGCCATTCTGAATAGGAAGTGTCTGTCAGTCGCTGGGCACATTTGTTGTCCACCCTCTGTATAAGATCTACAGCTTGCTGTGTCTTTTTTTGTAGGGTGATAACAAGAACTACACATAGGACTCCAAATTCAGCCTCACTAGTGACACACAGGGCCTGAGCCCAATATCCCTTGATTGATATTCAACATTTTGTTTTTTTATTGGCTTCTATACGTTACATTTTCAATGAAAATATACTTAAGTCCCTTGCTTCCAGTAGGGCAACGTCCCCTCTTGTCATTAATTGAACTGGCAAGGTGTAATTTCAGCGTGATCTTACTTTAATAGCAATCCTTAGAAATTGATCAACTTGCAATCCATTTGAAAAGTTTCTTTTACCTGAGAACTTATCACAGTGCTCTATGCTTGCACTTAGTGACGGACACTATATAAAAATAAACTGAACTGAGTTGAATTTTGTTTTTGAAGCCTTCTTATTGCATTGTGGGGTTATTTGAAGAAGTGGCACATCCAGGTAGTAACTGGTGCAAGACACAATCCATACCTGGATAGGGTGCCAGTTAAGAGTAGGGCATACACTCACACTTGACCCGTTTACATTGACATCTTTGGACTATGGAATGAAAACTGAGTATCTAGAGAAAATGCAGAGCCATATTTAGAACACGAAAACTCTATAGCAGCAGTAAACACCTGTGCTTTATTTATTTATACCGAAGAAAGAGCTGGTCCTATTGGTTGTTTGCCTGAATTATGTTTATGTATACTTTTTTTTTTTTTTTTTTAAAGAATTGTTGGTAGCATGGCATCAATTATTCCAGAGAGGAAAAATGCTCATCACAGTATTCGCCAGAGTTTGGATTCTCATGATAATGTGGAGATTGAAGCAGCTATATTTGCTGCTGCTAGCTTTTCTGCTCAGTCCAAGTGAGTGCTTCATTTCCTAAGAATTTGTTGATGTATTGTAGCCTTTGTAAAGGTTTTTTGAACTGATTCATTTCTGATACTGTCACTTGGCTATATAGAAAATGTAATGAGAAAACACAGACTTGCAGTAACAGCTGCCATTGTTATTTGTCCAGACATTTTGTGTGTGTACAGTGTGTGTATATATATATATATATATATATATATATATATATATATATATATATATATATATATATATTCTGGCAACCTCCGACACTGAGCAAGGAAGAACTGGACAAGGCACATGTCCATCACAGTTCACTTGCACACTTGCTTATTCTCAAGGCCCTGTGCTCAACTAAACCTTTCATTGTGCAGAACAATGCTTTTAATGAATTAGAATTAGAATTAGAACAATCTAGACGAGAACAGGCCATTCAGCCCAACAAAGCTCGCCAGTCCTATCCACTTGCTTCCTCCAAGAAAACATCAAGTCGAGTTTTGAAAGTCCCTAACGTCTTACTGTCTACCACACTACTTGGTAACTTATTCCAAGTGTCTATCGTTCTTTGTGTAAAGAAAAACTTCCTAATGTTTGTGCAAATTTACCCTTAACAAGTTTCCAACTGTGTCCCGTGTTCTTGATGAGCTCATTTTAAAATACAAGTCTCGATCCACTGTACTAATTCCCTTCATAATTTTAAACACTTCAATCATGTCACCTCTTAATCTTCTTTTGCTTAAACTGTAAAGGCTCAGCTCTTTTAATCTTTCCTCATAATTCAACCCCTGTAGACCTGGAATCAGCCTAGTCGCTCTTCTCTGGACCTTTTCTAGTGCTGCTATGTCCTTTTGTAGCCTGGAGACCAAAACTGCACACAGTACTCAAGATGAGGCCTCACCAGTGCATTATAAAGGTTGAGCATAACCTCCTTGGACTTGTACTCCACAGATCGTGCTATATAACCTAACATTCTGTTAGCCTTCTTAATGGCTTCTGAACACTGTTTGGAAGTTGATAGCTTGGAGTCCACTATGACTCCTAAATCCTTCTCATAAGGTGTACTCTCGATTTTTCGACCGCCCATTGTGTATTCAAACCTAATATTTTTACTTCCTATGTGTAATACTTTACATTTACTGACATTAAATTTCATCTGCCACAAATCTGCCCAAGCCTGTATGCTATCCAAGTCCTTCTGTAATGATATAACGGATTCCAAATTATCTGCTAATCCACCTATCTTGGTATCATCTGCAAACTTAACCAGCTTGTTACTTATATTCCTATCTAAATCATTTATATATATTAAAAATAGCAGCGGCCCTAGCACTGACCCCTGTGGAACACCACTCTTAACATCGGCCAGTTCTGATGAGGTTCCTCGCACCATCACCCTCTGCTTCCTGTGTCTGAGCCAATTCTGCACCCATCTAAAAACATCACCCTGAATTCCCACTTCTTTTAACTTGATGCCCATCCTCTCATGTGGCACCTTATCAAATGCTTATCAAATGCTTTCTGAAAGTCCAGATAAATAATATCATAAGCTCTAAACCATAGTTTAGAGTTTCTCTTCCTGTCTGAGTGTGCCATTTATCTTACTTTGTTGTATTCTAACACTACAAACCAAAAGGGGAAAAAATAGATAATCTGAAAATTCTAACCGGTTGCATAAACAAAAAATATCTGTTTTTTGGTTCCTGACTTTTGACACTTAGTATAACAGGACAATTTTTAAATTAGTGATTTACTACAAATCGAAGTGTCGTATCTTACATTTTGTCATGCATGCATGACTTCAAAATTGAAACCACATCTGGTTTAGCTAACCATTTGTGCGTGGAATCAGGCCTTTCAGGTATAATAGATTTTTAGTTGATACTAGGCCAAAAAGTAATGAAATCAGATTAGAAGGCTTTTAATACCATAGTGGTGCCTTATTGGCCACTGGTCAGCATATTGCTTTCTTTCTAAGGGATTCAAGATTATCATCTTCATTTTTCATTATTGTGGGGAAAGGTCATGATGTATTCTCTGACTACACTGTTTTGCAAATGTTAAAATAACTTCAGTATTGTGATAAAAAACAGATTAGATAAAGATATTACCATGAAGTGAGGATAATTTGGTAATCCTCAAAGAAAGCAAAATGGGTTTTATTGACATTGACCTATCGCATTGATCCACTTTTATTAATTTTTTTCATTTGTTTTACCATTAGGGATTTTGCAGCTGGAATCTGTAACAAAATCAGTGAAATGATTCAAGGTTTGTGTACATTTGTTACTGATACCGCATATTTTCTTTAATTTTTTCCTTACTTGCCATCATGGATTTACATAACCTATGTTAGGCACCAAAATGTTATTTGACCTTTAGCAGTGTGTGTGTGTGTGTTTTTGTGATGTGTATAAATAAATACTGTATAAATGTGTTGTGTGTGGTTTGCATAACCTTCATATCACAAAACTACGATAGACTGTTTTGTTTTGACCATTGTGGAATTCAACTTTATGAATGCCAGTAATTTGCCATGCAAGAAAAGACAGATGAGCAGAGCAACATGTATCACAGATTTTTGTCTAATAACCAATTAGAATTTAAACATGACTAATTAATAATGAGCTAAGTGTTTACCATTAAGACACTGCTTTTCAGTAAAACGTGAATAATAAGTTATAAATCAGTTATTTCAAGTAGTAATAACCATTTGCAACATTAGTAATGTCTTGGCTATATTTTAAAATAAAGTTCTACCTTAATAAAAATACAGTTTCTAGATGATTTCAAGCTTTTGCATGCTAGAGAGTGTCTGAGTGTCTGTGTGTGTGTGTGTACTGTATATATGGTATTTCCTCACATATCTACAGTACATATACACACTTTATTAGAGCCACATGTTCATTAATATTCTTATCTTCCACACAGCCAAAGAAGTGGCTGCAACAGAAATCTATGAAGCATGCAGACATGACCTGAAGGTTTTGTTGTTTGTAAAGTCCTTATTAAAGGCAAGGCATGTAATCCAGAAGACTTTTACCATGTTATGATTGTTGGCACAGTATGTGCTAGATTCACCATTTGAGAAGCAGATGCAGTTCTGGGATTTTTATGCTTATGGAGATTGGTGCAGTAAACAAAAACAGCCCTGTGAATGGCAGATCTGTGGGTGAAAACACGTTGTAAATGAGGATGGTCACCATACTTGTTAAAGCTGTCAGAAAGCCCACAAATATTTGCTTAACTGCATTTTACCAGAGAGTTGTTCAGAAGACATCTCTGACCTGTGTGCACAAAGTTTTATTGCTTCTATGCAACTATATGTCTGCAACTTTTCATAAATAAAACTTCAAGTAAAACCAAATGGCAGTGTCTTTTTCATTTAATATTTACATTAGTCTTATGCATGTGTTTAAGATGTCCATACAGTGACATAGTGATTAGATAGATGGTAGATAGATACTTTATTAATCCAAAGGGTAAATTAGTGATTAGTGCTACTTCCTCTCAGCTTTGGAGTTCTTTGTTTGAATCCCCAACCCTGATGCTGCCTGTGTGGAGTTTGTATTTCTGTGTACCTTTTTCTTTACCTTCCACATCCCAAAGACAAGCTGGGATTTGACAGTTGGCTCCAAGGTGGCCCCATATGAGTAAATGTGCATGTGAGTCTACCCTAAAATGTCCAAACACCCCGTCCATGGTTATTTTCTGCCTTCCACACATTTGCCCAATAAGCTCCTCATAATCCTGGTCTTGGTAAGTGTATTAGAATATTAGATGAATGGATGTGTTTATGATAAACTTTTTTCCAAAAGAGAAAATGAAGTTAAATGATATTCTTTATAATAAAGTGGAATCAAAATACATTAAAAAAATACATTTATTTATTTTAGGTCTTGCCACACCCGTTGACTTGAAACTGAAGCTTATCCCACTTTTGCAGCACATGCACCATGATGCCAGCTTGGCCTCTAGCACTCGACAACTGTTACAACACCTTCTAACATCCTACCCATCCACAAAGATGGTCATTGTCACGCTGCACTCCTTTACATTGTTGGCAGCCTCCTCCCTCATCGACATCCCCAAACAGGTGAAGATATTTAATTGATTTGCACCAGACACTGGTCTTGGTGTTTTAATTGTGGCAGAACTGTTTCAGTAGCAGCATCAGAAAGTAAAACAGTGAGTTCTTTCATTTTTAGCCCTT
Organism: Polypterus senegalus; assembly: GCF_016835505.1. Lineage (NCBI taxonomy): Eukaryota > Metazoa > Chordata > Cladistia > Polypteriformes > Polypteridae > Polypterus > Polypterus senegalus. The sequence continues at coordinate 102,044,682 of NC_053169.1, read as the reverse complement.
TTCTGAAATCTAACAGAGAATACTGTAAGACACAATCATATTTATTCTTTATTCTTAAATCCAATACAGTCTGGCATGTAGTCAGTCAGTTAATTGGCCTTTTTATTATATAGAACCTTACATTACTAGCAACATCACCTTTAGATAAATTGGAGCCTTCATTCCAAATGCACAAATGCAAAAAGGAATCTAAAAAAAAATATATATTTTTTTTTTCTTAAAAGAGAAAAAAAAATCCTGCTGTTAAAAGGAGGTCTTCTTTAAAATAAGATGAGCACATAAGTGCAGTTTGTATAATTCTGGAATCCATAAAATTTGAAATGTTGAAGCATATTTAAGTCCCAAAAATTTTAAATAAGTAATTTGGAGTCTGTACTTTTTTTTAGTATTTCTCTTTTGGTTTCATATTTGAACTTACCTGCTTATACCACAGAAAAAAACATTATTCATGTCACTGACTGTATAAATTAAGCAGTTTCATCTTGTTAATCTTTATAAACCTGTAAACCATATATATAATATTCATAAAGAATTACTTTCTAGTGTCCAGTGACTCTCAAAATTGTTGTGTTGTAACTATACTTTTTTTTTTTCTTTTCAGATTCAGCTGCTGTTGCATTATCTGAAGGAAGACCCCAGGAAAGCTGTCAAAAGGCTCTCCATTGAAGACCTGAGGTTTTTGGCTAAAAAAGCTCCTCATCTGTGGACAAGGGAGAATATACAGGTACTTCAAAATCACACATCTGATCACATTTTAGATTTTTGAAGCTTTAAAAATAATCATTTGATTCTGTGTGAAGGTTTCCTAGAAAGTTTGTCCCAGAAAGTAAAATGAGTTATTCTTGGCTCCACAAAGCAGATTTTTATGACTGCATTAATAGTAACAGCAAAGTTAGTATTTAAGATTGTAGATTTTTAAATAATCCATTAAATTATGGATACTCTCAAAAAGAATTGAGAAGAAATGCAGCATTAAAATGACCATTCATCCATTTTTACATTCAGGGTATTGTAACTGAGGGGTGCAAAGCCTATCCTGGCACTGTTATGGTCAGGACAGGAACTAATCCTGGCTGTTGGTCCATCACAGGATACACACATTTTACACCTAAACTCGCTCATAGAAAATATACAAAAAAATAACTTTAAAGAATTCAGGAACGTAAGTCAGGGCTGCAGTTACTGGGATTTTTGTCAAGAATGAGATTTAGTTAAAATAAAGTTTTTATATTTCTTTCCATAAATAGTGCTTTAGGAGACACTAGTTACATCCAATAACTGGTTTGTCTAATGTGTAGTGTAATGGTAAATGCAAATGAGAGTTCACTTTTTTGATATTTCTAGGTAAAAGAGGACAGTAACCTATTTTTGAATATTACTATAAAGGGTCAATTATTAAATTGCCATTGCTGGAAAAGGACTTACTTTGTCTGGAAAGTAAATGTGCTCTAGAATTATGTCAACATATTAGAAATTTGAACTTTAAGATTATTACAGATGTACCAACTGTCCAGCACATCCTTCCCTTCAAACTGTCTAGGGATGGTTCTGTCTGTTCAGGTCAATCAGAGTAGTGTCATCACCAGCAGTTTAACAGATGCAGTCATTGATGTAGAGGAGAGGAGTCAGAACACAACCCGGAGGGGACCCTGAATTAAGGGTCAGGGCCCTTGACTTGTTTTCACCCATCTTAACTGTCTGCCATCTTATTGTCTTAAGTTCTTGAATGCTAGGCATTAGATTTTGTGCCTAGGTTTGTGAACTGCATTTTTAGTAACAATAGTGTTTTAAGAATTCAGAGCCACAGTACACATGCAACTGTATCCTTGGCCAGCCAACAGATTTTATTTGAATATGAATTAGTGTTTCTTTAGCAGATGCCCTAAACAATAATGATTGTAAAGAAGATGATTAGAGACATTTCAACTACTTCACTTCCTTTAAACAGGCTTGTGCTATATAGGTAGGAGTCTGTTTCACCATTTGAAAAGTTTTTGATAGATTGACTTTAAGAGTAGATTGAAGGTCAATAAAGTTCTATTTCGTTAGTACAAACTTGTGTGAGACATGCTAATGTTCTTTGTAAAACACATGTCAAGGAATGCTATACTCTCTTAATTTATAACTACTAAGCCAAGCACGTCAAAAACTATATAATGTTGCAAAAGAAATAGGATTTACCACTGGGGTATGCATGAACATGTTCTGTGATGGACTGGTGGGCTGTCTAGGGATGTTTCCCACCTTCTGCCCACTGCTGCCATGCTAGGCCACCATCCCTATATTGGTTATGCAGGTTAGAAATTGAATATAGACTGGTCTTAGAGATTTTAATATACTGCGTTTCTTTCTAAAACAGTTGTTTCATATTGTTCGAAAATGAAGTAGCAAATACTTGCAGACATTCTTTATTATAATTGACTACTATAAACAAATCAAAGCATACAATTTAGAATGTTAGGGGCTTGAGTTATCATTAAGACACAACTGCCCAAAAACTTAATGAAAATCCAAATTATCATTATTCATTACTTGTATCATTATATATATATATATATATATATATATATATACACACACACATACATACAGGGAGTCCTCAGGTTGAGTGAGGGAGTTGGCGAACTACTTTTGTTGCATGCAGAGGAAGTGGTCCGTTTTTATATATATTTATATACTGTAGATGTCAAAGTGACTCTTGTGTTTTTCTCTTGGTTTTAGTTTTATCAAGTATAGTTTTGGTATAATTAGCCTTAAGAAGGGCATGCTTTCAAATGTCTAATCTAAAAATCTTAGCTACTGTATCAATTCAGCTGTCTTAAAAGCCTTATCAGGTTACTCTGGGCTAGCCTATTTTAATTCCATATTGCATTTCACCACCTGTAGAAAGACCGTGACCTTCAAGGACCTCTGCTACATTGTTACCACCCTTACTTTTCACAAAGAGCAGGTGATCTGGTAAAGATCCCTAATAAAGGGCTCTCTTTAGTTAAAGAAGCAAGAGAAAAGCCAAGCAGAATGACACCTTTTATTTATTTTTTAGCCAATAAAAGGTGTCATTTGGCTTGGCTTTTCTCTACATTCATAATGGCTAACATGGTACAACACTCTAGTGTTAAAGAAGCAAAAAACTTGTTTAATGAAAGCCAACAGCTAGTGTGACCATCTAGGAATAAATTTAGCTTCATTATTTCAGAATTATTCAAAGCAGGCAGTGTGGTGCATCTGCTGTGACACCTGACTTTAAACAACAAGGTTTCTGGGTCAGTTCTCAAATCAGCCTTTCTGCGAGACTCTTAACCTGCCTGTGATACAATTGTAATGTATTCTGGCCTTGCAGTTTATCTTGTATTGTTGCATCAGCTAAATATTCCAATTTTTTTTCTGTTTGCCTTGAAAATGAACAGGTTTCCAATGTTCTAATAGCATGTATTTAACTTGAATTCAAGGTACTTATTCATTTCAAAGTAACTGTATTCTTTTTATTGCTTTTTTCTCATTCAGACTCTCTGTGAATGTGCTCTCCAGACACCATTCGACAGCTTGAAGCTCGGCATGATGTCAGTACTTTCAATACTGTCTGGAACAATTGCCATTAAGCAATACTTCTACAGCTCACTAGGTCAGTGAACAGCTTTTTAATTGGTGAAGTTTCCAAGCACCAGGTGGGTGACAGTTTTTCCTCCAGGTTTCAGCTTATCAAATGCATGTGCATTTCGTAGATTTTTTTTCCATCCCTGAGGACTTCATTAAAACGGTGCAAAGCAATAGTTCATTCTTAAAGCAAGACTGCAGAGAGGTCAGGATTCTTCATGAAGGTCACTTTAAACCAATTGTGTGAGGATGGCCACTCATGGTCCTGAGTGGTAACAGTGGCTGCAGAAATGTATTCCAACCAATTGCTTTTGTTACCAACCCTTCTTATGTAATGGGGTGCCTCTCCCCAGTTTTGACTGTAATGATGCTTCTAGCTTAACTTCTGTTCCCCACAAATCAGAATCTGTTCAAGGGGTTTTGAAAATGGATTGATGCAATTGAAATTGACTTTATTTTGGAATTTCACGTAGATGTCTATTATTGCCTTTGTTTTTGCACATAGAAAATTGTCAGCGTGTTTAAGCTTGCACAATCTAATTCAGGGTCTTACAGGAACAAAGTCTTCTGCAGTTGCATCAAGTACAAGGCAGGTGACAGCCCATAACAAGGCCTACTCACTCTGACTTCAAGAAAATTCGGAGTCCCAAGTTAGCCTAACAATACACATCTTTTAAATGTTTAATTGACAACATAGACACAGGAAATCATAAAGACCACTGAGACAATGAAAAGGTGAGGAATTTAAAATTTGCACTAAAGTGGCAGAGCTAATCATTGCAACACCATGTTATTAGTTTAGTAGGAGTCCATACCATGGTCATAAATGTGTCCCTACATGATTACTACTATCTTCTGCTAAAACATTATTTATCTTTAATGTTTCCTTCCCTCAAAATTATATAGATAAAAACACAGCAGCATGAGGTACGTTTGATAAGTTTAGTGATGACGCAATAGGGAACAAATAGAAATATGTAAATTGACTATAAACAGCTGTCCAATTTATGTGCCCAGAGGTTTGCGTTACTGGAGTTACAGTATATTGAATGGATATTTTTTTTTTAAACCAAAGAAAACCTTTATCTTTCATAGCTTTAATAAGATAAGTTTAATTATGAATTTCATATCTTGCATTTCAACACACACACTGTGCAAAGCAGTTATTTTTCATATCTTCAACACAATATTAACTTCCTTGTAAAAAATTGAAGTGGAGTTTTGAGTAGACAGTAATAGGCGGCTTCTGTTAGTTGTGCCAGTTCTGTGAAATGTTTGCCCTCTTGAAGCCTGCTTAAATATTAAAGCTTTTAGATTCAGAGAGCCTTCAGGACACAAGTTGCTAGCATAAGTAGTGGCAAGTGAGATGCAGGGTGATGTTTTAAGTGGTAACAAAAACTGTACAAATATTCATGTGAAAAATAACTGTACTGTACAATGGAAAATTTATGGGCACATGTTAAGTTAGATTCTTACACAAGCTGTACCTAGAATTTTAAATTGAACAAAGTAAAATTTATTTTTTTGCATACATAATGTACATAGTGCAATGAATTTCTTACTTTCCTGTCTCTTCAGAAATAAGTATAATAGAATACCAGCAAAGACACACGTAAAAGTGTAAATATCATGTAATATATACATACTGTATAAACAATTTACATTTGCTTGAGTTTGTTATATTACATACAAAATGTGATTTTTATTTTGGAATGTTTAATATTATGATTGTTTACTCAGCACTGAGAAACATGGCTTTGTTATTGATATGAAAAAATACACTTGTTACCTTTCTTTCTTTACTTCTTAATGCTTTAGGAACTGGTACCACTCCTTCAGCGGCATCTGATTTGGTGAAGCTGGCCCAGGAATGCTGCTACCATAGCAACCGGGCTATTGCGGCAAATGGGGTTATTGTTCTGTCAAATATCGTCATTTCCTGCCCAGAGAAAGGTAAAACAACAGCTCTGTTAAAAGGTTTGGCCACATTTCGTGGGCTTTGGATAAGTGCTTGTGAAATAACAGCCTCCATCTTGTTTTAATTGTCCCTAGACTTCTTCAATATACTGCATTGTTTTGTTTCGTCCATATGTAATGTCAGAAGTAATACAAAACTGAAGTTTCTCTAATACTGACTCTTATCTTTGTTTGAGAAAGGAAGTAAGTTTAATATCCTGTTACAGTCTCTGTATGTTGCATCAGAAATTAAATTGGGTCAAAACATTTAGTTATTTGTTTGATTTATAGTAACTGATAAGCTAGGTGGACTGAAGTGCAGCAGACCAACATTAATTCTTCCTTTTATAATTCTTATATATAGCATAAAAGTTATGGTGACATGCTGTGGCACAGTGGATACTATTGGAACCTCGCAGCAGTGCCTGGACTTTACTTTGATACATTGCTTTGGTATACTCTGCGTAGTGCCTTCTCATTCCCACAAGTTTCCTCAGTTTTTTTTCCATGGTCTGCAGACTTGAGTAGGTCAGCTGTCACATCTGCTATCCCTGTATGTGTAGAAACCTGTGAACAGGCATGCTATCCAGACCAATGTCCTGCCTGGTCACCAGTGCTGCAAAGATGGCTAGAAGGGTGAATGGCATCAAGTAACTTTAAATATTGTTTTTCTGAGATTAGCTCAAATATTTTGGACACAGTTAATTTATTACGGGAGTAATCTGGATTTTGGAATGCATTTGTACCTTAAAAAAAATATATATAATTTTTTTTTTCTCCCCTTCTCATCCCAAACAACTTGGCACCCCCACCCCAACTTGGCAGATCTTTTGACTGTAGAGCAAGATGCACTGTTTGGCCTGGAATCTCTTTTGGTTCTCTGCAGCCTGGATGAAAGCCCAGCTTCTCAAGCAACACTAAAGGTACAGGTTAACAAGTTGGCTCAGTTAACTTCCTTAGCATTACATTTTATTTCTCAGAAAAACATGCAAAAAGTTTTGATTTTTTTTTTTTTTTGTATTGAAAAATTACATTTTTACTAAATCTTCTCTTTCTCCTGTGGGTCGTCCGGAGTGTGTTCTTACTCCTACTGTGTTCAGTGCTTGCATGGAATGGATGTCGGGCAAGGTTGTGGAGTGCAGTGGCTGTGGGGCATCTGTTGGTGAAGAGAGATTCACTGATCTTGACTTTCTTGATGATGCTGTGATCTTCACAGAGTCAATGGAGGCTCTTAACGGGAAGTCTGTGTGTCCTGGATATAAAACAAAATCCAGGCCTTTAATGACCTCTTGGACACAGCCATCAGCAACAACAACAACATTTATTTATATAGCACATTTTCATACAAAAAAGTAGCTCAAAGTGCTTTACATAATGAAGAAAAATAAAAGACAAAAATTAGAAATTAAAAAAGACAACATTAGTTAACATAGAATAAGAGTAAGGTCCGATGGCCAGGGAGGACAGAAAAAACAAAAAAAAAAAACCTCCAGAGGGCTGGAGGAAAAAATAAAAATACAGCAGTGTATCTGTCTGTCTGTGGAGAAAGTGTCAACTTCATCGAGGGGTTTACTTACCTCGGCAGTGACATTCATGTCTCTGGTGACTCTTTCTGTGAAGTCAGTAGACAGATAGGGAGTGCGTGGGGGGTCATGAGGTCTCTGGAAAGGGATGTGTGACTCTCCCAATATCTTATCTATGCAAAAGGATGAAGGTCCAAGTCTTTAGAGTCCCGCTGCTTACTGTCTTGCTATATGGTTGTGAGACATGGACACAGTCCAGTGACATGAAACAAAGACTGGACTCCTTTGGTACTGCGTCTCTTCAGAGAATCCTTGGGTACCGCTGGCTTGACTTTGTGTTGAATGAGCAGTTGCTCACGGAGTCATGAATGAGGCACATTACCTGCATTGTGAGGGAGTGTCAGATGCAGCACTACGGCCATGTGGCATGATTCCCAGACGTTGATTCGGCTGCGGCAGATAGATGGTTATTTCCCGGGGGTGGGGACTGGTACCGTGTGTCTGCCTGGGGGGGTTTGCCAACTGGGATCTCAGACTGTTTTGTTGTGTGGTGGGTGTGACAACACGCTGTACCAGTGCTAACCTGACCTGACGTTTCCTTTCCATTTTCAGTGCTTTCAGCAGTGATTAGAGGTCAACATTTGCACTCTGACTGGTCTCAGACTACACATTAAGCTCGGATGCTCTGTGTATTCTGACACCTTTCTTTCATGGTTAGAATTAATTATTTCAAAAATTTATGCTATGGTAGCTTTTCTGTGAGATCAGACCAGATAGGGTATCCTTCGCTCTCCATGTGCATTGATGACCTTTGGATGCCCTTGACCCTGTTACCGGTTCACCTTCCTTGCACCGCATTTGGTAGGTTCTAAGAAATGCAAACCAGCAACACCCCACAGGGTGCTATGTCTGCCTCTTATCATAGCCTAGTGCTTGGAACATGAATCACTCACAGATTAACAATCTGCTAAAAGCTACATTATTGATGTACATTTATAATTAAAGGTATTAATGTCTGATATTACTGTATGTAATGCTGAGTTTAAGCAAAGTCATGTTAGTTAAACTCTATGAATCTATCCCTCACATTAAACAAGCTTTATCCATACTTTAGGACTGTTCCTATTTCTGAGTCACTATTTTTTCATTTGTTCATTATTTCTTGTAAATGCTTTTTGTTTAAAATGCAATATTCTGGAATTTCTAATTTGAGTTTACACGGTCATATCTGAAATTTGCAATGTTTTCACAGACTGCTTTGACTGTGATGGTGAAGCTGGTGAGATGCCGTCCTCATTTGAGTCAGTCAGTTGTGGAGTTCATCCTGACCCAACTCCACATGGCGCAGGACTCGACTCGCATCTTTCTTTGCCATTGCCTGGCAGCTATCGCCATGCAGCTTCCTGTCCTAGGAGAAGGAATGTTGGGAGACTTAATGGAGCTTTACAGACTAATTGGCCGCTCTGCTACTGACAAGCAGCAGGAGCTCCTGGTAAGACCACATTTGATTTCTAGTTTAGGTCAGGTTTTTACCAAATATAAACTATTCTTTCAATTTTTAACCAAAATGTTTTATCACATTTAATACTTAACTTTCAAATGCAAGAAATCTCAAGAATGTGCACAACTAAGCAAAATGGTCTGTCATATACATTCAAAATCAAAAACACCATACCAGGAATGGAAGATCATTTCCTTTACTGCAGTGTTTCCTGAAGGAACTTGATGTAATTTGGGGTTCTGCAAACTAAAGAGTGATAAGTGGGCCGCAGATTTATGTTAGCTCTTACTCATGTCTGTATTGTTTTAACTATAAAACACCATTTCCATATAAAAGAAACATTTCTAAGAAAAATCTAAATGTCTATAGAGTAGCAACAGTATGATTTTTAAGAATGTTTGTGGTGTCTGTGAAATCATGTTTTTGTTTCAGATCTATAAACCATAGTTAGCACTTTATTTGTCCCCAGTGGGAAATTAAGACTTTACTGAAGCTAAAGAAATAAACAATGACAACAACTACCCAAACGCACGTGAGCACTTCTGTCTTGGCCAATGATTAGAGAACTGTTCCTGTCTAATAACAAGGTTGTACGACTGACAAGTGGGGATACACTGACAAGCTGCTCTCAATGCTCTCGTTACATCTGCTGACAAATGTAGTCCAACAATTGGCTTCCTCACAAAACTTGATGGCATCATGGTAGCCAATATAGTGAGCAGTTTCCTTTTTATTTGTGACAGTAAGCCTGAATGGACTGCTGCTTTATGTTAATTATTGCAGGTATTTAACACTGCTGTTAATCGGATAAAATTCAGGAAAATTGGGTAACGGTAGATCTAATAGTAGAAGGATTTTCCCACAGCTCTCAAATCGGCTTCTTTCAGTATAATTTGTATCTTTCATTTTCTCTGGTGTTTCATTCACTTTGTTATTTACTTGAACCTTTATTTCTTCATTGCACAGTGTTGTTTTTTTCTACAGAAAAGCAAGTTAGAAGTTTCAGCGAGATTTTCTCAGTTATACACACGGGAGAAAATTGACCAGTGGCGGAGCAAATGGACATTGCTGTTTTTGCTAGGGTTTCAGTGGTGCATAAAACCATTTCTTCTAAAATAGTAGATCAGAGATATATACAGATAAAGGGCTTGTTTTTTGCATGGTGCCAGTTGCCCCAGGAGGGGCACTTTTTTGAGTTGCTGAGCTAAACTGAAATTTATGCAGCTTTTCAGCTAGTCGTCAGAGTCTGTTCTGCTGAGTTAATCAAGATAAGGCAACACATCTGCAGACTTTGTCGCAGCTGTTTCTCATTGAGAAATCTGTTGAATTACATTGAAGAATACTTTAAAACTTATATATTGTCTTTTAACATGACATTCTTGCTTCAGCTGTATAGCCGATACCAGTGTAGAGAAACAGGTATTGGGAGTGATCAATCTAAGATGTGATACAGTGTTTTTGGCAGAGAAGGTGTCAAATTATTTTTTTTCTTCAATGTTATTAAAATAAAACATTTTCTTGGGAGTTGGACAGCAAGGTAAGAAAGTGCTGCTGCTTTATCGATCCAGCTTCCTGGGTTTGTGTCCTGTTCCTGCATGCTCATTGTGTGTGATATGCATATCCTTCCCAGAAGTAAACATTAAGACTTGGCAACTCCAGTCATCTGTGCACATCACCAGAAACAGGGTAGCTAGCTTAGCTGGTGATCTCAAATTGGACCCTGTGTGGGTGACTTGATGGGCCTTTGATGGCCTCAAGCCCTGTTTCCTTTTTCGTATTCAGTGCCTGGTTTATAGAATCTCACCATTGAGATATTGTGTTGGGTTAAGGCAGTGCTTCTCAATTATTTTCTGTCATGCCCCCCCTAGGAAGAAGAAAACATTTCGCGCCCCCTGCGCGACTATAAATAGTATCATTTGTCTATAAAATTGTTATAAGTACACCTCTGCATAACACTGTATCCTTATTAACGTATAAGAGAATAAAAAAAGAAAGAAATATGGACCAATTTACAACAAAGAATAGCTTTATTAAATGTAACAGAAAAGATTTAAAGTGCATTCTAAATTAAAAAAAAATTTAAAAGAAAAATAAAAAAGCATGTTCCCCGAGGTCAAACGCCCTTGACGCCAGACCACCGCCCCACTATTTGAGAAACACTGGTTTAAGGGGATTTGAGAATATTATCTTGCGTTGCTTTTTTGTGAGTCTTCGTAACCATCATAGTACTTTCTTCAAGAATTTCAATTATTCAGAGTCAAAAATAGTGAACAAGTTGAAGAAAAGGGACCTTTATTGAAATGTAGTAACTTGCACAACATATAGTTATTGATATATTTAGATGTATAGCTATGATATGTCCCGAAAATGGGCATACCACATTTCTACTTTCTAATACAGTAATTTTGGCAATGGATAGTGAATGTATTCAGTGGCAACCGCTTGGTTTCATTTGATAATTATTTTACATTGACTGTTATGTACAATTTTTTTTTTTTTTTGGGTCTATTTTTTGACATTCAGGTTTCCCTAGCAACTGTGATATTTGTTGCCAGTCAGAAGTCTCTTTCACAAGAGGTGAAAACGGTCATCAAGCAACAGCTTGAAAATGTTGCTAATGGATGGACTGTGTACAGAATTGCTCGACAAGCCTCCCGAATGGTAAGAAGAGCCCTAGGAATTTTTTTTTTTCTGTTAATACCAATTAAGGATTTTGTTGCGCAGTCTTGTTCTGTTCTGTTCTATTCACCACATTTATACTTTTTATACTATTTTATTACCTCTGTAATACTGGATTAAGAACAGTTTTACCAGGAACAGGCCTTTCAGCTCAACCTAGGACACTATTTTCTATTCACCTAACCCTTTCATAGATCCAGCAAATTTGAAATTTGAAGATACTGTCTATTACACTAGTGTGTAAGTTACTCATTGAATCAGTTTTCTTTATGGAAAAAAGTTTTTATAAAAATTCAGTCTAAGACATGCTAGAGCTGTGTCCTACATTCTTGTTGTAAGAATTCATTTTAAAGTAGCAACTAGATTCCTCAATACAATTACCTTCATATTTCTGAATACTTATATAATGTCACCAGTTAATCTCCAAGTGCTTAAACTGAAAATATGTACAGTATGTATTGCATCGATGTGCATAGATTAATCAGACCCCTTAATAGTAAAAATGTCCTGCATTCGGTTCTATTTATTTTTGTATTGCACTTTTCATATCTCATGAGTTGCACCTTCATGGTGCCTCTAGAAATTAATCACAGTGTAAAATGTTCCCTATTACAGACCTCTTGGGCCTCAAGTTATGTTTTGTAGGCTGGATTGATGCGTCTCTAAGAAGAACAATAGTCTTCATCAAAGATCGTTGAACCCTGTTTTTAATCTGTTTATGATGCATTTAATGAATTAACAGTGTGTTATCTTTGCCACATTTACATGACATAACATGTCCATAGATTGACAGATGCAAAAAACAAACAAACAAATAAATTAATGAACAATATAGTATACTAAGGGGATTTGAGAATGGGTGTTTTCCTGCTATCCATTTTCTTAAATCACTTGTTCTTACATTAAACAATTCTGACATCTGTGAAACATGGGAAGCAAGCATAATACCTATCTAAACTGAACAAAGTGAGGAGGTGAATGTGTAAGTTGAGCACAGAGTGTGCCTGTGAGCAAATGAAACTCTGGGAGGTTGTATCATAAACACTTTATCTATCTATATAATTTATAAAAGATATATTTCACAGCATATTTTTCTCCCTGCATATGTACTTGCATAATGATTGTTATCCTTTGTTTGTTGAAGTGAAGCGGGGTTTTCCTTTGTAGTTACATGCAGAGCTGTTGGGCATTACCTTGACTTGCTTAGTGAGTGTCAGTACACTTCACAAAGATAACATGGAAGCTGGAAATTACTTCTGCACTGAGAGCTGTTAAAATGTATCGCCCACTCTCTCAGCCAAGTCCATCAAATATGTTGTATAACTGCACAAATGGCATGTTGATAGTAATTGTTACAGGCTTCTAAACATAACACGCTGCATAAAAGAGCACATTAAAATGAATCGGAACTAAATGAATTCTGATGATGACAAGTGTCTTTGCTCGTATTGTATAATCAGGTGAGTCCTTTCTGTGAACACTTCATAGAGGTTTCTCTTTAATGCAGGCTGACAGAGGTTATAAAGCTAAATTGTTTATTTTTGTTGAAAGGCCTCTGTAGTAAAGTATATTATGGTTTTGTGTTGCTTTAAAGGTTACTGCTAAATCAAAAAGTGTAAAAACATTGAGAGGCATTTTATCAGTGTGGACGTCTGTGAAAATGTACAGTGTGGCCACTGTGTACTTTTTGTTAAAATGCACTAACCAAACTAGTAAGCATCATCTTTTACTAATGATTGAGGTTTACTTAAGCCATTGGAGAGAAATGACTGTATGAGAAAAAAAAGCAAAAATTAATCAAATGTGATACAGGAAATGCTTTCTTCCTGCCTGAATCTTAACCCTGTGGTCATTTTTTCTGATATCCCAAGCTTCTTAGATTCATTTCAATCACAGTGACTGCAGATTTCTGAAATTGTTTAATTCTATATCTTGTTACTGTTCTTATTTTTTCACTTGAGACATTTCTAAAATGCTTGTTTTTTTTATTTCTGTATTCTGGATAGGAGAAGACCAAATACTTTGCACATCTTCACATAAGACTGAGTTAGCTGGGTAGTAGTTGGCTCACTTGACATCTCTTTGCTATCTGATAACTGATAAAGGTAGAAAGAAGCAATTAAGGGTTTAATATCTTTGTTTTTAAACCAAATCAATTAAAATGACATTGATCAAAACAAAGTTGATTACATTAGCAGTCTTTGGCTACTTACTAAGACAGTGGCTGGAGGGAATGAAAATGCTGCCATTGACCTTCAGAATCTGAATTTGAAGCCATTACTTTAGCAGCTATGTTCCACATCTCGCCACTGAATCCTATTTACTTTTTCATAAGGGTACTGTTTGTGTCCCCCCCAACCATCATCCAATAACAATCACCATCCGTTATACACCTGCCTTTCTATGCATATGTATGGCTTTATTATGGTGTAAGGCAGGATGAACAGTACACTACAGTCCACTTTTCTGCCCAGCAAGCTATTTTTAGCAGAAAACCGCAGACTTTTTTTAGAGCAATTTAAATTTCCTCAAACAACTTTGACTGCAGAAACTCCACAAACATGGACCCTTCTGATCTGAATGATCGACTGTATGAACCCAATTATTTTGTTAACCATGGCCCTGTCTGGAAAAGGTGCGTGTATTTTCCTTTCTGCAAGCAAAGTCAAAACAGACTAGCTAATGTGGTATCACATTGTACAGAGGCCATCATCAGTTGTGATAGGGTCAACATTTAAATTTGCTGGATGTACTTGTAGGCATCCCTGAACCTATTTAACCAACTTTGGAGTGTGGGTTGTGTGTGAGGATCTGAGGCATTGGACCCTATCCAAAAAACAGTTGCTCACACGCAGTGAAATTTGGCACAGATAGCGGCATTTTAAAATATTAGAAAGCTGTTGAAAGCTTTAGAATAATGAGCAGCAACATTTTGTTATGATTAAATTTTGAAGTTGCAGCTTTATGAAGGGAGGTCATGTGTTGGGCATATGATTTTTTTTCAACATATTTATAATTTGTGTTTACATGTGTTTAATGGAACCTCTGTTACAATTTAGTAGACTAAAGACGAGAAACCGTAACCAGTACCAAACAAGAAATGTGCCTTTCCATGATTTGTTGATTCTTAGGGAGGGGGGGAGGCTTTACAAATATATGTAAAATAAGAAAACTGTAGGCAAGCCTGGCAGAAACTGGTAAACTGCCAACAGATGAAATGTGAGATGCTTGTTAACTGCTCAGTAGAAGTATTTAATTGTTGAGTTTTCTCTATAGGTTTTGTATCCGCGGTGCCTATTGACCACTTGTACACTTTACAAAGCAACTACGACTAAAAGTACAGTATAAGGGGAACGGGCACCTATTGACTTGCACAAGTGACACCTCATTATTTCGGCTTACATGTTGAAATTTGTTCTTTGTTTGTCAGGGTTGCCATGAAATGGCGAGTGAGCTGTACCAGAGCCTGCGGACTCGAGTGGCCTCAGAGCACTTTTACTTTTGGCTCAATAGCTTAAAGGAGTTTTCACAAGCTGAACAGTGCCTAAGCAGCATACAGGAAGGTGACCACAGCACAGTTATGGCTGCCATTGCAGAGGCCCTGAAGTCCTATCAGAAGGGAATTGCTTCATTGACGGTAATTTTTTTTTTATTAATTTGCATTTTAACAATAAAATAACTGACAGAGCCTGATATTTACAGTCATATTTCCTCACCATACTGCATTACATTTAAAGTTGTTTTTTTTTTTTTGTTGACAGGTATGTAAATGAAGATCCTGTTATATCAATATGTTGGCAGTTGATAAATTTTTCATTGTTTTAGTCTGATGTAGTCTTATTTTTAGCATATTTTCAGTACATACTATTTTAAAGATAATTAAAAAATGCACTATTATCTTTAGCCTTACACATTTGATTTCTGTCTTTCTTTTTTTAATCTCTAGGCAGCAAGCACTCCTTTAAACCCACTGAGCTTTCAGTGTGAATTTGTAAAACTGCGCATTGACACTCTTCAGGCCCTATCACAGCTCATTTGTACCTGCAACAGCCTGAAGACCAGTCCACCACCAGCCATTGCCACCACTATTGCCCTAACATCAGGAAACGAATTACAGCGATGTGGACGTATTTCCACACAGGTGTGTCCCTCTATGCTGTTGCCTTTATTTGTAATCAAAATTTTACAATCTTCTGTTCTGGAAGTGGACTTCAAAAACGGCTCAGACTGCAGTAATAAGCTATTAATAAAATGATTAACAGTACCTCCTCAATCTGAGAAAGAAAAGAACTATTTGATGTGAAGTAAACAAATCCATTATTACGCATGGGATTTGCTAAGGATATGATGATACATCATTATGACACTTGGGGGGATGATAGAATCAAACCATAAAATTGAACATTAAAAAGATAATTTCTGTATTATTTTGAGTTGTGTTCCAGTTTATCCATCCATCCATCATCCAACCCGCTATATCCTAACGACAGGGTCACAGGGGTCCGCTGGAGCCAATCCCAGCCAACTCAGGGCGCAAAGCAGAAAACAAACCCCGGACAGGGCACACACACACACACACGCACACACTAGGGACAATGTAGAATCGCCAATGCACTTAACCTGCATGTCTTTGGACTGTGAGAGGAAACCTACGCAGACACAGGGAGAACATGCAAACTCCACGCAGGGGGGACCCCGGAAGCGAACCCGGGTCTCCTAACTGTGAGGCAGCAGCGCTACCCACTGTGCCGCCCAATATTCTAGTTTGTTATTCCAAAAATATGTCAGATCTTTTACACATAATTAGTTCATTCATCTCACTTAAACCTTGTAATTATGGTAATGACTCACAGAATTCTCAGTTATTGTACTTAAAATAGTTTTGGATGAATCCTTGTTAGATGACCTTCTATTTTTATAATAGGGATGTCAACAAATGATTGAAATGGTTCTTGTTTTAAAATATTGTTTAAATATGTACAATTATGGACTTAAAATCCTTTTGGGTGGGGGGTGGTTAAGACAAATTACATTAAATAGTACCACCACCAAAACAACAAAATTAATACACAAAATAATGTTGAATATAATCAAGGATGGCAGAATACACGAATAATAATCTCAACTGAATGGGCCTGCAGGTTCTTGTATCATTTGAAGATGGAGGGCCAGCCCAGGTTTGTAGCATGCCAAAGCTTTTGATTCACAAGGTTTGCTAATGTTAGATGCATGTTTCATATTAAGCTTATCCTTCGCTGTAGTACTGTGGAAATCAAAATGACCTCCACATTCCATGTAATCCTGTCCGGGGCATTTGGTGTAAGAATTGTGTGCTATTACTGATGTTATAAGCGATAATGAAGTGATGCAATTTGATATTTAAGAGCCAATTAAACACATTCCTGGCTCCTACTGCAAATGTGAGCACTGCCTCATGGAGTCATACACTTGTATGTAGCACAAAGTATAATCAAGCTACTCTGTGTGTCAGCAGTATTGCAGTATTTTTTGTTGTGACACATCCTTTTTTTTTTTTTTTCTTCCTAATAATTATCACATGGACAGTGATGAGCAGGAAAACCTGGGAAATGTAATTGCACTATGCACAGCAGATATAAATTAAATATTAGAAAGTAAACGTCTCTTGAGATGATGGGGTAATTGACATGAGATTTCTACCAGAAGGAATAACTTTTGTAGTGGTTTGTTGCTTTACTCACTGAGTCCTATTTAGCCTGATATGTACGTGTTTCTCTTTTTTGAATAGATGAAAGTGTCAATGGATGAATTTGGAAATTTGGCAAATCGCTACAGTGATCTTTACCAGTCCTCGTTTGATGCAGATTCTGCAACGCTGAGGAATGTTGAACTGTATCCTTTTGGTATTGGACAATGAGCGGTACAGGTGACAAATGCCTTTTCATTTCTGCTCAACAGTACCTGTGTGGTGTTTTTAGGGCTTTCTTACATTGAAAGATTTAAATTGGAAAACATTTCCCTCAGTTTTAGGACCTATTCTGTTAAGATTGTTTTGTAGTAAAATAAATATTGATAGTTTCAAAGTGTTCATGTGTAGGCAGTGTGGTCTTGCAATCTAATGAGTTAGATTAATAGCCAAGTATTTTAGATATCCCTTAAGAGACTCTGTGTCTCCTAGAAAGACATTAAATCAGTGGTTCTCAAACTTTTGTATTTCGCCCCCTTTCTACCTGGAATAATTCTGCCCCCCTGCATAATATACGATAGATGAGAATAGCCCCTGATACAACTAACAAAGGTATGATACTCGTGCGGTGTCGTGGTATCCTATCATTTTTACTTCCATAAATTTTGCATGTGTTCGGTCAAATTCAATGAAATATTTACATTTTTTTTTTTTAAAAGCGCTTTAATAACTGTTAAAATGCCTTGTGTGGTTTTTGGTAGTAATTCTATTCCCAAAAACAAAGAATAAATTATTTATTATTATTTAATTTTTTTTTTTTATGTAAAGAAACGATTAAATACGTTTTAATTTTTAAAAATCTTGTAAACGAGGACACCAATGAAGTCTGTCTGCGCGAGACGAACATATTTTTGTCCGACAAATAATATACTGCTGTTAGTTGTATCATGAAAATAACCCAATACGCAGTAAATTATTTAACTCAATTTGGTAATATTGGCTACGCTGTCAATGTGGTGCAGTCGCGCCGCATTATCACCTGATCTACTGTTACCCGAATGTTCATGACAGATACCGATACATCTCAAACTTTCTGGATTGAAAATACGCAACTATAAAAGCAGCAGCAGCGGCGCCGCTCTTCATAGAAACAAACTTCAAATAGAAAAGGAGCTCAGAGTGTCGAATCTCGAATATCAAACCTTAATTAAACGCACCTTCCTCCCTGCAGTCTAAAAATTTCAGCTTTATCTCTGGCAGATTATATTTGAAAAGGACCATGTCTCATAGCTCATATACCATTTATTGTTCCAAGTGAAAGGTAAAATATTTTTATACGTGTAATGAATCCAAGCTAAGGCTACTTGTAATATATGAAACAACAGTAAGAAATCCTACATTTCCACATATCCATATAAATCACAGTGATTACTGATAATTAATGTTGAGCAACAGTTCATGCAGCATTGAGTTTGTAGTGAATCTTGGTTCTGCTACTCAAGAATGTTTGTTTTGAGACCAACAAAATTTGTGTCATTTACACCGGTAGAAAGGTGTTTTAATCTTTGGGTGCGTTTTCCTGTGGTAAATCTCTGTGCATCTGGTTATCATTTTGTGCATAATTTAAAGCACATTTTCTGCCACATGTAGACATTTTGTTGAGCCATTAGACAAGGGCTGTGGTATTCTGGTAGTTAAGTGCTGACGTTGCCAGTTATGATAGTAGTCCTGGTGATTGAAATTCTAAATATGTACTAGAGTGCATTCCTCCACAGCTCCTGCAGCATGGATATCTTCGGCCTCACCTACAGGAATTGGGAAATTGCTGGGTAACAGCAAGGGATTAGTTCTTTTGTAGCACCTTTTCCTATGCAGAAAATGCAGTATTATACTCGATTAATGTACTTTTGTTATTCTCTGTATAGAAAATATGCAGCATGTCACATTTTTTTAAAAAATGGTCTGTGTAATGTGAGCTGGAAAATGCAGATAAGCACAAAAGTATCAATGAAGAAAAGCTCTTCAAGGAGTTTGAGTGTCGTCGTGAAATTGCATGCAAAACAAATTTTAGTGTGAATTTAGCAAAACAGAACTTGTCTGTTTTGCTCATCTCTATTATTTGTTGGTGATGTTTTCTGCACACTACACATCTCCACATTACTACATTGCTTTTGTTTTTCTTTTAACTATACGGCTTGCCTATTTTCCCTTTACCCCGTTCTTCAGACAACAGCAAAGCTGCCTCCTGATTTCTCACATTATTGAAGCCTTGATCCTTGATCCTGAATCAGCCAGGTAAGAGAGTTAGAGTTTCATTCAGAGTTTGTTTGTTTTAAAGTGTAACTTCATCAAGATGCCAAGAAATTTCAGAGGTGTATTTGTTGAGAGCACATAGTTGAACATTTTAATACTATTCCAAAGCTGGAAGTTTTCAGTTATATGTTTTTGTTCACCTTTATAACAAAAGTGATTATGACCCGTCAGAATGTTAAGTATATTTCATTAACCCGCTTAATTGTGGTTTACCTGTTTGTTTTATAACCCCAAATTGGGGTAGCAATCTTGAGGAGAGTTTTTTTTTTTTTTTTTAAAGTAACTGGTTGTCTTCAGCTTCCAGGAGTACAGTGTCTCTGGGCCAGTGCAAGCTGAAAGTGAATATGAAAGAAGGATGATGGCCATCTTCAATCATGTGTTAGAAGAGGTTGAATCCCTCAGTAGGAAGTATCCTCCTGTTTCGTACCTGGTAAGAACAGAGTTGCAGTTTGTAGCTTTTTAATGTCAATGATGCACCAAAGGTGGGGTGTTAATTGTAATCCTAAAACCTGCATTATGTTTGAGTAGAGTCGAGGAAAACTTTATGATGTGCGTACTGCATAGTTGACAGTTTGTGGTGGCTTTCACTTTAAAATATTGCTGTTTGTACCAACCTTTATGATTTATTGTCTTGAGATTTTTTTTCCCCTTTTATTTACTGATTTTATTTTTTTATTTTTAAATTCTTAGTTTATTTTGGAAACATTTTAACATAACTCCGTTAACTGCTTCACTAATACTATTTTGGCACATGCAGATACCTGTCCTGGTACCATCTAACATAAGGCAACACACACACACACACACACACACACTTGCACAGAGAGTTTCCAGCTTTAATTTTTTTTTAAGGAAGAAAACCCTTAAGTAAAACTTGCAGAGACATGGGGTGAACATGCAAAGGTAAACTCCACAGTATGTGTTGTACCGTTTTTATCATCTCGTTTTAGTCAGTGAATTCTTACATTGTGCCCTCACACATTCAACACTAATCATTCCTATTTGTGTAAATTGTCATGTTCTGATAATCCAAGGATTGCAGATTGTGGGGTGCCTAAAGGCCCATGTTTGTTAATTTTGCCGTTCCCCTGCCAGTCAGATAAACATTATTATTTATTTTTTTTTATTGTAGTTTTTTCCTCTTTGCATTCTTTTTAGCTATTGTGTGAACTCGACATACTAATGTATTGCATGCATTTGTCTTTTTTTTTTTTCTTTCTATTACAGCACACTGCCTGCCTTTGTGATGCAGTCATTGGTCTGCTGAAGGTACCACTTTCTTTTCAAAGATACTTCTTCCAGAAATTGCAATCAACAAGCATCAAAGTAAGTAAGAATGTATCACTTTCAAATGGTATGATTAACTTCTTTAATAATGTATATGTCAGTCTCCAGTAATATTTTTGTCAACCTTGCTGAATAAAGTTAGCTATTTACTATCGGTGGCCCCTTACACACAGTTATTTAAAATTAAGGAAAAAAAAAGATTCTGTATCATCTAATTAAAGTGTGGGGTTGGCTCATTGATTTAGAAGTTATTTCTGTGCTTACTTGTGCCAGGCCTAATACCAGTGGCACCATTAACAGAACTGCCAAATCTGTATGTTGACACTCACAGTTGTATTCCTTGAACATAACTTTATGTTTATATCCTTTTTATATATAAAGCTTGCTCTGTCACCAGCACCCCGGAATTCCAATGAACCAATCACAGTACAGAATAACCAGCAGTTGGCTCTTAAGGTGGAGGGGGTGGTTCAACACGGTTCAAATCCTGGCCTCTTCCGTAAAATCCAAGCTGTCTGTTTAAACGTCAGCTCCACCATACAAAACAAGACTGGACAGGACTACAAGGTAATAAATGTGTGGAGCTTGTTTGTTTTCTTGTGTACATGTGTGGTTCTACTCCTAGTCTAACGGTTTACTGTCAAGGTGTCTAGGGGGCAATGACATTATGTGTGTATCCTGTGATGCACTGCGGCTCTTTCCATGTGGAGCTGCTGTCTGTCTTGAATGTTTAATAAATAACCCTTTCCTTTCAAGTTAAAGTTGTTGAATATTAACCCCTCCTGCTTTTGACGAGGAAAAAACAGAAAGCTGTTTGTTTTAGCATGGACTTTAGGTAGAATTGTGATGTGAAAGTCTTTGGGCATGACGTGAATTAGGTAGGCTTCTTATAGTCACATTATGCACTTTTCAGAAGTGTAATCTGGGCAGCACACTGCCTTACTGCTCTAGTGCTGAGGGTTCAAGTCTTGGCAGATCAGACTCCTTTTTTCTTGGGTGTCTGCATTCCGTTAACGTGGCTGGTGACATTTTTTACATGCATTTCAAGTCTGTGATAGTCAGTATGATTTTGTGCACTGTAATGTGCTGGTCTAGTAACATTACTTCATGAGTCGCCCACAGAATCAACAAGCACATTTAAGAAGGCAGGCTCAGTTATGGGATGTGATCTCAACCCTCAAAAGTAGTAGCTGAGGAGAAAAGACATAACTGGTGGCCAATATGTACAATACTGCACATCCTATACTTCAGCACACTTCCACTAAATATTTTGAACTCAATAATTATTAAGTAGAAATGTGTCAAGAAACGCTGCTGGGGCTCCTTCCTGCCTATGACAATGCACCTTTATTAAGGTGACTGCTTTCTTTAACCAAGTCAAAAGGTTTTTCTCCTTTTTTGTTATTCTTGTGTGTTTTGAGAGGGAAAGCATTGGAGCTGAAGGTGTATTGGTTGCACATCCACTGACTTTACGGCACAAAGTGAATTAAGTTAATTACTTACCTCAAGTGACTTGTGCACTTCAGTAAATGTTAAGCCTGTTATCTGAGATGGACTTTCCTTTAGCACCTTGATGGTAAAAAGCAGAGTAGAATTTTTAGCATCTAAATCTGAATTTTGTTTTCTTTCTTTTCTTTCATTTGGGTTGTGCAAGGAATTAAGCTGTTTAATATACACAGTGTTTTATTCTCTGTTAGATTCCGCTAGACAATATGACCAATGAAATGGAACAAAGAGTTGAACCTCACAATGACTACTTCAGCACACAGTTTTTACTGAACTTTGCAATTCTTGGTAACCACACAGTGACTGTTGAGGCATCTGTAGTTGACTCTGATGGTGTTGTCTGGAAGACCGGCCCGAAAACTACAGTTGCTGTCAAATCATTGGAGGACCCGTATTCCCAACAGCTTCGCCATCAGCAACAGCAGCAGGCAGCTCTGCAGGCTGGCCCCCAGCAAGCACCACAGAGGAATGTCTACCGTTTTCAATAAACATACATGAGACAACTTGGCATCCTTCCTATGATGGACCTTTCATTCAGCTGGATGCTCTGTGAATATTTAGATTAGTTAACAGTAAAAAATGATCCACTTGCATATTTCAGATGCACACAGATTTTAGAGCCTTTTTCTGTGTGTGTGTGTGTGTGTGTGTGTGTGTGAGAAAATAAACTCCTTTTTAAAAATCATTTTCAAGAGTGGACAATTGAAGTGCATTTGTACATTTTCCACTCCAACAGAAGTTTGAAATGATTGTGAACAATGTAAAAAAAAAATTAACTCAAAATTATACATCAAGCACATCTCTCTCACCTAAAATTGTCCAAAATGTTTTCAGGGCAGGATCTAACCTGCAAACGTTGCAATCGAGTCTCAGCCTCAGTGGGTCACATGTTCTGGGCCTGCACCAAGTTAACATCATTCTGGACCAAAATCTTTAAATGCCTGTCGGACAACCTCGGTGTCCCAATCCTTCCTTGCTCTAAATTAACAGCTGTGTGTGTTTGGTGGGCTCACAGAGGGGCTTAAAGTGGAGGAGGACAAACAAACTGTAAATACCTTGACTATACTACTGGCACGTAGACTTGTCTCGCTCAACTGGAGGAACCCTAACTCTGCTATTCTGTGTCAGTAGGTAACTGATGATGTTATATACTGTTTGAAAATGGGGAAAAAAATCAAATTCTCACTTAGAGGATCTGTGCAGAACCTTTTCAAAACCTGGCAGGATCTGATCAATAACATTTTAGAATAAGTTTTTTAAGCACTGAGGATTTTTCTTTTCCATTTATCTTTATTTACTTATTAATTCATCATCTTGCTTATTTTTGCTAGCTTTAAGTTTTACTCTGCTAGCTTAGGTCTCTTTCTCAAGGGTGGGGGTTGACTTGTTTTCGACCTTATGTTTTTAAAAATTGATTTATTTGTATGGAATATTGTGTGATTTTTAATAAAATCAAAAAAAATCTAGCAAGTTAAATAACTTTCCTATTGTATACTTAACTGTGTTTTTGCTTTATGTTCTGCTAATATTCTGCCTCATCTGACTCTAGCAGCTCCGTCAGGGAAAGGCATTCAAATTCTTAAAATAACAAATTATGACCACAGCCATTTTAAAGAAATGGTGAAGTGAGGGAAAAACTGAATTTAAGCACAACAAACCATCCTTCAAAGTGACATCTCCAGCGGGGTCAGAAGGATGAACAGAATTCTTTCAAGAAAAGCTGCGTCTGAGATCCGGGGTTAGTGATTTATAAATCTGGGCAAAACCGTAGTAGATATTAGAAAGAAGTACCCAACTTTTGGAATCAAAAAATCATGCAAAATAAAGATGAAAAGTTCGAGGGAATTAAAACTTTTTTTTTTTCTTCATTCAGTGTATTCAGGTAGATGCCTTTGTTTTAATTCTACCTTGTAAAGAAATCACAAAGACACATTAGGAGAGTAGAGGTGTCAACAGCTACATGGTTTGTCAAAAATGTTTACCTGCAAAGTACAGAGAAATGTTTCATCAGCAGGTGTTGGTTACAAACTAATGATGACTTCCTGTCGCAGTTGGGTTTTTAATCGTGTCACACCAGAACGGGCCGAGTCTGGATTTTTCTACCAGTCTTTGTGTCTGAAGATAAAGAAGGAGAATGGCTAAGTGGCTGTGCAGCTCTTGCATCCTTCCTCACATACTGTTAGATATCTGACACACATCTGACAACCTACAAGATTACCTTTAACGATTTGAAAAACTTGCCTTTGATTAGAGTTTTGCTTTGTGTTTTTTCTAATACCTTCTAGTTTTCTGATGCTTTATGAATGTGATTTTGTAAAGTTTATTATTAAGTGGAATGTGAATAAGCAAAAAATGATCATATAAATCAAAGGTTTTTATGGAAAAACAGTGTTGTATCTGGAAACCTGCACATTAATAATGTCACAAAACAGTATGGAAAGAAAAGCAGATGTGCAAGTTTAGGGATGTGATCCCAGAGTAGCCATCTATCTGCATTTTATTTCCCGGTGGTGGGACTGGGACCATGTGTCTGCCTGGGTGGTTGCCAGCCGGGATCTCAAGCTGTTTTGTTGTGTGGTGGGTACCAATGTGTGCTCC